>NC_140015.1:5428268-6098716 GCF_964263955.1 Coregonus lavaretus | reverse complement strand
TCTGTAAACTGTTTAGAATAAATCTTTAGTGTATTTGCAGGAATATATGGAGAGCTTGCAAGCGTTTGGCTAAGGGTGTAAACATCTCCCTTCATACAAGCGCACACCTACAGTACTGGGCTGGATCAAGCATAAATATCACCCTGTAGAACACAAAGTCTAAGCTTTCTGAAAGGTGCCTGTTCTTCCTGTTATAGCAAATGCTGACGGCCCCATATAACTGATGTTGACTGACAGAGAAATGTTTGCACTGTTTGACTTACTGCCTGTTGCTCGGCTGTTACATACAGTATCAAATGTTGTGGTATCAAATAGTGCCCAGTTTGGATGACTTCAGTTTCGTATCAAATAGTGCCCCCCCACCCCCAACCCTCCCGGCACTCCGGGCTGCAGGTCACACATTGGGGCCCAGGGCTTTACAACACAAGGGTAGTTACACATGTTAACAACTCAGCGAAGGAGGCCTCCGAAAGCCCCGGCGACCCTGACACAGGAAGGGTCCATAGGGCTCTGGTCAAAAGTAGTGCACTATGTAGTAGGGGAATCAAAACGATATGTTTCTTCCGTTCCGTTCCACTGTTCCGACCAGCCAAATAAAGTTCTGGTTCAAACAAAAAACAAGTAACAGTTTATATCATTCCTTTCTGTTCCTTTTTTTTTACGTTTACAGTGAGGGAAAAAATATTTGATCCCCTGCTGATTTTGTACGTTTGCCCACTGACAAAGACATGATCAGTCTATAATTTTAATGGTAGGTTTATTTGAACAGTGAGAGACAGAATAACAACAAAAAAATCCAGAAAAACGCATGTAAAAAATGTTATAAATTGATTTGCATTTTAATGAGGGAAATAAGTATTTGACCCCTCTGCAAAACATGATTTAGTACTTGGTGGCAAAACCCTTGTTGGCAATCACAGAGGTCAGACTTTTCTTGTAGTTGGCCACCAGGTTTGCACACATCTCAGGAGGGATTTTGTCCCACTCCTCTTTGCAGAGCTTCTCCAAGTCATTAAGGTTTCGAGCCTGACGTTTGGCAACTCAAACCTTCAGCTCCCTCCACAGATTTTCTATGGGTCTGGACTGGCTAGGCCACTCCAGGACCTTAATGTGCTTCTTCTTGAGCCACTCCTTTGTTGCCTTGGCCGTGTGTTTTGGGTCATTGTCATGCTGGAATACCCATCCACGACCCATTTTCAATGCCCTGGCTGAGGGAAGGAGGTTCTCAACCAAGATTTGACAGTACATGGCCCCGTTCATTGTCCCTTTGATGCGGTGAAGTTGTCCTGTCCCCTTAGCAGAAAAACACCCCCAAAGCATAATGTTTCCACCTCCATGTTTGACGGTGGGGATGGTGTTCTTAGGGTCATAGGCAGCATTCCTCCTCCTCCAAACACGGCGAGTTGAGTTGATGCCAAAGAGCTCGATTTTGGTCTCATCTGACCACAACACTTTCAGCCAGTTCTCCTCTGAATCAATCAGATGTTCATTGGCAAACTTCAGACGGCCCTTTATATGTGCTTTCTTGAGCAGGGGGACCTTGCGGGTACTGCAGGATTTCAGTCCTTCACGGCGTAGTGTGTTACCAATTGTTTTCTTGGTGACTATGGTCCCAGCTGCCTTGAGATCATTGACAAGATCCTCCTGTGTAGTTCTGGGCTGATTCCTCACCGTTCTCATGGTCATTGCAACTCCACGAGGTGAGATCTTGCATGGAGCCCCAGGCCGAGGGAGATTGACAGTTCTTTTGTGTTTCTTCCATTTGCGAATAATTGCAACTGTTGTCACCTTCTCACCAAGCTGCTTGGCGATGGTCTTGTAGCCCATTCCAGCCTTGTGTAGGTCTACAGTCTTGTCCCTGACATCCTTGGAGAGCTTTTTGGTCTTGGCCATGGTGGAGAGTTTGGAATCTGATTGATTGATTGCTTCTGTGGACAGGTGTCTTTTATACAGGTAACAAGCTGAGATTAGGAGCACTCCCTTTAAGAGTGTGCTCCTAATCTCAGCTCGTTTCCTGTATAAAAGACAGCTGGGAGCCAGAAATCTTTCTGATTGAGAGGGGGTCAAATACTTATTTCCCTCCTTAAAATGCAAATCAATTTATAACATTTTTGACATGCGTTTTTCTGGATGTTTTTGTTGTTATTCTGTCTCTCACTGTTCAAATAAACCTACCATTAAAATGATAGGCTGATCATTTCTTTGTCAGTGGGCAAACGTACAAAATCAGCAGGGGATCAAATACTTTTTTCCCTCACTGTAGCTGGACATTAAATGACTTCACCAATCAGTGCGGATAGAGCAGCTTGCTATGGAGCGGGCAAGCTATAGTTGTTTACATGCTTTGGAAAGACAGGTGTAGGGCGGAGATGCGACTGACATTTTGTGGCTGGGGAGAGAGCGAGAGAGGTTGGAAGTGGAGGCTTGGCTTGAAGCGCTGGGCATCTTGTTATGATATGATATGTATTATCTGAATTAGGTAGCCTACACACTCACACACACTGGCAAATATTTTCAGCTAGCAGGCAGACACTGGAATACGTTTCTGAGTGACAGAGTGAGGGCTTTGCATAGGTGCATTTTTGCGTTGTTCGTGGGACAAAAAAAAAAATGCCCGGAAAGTGAAAGAACATTATTAACTGGTTCCCATGCTTTTAAAATAACGGTTCTGTTCCGGAACAGTATAGATCACTTTCGTTCTTGGTTCTGATACTGTTCCTCGAAAAATGGTTTTCAGTTCTGTTCCCTGAACAGGTTCCAACCCCTGCTATGTAGGGAATAGTGTGCTATTTGGGACTCAACCAAGGTCTGCCTCAATCTGTTAAGTGGGCCCTCCTGTAGCTCAGTTGGTAGAGCATGGCGCTTGCAGGGTTGTGGGTTCGATTCCCACGGGGGGCCAGTATGAAAAATGTATGCACTCACTAACTGTAAGTCGCTCTGGATAAGAGCGTCTGCTAAATGACTTTTTTTTTTTTATGTAGTTGATTCTCTTTACCACAGACACTGTAACCACCCCTTAATATGTTACTTTATTGCCCAGTCCCCTGGAGACACCCCACCATTCACTACAAGATTTACATCAGCACTTCTCGTTCTCAGATTGACGGACGGACAAACGAACAGACAGACAGGTGGACAGACCTCTTTAAGAAAAGTGAATTATATAAAAGTCTGGTTGGGTGCAGAGTGTGTGTTGTAGGCTCCACAGGATGACAGACAGAAAGGAAGAACGACAGACAGCGGTAGACAGACAGACAGACAGACAGACAGACAGACAGACAGACAGACAGACAGACAGACAGACAGACAGAGACAGTCAGACAGGGTGGCAGGCAGACGGACAGAACCACAGACAGATAAGACTCTTTTAGAAAACATGTTTGATTTGATTATATTAAAAGTCTTGTTGCTGTGTTGAGTACGTGCTGCAGACTTGACAGGGGTGAAGGATCTGCAAGTGGCTTGTTTTATAGCAGCAGACCAGGACCAGAATGGAGCAGTGTAGCCTAATAGTTGTGGGAAACCAGAGGCAGCCATCCATCTCTGCCAAGAAAAATGCAAGACAAACTGGGAGCGACATGTTGGCAGGAGGAGGGGAGGGGAGGATAGGGGGGTTGTCACAGGCCAGGCACATACATTAAGGAGGGAGGGGTTGGCATGTGTGTGTGTGTTGAGGGAAGCAGTCAAGTGCTAGGAGAGGGGTGGTCGGTGAGAGCGGGGTGGAGGGGGACATGAACATGTAAACAGAGTGGATGGGATTTTAACCCCATGCGAAATAGAATGTGGCAGAGTTCTGAGCTGTCAGAAAGCTCTGAGCCGGAATGCCAACGGCCTGTTTATCGGCACGATGTAAGGCAGGGAGAGAGCAGAGGGCTAGAGAGTGAGGAGCTAGGAATGAGCAGAGTCATCGCCGGTACTGTAACCCAATGCCTTACAATGATTGTCTGTAGCAGCTGGGCAGCCACCATGTAGAAAAGGCTACTGGTGGAAGAACCACGCTCCCCCTGGAACCATTTACTTTCCTAGGCCATCCATGATATGATCCAGGCAGGCCCACTCCATACTCTAACATGAGGTCCCTACGTTGACCTCAGGGGTAAAAAACAATGCAAATCTGCACTGTCACTCACCCTCATCATGACAACATCCCAACCAGTGGTGGTCGGTGCCGTTTAAGATGAGGGAGGACAAACATTTTTTTATGAGCATGGCCTTACTTATATATTCATATTCCATTCACCCAGCTCAATGTAACATTGATAGGTTTAGGCTACTACATGATGCTCGAATTTAACCTATACCCATCATGAGATTGCTACAACCTAGCCTACGAATAAAAGTTTACAACATAGGTACACATGTCTACTAATCAAGGTGACAGACAGTGACACATTCAATACCACCTTGCACACGCTTTCGTAAATTCAGAGCGTTGTCAGATTGTCCGTTCATAAATTCAGAGCGTTTCGTTCTCTGATCGTTCAGAGCACACACTGGACGCCTTGGCCAAGGAGTAGGGTTGATCCAAGCGTTCTGACCTCACAACGGCAGTCAAGCACCCAAGCTAACTGGCAACATTTGGCTAGCTTGCTAGCTACTTCCAGACACAAATGAGAGAACAGCTCACTCTGACCATTTTACTCGCCCTAGCAGAGCTGGTTAGGCTGTTTTCAGGTTATCTAGAGCGTTGGTGACTGTAACTGTGCTGCTGGCAACAATTTTATTGCGCTTTTTTGCTGACATTTACTGACACCGGTCATATCAAATCAAATCAAATGTTTATTTGTCACATACACGTGTTTAGCAGATGTTATAGCGGGTGTAGCGAAATGCTTGTGCTTCTAGCTCCGACAGTGCAGTAATATCTAACAATTTCACAACATATACAGTTGAAGTCCGAAGTTTAGATACACTTAGGTTGGAGTCATTAAATCTCGTTTTTCACCCACTCCACACATTTATTATTATTATTATTATTATTATTATATTATATTTCTTGTTAACAAACTATAGTTTTGGCAAGTCGGCTAGGACATTTACTTTGTGCATGACACAAGTAATATTTCCAACAATTGTTTACAGACAGATTATTTCACACTATAATTCACTGTATCACAATTCCAGTGGGTCAGAAGTTTACATACACTAAGTTGACTGTACCTTTAAACAGCTTGGAAAATTCCAGAAAATTATGTCATGGCTTTAGAAGCTTCTGATAGGCTAATTGACAACATTTGAGTCAATTGGAGGTGTACCTGTTGATGTATTTCAAGGCCTACCTTCAAACTCAGTGTCTCTTTGCTTGACATCATGGGACAATCAAAAGAAATCAGCCAAGACCTCAGAAAAACAATTGTAGACCTCCACAAGTCTGGTTCATCCTTGGGAGCAATTTCCAAACTCCTGAAGGTATCACGTTCATCTGTACAAACAATAGTACGCAAGTATAAACACCATGGGACAACACAGCCGCCATACCGCTCAGGAAGGAGACGAGTTCTGTCTCCTAGAGATGAACGTACTTTGGTGCGAAAAGTGCAAATCAATCCCAGAACAACAGCAAAGGACCTTGTGAAGATGCTGGAGGAAACAGGTACAAAAATATCTATATCCACAGTAAAACGAGTCCTATATCGACATAACCTGAAAGGCCGCTCAGCAAGGAAGAAGCCACTGCTCCAAAACCGCCATAAAAAAGCCAGACTATGGTTTGCAACTGCACATGGGGACAAATATTGTACTTTTTGGAGAATTTACCTCTGGTCTGATGAAGCAAAAATAGAACTGTTTGGCCATAATGACCATCGTTATGTTTGGAGGAAAAAGGGGAGCTTGCAAGCCGAAGAACACCATCCCAACCGTGAAGCACGGGGGTGACAGCATCATGCTGTGGGGGTGCTTTGCTGCAGGAGGGACTGGTGCACTTCACAAAATAGATGGCATCATGAGGAAGGAAAATTATGTGGATATATTAAAGCAACATCTCAAGACAGTCAGGAAGTTAAAGCTTGGTCGTAAATGGGTCTTCCAAATGGACAATGACCCCAAGCATACTTCCAAAGTTGTGGCAAAATGGCTTAAGGACAACAAAGTCAAGGTATTGGAGTGGCCATCACAAAGCCCTGACCTCAATCCTATATAACATTTGTGGGAAGAACTGAAAAAGCGTGTGCGAGCACGGAGGCCTTCAAACCTGACTCAGTTACACCAGCTCTGTCAGGAGGAATGGGCCAAAATTCACCCAACTTATTGTGGGAAGCTTGTGGAAGGCTACCCAAAACATTTTACCCAAGTTTAACAATTTAAAGGCAATACTACCAAATACTAATACTAACTAAATACTAACTTCTGACCCACTGGGAATGTGATGAAAGAAATAAAAGATGAAATAAATTATTCTCTCTACTATTATTCTGACATTTCACATTCTTAAAATAAAGTGGTGATCCTAACTGACCTAAGACAGGGAATTTTTACTAGGATTAAATGTCAGGAATTGTGAAAAACTGAGTTTAAATGTATTTGGCTAAGGTGTATGTAAACTTCCGACTTCAACTGTACCCAATACACAGGGGTGCACATAACTGGTACGCAGGTACGCAAGCGCGACAAAAATCAGGAATGCGTAATGCCACTTGTGTTACTACGCGCCTTTGCGTACTTGACCGATCTTCTCATCTAACCTTACACATGACATGTTGCTTGTTAACTACTGTCAGGGATGTCCAAAAAGCAACAGACATTAAGCAGCTTCTTTGGCCTTTCGCCACCTACAAAGAAACGGCAACTGGAGCCAGAGCCGAAGAAAATATTTTTTTCTGAAAAGTGGCTCCAAGATGTGCAGTGGCTTGAAGCTAACGATGAACGCACTGAAATGTGGTGCAAGATTTGCCGCTCAAATCCACATCTAGCAGACAAAACAGGTGCATTTTATAAAGGCTCAAAGAATTTCAACCATCCTTTATTTGACAAACATGAAAAGAGCAAGGAGCACACGAATGTGGCGCAAGCCATCGCTAATAAACAAGCTAGCCGAGAAGAAATGTCCAGTCGCCCACTTGCCAGATGGCGAGACAAGCTGAATGAAGAACAGCGGCAAGCTCTGTTTAATAATTTTCTCCTTGCCTTCCATAAAGCTAAACACGCACGTCCCATGTCTTCCTATTCTGAGGATGTTCCTTTACTGAAGCGGCTAGGAGTAAATGTCGGAGGTGCATGTCATTCACGTGAAGGGGGCACACGGATCATGCAGAGCATCGCTCACACCAGTGGCGGCTCCTGAAAAAATTCTCAGGGGGGGCAATTTTTCTGATGATTTAGGTGACCTACACACATTTTTAAAAAGATATGTCCAGCAACAACATGAAGACAGGGGCAGCATATAAGTCAATACTGATATACACATTACTTGCTTCAAAAAGGCCTCATGGTTGAATTGGAAATATGTGCACCTGAGCATAATTCACAACAAGCCAGCAGGAGCTTTTGATAGAGGCTACTGAAAACATTGATGCAAGTTATTGGTAATAAGAAATTTTTATAGACTTCCATATTCTGCCCTCTTGTATAGATTTGTGAAAATGAACAGTGATAGACATTTTGCCTGAAAACAGAATTTGAAAATAATTTCTAGAAAAGGTAAACACAGCTATCTGTATGGCTTTGTAAAAATGAACAACCATATTCTGGCCAATTGTATAGATTTGTAAATATGAACAACCATATTCTGGCCAATTGTATAGATTTGTAAAAATGAACATGAACAGATTTATTTATTTTTTTAACTTAAAAAAAAATGAAAAATAACTATTTTAAACAACATCAACTGTGAACTGATTTGGGCGTGTGTGTGTTAAAGAGACAGACAGGGAGGGACAAAGAGAGAGAGAGGCTACATTACTTGTACTGAAACTGTTCTAGCTTGCTGCATGATCAAATTCAGCTGATGCGCATAGCAATGCACGTAATGGGCATTCTTGAAATGCTCACGCACCTTTTGCTGCACACCAGCCTTCTCTCCCCTCATCACACTGGCTCCATCGTAAGCTTGCGCAATGAGTTTGACTTTCTCGTCGTCGGCAAAAAGACCGTTCAGTCTCTCCAAAAGCACACTGGTGATTGAGACTGAGGTTGATTCCGAGATGGGAAGGAACTCAAAAAAGCGCTCCTGCACTTTGTGGTTGCTATCTATGTACCTCAGCACAAGCACCAGCTGTGTCTGTGTAGAAACGTCCGTGGTCTCGTCAGCTTGGATAGCTACGAAGTTCGCCGACTTCACCTCCTCCACAATATGTTCCCTCATGACCGCTAGCATACACTCCAGTAGCTCGTTTTGAATGGTCTTTGATGTGCCCTTGAAAACTTTAGCATTTTTAAGATGGTCATCAAACACCTCATCTAATTGTGCCACAAAGTTGACAAGTCCAAGAAAAATACCAGGGTTGGTGGAGCCCTCAGTTTCATCTTTGCCTCGCAAAGCTAGCCATCTTGACAGTTGTACGTGAATTGATTGACGCTGCTACCCGCTCTTTTCTTAGTTATGTTCATGGTTACTTATGTATGCGCGTAAGTGCAAGCCCTCCCGGAACCCATAGAGATTGTATTGAAAGCTCTGATATTTGAAAACAAAAATATTTTACATGATAGTCTATGAGAGACTCCTGGGCGATTTTCAACCTGACTGAAATCGCCCCAAAAGGGGCGGGGCCATTTGAAGCACGACTTTAGCCTGATTGGACATTTAGTGGCAGATCAGACGTCTAGATTAGAACACTGATAACTACTGTTGCCGTGATATAATTGATTAGAAAAAAAATCCCTTCCTTTTCCCGTTTGGCAGTTCGTCGCCCATATCGCCCTAATGAACACACCGCCCCTGGCTCACACCATCAACGGGGAGTTACGAGCCAAGTTGCAGTCTGCTGAATTTTGGGGGCTGCTTTTTGATGGATCTGAGGACATCACAAAAACTGAGCAGGAAATCGTTTACATTGTGTCTGTGTCCAGCAACGGAGAGTTTACTTCAGACTTTATTGATTGAATTGGGTGCTGACCGAACCGCGCAGGCCATAACAGACGGACTTGTGAGACTTTTCCAGGACACAGGCTTGGATGACTGGACAACAAAGTTGGTCGCTGTGTGCACAGACGGGGCTGCTGTCAACGTAGGTATCTACAACGGCGTTGTGCCAAAACTCCGGCAACTTCTGTGCACCGCACACACACTGGAGAATTGCGCGAAATCAGCTGATCGCAACGTTCCTTACTGTGAGACATTTAATCGCTCTGTGGTCAAGCTGCTGCAGTTTTATTTACAAAAAGGTGGAGCAAAAAAAAACTGCTGCACTGAATAAGCTATGTGAAGAAAATGGGATCTCCTTTGTGAAACTGGGTAAGTTTCATAATATCAGATGGTCTGCATGGAGGCATGAAACACTGTTAACAATATCAATACTATTGCCAGCCATTAAAATGCAACTGGTTACGAGTGATAACAGTGACTTGCAGCATATCTGCACAGAGCGTTTTCAGTGCTTTCTGTCAAACATGCTTGACATTTGCAACATTTTGAAGACCACATCCATTAGGTTTCAGAAGGAAAAGCTGACCATTGGAGAATGTAAGGATGAACTCATGGTGGCCATTGGACAGTTCACACTTCTGCTTGATGGTGAAAGCCACAGGGCACACACTGTTTCCAATGCTGATGCTGACAGAGACAAGACACACTTACTCAGGGGGTTAATTGAAGAGTTTGAAATCAGATATGACTCCCTCAAGTCATGTGATCATTTCTTAGTATTTGATCCTTCAACATGGCCTCAGGAAATGCAAGACCTCCACAGTTTTGGAAACACAACAGTTTGCAGCATTCTCAAGAAATATGAGGCCACCTTGGAACTTGACAAAGATACCACTGTGACAGAATGGATGCGCTTAAAGCAGGCAGGAAAACGCCTGGGAGCCTCTTCTGTGTATGACTTGGTCCAAATAGTAAATACAAGTAACCCAGATGCTTACTCCAACATCAACAAGGTGGTTAAACTGTCTCTTACACTGCCTTCAAGCAGTGCAGCTTGTGAGAGGGGATTCTCACATCTCAACATAATAAAAACCAAGTACAGATCTCGTCTGTCACATGCTCGTCTCTCAGCCCTGATGCACATTCACCTGTCAAAGCAGACCACAGAGACATTTGACCCAAAGCCTGCTGTTGACCTGTGGATGGAGACAGCTAATCGGAGGCTCAACCAAGGACAGGGAGATGCATCTGCAGCATCTTCATCATCTACCATGCAGGAAGCTGAAGCAGAGGACAGTGGGGGCGACACTGAAGAGGACAGTGGTGGCGGCACTGAGGAGGACAGTGAGGAAGACTGCACTTATTAAGACCACGCTACATATGGGGTTAGTACCAGACACCATCTGCTGGTACTCACCTGAGTAACTCACTGAAAAAGTTATGTGCACCCCTGCCAATACACACAAAACTAGTAAGGAATGGGATTTAAGAATATATACATACAGTGAGGGAAAAAAGTATTTGATCCCCTGCTGATTTTGTACGTTTGCCCACTGACAAAGAAATTATCAGTCTATAATTTTAATGGTAGGTTTATATGAACAGTGAGAGACAGAATAACAACAAAAAAATTCAGAAAATCACATGTCAAAAATGTTATAAATTGATTTGCATTTAAAGAGGGAGGGGTTTTGAGCTAGAAGTGATGAGGATGGGACTAAATACAGTGGGGGAAAAAAAGTATTTAGTCAGCCACCAATTGTGTAAATTCTCCCACTTAAAAAGATGAGAGAGGCCTGTAATTTTCATCATAGGTACAATAAAATGCAAATTAATTACTTAAAAATCATACAATGTGATTTTATGGATGTTTGTTTTAGATTCCGTCTCTCACAGTTGAAGTGTACCTATGATAAAAATTACAGACCTCTACATGCTTTGTAAGTAGGAAAACCTGCAAAATCGGCAGTGTATCAAATACTTGTTCTCCCCACTGTATATTATAAAAATAAAGCAAACTGGATGGATTATGGGGAAAAATGCACCAAATTATTTTTTAATCTTCAACATAGAAATGCTAGTCACCCATGATTCCCCAAATTATATTTTGAAGGAGGAAGCAAAGTACTTTAAGCATATGTTTTCATTTCAAGTGGCCTCCATCTCCACTAACTGAAGCTAATTGTAGGGATTTTTTTCTATTGATGATGTAAAACTAACAGCCATACAGAAAGACTCATGTGAAGGTGAAATTACAGAGGAGGAACTTCTGGATGCAATTAAAGACTTTAAGTCCAGGAAAACTCCAAGGTTGGATGGCATACCAGTCGAGGTATACCAAACCTTTTTTGATATACTCAGAGGACCGTTATTAGCATGTTTTAATCACTCCTATGTAAATGGTAGATTATCAGACACTCAAGAAGAAGGTCTGATTTCACTATTACTGAAACAGGATACAAGTAGGAAATATAAAGATCCAGTCTGTTTAAAAAATTGGAGGCCCCTTACACTTCAGTGTTGTGATGCAAAAATTCTAGCAAAATGTATAGCGCATAGAATTAAAAAGGTATTGTTGGACATTATTCATTCTAATCAGACAGGTTTTTTACATGGACGATACATTGGAGATAATATAAGGCAAGTACTGGAAACAATGGAACACTATGAAAAATCTGGGAAACCAGGCCTGCTATTCATAGCAGACTTTGAAAAGGCATTTGATAAAGTACGACTGGAGTTTATATATAAATGCTTGGAGCAGCTCAATTTAGGAGAATCTCTTATAAAATGGGTTAAATCATGTATAGTAACCCTAGGTGTAAAATAGTAAATAATGGCTATTTCTCTGAAAGTTTTAAACTGTCAAGAGGAGTAAAACAAGGTTGTCCACTATCGGCATATCTATTTATTATGGCCATCGAAATGTTAGCTATTAAAATTAGATCCAACAATAATATCAAGGGATTAGAAATCCAGGGCTTAAAAACAAAGATGTAATTGTACGCTGATGATTCATGTTTTCTTTTAAATCCACAACTTGAATCCCTCTAGATCTAGATACATTTTCAAACCTCTCTGGATTACAACCAAATTATGATAAATGTACTATATACTCGGAATATATATCCCAAATGAAATAGCATGAATTAGCATAAATAGATAAGATCTTGCTACCATGGAAAGGTAAATACCTGTCTATTTGTGGAAAAATCACCCTGATTAAAATCCCAGTTTACATATTTGCTTATGGTTTATGGTGTAGCTCAGTTGGTAGAGCATGGCGCTTGCAACGCCAGGGTTGTGAGTTCGATTCCCATGGCTGGCCAATATGAAGAAAAAAAAAAATATATATATATATATATATATACAGTGGGGAGAACAAGTATTTGATACACTGTCGATTTTGCAGGTTTTCCTACTTACAAAGCATGTAGAGGTCTGTAATTTGTATCATAGGTACACTTCAACTGTGAGAGACAGAATCTAAAACAAAAATCCAGAAAATCACATTGTATGATTTTTAAGTAATTAATTTGCATTTTATTGCATGACATAAGTATTTGATCACCTACCAACCAGTAAGAATTCCGTCTCTCACAGACCTGTTCGTTTTTCTTTAAGAAGCCCTCCTGTTCTCCACTCATTACCTGTATTAACTGCACCTGTTTGAACTCGTTACCTGTATAAAAGACAGCTGTCCACACACTCAATCAAACAGACTCCAACCTCTCCACAATGGCCAAGACCAGAGAGCTGTGTAAGGACATCAGGGATACAATTGGAGACCTGCACAAGGCTGGGATGGGCTACAGGACAATAGGCAAGCAGCTTGGTGAGAAGGCAACAACTGTTGGCGCAATTATTAGAAAATGGAAGAAGTTCAAGATGACGGTCAATCACCCTCGGTCTGGGGCTCCATGCAAGATCTCACCTCGTGGGGCATCAATGATCATGAGGAAGGTGAGGGATCAGCCCAGAACTACACGACAGGACCTGGTCAATGACCTGAAGAGAGCTGGGACCACAGTCTCAAAGAAAACCATTAGTAACGCACTACGCCGTCATGGATTAAAATCCTGCAGCGCACGCAAGGTCCCCCTGCTCAAGCCAGCGCATGTCCAGGCCCGTCTGAAGTTTGCCAATGACCATCTGGATGATCCAGAGGAGGAATGGGAGAAGGTCATGTGGTCTGATGAGACAAAAATAGAGCTTTTTGGTCTAAACTCCACTCACCGTGTTTGGAGGAAGAAGAAGGATGAGTACAACCCCAAGAACACCATCCCAACCGTGAAGCATGGAGGTGGAAACATCATTCTTTGGGGATGCTTTTCTGCAAAGGGGACAGGACGACTGCACCGTATTGAGGGGAGAATGGATGGGGCCATGTATCGCGAGATCTTGGCCAACAACCTCCTTCCCTCAGTAAGAGCATTGAAGATGGGTCGTGGCTGGGTCTTCCAGCATGACAACGACCCGAAACACACAGCCAGGGCAACTAAGGAGTGGCTCCGTAAGAAGCATCTCAAGGTCCTGGAGTGGCCTAGCCAGTCTCCAGACCTGAACCCAATAGAAAATATTTGGAGGGAGCTGAAAGTCCGTATTGCCCAGTGACAGCCCCGAAACCTGAAGGATCTGGAGAAGGTCTGTATGGAGGAGTGGGCCAAAATCCCTGCTGCAGTGTGTGCAAACCTGGTCAAGACCTACAGGAAACGTATGACCTCTGTAATTGCAAACAAAGGTTTCTGTACCAAATATTAAGTTCTGCTTTTCTGATGTATCAAATACTTATGTCATGCAATAAAATGCTAATTAATTACTTAAAAATCATGCAATGTGATTTTCTGGATTTTTGTTTTAGATTCCGTCTCTCACATTTGAAGTGTACCTATGATACAAATTACAGACCTCTACATGCTTTGTAAGTAGGAAAACCTGCAAAATCGGCAGTGTATCAAATACTTTTTCTCCCCACTGTATATATATATATATAAAAAAATATATAATAATGTATGTAAGTCGCTCTGGATAAGAGTGTCTGGTAAATGTAAAATGTAAATGTCTTGCCTACGCCTAGCGAACAGTTTTTTAAATTATATGACAAAAATAATATTCCATTTTATTTGGAATGGCAAGCCAGACAAAATTAAACGGGCCTATTTATATAATGAATATGAATTCAGAGGACAGAAATGATTAAATATTAAAGCATTAGACCTATCACTAAAAGCTTCAGTCATACAAAAGTTAGACTTAATTCCGAACTGGTTCTCTAGCAAATTAGTAAGATTGTCTCACCCCATGTTCAAGAAGGGCCTTTTTCCCTTTATTCAGATTACAACCTCTCACTTTCAGTTATTTGAAAAGGAAATAATCTCCCAAATATCACTATTTCTAAAACAAGCCATAGAAAGTTGGTTGCAATTTCAATTGAATCCTCCAGAAACGACAGAACAGATAATGCAACAAATATTGTAGTTATACTCAAATATACTAATTGATTAAAAAAACATTATTTTTTGAAAAAATGTTTTAAAAAGGTATAATCTTCGTAAATTATATCATAGGTAGGACTGGTGGAGTTATGTCGCACATGCAGCTAACAAAAACATATGGAAATGTCTGCTCTACCCAAAAATACAACCAAATAATTGCAGCATTACCGCAAAAATGGAAGAGGAAAGTGGAAGGGGGAAAAAGTAAGGAACTTGTCTGTCGGCCCTGCATTAAAGAACATAATTGGTTAAAGAAAATTGTGATAAATAAAAAAGTATACCAGTTTCATTTAAGGACCAAAGCATTGACAGCCATCCCATATAGATTGCAAAATAGTTGGGAAGAGATTTTTGACGTACCAATTCCATGACATATTGTTTATGAACTGATACGCAAAACGACTCCGGATTCAAAACTTTGAATTTTTCAATTTAAATTATTATACAAAATTCTTGCTACCAATAGAATTTTATTTATATGGGGGATACAATCTTCCCAGCTCTGCAGATTTTGCTGCGAAGAGACAGAATCATTAGATCATTTGTTTTGGTATTGTCCATTTGTAGCTTGTTTTAGGATTGCAATATTTACCTGGAGCTAACCCTGCAGATAGCACTACTGGGTGATCTGAAAAGTCATAGTCAATCAATCAATAATATAATGGTGTTAAGAGATAGATGGGAGGTGTTGAATGGAGTTGAAGGATGGGACTAATAACAACTAACAACAACTAATAACAACAAGATAACTCATGTAAAGCATAATGTGTCCATAATAAGTATAAAGGTTATAGGTTGAGAGCATTTGTGAAAGAGCACAGTTAGAAAGATATGGCATATAGAAGCAAACCGGATGGACATCATGAAAATGATCAGAGAGGTTGAGGGTAGAGGAAGTTCAGGAGTAAAAACAAACAAAATAGAATTATTGTAAAATTGACTGTGTCCATAAAATGTATATAGTATGTATAAGCTGGAAGTAGAGGCCTAAGCATTGTTGTTCACTAGTTTACTCCAATTAGGGAAGGGGTGGTGGGGTTGGAAAGTAATAAAGGGAAATATATTTCTTTAAAGGATATGTATATACAGCTCTGGAAAAAAGTAAGAGACCACTGCAAAATTATCAGTTTCTATGGTTTTACTATTTATAGGTACAGTGCTATGAAAAAGTATTTTGCCCCCTTTCTAATTTTCTCTACTTTTGCATATTTGTGATACTGAATGTTATCAGATCTTCAACCAAAACCTAATATTAGATAAAGGGAACATAAGTGAACAAATAACACAACAATTACATATTTATTTTATTTATTTCATAAACAAAGTTATGCAACACCCAATTCCCCTGTGTGAAAAAGTAATTGCCCCCTTACACTCAATAACTGGTTGTGCCACCTTTAGCTGCAATGACTCCAACCAAATGCTTCCTGTAGTTGTTGATCAGTCTCTCACGTCACTGTGGAGGAATTTTGGCCCACTCTTCCATGCAGAACTGATTTAACTCAGTGACGTGTGGGTTATCAAGCATGAACTTCTCGTTTCAAGTCCTGCCACAACATCTCAATTGGGATTAGGTCTGGACTTTGACTAGGCCATTCCAAAACTTCCAATTTGTTGCTTTTTAGCAATTTTCATGTAGACTTGATTGTGTGTTTTGGATCATTGTCTTGCTGCATGACCCAGCTGCGCTTCAGCTTCAGCACACAGACGGATGGTCTGACATTCTCCTGTAGAATTCTCTGATACAGAGCAGAATTCATGGTTCCTTCTATTAAGGCAAGTCGTCCAGGTCCTGAGGCAGCAAAGCATCCCCAAACCATCACACCACCACCACCATGCTTGACCTTTGGTATGATGTTCTTACTGTGGAATGCAGTGTTTGGTTTTCGCCAGGGAAAATGGGACCCATCTCGTCCAAAAGATGACCTTACTCCAGTCCTCTACGGTCCAATCCTTATGGTCTTTTGCAAACCTCAGCCTGGCTCTTCTTTGCTTCTCATTGATGAAGGGCTTTTTTCTAGCTTTGCACGACTTCAGCCCTGCCCCTAGGAGCCTGTTTCAAACCGTCCTTGCCGTGCACTTCACCCCAGCTGCCGTTTGCCATTCTTTTTGTAGGTCACTTGATGTCATCCTACGGTTGTTGAGTGACATTCGAATGAGTTGGCGGTCATCCCGGTCAGTAGAGAGTCGTTTTCGCCCTCTGCCGGTCTGTAGCTTTGTTGTCCCCAATGCCTGCTGCTTGATCTTGTTCTTATGAACCGCCATCTTTGAAATGTTAAGGATGGAAGCAACCTGACGCTCACTGTATCCCTCTGCCAGTAAAGCCAGAATTGAACCCTTCTTTTCCTCACTCAAAACGTTCCTTTTCAACTCTTTTGGCATGGTCAATAGTTATGTTTTGATTAATATTACTTTTGAGGTACTATTAGCACTGTTTTTGCCATCCAGCTGGTCCTATTGCAAGAGGATAGTGATGACTACAGCAGTGGTTTTTATACTTTTCCTCATTAAATAAGATTTGGTTCAGGTGATCACCTAATCAGTACCTAATTCAGTAGAATGACGTGTGCCTGTGTTGGAATTCAACAGACACTGGAATGGAATGTCTGTCATACATGTAGAGATGCTGATTTAAGAAAAATTTCCAGTGGTCTCTTAATTTTTGCAAATGTATATGAATTTATATGTATGTATATGTATGTGTATATGTATGTGCATGTATGTATATGTATATATATATTTGCGAGAAAAAAAACATATGGGGGATTGGAAGTGATGCAATATTAAAGCTGATCTACCCTTTAAAAAAAACATAGCTACTAGAACTAACGCGTTTGTAAACCCGCCACAATCATGCATTACAGTGTACAGCAAGCAGTTGAGCAGTTACACTGGCGGGCCCCGGTGGCAATAAATTAATAAAACCAAAAGCTTACCTTGACTTGGAAGAGTTCCAGTGTTGGATAGCCATAGCCAGCTAACTAACATAGCATCCCTCTCTGTTTGAACCGGGTGTTTGAGTAGGCTAAACTAGCTAGCTGCATTGCTAGCTAAGTAAGGAAAAGTGAAAGTAAATATACACTAGCAGTCAAAAGTTTAGACACACCTACTCATTCAACGGTTTTTCTTTATTTTTACTATTTTTGGTGTGGTAGGTGTGTCCAAACTTTCGACTGGTACTGTATATACACAATACATATATATAGCTTTCTCTCTCTCTCTTGCTTCACCTTAATTTTGGAAGACATGAATTTGTTCAAAACTGTTCAACTATTGTCTTTCTCTCTCTTTGAGTCAACTACTCACCAAATTGTATGCACTGCAGTGCTAGCTAGCTGTATCTTATGCTTTCAGTACTAGACATTCTCTGATCCTTTGATTGGGTGGACATGTCAGTTCATGCTTCAAGAGCTCTGATAGGTTGGAGGACGTCCTTCGGAAGTTGTCATAATTACTGCGTAAGTCTATTGAAGGGGGTGAGAACCATGAGCCTCCCAGGTTTTGTATAGAAGTCAATGTACCCAGAGGAGGACAGAAACGAGCTGTCCTCCAGCTAGACTATGGTGCTACCCTACAGAGTGCTGCTGAGGCTACTGTAGACCTTCATTGCAAAATAGTGTGTTTTAATCAATTATTTGGTGACATTAATATATTTTGTATATTTTTATCTAAAAGGGATAACTTTTTTAATTTTTCACTATTTTAATTTTTATTAAATTCACTGAGGAGGATGGTCCTCCCCTTCCTCCTCTGGGGAGCCTCCACTGATCCCAACCCACACCCAAATACCCTCACACCTATTATCAGACTCCCCTACTAGATGCAGTTGCAATCATAGTACTACAATTACTAAAACATGCAAAGCTCCTCAGACCATGGCAATTTGACTGCACCGTCATGGGCACCCTTCTATTTCTATGGGTGTAACATACCCCAAACGTTCAGTATTCCCTTTCAGTGTTAGTCCGTGTGGGAATAAGTATCTGGAGCAGAGCTGAGTTCAACATTTATAATGATGTAGCCATCGATACATGTTTTTTTGAACCTCTACCAGATGTCACAGCATGGTGAAAGGATTCTCAAGATGTCCTATATATGCTTACCTTAAGTTGCTGACACATAGGTATACTTAGATATGGTAGGAGACACAGAGTATGTGTAAGATGCTGCGTTTAATATGCAGTTGGCTTGGTTGCAGAGGTCATGAAACATGACATGAGGAACACTGTAGAGTAAGCAGACCAGACAAGCTGTGAGAAAGTTGTGGGCTGGGATCTTCAACCCTCTTCATAAACACTACACTGAGTATACCAAACATTAGGAACACCTTCCTAATATTGAGTTGCATCCCCCCTGTATATTTACTTTCAATTTGACTTACTTAGCTAGCAATGCAGCTAGCTAGTTTAGCCTACTCAAACACCCGGTTCAAACAGAGAGGGATGCTATGTTAGCTAGCTGGCTATGGCTATCCAACACTGGAACTCTTCCAAGTCAAGGTAAGCTTTTGGTTTTATTAATTTATTGCCACCGGGGCCCGCCGGTGTAACTGCTCAACTGCCCCCCCCCCCCTTTTGCCTTCAGAACAGCCTCAATTCGTTTTGGGCATAGACTCTACAAGGTGTTGAAAGTGTTCCACAGGGATGCTGGCCAATGTTGACTCCAATGCTTCCCACAGTTGTGTTAAGTTGGCTGGATGTCCTTTGGGTGGTGGACCATTCTTGATACACACAGGAAACTGTTGAGCTTGAAAGACCCATCAGTGTTGCAGTTCTTGACACAAACTGGTGTGCCTGGCACCTACTACCATACCCCGTTCAAAGGCACTTAAATATTTTGTCTTGCCCATTCACCCTCTGAATGGCACACATACACAATCCATGTCTCGAGGTTTAAAAATCCTTCTTTAACCTGTCTCCTCCCCTTCATCTACACTGATTTGAAATGGATTTAACAAGTGACATCAATAAGGGATCATAGCTTTCACCTGGATTCACGTGGTCAGTCTATGTCATGGAAAGAGCAGGTGTTCTTAATGTTTTGTATACTCAGTGTATATTAACAGTTAAATTAGCACAGAATCTGCACAGACCTATATCCATCCTGCCCTGCCTTTCGAAAGTATTCGAAAGCCAAGTTAACAAACAGATCATCGACCATTTCGAATACCACCGTACCTTCTCCGCTATGCAATCCGGTTTCCGAGCTGGTCACGGGTGCACTTCAGCCACGCTCAAGGTCCTAAACGATATTATAACCGCGATTGATAATAGACAGTACTGTGCAGCCGTCTTCATCGACCTGGCCAAGGCTTTCGACTCTGTCAACCACCGCATTCTTATTGGCAGACTAAATAGCCTTGGTTTCTCAAATGACTGCCTCGCCTGGTTCACCAACTACTTCTCAGATAGAGTTCAGTGTGTCAAATCGGAGGGCCTGTTGTCTGGACCTATGGCAGTCTCTATGGGGGTGCCACAGGGTTCAATTCTTGGGCCGACACTTTTCTCCGTGTATATCAATGATGTCGCTCTTGCTGCTGGTGACTCTCAGATCCACCTCTACGCAGACGACACCATTTTGTATACATCTGGCCCTTCATTGGACACTGTGTTAACAAACCTCCAAACGAGCTTCAATGCCATACAACAATCCTTCAGTAGCCTTCAACTGCTCTTAAACACTAGTAAAACTAAATGCATGCTTTTCAATCGAACGCTGCCAGCACCCGCCCACCCGACTAGAATCACCACTCTCGACGGGTCTGACCTAGAGTATGTGGACAACTACAAATATCTAGGTGTCTGGTTAGACTGTAAACTCAACTTCCAGACTCACATAAAGAATCTCCAATCCAAAGTTAAATCTAGAATCGGCTTCCTATTTCGCAACAAAGCCTCCTTCACTCATGCTGCCAAACATGCCCTCGTAAAACTGACTATCCTACCGATCCTTGACTTCGGCGATGTCATTTACAAAATAGCCTCCAACACTCTACTCAGCAAATTGGATGTAGTCTATCACAGTGCCATCCGTTTTGTCTCCAAAGCCCCATACACTACCCACCACTGTGACCTGTACGCTCTTGTTGGCTGGTCCTCACTACATGTTCGTCGTCAAACCCACTGGCTCCAGGCCATCTATAAATCACGGCTAGGCAAATCCCCGCCTTATCTTAGCTCATTGGTCACCATAGCAGCACCCACCCGTAGTCTGCGCTCCAGCAGGTATATCTCACTGGTCATTCCCAAAGCCAACACCTCCTTTGGCCGCCATTCCTTCCAGTTCTCTGCTGCCAATGACTGGAACGAATTGCAAAAATCTCTGAAGCTGGAGACTCTTATCTCCCTCAATAACTTTAAGCATCAGTTGTCAGAGCACCTTACCGATCACTGCACCTGTACACAGCCCATCTGAAATTAGCCCACCCAACTACCTCATCCCTATATTGTTATTTATTTTGCTCTTTTGCACCCCAGTATCTCTATTTGCACATAATCTCTTGCACATCTAGCATTCCAGTGTTAATACTATTGTAATTATTCTGCACTATAGCCTATTTATTGCCTTACCTCCATAACTTGCTACATTTGCACACACTGTATATATATTTTCTGTTGTATTTCGGACTTTATGTTTTTTTTTACCCCATATGTAACTCTGTGTTGTTTTTATTGCACTACTTTGCTTTATCTTGGCCAGGTCGCAGTTGTAAATGAGAACCTGTTCTCAACTGGCTTACCTGGTTAAATAAAGGTGAAATTAAAAAAATTAAAAAAAATAAAAATGTGTAACTCAGACTTCTGCGTAAATCATGCAAGGATGTCAAATAGACTTGCTCCAAAATTCGAGTTACATTCACAGATCTTGTGTTACGATTTGGCCATAAGAGATCTATCTTGCCCATATTTGTATTATTGTAACTAATATTTGTATTAATATAATATAATAATATAATATGCCATTTACACCTGTCCTGTCCTTGATGTGATGCTGGCCTCCTTGGAGTTTCACAACATTTGGTCAGTGAACAGGTGAGAACTGGTGTCTGATGCAGTGCCATTGTCTTCCACCCATACAGCCTCCAGCCCCCACATATCTGAAGATGACTCATCTCAGATGAATACCATCTGCAATATGCTGTCAGATATATAGCGTAAGGACATTTTGTAGTGTCAGAATATCTCCAAGACACAGGTTACATGGCCTACATCTGATTAAACAGCTTCTAAGATGAAATGTTCGCCATGATTAGTGAAAAAAAGGTGTCAGAGAGAGAGAGAGAGAGAAAGCAAAGACATGAATTAGGCTGTAGATAGCAAAACAATTGTATTTTGTATTAATGGCACTTACTGTATGTTGACCAATGGATGGAATTATATTTATTTTATTTAAATGTATTTAAACAGGGAAAACCCATTAAGACCAAGGCTTCTTTTAACAATCATACAAATTCACAATATTTACAATTCCAACGTGATAAAAAAATACAATATTTACAAGCAATTTAAGAAAAGTAACAAAACATGATCATGAAAAAGAAAGACATTCCTCAGGAAAAAAGTAATCAACCAGCCGTCTGAACTGCCCTAGAGGCACCAAAACATCCAGCTTTAGAGGGTTCTGGAGATCATTCCACAAGTAAGGTGCAAAAAAACTAAACGCAGATCTACCTAACTCAGTGGAGACCAAAGGGATCTCCAGAGTTAGCCATCACTGTGATCGTGTCTGGTGACTCGAATGTCTTTAATTTAACAATGAAGTCAGGTATGGCGGAAGTTTGCACAAGAGGGCTTTATAATCAAAAAAGAGAGCAGTCCATTGATCTACGAGACTTAAGAGAGGGCCAGCCTACTTTCTGATACAGAATGCATTGATGTATACTGAACCTATCGCCCATAATAAAGCTTAGTGCTCTACAGTGAGGGAAAAAAGTATTTGATCCCCTGCTGATTTTGTAGTTTGCCCACTGACAAAGACATGATCAGTCTATAATTTTAATGGTAGGTTTATTTTAACAGTGAGAGACAGAATAACAACAAAAAAATCCAGAAAAACCCATGTCAAAAATGTTATAAATTGATTTGCATTTTAATGAGGGAAATAAGTATTTGACCCCTCTGCAATCTCAGGAGGGATTTTGTTCCACTCCTCTTTCAGATCTTCTCCAAGTCATTAAGGTTTCGAGGCTGACGTTTGGCAACTCGAACCTTCAGCTCCCTCCACAGATTTTCTATGGGATTAAGGTCTGGAGACTGGCTAGGCCACTCCAGGACCTTAATGTGCTGCTTCTTGAGCCACTCCTTTGTTGCCTTGGCCGTGTGTTTTGGGTCATTATCATGCTGGAATACCCATCCACGACCCATTTTCAATGCCCTATTTGAGGGAAGGAGGTTCTCACCCAAGATTTGACGGTACATGGCCCCGTCCATCGTCCCTTTGATGTGGTGAAGTTGTCCTGTCCCCTTATCAGAAAAACACCCCCAAAGCATAATGTTTCCACCTCCATGTTTGACGGTGGGGATGGTGTTCTTGGGTTCATAGGCAGCATTCATCCTCCTCCAAACACGGCGAGTTGAGTTGATGCCAAAGAGCTCGATTTTGGTCTCATCTGACCACAACACTTTCACCCAGTTCTCCTCTGAATCATTCAGATGTTCATTGGCAAACTTCAGACGGCCCTGTATATGTGCTTTCTTGAGCAGGGGGACCTTGCGGGCGCTGCAGGATATCCGTCCTTCACGGCGTAGTGTGTTACCAATTGTTTTCTTGGTGACTATGGTCCCAGCTGCCTTGAGATCATTGACAAGATCCTCCCGTGTAGTTCTGGGCTGATTCCTCACCGTTCTCATGATCATTGCAACTCCACGAGGTGAGATCTTGCATGGAGCCCCAGGCCGAGGGAGATTGACAGTCTTTTGTGTTTCTTCCATTTGCGAATAATCGCACCAACTGTTGTCATCTTCTCACCAAGCTGCTTGGCGATGGTCTTGTAGCCCATTCCAGCCTTGTGTAGGTCTACAATCTTGTCCCTGACATCCTTGGAGAGCTCTTTGGTCTTGGCCATGGTGGAGAGTTTGGAATCTGATTGATTGATTGCTTCTGTGGACAGGTGTCTTTTATACAGGTAACAAACTGAGATTAGGAGCACTCCCTTTAAGAGTGTGCTCCTAATCTCAGCTCATTACCTGTATAAAAGACACCTGGGAGCCAGAAATCTTTCTGATTGAGAGGGGGTCAAAAGTACTTATTTCCCTCATTAAAATGCAAATCAATTTATAACATTTTTTACATGCGATTTTCTGGATTTTGTTGTTGTTATTCTGTCTCTCACTGTTCAAATAAACCTACCATTAAAATTATAGACTGATCATTTCTTCGTCAGTGGGCAAACGTACAAAATCAACAGGGGATCAAATACTTTTTTCCCTCACTGTATGATAAACTACGTCCAATGGTTTCAAATAAATGATATCACTACAGTCTGAAGCCGGAATGAATGTTGACTGAATGATTTGTTTCCTGCTATTTAAAGGCATGCCCTATTCCTATAAAGGAAGCCCATTTTAATTCTTAACTTCTTAACTAACAATAACAATATGTTAGATAACAAGTCTTCCCCTTTCCAGTAGCATGCTGAGGAGAATAAGGAATGTTCTGTATGTTTTCCTGATTAGGCAATGTCCAGTAACTTCTGGGAAGTCTCAGGCCCATCAATATTTCTGGATTTGTTTTCCTCTGTCCTTGCATCCATAATGAGTCAGGACCTTGACCAGTGGCATTGGGGGATTAAGGAATGCCTGGATATCCCAGAAAGCCACAACAAAGAGGCCGCTAAAGAAAGGGCACTCTTGACATGTTCTGTTGCAGAGGGACACAATCTTATTATTAAGGTTTTCTGCAAAGACTTGGAGCTTTTAACCTCACACAATTGTTATCATCGTAACATGCTTGCTGGTAAATAGATTGGGGCAGATAATCAAATGATCAGTCTGTAGTCTAAAGATTATACATAAAAGAAATATTCGAATAATGATGTAGAACAAGCACATCATCAGCCATTATAGCTATGCAAACTGCATCAAATAATTAGCTGACTGATTTAACTCATCGAGGCAATTCTTCAGGTCCAATAGTGTTGCAATTCCGATCTCCGATCCTCCTGTAATCCAAAGCTGAGTTTGGCGCAGGGCAGGCTTTTACACAGAGCACAGCCCTTGTGTGGATAGAGTCACGTCCTTGTGAAGCCGATAGGGAGTATTGGGACGGTCCATGTAAGGACAAAATCACTGTCCTCGAGTCGTGGACAATATGGGACAGTCTGACAGCACTGCAATTAGGTCTCATACAGTCACCTCGAAGTGCTGCGGTCGTGAACATGTAGTTTCCTTGAACTAGAAAATATTGACATTTCATACACATTTTGTTGCCATGTCCAATAAGTATTGCAGCTGCAATTAACAGAAATAGTACTTGTAGTAATACACATTAAAGACAACTTAACTAGCCATAATATAGGAAGCTTTCTGCAACAATTCACTATTTACATTCTAGACTGTGTCTGTTCAGTGACTTGAATGTAACCCAGTGATCCACTGGCCTTAATTTCTCTAAGAACTATCCATCATGAAGTGGCTCCCTTCAGTAGAACAATGTCCTTGTGCCCCTGCTACGACACATCCATGGGTAAAATGGGTAGAGGACTTGGACTATGGGGGCGGGCGTGCAACAAGAATAATGGGAACTTTGTTCGACCCGCATGAGGCTGGAGAACTTTCATCTTAATCCAGCAAAATGTCCAGCAGTCTAAAAGGGACTGCCAGCAAAGGGGTTCGTTCAGAACTGGTCTATGTGTACAGAAAGGCACGGCCATAGTGTGGAAGGATAGCGGAGGGCTCTGCAATCATGCCGACCCGAAAGATAACACTACTGGAAGCCTGGGAGAGGCACAGGACCTTTCGGAGGAAGAAAGCTAAAGACCTGAAAATATGTCCTCGTCTACTGTAAGTGGATATACACCTTTAAGGAGGGTGGCGATTGGGGTTCACAGTCTCAATGTTAGGTATCTAGTTGTGAGGTAGAAGTTCTCTGTTTGTCCTTAAAGATGTGATGGTAGTCAGTGCTCAATTATCAACATGGTTGGTACACTCAGAAAATAACTTTAATAAAATAAAATATAATTCAATTGTTAATAATATCCTAAATTGAATGGACCACATTGGTGGTTGTATGCAAGAGGGAATTGGTTTGATTGTTTCAGCCAGAGTCGACAGGTTTTGTTGTGCTAAGTAACATTTTATCTACATACATACTATTGTGATGATTTTATCCTGGATTTTGTCAATATTTTGTGATGAGTACAGCAAAGCAGATCTTCAACGCATTATTTTACAACCTTTAACACATTATTTTAGAGTCTTATTGCAACTGGAAGTTTTGAGAAATTATATGATACAAATGTGTATTTCCTTGTATTATCAACTGGAACACAGTTTTTAATTTTTTTAAATGTGTTGTTCAGTAACCCAGCGTGAGACAGCTGGTTAGTGTGTGTGTGTGTGTGTGTGTGTGCACGTCTGTGTTTGTGCGTGCATGCACGCCTGTGGAGCAACCAGCCACACTTCCTTGGTATGGTCAAAATAGTATTATTTATAAGTCCTCTTGTCATTGGAAAGGAGTTTCCATTGACAAAAGAGGAAGGGGATTCTGTAAAGTGGTTTCAAGTGTAAGGGTTGGCGTGAGGTGTGACCCAGGTGAGGTGCAGGATATACAGTAGGCAGTAGGCAGAGATGGTGAAAACAAGGATCTTTACTGGTGGTCCCGAAGCCAGGATACAAAACAACGGACTTAACACCATAAAAGAAAGGTGGAGCAAATAAGTCTCCAAAAACAGGCTGACAGCCAAAATACGAAATAGTAACTACGACTGAAATAATAAAGAAACAGGGAGAACACTTCTCGAGTACCTGTACATACTTCTCCGATCAGACACTGATTAGTACTGCTGAGCATAGAGAAACAAGCAGAGAAAACAGAGCAAGGGAACACAGGGAAGTGAGGGCATAAATACACAGGTGAACAGGTAGACACAGGTGACACCAATAGGATAATGATTTGTCCAGACTGTGAGTGAGGAGGTGCATAAGGTTGTCGGAGGATGACACCTAGTGGGTCGCTACGGAACTGCGACCCCATCCTGTAACATTCAAGGCTACGGATTCTTGTGCAAAGTACAGATGAAGGCATGACTGCTCAAAACACAGAAAAGGACCCACATTTCAGCTGAAGCTCCTCACCTAGTCTTTTCTCTGTGTCCCTGCCCCTCTCCATGAAATACCCTTATGAAACAATATGCTAAAACACATTGTTTTAAATAATGCGTTTTAAATATGTATTTTTTCAACTTCCATTTTCGTACCTAATATCTTTTCATCTTGCTGATCCATCCCTCCAACTCACAGCCCACTGCTGAGAGACCCCGGTGTGGTTGCATCTCTCGCCCAGCAGAATGCCAAGATGGTCGCCCTGCTCCCTCCCACAGGCACCGAAGTGTTCCGCCGCTTCACCCTTGAGTCGCTGGCGGAGATCGAGAGGCGGATGGCAGAGGAAGCAGAGGAGCAGGAGAGAAAAAAGGCCCTGAACATTGAGGTACATTTAACACTTTAGTCATTTAGCAGACACTTATCCAGATTCCAGAGTGACTTTACAATCAGTGGATTCAGATAAGGTAGTTAAAACGACCACATATCACAGTCAAGCCATTGCAAGTAAAACTTTCTTTAAAAATAGCTGCTATCCGCAAAATCAGTGCTAGTAAGAAATGGTAAAGTGTTAGTAATCATGTTTTTTTTGTTACCTTTTCGGAGGTGGCAGAGGAGGACCTGCCAAAGCCTGCTGTCGACCTGGAGGCCGGCAAGGCCCTGCCGTTCATCTACGGAGACCCGCCACCTGAGCTGTTCAACACGCCCCTGGAGGAACTGGATCCTTTCTACAAATCACACAAAGTGAGCACTGCAGCCCCCGTCCCTTAGTAGCCTGAAGACTGAGTGTCCACATAACCAGACATTGTCACAAAGTCATTTCCTTTACAATAAGATCAAATCAGATGTGTATTTTGACAGACTTACACATTCCAAATAATATTATTATATATCTTACGTTATTATTCAGAGGGTAAATGCCCTCTGATTACAACAATAACTGATGTATCATGATGATTCATGCAAACTCTATTTTGCTAATATCCTTGAGACAAACATGAATACGTTCAGTTAAAGTAAAGATCATATTTCTTTACTAATCTTTACTTCTTGTTTTTCAGACCTTTATTGTCATCACCAAAGGGAAGACAATCTTCAGGTTCAATGCTGAGCCTGCCTGCTACATTCTGACACCCTTCAGTATTCTCAGGAGAGGATCCATCAAAATTCTCATACATTCATATCCTTTCATTACAAGTATCACACTGACCTACATGATAAATAAATACAACTTGAATCAAATCAAATGTTATTGGTCACATATACGTGTTTAGCAGATGTTATTGCGGGTGTAGCAAAATGCTTGTGTTTCTAGCTCTGACAATGCAGTAATATCTAACAAGTAATATCTAACAGTTTCACAACATATACCCAACACACTCAAATCTAAGTAAAGCAATGGAGTTAAGAATATATAAATAAATATATGGACGAGTAATGTCAGAGTGGCATAGACTAGAATACTATATACATATGAGATGAGTAATACAAGATATGTAAACATTATTAAAGTGACGAGTGTTCCATTTACGGGTTCGATCCCCGGGACCACCCATACGTAAAAATGTATGCGCACATGACTTTAAGTCGCTTTGGATAAAAGCGTCTGCTAAATGGCATATTATTATTATATAATTAAAGTGGCCAGTGATTTCAAATCTATCTATATAGGCAGCAGCCTCTATTGTGCTAATGAAGGCGATTTAACAGTCTGATGGCCTTGAGATAGAAGCTGTTTTTCAGTCTCTCGGTCCCAGCTTTGATGCACCTGTACTGACCTCGCCTTCTGGATGATAACGGGGTGAACAGGCAGTGGCTCGGGTGGTTGTTACCTTGATGATCTCTTTGGCCTTCCTGTGACATTGGGTGCTGTAGGTGTCCTGGAGGGCTGGTAGTTTGCCCCTGGTGGTGCGTTGGCCAGACCGCACCACCCTCTGGAGAGCCCTGTGGTTGAAGAGGATCCTGCTGCATGTTCAGAGTCCAAGAAGTGTGCTAGTATAGTGTGTGTGTGCGCGTGTGCGCGAGTGATTGCATGTGTACTAAGGTGTGGAGAATCAGAGCAGGTGGTCAGTCCAGTTCAAGTGTTCAGCAGTCTGATGGCTTGTAGATAGAAACTGTCTCTGAGCCTGTTGGTATCAGACCTCATGCTCCAATACAGTCTGATGGCTTGTAGATAGAAACTGTCTCTGAGCCTGTTGGTATCAGACCTCATGCTCCGATACCATGTACCCAACAGTAAGGGAGTGAACAGCTCATGGCTGGGGTGTGTGGGGTCCTTGATGATGTTTTTGGCCTTCCTCATCACCGTTTTGAGTAGATGTGCTGGATGGGTGGGAGCACGGTCTCAGTACTGGGCCATCTTCACTACCTGCTGGAGGGCCTTGCAGCCATGGATGGAGCAATACCCATACCAGGCCGTGATGCAACCGGTCAGGATGCTCTCGATGGTGCATCAGTAGTATTTGAAGAGGACCCGTGGTGGCATTGCGAATTTCTTCAGCCACCTTAGGAAGTAGAGACACTGTTGCGCCCTCTTGACAAGAGTGGTGGTGTTGTTGGTCCATGTCATGTCTTTGGTGATGTGGACGCTGAGGAACTTAAAACTGCTGAGTCTCTCTACTGCAGTCCTGTTGATGTGGATCGGGCATGTTCCCTCCTCTGCTTCCTGAAGTCAACAATGCCAGTTCACTTACCTCCTCCCTATAGGCTGAATCGTCGTTGTTGGTTATCAGGCCTTGATGATGGAGTTGGTGTCGAGCAAAGCCACGTAGTCGTGGGTGAACAGGGTGTACAGCAGAGGGCTGAGGACACACCCCTGGGGAATCCCTGTGTTAAGAGTCATTGTGGATGAGGTATTGTTGCCAACCCTCACAGCCTGTGGTCTGCCCGTCAGGAAGTCCAGCATCCAGTTGCAGAAGGTGGTGTCCAGACCCAGGGCTCTGAGCTTGGTGTCGAGCTTGGAGGGAACAATAGTGTTGAATGCTGAACTGCAGTCAATGAACAGCATCCTCACATAGGTGTTCCTTTTGTTCAGATGTGTTACGGACTTGTGAATAGTGATGGAAATGGCATCTTCTGTGGATCTTTTGGAGCGATAGGCAAATTGAAGTGGGTCCAGTGTGCCTGGCATGCTGGCCTTGATGTAGGCCATGACCAGCCTCTCGAAGCACTTCATGACAACCGGGGTGAGTGCGATGGGGCGATAGTCATTTGGGCATGTCACCTTGTTTTTCTTGGGCACTGGGACGATGGTGGTCTCCTTGAAGCAGGTGGGGACTACAGCCTGGGACAGGGACAGGTTGAAGATGTCAGAGAAGACCCCCGCCAGCTGGTCAGCACACACTCTGAGGATGCTGCCAGGGATGCCATCTGGGCCGGCAGCTTTGTGAGTATTCATTCTTTTGAGAGTTTTCCTCACGTCAGCCTCGGAGAGCTAAAGCACCTGGTCGTCCGAAGCAGCTAGATTCTTCCTGGATGGCTCGGTATTGTCTGCCTCGAAGCGAGCATAGAATGTGTTAAGCTCGTCTGGGAGGGAGGCTTCGTTGGGGAACCACACAGCTAGTCCGTGATAGTCTAGTCCTTGCCACATGTATCGCGAGCCTGAGTTGTCCAACATCAATTAAAGTTTGAGTCTGTATTGTCTTTTTGCTTCCCTAATGGATTTGCGGAGCTCGTACCTGTTTACCTTGTACATGTCGTAAGCCACAGAGTCATCTGGGTTTGTTCTGCTGACATTGAATGCTGCAGTACGGGCTCTCAGCATGGTACAGATATCTCAGTTCATTCAGGGTTTTTGGTTGGGGTATGTCCGGATTGTTGTTGTGGGTACAACATCATCAACACATTTCCTAATGAAGACTGTGACTGATTATGTATATTCCTCAATGTCAATGGATGAGTCCTGAGTGGATGAATCTTTGAACATATTCCAATCAGTATTCTCAAAACAGTCCTGCAGCATTGAGTCTGCCTCCTCTGTCCAGCGCCTCACTATTCTCTGTGTTGATGTCTCCCGCTTGAAATGTTGCTTGTAGATCAGGGAGTAGGAACAGAGAGATGTGATCTGATTGGCCGTAACATTTTTGTAATGTTACCCGTAATGTTCCCCTAATGTTTGAGTGTCCAGTTTTCCGTTAGTTAGGGTAACATTCAATTTATGTTAGCAAAAACCTTCTGAGAACCTTTTTAGCATATTTTGGTGGTAAAGTTAGGAGAACATTCCCTTAATGTCAAACAGAACTTATCTAAAACGTGGTTACAGAATATGCTACATTAATGTTCTAGATGTTTTCTATGGGATGTTGCAAGAACATTCATGTGTCCAGTTTTTCTAGGGTGACCTTACCTGTCACCCTAGACCCACTTCAATTTGCTTACCACCCCAATAGGTCCACAGACTATGCAATCGCCATCCCACTGCACACTGCACTATACCATCTGGACAAGAGGAATACCTATGTAAGAATGCTGTTCATTGACTATAGCTCAGCATTCAACACCATAGTACCCTCCAAGCTCATCATCAAGCTTGAGGCCCTGGGTCTCAACCCCGCCCTGTGCAATTGGGTCCTGGTCTTCCTGATGGGCCGCCCCCAGGTGGTGAAGGTAGGAAACAACATCTCCACTTCGCTGATCCTCAACACTGGGGCCCCACAAGAGTGTGTGCTCAGCCCCCTCCTGTACTCCCTATTCACCCATGACTGCGTAGCCATGCATGCCTCCAACTCAATCATCAAGTTTGCAGATGACACAACAGTAGTAGGCTTGATTACCAACAACGAGGGCTCTCGGAGTGTTGTGTCAGGAAAATAACCTCTCACTCAACGTAAAAAAAAACAAAGGAGATGATCGTGGACTTCAGGAAACAGCAAATGGAGTACCCCCCTAGCCACATCGACGGGACAGCAGTGGAGAAGGTAGAAAGTTTTAAGTTCCTCAGCGTACATATCACTGACAAACTGAAATGGTCCACCCACACAGACAGTGTGGTGAAGAAGGCGCAACCTCAGGAGGCTGAAGACATTTTGCCTCTCACCTAAAACCCTCAAAAACGTTTACAGATGCACAATTGAGAGCATCCTGTCGGGCTGTATCACCGCCTGGTACAGCAAATGCACCGCCCACAACCGCAGTGCTCTCCAGAGCGTGGTGCGGTCTGCACAACGCATCACCGGGGGAAAACTACGTTCCCTCCAGGACATCTACAGCATCCGATGTCACAGGAAGGCCAAAAAGATAATCAAGCACAAATACCACCCGAGCCACGGCCTGTTCACCCCGTTATCATCCAGAAGGCGAGGTCAGTACAGGTGCATCAAAGCTGGGACCGAGAGACTGGAAAACAGCTTCTATCTCAAGGCCATCAGACTGTTAAACAGCCATCACTAGCACAGAGAGGCTGCTGCCTACATACAGACTTGAACATCACTGGCCACTTTAATAAATGGAACACTAGTCACTTTAATAATGCCACTTTAATATTGTTTACATACAGTTGAAGTCAGAAGTTTACATACACTTAGGTTGGAGTCATTAGAACTTGTTTTTCAACCACTCCACACATTTCTTGTTAACAAACTATAGTTTTGGCAAGTCAGTTAGGACATCTACTTTGTACATGACACAAGTAATTTTTCCAACAATTGTTTACAGACAGATTATTTCACTTATAATTCACTGTATCACAATTCAAGTGGGTCAGAAGTTTACATACACTAAGTTGACTCTGCCGTTAAACAGCTTGGAAAATTCCAGAAAATGATGTCATGGGTTTAGAAGCTTCTGATAGGCTAATTGACATCATTTGAGTCAATTGGAGGTGTACCTGTGGATGTATTTCAAGGCCTACCTTCAAACTCAGTGCCTCTTTGCTTGACATCATGGCAAAATCAAAAGAAATCAGCCAAGACCTCAGAAAAGAAATTGCAGACCTCCACAAGTCTGGTTCATCCTTGGGAGCAATTTCCAAACGCCTGAAGGTACCACGTTCATCTGTACAAACAATAGTACGCAAGTATAAATACCATGGGTCCACGCAGCCGTCATACCGCTCAGGAAGGAGATGCGTTCTGTCTCCTAGAGATGAATGTACTTTGGTGCGAAAAGTGCAAATCAATCCCAGAACAACAGCAAAGGACCTTGTGAAGATGCTGGAGGAAACAGGTACAAAAATATCTATATCCACAGTAAAACGAGTCCTATATCGACATAACCTGAAAGGCCGCTCAGCAAGGAAGAAGCCACTGCTCCAAAACCGCCATCAAAAAACCAGACTACGGTTTGCAACTGCACATGGAGACAAAGATTGTACTTTTTGGAGAATTTACCTCTGGTCTGATGAAGCAGAAATAGAACTGTTTGGCCATAATGACCATCGTTATGTTTGGAGGAAAAATGGGAGCTTGCAAGCCGAAGAACACCATCCCAACCGTGAAGCACAGGGGTGACAGCATGATGCTGTGGGGGTGCTTTGCTGCAGGAGGGACTGGTGCATTTCACAAAATAGATGGCATCATGAGGAAGGAAAATTATGTGGATATATTGAAGCAACATCTCAAGACATCAGTCAGGAAGTTAAAGCTTGGTCGCAAATGGGTCTTCCAAATGGACAATGACCCCAAGCATTCTTCCAAAGTTGTGGCAAAATGGCTTAAGGACAACAAAGTCAAGGTATTGGAGTGGCCATCACAAAGCCCTGACCTTAATCCTATAGAAAATGTGTGGGCAGAATTGAAAAATCGTGTGCGAGCAAGGAGGCCTACAAACCTGACTCAGTTACACCAACTCTGTCAAGAGGAATGGGCCAAAATTCACCCAACTTATTGTGGGAAGCTTGTGGAAGGCTTCCCGAAACATTTGACCCAAGTTAAACAATTTAAAGGCAATGCTACCAAATAAGAATTGAGTGTATGTAAACTTCTGACCCACTGGGAGTGTGATGAAAGAAATAAAACCTGAAATAAATAATTCTCTCTACTATTATTCTGACATTTCACATTCTTAAAATAAAGTGGTGATCCTAACTGACCTAAGACAGGGACTTTTTACTAGGATTAAATGTCAGGAATTGTGAAAAACAGAGTTTAAATGTATTTGGCTAAGGTGTATGTAAACTTCCGACTTCAACTGTATCTTGCATTACCCATCTCATATGTATATACTGTATTCTATACTATCTATTGCATCTTAGCCAATGCCACTCTGATAATGATAATGACATTGCTCATCCATATATTTATATATTCTTATTCCATTCCTTTACTTAGATTGTGTGTCAGTCCTAGCTTGCTATTATGAAAATCGAATTCAGCAATGCCAATAATGAATTCATCAATGCCAATAATGTTTTCTATTCTACTTTTGCTTTCAAAAGCAGCTCAAACATAGAACATGTAAGAATGAACTATAGCCATTGAATTCTACTGTGCAAATATACTGTGTGTAATAGGGAAATAATGCACGCTCTAGAATGCCCTTTCAAGCCAATCAGAATTGAACAATGCCATGGTATAAACAATATTAATGTTCTAGACACGTTTCATGGGAATGTTGCAAGAACATTTCTGTGTATCAGTTGTCAGGACGTCGCCTGATGGTCCCAAAGAAACGTTCTCCCCCCCCAAAAAAAAACATTACACCTTAATGTTGCCAAGCCCATCAAATCAAATCAAATCTTATTGGTCACATACTGTACACATATTTAGCAGATGTTATTGTGGGTATTGCGATCCATACACACACACACAGTGCTTTTAACATACAGTGTTTCCTACTTACATATTTGACACACATGGATGCTGGCCCATGTTGACTCCAATGCTTCCCAAAGCTGTCCCACAGTGTCTAGTTGGCTGGATGTCCGTTGGGTGGTGGACTTTTCTTGATACACACAGGAAACTGTTGAGCATGAAAAACCCAGTGGCGTTGCAGTTCTTGACACAAACCGGTTGCCTGGCACCTACTACCATACCTTGTTCAAAGTCACTTAAATATTTTGTCTTGGCCATTCACTCTCTGAATGGCACACATACACAATCCATGTTGCAATTGTCAAGGCTTAAAATCATTTTTTAACCTGTCTCCTCCCCTTCATCTACACTGATTGAAAGGGATTTAACTAGTGACATCAATAAGTGATCATAGCTTTCACCTGGTCAGTCTATGTCATGGAAAGAGCAGATGTCCTTAATGTTTTGTACACTCAGTGTATACAGTAATTATTATTCAACATGTCCTCACCTGGAATTTGAATTCACAACCTCATGGTTCAAGGCATTCAGATCTTCCTGCTACGCCATCATGTCTGTGTCAGTTATCAGTTAATTGGACTTTTCTCTCATCATTGATTTGATTGACTTATTTCAACAATTGAAGGGCTTTCTGTATAGTTGTCTGGTGTTGGTGCGGCATATTAACCTGTTTTAAGGATACTCCTGAATCACTATGATCAATTAAAGTTTTTCTTGAGTGTACTTTTAACAGAGCTGAGATTTACTCCAAAGTGCATTCACCCTATTGCTTACATATATTAAGTTATTTCAGATCTACATAAGTGCCTAGGGAGAAGGGGTTAGGGTTTCTTCTGGACAGGGCCTAACTATACTGGCCCAATAAGCACATTCCCTAGAGATATCCCTAACTGGGACAGTGGTTAGGATGTTTGTCATTGGTGCTGGTGGCTTGGGTTAGAGACATGCTAGGTGAGTCACCCTACTCACACATCCTTAGCAATATACAGTGGGGAGAACAAGTATTTGATACACTGCCGATTTTGCAGGTTTTCCTACTTACAAAGCATGTAGAGGTCTGTAATTTTTTATCATAGGTACACTTCAGCTGTGAGAGACAGAATCTAAAACAAAAATCCAGAAAATGACATTGTATGATTTTTAAGTAATTAATTTGCATTTTATTGCATGACATAAGTATTTGATACATCAGAAAAGCAGAACTTAATATTTGGTACAGAAACCTTTGTTTGCAATTACAGAGATCATACGTTTCCTGTAGGTCTTGACCAGGTTTGCACACACTGCAGCAGGGATTTTGGCCCACTCCTCCATACAGACCTTCTCCAGATCCTTCAGGTTTTGGGGCTGTCGCTGGGCAATACGGACTTTCAGCTCCCTCCAAAGATTTTCTATTGGGTTCAGGTCTGGAGACTGGCTAGGCCACTCCAGGACCTTGAGATGCTTCTTAGAGAGCCACTCCTTAGTTGCCCTGGCTGTGTGTTTCGGGTCGTTGTCATGCTGGAAGACCCAGCCACGACCCATCTTCAATGCTCTTACTGAGGGAAGGAGGTTGTTGGCCAAGATCTCGCAATACATGGCCCCATCCATCCTCCCCTCAATACGGTGCAGTCGTCCTGTCCCCTTTGCAGAAAAGCATCCCCAAAGAATGATGTTTCCACCTCCATGCTTCACGGTTGGGATGGTGTTCTTGGGGTTGTACTCATCCTTCTTCTTCCTCCAAACACGGCAAGTGGAGTTTAGACCAAAAAGCTATATTTTTGTCTCATCAGACCACATGACGTTCTCCCATTCCTCCTCTGGATCATCCAGATGGTCATTGGCAAACTTCAGACAGGCCTGGACATGCGCTGGCTTGAGCAGGGGGACCTTGCGTGCGCTGCAGGATTTTAATCCATGACGGCGTAGTGTGTTACTAATGGTTTTCTTTGAGACTGTGGTCCCAGCTCTCTTCAGGTCATTGACCAGGTCCTGCCGTGTAGTTCTGGGCTGATCCCTCACCTTCCTCATGATCATTGATGCCCCACGAGGTGAGATCTTGCATGGAGCCCCAGACCGAGGATGATTGACCGTCATCTTGAACTTCTTCCATTTTCTAATAATTGCGCTAACAGTTGTTGCCTTCTCACCAAGCTGCTTGCCTATTGTCCTGTAGCCCATCCCAGCCTTGTGCAGGTCTACAATTGTATCCCTGATGTCCTTACACAGCTCTCTGGTCTTGGCCATTGTGGAGAGGTTGTAGTCTGTTTGATTGAGTGTGTGGACAGGTGTCTTTTATACAGGTAACGAGTTCAAACAGGTGCAGTTATTACAGGTAATGAGTGGAGAACAGGAGGGCTTCTTAAAGAAAAACTAACAGGTCTGTGAGAGCCGGAATTCTTACTGGTTGGTAGGTGATCAAATACTTATGTCATGCAAAAAAATTCAAATTAATTACTTAAAAATCATACAATGTGATTTTCTGGATTTTTGTTTTAGATTCTGTCTCTCACAGTTGAAGTGTACCTATGATAAAAATGACAGACCTCTACATGCTTTGTAAGTAGGAAAACCTGCAAAATCGGCAGTGTATCAAATACTTGTTCTCCCCACTGTATGTTAATGTCATTATTTGGCAACAGTTACAACACTCCTAACTGATCTAATTAAAATGAGTTTTAGCATCAGAAACTCCAGGTCGGGTGAACAGGAGCTCGAGATGTTTTACATTTCGGTACACCAGGAGTTGTTGATGAGGAAATATACCCCCCCCCCCTACTCTTATCAGAAGCCGCCGTTTGATCCATACGGAAAATGGTGGTGATTTTATAATGTGGTTTTATAATAATTTTATAATAAAGTATGTCGTCCATTAGCAACAACTGATTACTAGATTCATATGAATCAGAAGTTATAAATAAAATAAAAATTGTTATTAAAAAATTGACTAAATCAATTGGTCCATAGAATTAGATTTGAGTACTATTGTAACTCCATGTTATTTCCTTAATGTGGGTACATTATTTAGCATGTTCATCATGTTAACAATCATGTCCAACTGTGTGTTTATGACGATGAGTGACCCTCCGGCATGGAGTAAAACTGTTGAGTAAGTTTCAAACCTACATAGGAGATGATTAATGTTTTGTGAAAACTATATTGGCTGCATCAGCATCCCATGTCTTTTCAAGCCAATACTTACATTTTGGGGTGGGGGCACTTAAAAAAAGTTTAAATTATCATATAAATATCTGTATTCTTTTTAAAATTTAATTTTTTTTAATTTAAAAGATTGGTCATAACATTATTGAGAGTGATTTTGACCACTACAAAGTTTCACCAAAAGCTATTTTATAAAGTTTCTCTCTCTTCCCCTCTTTTTGTATTGCAGATATGTTTTCACTGGTATCTATACCTTTGAGGCAACAATAAAAGTGTTTTCCAGAGGCTTCTGTGTTGGAGATTTCACATTCCTTCGAGATCCATGGAACTGGCTGGATTTCATGGTGATCAGCATGGCGTGAGTAATGGGAGAGTGATGGCCGTCAGTCATCAGCGCAGTACCATACAGGGGCAGGTGTTAGAGTGTGTGTGTATTTGTGTGTGTCTGTGTGCATGAGTGAAGGAGTAAGGTCAAAGGTCAGGAAGGTCAAAGGACATCTCCAAAGGCTTGATGAGTTTGACCATGGCCTTGTCTGCTTCCTTACCTCTCCTCCCCCCAGGTCCCAGCACCCCCTGTACTCTCTCTCTCTCTCTCTCTCTCTCTCTCTCTCTCTCTCTCTCTCTCTCTCTCTCTCTCTCTCTCTCTCTCTCTCTCTCTCTCTCTCTCTCTCTCTCTCTCTCTCTCTCTCTCGCTCTATCTATCTCTCCATCCCTCTCCCTCTCTCTCTCTCTATCTCTCCATCCCTCTCCCTCTCTCTCTCTCTCACTCTTTCTCTCTCCATAATGACCTTCTACACCACTTGCCTTGCTTCATCATGGAGCCTCATTGAATGAAAATATTTATCCACTTGCAAAGGAGGGTCACACACCACACTCCGGGTCTATTTATAGGGGCTCACCTCCTCCCCAGGCTTTCTTTGTCCCAGTACCAAGTGGCTGAAGGTCTGTGGCGCTACAAGGTGCTGCACTATGACTTATGAGGGGCAGATACTGTACCGTATATGGCCCTGGAGCCCCCGATGAAAAGTAACACCATACAGTTCATATAGCTAGTTTCAATCATGTAAATATAAGATTCAGATATTTGAGATACATCTAAGTGGGTTAAGGATCCTACTATCAAAATCAGAAACAGAGTTTGTTTCTGTGGAGCCCAATGTGATCTACTTTCTTTCAAATGTATTTTTGTACGTGTCATCCTTCATCAAACATTGAAACTTTTGCGTGTGATTCATAGCAACATAATGACGTATGCCAGTTCATATCTAAATTTCCATATGGTGTCTTACTGGTTTAGTCACACTCCTGCCTTCAGCAGTCGGATTACAGATAACACTGCCATTTGGCTCTAGAAGTAGACAGTTGCCCTGAGCTAAATATATTCTCAGCTAAACCATATCTTTTACCATAGCAAACCTCTGATCCTCTGTGTTAGAATAACAACTGAGCCAACGGTATTGAATTAAATGTACATTAAAAGTCCATGAAACTGAACAGATTTTTGTTCAACTGACACATCAACTGTCAACTCCTCAATTCTAATGTGTGGTTATGTTGTTATGTTTTGTGCTCGGCAGGTACCTCACAGAGTTCGTTGACCTGGGCAACGTGTCTGCCCTCAGGACGTTCCGTGTGCTCCGAGCCCTTAAAACAATCACTGTAATTCCCGGTATGTGTCACATAAGAAGGTCCAAGTCCCACTGGGGTTTGTTTGTTAACTGCACCACCTGCTTTTGAACACCTGCTTTGGGTCCTGTGTAGCTCAGTTGGTAAGTGTGTGGTGCTAGCAACCCTAGGGTTGTTTTGGGTCGCATTCCCACACTGTACTGTAAGTCACCTTGGAGAAAAGCATCTGCTAAATGGCATCTGTTATAATATTATAAACACAAAGCCCTGCAAGCTACACAATAAAACATGGGTTATTAATTACACCATACAGAGAACAAGGATCAAGTAGCAGAATCAAATATTCTCAAAGTGATGTTATTCATTCTTCAACAAATCGTTTTCAGGTCACAGATTATTTGAATGTATTTTTGTGTGTTATTTTCAGGTCTGAAAACCATTGTGGGCGCTCTGATACAGTCAGTGAAGAAGCTGGCTGATGTGATGATCCTAACAGTGTTCTGCCTGGCTGTGTTCGCTCTGGTCGGCCTGCAACTGTTCATGGGAAACCTGAAGCAGAAGTGTGTTTACTGGCCCCCTGCGGAATGGCGTTTAAACTCCACCAACATGGACAACATCACTATGGCCTTCAACAACATTACTGGTTTCAACGACATTATGGGCTACAATGGCACAAACAGCGGCAACAGTACGTGGGACTTCAAGGCATACATCGACGATCAAGGTATTGACAGGCTTTTGATGGCGCATTGATTTGTGGAAGGGGAGTTGATAATGGCCTAATGAACCATTATATTAAATTAATTGGGATATTACCATGGCACTTACTGTAGGATAGTTTAAAATAAGTATATAAATGTGTATAAGTATATAGATTTCTAAAAGAAGTATACACATTTGTATAAGAAATATAAAAAATGCATGCTTCAGTGGCAACAGCACGTGGGACTTCAATGCATACATCAATGATTAAGGTTGTGACAGGCTTTTGATGGCACATTGATTTAGGGAATTGATAATGACTTACTGAACCGTTAACTATATATTAGTTGGGATTTTGTGACAGTACTATATGATATTACTGTATAGAATAACTATATAAATATGTAAAAGAAGTACATACATTTATATAAGATTATAAACTTGATGCGCTCTCTAATGGAGGTCCCTTTTCTGTTTTCCTCCAGCGAACCATTACTTCCTTCCTGGAATGTTAGACCCTATTCTTTGTGGAAATGCATCTGATGCTGGGTAGGTTTTTTGGGATATCAGAGTTGAGCATATGGGGAGCTTTATAATCTTGCCTTGTCTCTGTTGATCACGCAATATATGGTGCAAAGAATTTCAACGTAGTTAAAATATAACATATCTTTGGATGCTGAAGATTATAAGTCCCATTCAGTTTGTTGTGCCACTTCATTGGCATTTTGACAGAAATTGCCCTGAAGGATACACGTGTATGAAGGCCGGAAGGAATCCCAACTATGGCTACACAAGTTACGACAGTTTTGGATGGGCCTACCTTGCCCTATTTCGGCTCATGACACAGGACTTCTGGGAAAATCTATTCCAGCTGGTGCGTATATATCATGTGCTTCCATGACAACGACATAGAGACGTACGAGTTTTGAAATTTGCTCCTGACGTTTCCTGAAATCTATATCTGTAACGTCAGTCGGTAGACCAGAATTGAATTTGAGAGATTGCAATCTTATGTGTCATCAGGGATATTGATACAGAAAGAGTGCTCTCTCGGTTTGGTGAGTTAACTGGCTGTTTTCCCCTTACCCATAGACTCTTCGCTCAGCAGGGAAAACCTACATGATCTTCTTTGTGGTGGTGATCTTCCTGGGCTCGTTCTACCTGATCAACCTGATCCTGGCTGTGGTGGCCATGGCGTATGCTGAGCAGAATGAGGCCACCATGGCCGAGGCCAAGGAGAAGGAGGAGGAGTATGCCATGATCCTGGAGCAGCTGAAGGAAAGGAAAGAAGCGGAGGTCAAAGAGGTGTGGTCAACTTACTATGTATGTAAAGCACTTTGAGAATCTGGGGAAAAAATGACCTATATATACTTTTTTTTTTTTGGGGGGGGGGGGGGGTAGATCAGCTTTAATATTGCAGATAGATTGTAACTTCCATCAATGTAATTGTCTGCATCACTTCCAATCCCTCATATATATTTTTCTCTCGCTTATATATATATATATATATATATATATATATATATATATATATATATACAGTGGGGAAAAAAAGTATTTAGTCAGCCACCAATTGTGCAAGTTCTCCCACTTAAAAAGATGAGAGAGGCCTGTAATTTTCATCATAGGTACACGTCAACTATGACAGACAAAATGAGGGAAAAAAATCCAGAAAATCACATTGTAGGATTTTTAATGAATTTATTTGCAAATTATGGTGGAAAATAAGGATTTGGTCAATAACAAAAGTTTCTCAATACTTTGTTATATACCCTTTATTGGCAATGACACAGGTCAAACGTTTTCTGTAAGTCTTCACAAGGTTTTCACACACTGTTGCTGGTATTTTGGCCCATTCCTCCATGCAGATCTCCTCTAGAGCAGTGATGTTTTGGGGCTGTCGCTGGGCAACACGGACTTTCAACTCCCTCCAAAGATTTTCTATGGGGTTGAGATCTGGAGACTGGCTAGGCCACTCCAGGACCTTGAAATGCTTCTTACGAAGCCACTCCTTCGTTGCCCGGGCGGTGTGTTTGGGATCATTGTCATGCTGAAAGACCCAGCCACGTTCCATCTTCAATGCCCTTGCTGATGGAAGGAGGTTTTCACTCAAAATCTCACGATACATGGCCCCATTCATTCTTTCCTTTACACGGATCAGTCGTCCTGGTCCCTTTGCAGAAAAACAGCCCCAAAGCATGATGTTTCCACACCCATGCTTCACAGTAGGTATGGTGTTCTTTGGATGCAGCTCAGCATTCTTTGTCCTCCAAACAAGACAAGTTGAGTTTTTACCAAAAAGTTATATTTTGGTTTCATCTGACCATATGACATTCTCCCAATCCTCTTCTGGATCATCCAAATGCACTCTAGCAAACTTCAGACAGGCCTGGACATGTACTGGCTTAAGCAGGGGGATACTGCAGGATTTGAGTCCCTGGCGGCGTAGTGTGTTACTGATGGTAGGCTTTGTTACTTTGGTCCCAGCTCTCTGCAGGTCATTCACTAGGTCCCCCCGTGTGGTTTTGGGATTTTTGCTCACCGTTCTTGTGATCATTTTGACCCCACGGGGTGAGATCTTGCGTGGAGCCCCAGATCGAGGGAGATTATCAGTGGTCTTGTATGTCTTCCATTTCCTAATAATTGCTCCCACAGTTGATTTCTTCAAACCAAGCTGCTTACCTATTGCAGATTCAGTCTTCCCAGCCTGGTGCAGGTCTACAATTTTGTTTCTGGTGTCCTTTGACAGCTCTTTGGTCTTGGCCATAGTGGAGTTTGGAGTGTGACTGTTTGAGGTTGTGGACAGGTGTCTTTTATACTGAAAACAAGTTCAAACAGGTGCCATTAATACAGGTAACGAGTGGAGGACAGAGGAGCCTCTTAAAGAAGAAGTTACAGGTCTGTGAGAGCCAGAAATCTTGCTTGTTTGTAGGTGACCAAATACTTATTTTCCACCATAATTTGCAAATAAATTCATTAAAAATCCTACAATGTGATTTTCTGGATTTCTTTTCCTCAATTTGTCTGTCATAGTTGACGTGTACCTATGATGAAAATTACAGGCCTCTCTCATCTTTTTAAGTGGGAGAACTTGCACAATTGGTGGCTGACTAAATACTTTTTTCCCCCACTGTATATATATATATATATATATATATATATATATATATATATATATATATATATATATATATATATATATATATATATACATACATACATATATATTATACCTATGTATTAATCCAATCAATGAAAAATAAATCTCACTCTTTGTTCAGATGATAGTTGATAGAGTAAGATTTAGTTAGTTGATTCAACTAGATTCAAATGTCTGATGAACTGGATAAATACAAAAAAGATCTAGTAATCATACTAAGTGTTAATTTGCAGATTACTGCTCATGTTGGTCGTTCTCGTCCTTAGTTTGTTTGATTCTGCTCAATGATTGACTGATTATTTGACTGACAGAGACATGACAGGCATCATGAACACCATGAACACGCTGAAATTGCTGGCAGTCAGACGTCACTGTCCAGTAGAACATCTAAGAAAGAGAAAGGTGATAAGTCAGATCAAGAGGTTGCTGATGATGAGGAGTGTACGTCCTCCAGCCTTGATAAGGACGGCGAGGCTATAAAGGACTCCAATGGAGGCCTCATGATCAGAGCCAACGCCGACAAGGTCCTGGCAGACCAGGAGGTGAGCCGCATGGCTCAGATGGGTTGCTGTGCGCTTGATGTTATGACCTTTTTCACACTACTGTGCCGACCTGAACCAAACTGTGCTGGCTCGGATATTGTTTATTCACATTTTCCTTTTCAGGACGGTTTCAGCAACTAAGATGAATGCATAACCAATTAATGCGTAAACAACTTAGTACAGCTTGGTTTGGCTAGGCTCAGTTTGGCTCTGAAAAAGTGGGTTGCTGGCCTCCCGAGTGGCGCAGCGGTCTAAGGTACTGCATTGCAGTGCTAGAGGCGTCACTACAGACCCGGGTTCGATCCCAGGCTGTATCACAACCGGCCGTGATCGGGAGTCCCATAGGGCGGCGCGCAATTGGCCCAGCGTCGTCTGGGTTAGGGGAGGGTTTGGCCGGGAGGGCTTTACTTGGCTCATCGCGCTCTAGGGACTCCTTGTGGCAGGCCGGGCGCATGCAGGCTGTTGTCGGGTGAACAGAGTTTCCTCCGACACGTTGGTGCGGCTGGTTAAGCGGGTGGGTGTTAAGGAGGACGCATGACTCGACCTTCGCCTCTCGAGCCTGTTGGGGAGTTGCAGCGATGAGATCGAAATTGGGGAGAAAAAAAGGGGGTAAAAATAAATAAGTTGGTTGCTATGCGCCTGATGGTTAAGTTTCTCTTTGTTCTGCTGTTGTGTTGAAGAGGGCCAGTGGACCCAAGGGGAGTAAGGACCAGCTGGAAGTATCAGGCCTGCAGAAGAAGACACCCAGTTCACCCAGTGTCTACAGCCAAGATGACATGGATGGTAACTGTCTGAAATCGCAATGGATCTGTATACGAGGAATGAAATGTCCTAAGGAATCCATGTGTGGGACTGGAATGTGATGTATAGGACTGTTATTGCGATATCCACCCATACCTGTGTTCTAATTGGCTACTGTATTATGAGTTACGCAGAGTTTCATCATCACAGTTTGCCATCTTATGCACTGATGGCACATTGTGTCAGCTTTTTCAGCTATAAGACCTACAACCCATTGCCTTACACTTGTTTGAACTTTAGGTACTCAAGACAAATAATACTTACTTTTCAAGACCTACATAGACATGAATAATACTTTTGAACTTAAGGTGCTGCAAATAATAAATAAAGCTTGAAAACAAATCATGAACCCATAAAAAATACTTTAAATGCAGGGTCGTGTACAAAAAAATCTAAAACTCACAAAATGTACTCTGATGTTAAGCTTGACAAACAACACCCTCCTCCTTTACCCTCATTCCAACAGATCTGGAGAAGGAACTGAGACCTTGTCCGCCTTTCTGGTACAAGTGTTCAGACATCTTCCTGAAATGGAACTGCTGTGTGCCCTGGGTGACTTTCAAGAAGTGGATGTACTTCATAGTGATGGACCCGTTCGTGGACTTGGGCATCACCATCTGCATTGTACTCAACACCACGTTCATGGCCATGGAGCACTACCCCATGACAGCAGAGTTTGAAGATGTGCTGAGTGTGGGGAACTTGGTGAGTTACCTTCCTTAATGATGCTGTTCCACTTCTACCTCTTCTGTAGCCATGATAGGGATACCATAGAAATCTCTCTCTCAAAATGATCATGTTCAAAATTCAGGTTTACAGTGCAGGCAGACACCATGAGAATCTGCATATCTACACTTTGCACAGTTTTCAATGTAATTCACTCTCTCATCTCTTGTACAGGTCTTCACGGGAATCTTCACAGCAGAGATGGTGCTGAAGCTCATCGCCATGGATCCGTACTACTACTTCCAGGTCGGGTGGAACATCTTCGACAGCATCATTGTGACCATAAGCCTGGTGGAGCTGGGGCTGGCCGACGTCGAGGGTCTGTCCGTGCTCCGCTCCTTCCGTCTGGTGAGGGTCCCTCCACCCACAGTTTAGAACACACTCTCTCAGTGTAACTGTGCAGTGAGAATCGATCACGAGAGATCAATACATTTTCATAAACTAGTTGCAAGAGTAGGGTTGCAAACTACTGGGTAATTTATCAAAGTTACCAGAATCTTCTGTAATTTTGGCAATTTGTGGTTACTTTGGTAATTTATACTTGAATAGCTTGTATTCATATTATTCATTTTGTGTATCTGTGCCCGTATTGTCTATGAGTTTTTAGTGGATAGACTATGTGGTTCAATAGAAAATAGCCTAATTAATGATAGAAGCATCTAATCAACAATGGCATTCTTTTTAATCAACTCTGCAACTCTTCCAATTATTGACATTTTTTTCACAACTGCCATCAGTTTGACGCTAAAACATTTACGATAAAGACATAGTAAAACACTATGTATTGACATAGTCAAATAAATAGGTGTGAAAATCTTTTTTATACATATGTCATGATGAAACCCTCATTTAACACCAATTGTATTCACTAAATTGATGTTTAGGATAATGTTTTGCAGCTTTGTCATTCAATTTCTTATTATAAAATCATCTTATTTGATTATTTTAAATATACAAAAAGTATATATAAAAGCAATATGTGGTCCTCTGTAGCTCAATTGGTAGAGCATGGCGCTTGTAACGTCAGGGTAGTGGGTTCGATCCCCGGGACCACCCATACGTAAAAATGTATGCACGCATGACTGTAAGTCGCTTTGGATAAAAGCGTCTGCTAAATGGCGTATTATTATTATTACATGCAACAATTTCAACGATTTTACTGAGTTCAAGTTCATATAAGGAAATCCGTCAATTGAAATAAATAAATTAGGCCCTAATCTATGGATTTCACATGACTGGGCAGGGGTAAAGCCACAGGTGGGCCTGGAAAGGCATAGGCCCACCCACTGGGGAGCCAGGTACAGCCAATCAGAATTAGTTTCTACCCACAAAAGGGCTGTATTACAGACAGAAATACTCCTCAGTTTCATCAGCTGTCCGGGTGGCTGGTCTCAGACGATCTCGAAGGTGAAGAAGCCGGATGTGGAGGTCCTGGGCTGGTGTGGTTACACGTGGTCTGCGGTTGTGAGGCTGGTTGGACATACTGCCAAATTCTCTAAAACAAAGTTGGAGGCGGTTTACGATAGAGAAATGAACATTACATTCTCTGGCAACAGCTCTGGTGGACATTCCTGCAGTCAGCATACCAATTGCACACTCTGTCAAAACTTGAGACATCTGTGGCGTTGTGTTGTGTGACAAAACTGTACATTTTAGAGTGGCCTTTTATTGTCCCCAGCACAAGGTGTACCTGTGTAATGATCATGCTGTTTAATCAGCTTCTTGATATGCCACACCTGTCAGGTGGATGGATTATCTTGGCAAATTAGTCATGCTCTCTAACAGGGATATGAACAAGCTTGTGCACAAAATCTGAGCGAAATAAGCTTTTTGTGCGTATGGAACATTTCTGGGATCTTTTATTACATCTAATGAAACATGGGACCAGCACTTTACATGTTGCGTTTATGTTTTTGTTCAGTAAATAGTTTACATGTGATAAAGCCACACAGAGGGCCATAGATAATTCCAGACACCTGTGATAATCTGAAGTACCCAAAAAGATCACTAGACATCATTAATAAAAATAAAAAAAATAGAAAGTTACTAAAATGTTGGTAGTTTACTGGTAAACTTCAAAAGTTATGAGTAATATACCCTCCCTTTGCAACCCTATGCAAGATTAACATCACATTAGGCACAAGTAAAGTGATCCTAACTCTACAAACCTAATTATTGGTCAGTTTCCTGGACACAGCTCAATGGAAAATCAAGTTATAATTTTTTTGTATCAGTTTCTGGGAAACCAGCCCTATGTAACCTAATAATCTCTCTAATTGTTTTGGGGGCAGATGCGTGTTTTCAAACTGGCCAAATCCTGGCCCACACTCAACATGCTAATCAAGATCATCGGTAATTCAGTGGGCGCCCTTGGTAACCTCACCCTGGTCCTGGCCATCATAGTCTTCATCTTCGCCGTGGTGGGCATGCAGCTCTTCGGCAAGAGCTACAAAGAGTGTGTCTGCAAGATCTCCTTGGACTGCGAGCTGCCCCGCTGGCACATGCATGACTTCTTCCACGCTTTTCTCATCATCTTCCGGGTGCTGTGCGGAGAGTGGATCGAGACCATGTGGGAATGCATGGAGGTGGCCGGACAGGGCATGTGTCTCGTTGTCTTCATGATGGTCATGGTCATCGGTAACCTAGTGGTGAGTGATACATTGAACCATGGGATGTGGGCACTGGAGGGTTGGCATTGAAGTATTTTGGTGTTCAGTTAGTTCATGGATTACTCAGAAGATGGCAGGTAGCTTAGTGGTTAAGAGCATTGTGCCAGTAACCGAAAGGTTGCTGGTTCTAATCCCCGAGCCAACTAGGTGATAAATCTGTCAATGTGCCCTTGAGCAAGGTACTTAACCCTAATTGCTCTTGTAAGTCGCTCTGGATAAGAGCGTCTGCTAAATGACTTTAAAAAAAAAAAAAGTGTAATGAACATAACATGAAAGATCAGGGAGAGTGTTTGGTGGAGTATTCCGTGCACATACCACAGATGCAGCTCTTATGTTGCTGTTAGATAATGAGTTGATTATGCCACCTCCATACTTTTGATGGATACCAGGCGATCCTTCACTGTAAACGAAACTGGTTGTGTTTCCTCTTTGGTTATTCATAGGACGAAGAGAGGAAATAGCTATGTCAGTTGAGGTAGCAAAAGCCTGACAACAAACTATGTGGCAAAGACAAACAGGCCTTTCTGTCTGAACTCCCGGGAGAATCCCATAGACTAACAGTGGCATCAAATAGGATACACACCATTCACTCAATGAAGGGGCTATTATTAGCTCCATGATATGGGCCAGCAGTTCTGACCTTGGGGTGTTTGGGGATCCAATGGGGCAGGTGGCATAGAGAAAAATAGCCGAGGGCTTACAGGAATCATGGAGGGGGCAGCCTTAAGTCTACTGATGATGTAACAGGTCACACAAGTCCAATACCACTGTTAGATGCTATTGAGAGGTAAAGTTACACGGTTACTGTTTAACTGACCTCTGGAAAACGTTTTAGAAAACGTTTGACAATATTAACCAGAAAAATAACAAATTATAATTTCACGACCCTGATTTAAGAACATAGGGGACAATAACAACAAATACTATAAAATAAAATTAAAATAAAATAAAATCCAGTTGTTCTAACTATCCATCCAGGTGTTGAACCTCTTCTTGGCCTTGCTGCTGAGCTCGTTCAGCGGCGACAACCTGGCGGCTCCAGAGGAGGACGGGGAGATGAACAACCTGCAGATCGCCATCAACAGGATCACCAGGGGCATCGACTGGGCCAAGGCCTACGTAATCAAACAGTTCTGCATTTTGACAGGGAAGCAGCCTAAGGAGGATGGAGACGGGGCTGATGGTAATGGGGGTAGTAATGAAGATGTGGACGGCCTCCCGGAGGACAGCTTGGCTTTGAAAAATATAAACTCCAGTGACAACCCAAAGGCTGATTTGGAGCTCAAAATGCTGGACGTTTGGGTGGACGATGTTAACCCAAGTGGATTTCTTACAAATGCGGATTTTACCCTGGATGTACCTATTGCCAAAATGGAGTCTGATGATGAGGATGACAGCTCCGAAGAGGAAGAAGGAGAAGGCGCAAATGAGGATGCTAAAGAGGATACTGAGGTAAGACCTTTGCATTATTGATGAGTAAAACATGACACAGACGTCTGTTCCCACTGGGCACACACTGGTTGAATCGACATTGTTTCCATGTCCGTTCAATGAAATTACGTTGAACCAATGTGGAATAGATGTTGAATTGACATATGTGCCCAGTGGGTTATATTTTGAGCATTCATTACAAGCAATATAGAGAGTAATCAAGACTAAGGCTTCATACTGACAAGAGAAATAACCGATATACAAGCACATGCACATCATATATGGTTATCAATTGCCAATATTATTAGGATTAGTATTATTCTATTCAGTATCAGTATTATTGTAATACTGATAAAATACCGAACATTTTCCTTTTGGTACATTTTATGGGGCCTTTGGTTTCTTATAGTCATGGCCAAATAACTTAAGCAAACTACAGTATTTTTTGTGCCGCGGTAACAATCAAACACTACAGTCCGCAAAAACACGAAATGTTTTAAACTATTGTAAATACTACAGTATTTCATTTGCAATTACCCTGCCCATTCCCCTCCCCCATATCCCAATTTGTGCCAAGTGAGAAACCTACATGCCAAGTATAGATCATATATTGTGTTCCCTATAAGTTATAGAAAAGAGCAGAAGCTCTGAACTATCCGTTCAGACCCCAGTACTACCTACCTACCTATCTACCTACAGGGTATGGAAAACTTTTAGTATTTCTCCAGTAGGTTTCCTCAAGGAGAAAGCCTTCACTTCTATGACAAAAACACTACAGTAAATACTACAGTATACTACAGTCAGCAAAAACACTACAGTAAATACTATACTATATTCTACAGTTTTTTTAACTACATTAATTATACTATAGTTAACTGTAAATACTATAGTATACTACAGTAAATACTACAGTATTCACTGTATTGTTTTTTGCGGACTTTAGTCCACAAAAACACTATACTAAAATACTACAGTAAAGTCTGCAAAAACACTACAGTGAAAAGTATAGTATTTATAGTATAGTATTTGTTCATGTGGGTAGGCTGTCCTCAATTAACTGGGATCAGCCCCATCAGCCCCAGATAGAAGCTCATAAAGATCACATACAGCCTCTGCTACAGAGAGAACATCTATCTATCTCTGAGCGTCTGGTTGCAAAGAGAGGAGAGACCATGTGACTGAATGACGGAGCGTGGGAAAGAAGACCAGCGCAGCATGATTAGCAAACCTGACCCACACAGCTACCTGCATCCTCACACACACTCCTAAAGGAAACATTTCACACCACTCCTACTCCTACTGTGTCGGGGTACCAATCCAAATCTATGAAAGCTAAATATATATAGATATATATATATATACCTCGTATATTTGTTTTAGTGTCTTGTAAATACAGGGCATGCCTTTGTCAGTTCCTCAGCAGGCCAAATCATATAACATTTGTTTCATTCAGGAGCTAAAGCCCGAACGATTGAGTAATGCATACCTTTGGCGTGCCTCTGAAATGGATCAAATGACATGTTTCACATGACAGCTCTGCTTACGGCTAAACCCATGGCATTTCAACTCTGACCTCTGCTTTAGCCACCCCAGCTGAGACCCATTTCTCCGAATATGGTGTAAATAAATTATAAAAGGGGTAAATAAATAGTTTGGCCTCATAAACAAAACAAGAAATAAGACACTCCATCTTGTCGAATGATCAGACGGTGCATATTTAAGCACAGTATAAATAAACAAAGCCAGTCTTTTTTCATAATAACTCGCAGTTAACATATACCATTACTGAATTACAATTTATGTTTACTTTCTTCAGTGCAGAGGTTGAAGAATTCTTTGGAGCTGACATGTTTACAAACTTTAAAAGAGACTGTAGGGCGACAGTTGCTATGTCCTACTTCTTTCCCACAGTGTGTTTACTCATTAATCTAATGTGACAAGCGGCACTGTATGTGAAAGAGAGATACCACATGAATCTGTGACTGGGCAAAGAGTCATAGGCACATAGGTAACTTAAATCATTCCTCCTGTTACTAAACCGATATCATTTTGTGTTGTGTCTCAGCAAAAGTATGAAGATCTTTATGCAATCTGCTCAAAACAGAGAGTAAATAAGGTCATAGTAAGTTGATGATAAGGAATGACATTTCATGTCTCTCAATCCAACCCAGATTAACCTCTGATTTCAAGATATCATTTAATTAAAGGGATAGTTCACATGTGATGTTTTTAATTTATTTGAGCTATAAATGGGATACCCCAGATGATCTAATACAGATGTCTCTCCCACTACAGTTAAGGAAACCTATTGCACAGGACAATGCCTCTTCAATCTGCAGCACAGTGGACAATCCCCCTGAAGTGGAGGAAGAGGAGGAAGAAGAGGCAGACCCCACCAGCCCTGAGAACTGCTGGACCGAGAGTAATAGGATCTCCCTCTTACAGGCTTGATGCTACCATGGGAGTCAATATACACTGAACAAAAATATCAACGCAACATGTAGAGTGTTGGTCCCATGTTCCATGAGCTGAAATAGAAGATCCCAGAAATGTTCAATACGCACAAAAAGCGTATTTCTCTCAAATTTGTTTACGTCCCTCTTAGTGAGCATTTGCTAAAATAATCCATCCACCTGACACGCGTGGCATATAAAGAAGATGATTAAACATAATGATCATTACACAGGTGCACCTTATGCTGTGGACAAAAAAGGCCACTCTAAAGTGCCACAGATGTCTCAGGTTTTGAGGGAGCGCGCAATTGGCATGCTGACTGCAGGACTGTCCACCAGAGCTGTTGCCAGAGAATTGAATGTTCATTTCTCTACCATAAGCTGCCTCCAACGTCGTTTTAGAGAAATTGGGAGTCTGTCCAACCGGCCTCACAACCGCAGACCATGTGTATGGCATCGTGTTGGCGATCGGTTTGCTGATGTCAACGTTGTGAACAGAGTGCCCCATGGTGGCGGTGGGGTTATGGTATGGGCAGGCATAAGCTACAGACAACGAACACAATTGCATTTTATCGATGGCAATTTGAATGCACAGAGATACCGTGAAGAGATCCTGAGGCCCATTGTCGTGCCATTCATCTTTTATGAATTGTAACTCAGTAAAATCTTTGAATTTGTTGCGTTTCTATTTTTGTTCAGTATACTGTAGTTAACCTACATCAGCCTCCAATGATTTACTTAGTTGTTCAGGAGGAGAGAGGGAGAGAGCAGGGCTCGCTTACTTAGTCTAGATTTGTCTGAGTCATGTTGCATTTCCCTGGCTGATATGACAATGGCTATACTGCCTATTTAAATGGTGGTTCTCTGTATGGTTCAAGTGGTAGAATACACTTTAAGTGAACATGAATTCATTAGCACCCCACTCATCTCCATTAATGAATGGGTTTTTTCACCTGCATTGATTGTAATTCTGAAATGCCTTGACAAATGTGGATAGAACTGGTAGATGGGGTGCGAGGGTTGTTTTGCCTAATCTTACTCATATGTTCCCACGGGGGGCCAGTATAAAAAAAATATGTATTCACGAACTGTAAGTCGCTCTGGATAAGAGCGTCTGCTAAATGACTAAAATGTAAATGTAAATGTAAATGTTCTCCTTCCTCAAATCTCTGGTAGAATGCATTGGACGATGCCCTTGCCTTGATTTTGACATCACCACGGGCAAAGGAAAGACTTGGTGGAACTTCAGGAAAACATGCTTCCTCATTGTGGAGCACAACTACTTTGAGACCTTCATCATCTTCATGATCCTGATGAGTAGTGGAGCTTTGGTGAGAGAGTGTTGCCTTCTTTCAGTACAATACAAATACCAACACACAGTATCTTGAAACAACGGTCCATAATCTTTTGCTCAATTCTTCACAGGCTTTTGAAGACATATACATTGAACAGCGCAGGACCATAAAAATCATCCTGGAATATGCTGATCAAGTCTTCACCTACGTGTTCATTATTGAGATGCTCCTGAAGTGGGTGGCTTACGGATTCCAGGCCTACTTCACAAACGCGTGGTGCTGGCTGGACTTCCTCATTGTGGATGTAAGTCAAAGTAATAACTCCAGTCCATCTGTGTAGTGCATCCTCGTCATAATAAGCTATATTTTATTTTATCAACATTTATAAGTAATATTGAATCAATATAAATGATCAATATTTCAGTTCATTTGAGAAAGCTAATCTTCACATGTTGTTGTCACATCCCAAATCTCCTAGGTGTCTTTGATTAGCTTAACGGCTAACATCCTGGGCTACGCTGAACTTGGACCAATCAAATCTCTTCGAACGTTAAGGGCTTTGCGGCCCCTCCGCGCCCTGTCCAGATTTGAGGGAATGAGGGTGAGTAGTCTTTCACAAGTCGAGAAAACCGAAACGAGAGGTGGTATATTTGATGAGTCCCAAACATGTGAATCTGTGGCCCTAGAAATGAAATGCATTTGCTGATACATTTTCGAGAATTGAACAACAATCCAAAGAGTATTTCATTCCATTGAGTCTCAGCAGTTCAGCATTAATCCCTTTTTACATATTATACAAGCTCTGCTTTTACCAGGGATTTGATTTGCAGGTTCTCTCAAATTTGGACACGTGATTTCCTTTCCACAGGTGGTGGTGAACGCTCTGGTGGGGGCCATTCCTTCCATCTTCAACGTGCTTCTAGTGTGCCTCATCTTCTGGCTCATCTTCAGCATCATGGGAGTCAACCTGTTTGCTGGGAAGTACTACCACTGCTTCAACACCACCGCTGAGGAGATGTTCTCTGCTGACGTTGTGAATAACAAGACCGAATGCTATCAACTAATGATGGAGGGTAATGACGACGTGCGCTGGATGAACGCAAAGGTCAACTATGACAACGTGCCCATGGGCTACCTCTCCCTCCTGCAAGTAGTGAGTTTCAAAACAGGTTGCTTACTAATCATATAGCCTACTACCGTTGTGTAGTTGAAGTTGTTTAAAGTGGTAATACGGGTGTTGGCCTGTGTTACATGTACACATGGATCTTACAGCATACATTTGTTTCTCATGTCCAGGCAACATTTAAAGGATGGATGGATATAATGTATGGAGCTGTGGATTCACGTTCAGTAAGACAATTCCTTCTTTATACTGTCATAATAATGATCAACTTTGAGATGAGTATGAAAACAAACTCATTTCTTATGATTTTATACTCTCTGTTCCAACAAGGTGGAAGACCAGCCCATATATGAGGATAATGTTTACATGTACATCTACTTTGTCATATTCATTATCTTTGGGTCTTTCTTCACCCTGAATCTCTTCATTGGTGTCATTATCGACAACTTCAACCAACAAAAAAAGAAGATAAGTAGCCTTCCTACAGACTAATATCACTAAATACCAAACACAACATGCAAGCCATTTCTAAAACATGTTATCACAACAATACTATACACATATACATTACAAGTATTTTAGGTCAATGACATGCACATGAAAATAACTGTATGTCTCTATACTTTGGAGGGAAAGATATTTTCATGACAGAGGAACAGAAGAAATACTACAATGCCATGAAAAAGCTTGGTTCCAAGAAGCCACAGAAACCCATTCCTAGACCACAGGTAAGCACCTGCTTGGGTGACTGGAAAGTTGCCTTAAGATGTAGAACAAAAGAGTGTGTATTCCACCAATGTTTAAGAGGAAAACATTCAGCTACATACAGTACCACTCAATGAGAAGGTATTGGCAAGACTTTATCACTAACTGCTCTTGTCCGCTTCTGTTCCTCCCTTATGAAGATATCTTTCCCTCTAAAGTATAGAGACAAACTGTTATTTTCATGTGCATGTCATTGACCTAACATACCTCTAATTCAGTCTGTTTTGTCCTCTCCTTCTCTTGGTCTCTATTGATTGAAGAACAAATTCGCAGGCATTATCTTCGACCTGATCACCCAACAATTCTTCGACATCTTCATAATGGTGCTGATCTGCCTCAACATGGTAACGATGATGGTGGAGACGGACGACCAGAGCGTGGAGAAGGAGGAAATCCTCTTCCTCATCAACCTGGTGTTTATCATTGTCTTCACCACAGAGTGTACCCTCAAGTTGATCGCACTGCGACAACATTTTTTCTCAGTCGGATGGAATATTTTTGATTTTGTCGTCGTCATTCTCTCCATCGTTGGTGAATATGAAGAAATGATTGTATTCGTTAGTCGTATAGCTACAGAATTCTTTATTTTTGCTTAAATGAAACATGATTGAAGAACATAGTAATAAGAATGAAAACTAAAATATTGATATTTTCTTTCCATTCCAGGTATACTGCTGGCGGACATCATAGAGAAGTATTTTGTCTCACCTACCCTTTTCCGTGTCATAAGACTGGCCAGGATTGGTCGAGTTCTGAGACTCATCCGAGGAGCTAAAGGCATCCGGACACTGTTGTTTGCCCTGATGATGTCACTTCCTGCTCTCTTCAACATTGGGCTCCTGCTCTTCCTCATCATGTTTATCTTCTCCATTTTCGGAATGTCCAACTTTGCATATGTCAAGAAGGAGGCCGGAATAGACGATATGTTCAATTTTGAAACTTTTGGCAACAGTATAATTTGTCTGTTCATGATCACAACCTCAGCCGGTTGGGATGGTCTCCTCTCACCCATTCTGAATAGTGGACCTCCGGACTGTGACCCGGACGTGGAAAATCCCGGCACAGATGTAAGAGGCAACTGCGGCAGCCCTGGTTTGGGAATTTGTTTTTTCTGCAGCTACATCATCATGTGTTTCCTTGTTGTGGTCAACATGTACATTGCCATTATCCTCGAGAACTTCAATGTGGCCACAGAGGAGAGTGGTGACCCTCTGTGTGAGGAAGACTTCGAGATGTTCTACGAGACCTGGGAGAAGTTCGACCCTGACGCATCACAATTCATTGCCTACGACATTTTGTCAGAGTTCTGTGACACGCTTAAAGACCCGCTCAGGATCCCCAAACCCAACACAATCAAGCTGATCACCATGGACCTTCCCATTGTCCCTGGGGATAAGATCCACTGTCTGGACATCCTGCTGGCACTGACCACAGAGGTGCTGGGAGAGTCAGGGGAGATGGATGCCATGAAGGAGAGCATGGAGGAGAAGTTCATGGCCAACAACCCCTCTAAAGTGTCATACGAGCCAATCACCACCACCCTGAGGCGAAAGCAGGAGGAGGTAGCAGCTGTTGTTATTCAGAGAGCCTATCGTAAGCATCTGCTGAGACGTTCGATGAAACTCGCTTCCTACAAGTACCGTGAAAAGAACGAGTTAACCAAGGAGGACGAAGTGCCACCAGAGAAGGAGGGAATGATTGCCATCAAGATGAGCAAACTGTATGGAAGCCAACAATCACTCGGAGGGGATGAAACCGTTGTAGAAGTGAATTATTTTGAAAAACGGGACAGCAAAGAACTGACAGAGACACAACCTCCTGAGGAGACTACTGAAGAGCCGCAGCCTGTGAAGCTTCAGAACGAGATCATCTTGCGCTCTGCCCCCTTTGTCATCCCTGCCTCAATCCGTAACTCACAGCTGAAAGAGTCTGATGTTTGAATAACTAGTGCAACCAATGGATAAAAACTGCATCATCATGGTCTTCTGCCTTTGACGATGAGACTGCTTGTTCATCTCCAATGTCCAACTTCGGTATGTTTGGCTTGGGTCAAAGACAGGGTTCTCGCTAACTAATTCTGAGGGACACATTGAGCCCAGCCCACTGAATCAAAGAGATTGCATAGAGATGATGATATAACGAATATAGCAGTCAATTTAATTGATGTTGATGATGATAACCTGGAATGTATTGTTGGCAAGACAATCACCAAAGCCTGAGCTGAAAGTTTGGGCCCATTTATGGATGCAAGCCCAGTTTTGGTAGCAGACCCCTTGTAATATATAGTTGAGATCAATTGAGAATTAAATAACCTAAGAGATAGGTAGCAATGTAAAATATAATAAGTCAATAAAACTCCATCTCACCAGAGAGTAGGGACCTGATTCCTATGGTTTTGCTCTTAACACAAAAAAATACCTTTCAGTCCCCTGAAAGTAATAAATATGTTCCTTTTCGTATTTTTAATGCCTTTTTTATTCAAGATGTATTCTTCAAGTCAAATCTGCACTTACAGTATTCAATTGCAACAAAAAAGGCCAACAATATTCTCAGCTCTATCTTCAAAGTTTAAATATGACTCCAAAAACAGGATTCTCAACAAGTATTATAGTTTTTTCATATGGAATCTGACTTTTGGTACATCTGTCATTTTAATCGAAACTTTTATGACTGCCCTATCATTTTCCAAATACCGGTACAAGAATGTCAAATAAAAATGTTAAATATATTTTTCAGTGAATACAATTGTATTTTCCCAAAGTTATTATTTGTCTGGAGTTTGGTTTGACGTATTTGGCAAACACTTTTGTGTGTTCATTTTAAGGTATTAAAGCAAATACTCACACAGGGATGTACAGTTTATACAAAGTATTTTATACTTTTTTTAACCAAAATATATTTAATTATAAATATGACATGTGCCTTTAAACATATGAAAATGACAAAAAGCTTTAATGAAGAAACAGATTTAGAAAACTAACTGAGAAATTATTTACATTTGCAATAATTAACTAATTCTGCTGACTAACACAATAATGTGTCAAATTTCTTTTCAGTTTTCTTTTATTGTTGAATTTCTTAATTTTCTGTATATTTCCTTTGATTTTATTCCTTTGATTCCTTTCTTTTTTAGTTTTTATCACTGTAGTAACACAAGTACTGTAGTAACACAAGTACTACTAACATTGTTCGGTTTTTAATCTGCAATTATTTATGCAGTATGATGATAGAAATTAATAATGACATATTTTCACAATAGGTGCACATGCTGAAAATGTACTGGGCAGTTTATTGGAACATGGGGCTTGTAACACCAGAATTGTTGATTTGATTTTCACAAGGGGCACATACTATATGTGTTAACTGAGTCGCTTCGGATAAAAGCTTCAGCTAAAATGACCATACAAGTCTTAACACAGAAATGTCTTAATCATGGGAATACAGTAGGAAAGCACTTTGAAACATCATTTGTACTGGAGAATGAAGCCTTGTTAGGAATGCAGTTTATTAATTAAAAAGTATGATGTTAACTACTTTTTAATTATACTGTAATATCAATCTCACCTAAATGTGTGTACAGTATCTTACCCAATCTCTGTCTGGAGAGGCATATTTGACTATTGATACTAAAATACTTCGATAAGCACAATCAAGCACACTGCAATTTCTTTGGAAACTTGTATGAGAAAGGCATGGATTAATTACACATGCATGGAACCGCTTTGAGTTACTACTACAATTCTTAACTGCACCATCAAATTTGTGTTTGTTTGCGTTTTGAAAACAATGTGTGGAGGATAACTTAGATAACATAAATAAATGTTCTATTTATTTCAGCGATTCACTAATTCTAACCAGTTAGTACTTCATTACAAGGGGTCTTGAGTTTGAATTAAGGACAAATACTAAGTTAGCAACTGCTTACTTTTGTACAAGATCTTCCATGTTTGTTAAGCCAAGTGTGCCTATTTGTAAGTGCTACCTACAACAGCAGTTCATCTAAAGGGAGAGGGGTTTGCCTCTAAATCATGTTCTATGCACTGTGTGAACATTCAAGCAGAGGACCTTGGAATTGTGAAATGTAAATTATATAGATATCATGCACCATTGTTTACAAAACTAATACTGTGTGAAAGAGATCGAGAAGGACGCTTATATTGTATTTTTCCGGAGGCTGTGGCCTGTAAACATTGTATGTTCAATGCTCAATTCTGGAGGTTTTTGTAGATTGTATTACTTTATATTATCTATATAAAGAGCATTTAATTCATTTAATGATAAACTATACATGCAAATACACAGCAGTACATATTATGCTTTACAGCTTTACTTTCTAACAATTCTAATACATTTCAAATAAAAAATAAAGATGTGTTTTGGGTCCTCTGCCAGTTGAATTGTATTACACAAATATTTTGGAGGGATCTTTATGATGTATTTGTTCACATGCATACTGTATATGCCATCTGCTGGACAACTATATAATTCACAACTTGCCTGTCAGACATGAGTAGCTTTCAGTTATCTCACTTTTACCAGTCATGACACCTTTGTTCCCAGTTATGATCAATAACAATTTCCAGATGTGATGTTTTTCCCCTGGAGGAGAAGAGTAATCCCTTAAGCATTTGTGAACTCTGAGATTTAGATTTTGTTCATCTTTCTATTTCCTGTGGGTGGGTCCTTATCCAGCAGTCACATATCTATTTAAACCTTATATAGCGTTAGGACTTAGTTCACAGTCCATAAATACTCTCTCACCTTATTATCGTGCCTCAAAGACATCAATTAGATAGTTCTCACAGCCATACCATAGCTTAGTCTGTCATGTAAAAGGATATCATGCACTAAAGGCCTGAATACAGTATAGTAAATAGCTAAACAACTTTTTTCTTCAATGATGAATGTATAATTAAACTCAAGAGAAACAGAATTGATAATTAAACAGTGGTAGAACATTTTGTTTGTTTCCTGCCAACGCTATCAATGCAGCATTACATTTCAAAAACAAAACAGAGTGCTGTGTTAAAAGTGCTGAACTTTGGTTGTGTTCACTTCACATGAAAAACATTCAGCTGTGCCTTCAGGACGTCTCACCCAGCAGGCATTTGACTGCAGCAGCAGCAGTACTGTAATCAGAACCCATTGGGTTTGGAGCAGTTGCCCTCCAATACCAAAGCACAACCCCTCCCCTCTTCCCCAGACACATGCACGAGCGCACACACACGCACACACACACACACACACACACACACACACACACACACACACACACACACACACACACACACACACACACACACTCTCTCTCTCTTTTGGTCTCTCTCTCTAACCAGGCCCTTCCTTTAGGAGAGCGGTGGGGGCAATGGGGCCTCTGGCTGGAGGTGTCTGCCGGACTATTCCTCTCCGAGTTCCAAGCGTACGGCACAAGTCAGGGGTCATCAGTGCGTAACGACCTTAAGACAGCGAGGGTCTGTGTGTTCTACATGTCTCTCTTTAGTTTGCAGGACCAGGAGTGGGACCACGACTATAATGTTACACCCATTCACTCCTCACACTGACTGACCGATCCCTGTTACACATGCCAAGCTTGGCCCTATGACCGATCAGGAGGTCAAGGAGATTAGCTACAGATGTTAGCTACATGCTTGTGATGACTGGAGGGAAGGGGCTTGGGTTTGGTGTGGTGACTATAATGAGCAACACAGAGGCTCACACAAATTCTAGCACATGATAACTGGCAGCTAATATAACTTACTAGTCCAACTGTCTGATAGTGTCATAAATGTGTTTCAAAATACAACAAATGTTGCCATTATCATGTTATCATGTGTGACGACCCTCCCACTCTGTCTGCCGAATTCTCTATTTGTTCTTGTTTTCCTTAATAGGATGTTGGTGGGCGGAGCCGGGAGGGTCGTCAGAGAAATGGGACACACCTGGGCTCGGGTGTGTCCCAGGGATAAATACACCTTTCCCCTATTTATTGTGGAGACTCTCTCCATGCAGACACACTGTTGGAGTTTGGTTGTGGCATTTTTCTGGCTGTATGGTTTGTTTGCTTTGGCAACCCTCCTCATTATCACCTCTATGCATCCACTCACTTACACTACTGATTACTGACTACACACACCATTGTTAATTGTATATACAGTTGAAGTCAGAAGTTTACAAACACTTAGGTTGGAGTCATTAAAACTCGTTTTTCAACCACTCCACACATTTCTTGTTAACAAACTATAGTTTTGGCAAGTCGGTTAGGAAATCTACTTTGTGTATGACACAAGTCATTTTTACAACAATTGTTTACAGACAGATTATTTCACTTATAATTCACTGTATCACAATTCCAGTGGGTCAGAAGTTTACATACACTAAGTTGACTGTGCCTTTAAACAGCTTGGAAATTTCCAGAAAATGATGTCATGGCTTTAGAAGCTTCTGATAGGCTAATTGACATCATTTGAGTCAATTGGAGGTGTACCTGTGGATGTATTTCAAGGCCTACCTTCAAACTCAGTGCCTCTTTGCTCGACATCATGGCAAAATCAAAAGAAATCAGCCAAGACCTCAGAAAAGAAATTGCAGACCTCCACAAGTCTGGTTCATCCTTGGGAGCAATTTCCAAATGCCTGAAGGTACAATCTGTACAAACAGTAGTACGCAAGTATAAACACCATGGGTCCACGCAGCTGTCATACCGCTCAGGAAGGAGACGCGTTCTGTTTCCTAGAGATGAAAGTACTTTGGTGCGAAAAGTGTAAATCAATCCCAGAACAACAGCAAAGGACCTTGTAAAGATGCTGGAGGAAACAGGTACAAAAGTATTTATATCCACAGTAAAACGAGTCCTATAGCGACATAACCTGAAAGTCCGCTCAGCAAGGAAGAAGCCACTGCTTCAAAACCGCCATAAAAAAGCCAGACTACGGTTTGCAAATGCACATGGGGACAAAGATCGTACTTTTTGGAGAAATGTCCTCTGGTCTGATGAAACAAAAATATAACTGTTTGGCCATAATGACCATCGTTATGTTTGGAGGAAAAAGGGGGTTGCTTGCAAGCCGAAGAACACCATCCCAACCGTGAAGCACAGGGGTGGCAGCATCATGCTGTGGGGGTGCTTTGCTGCAGGAGGGACTGGTGCACTTCACAAAATACATGGCATCATGAGTAAGGAAAATTATGTGGATATATTGAAGCAACATCTCAAGACATCAGTCAGGAAGTTAAAGCTTGGTCGCAAATGGGTCTTCCAAATGGACAATGACCCCAAGCATACTTCCAAAGTTGTGGCAAAATGCTTAAGGAAAACAAAGTCAAGGTATTGGAGTGGCCATCACAAAGCCCTGACCTCAATCCTATAGAAAATGTGTGGGCAGAACTGAAAAAGCGTGTGCGAGCACGGAGGCCTACAAACCTGACTCAGTTACACCAGCTCTGTCAGGAGGAATGGGCCAAAATTCACCCAACTTATTGTGGGAAGCTTATGGAAGGCTACCCAAAACGTTTGACCCAAGTTAAACAATTTAAAGGCAATGCTACCAAATAAGAATTGAGTGTATATAAAAGCTGAAATAAATCATTCTCTCTACTATTACTCTGACATTTCACATTCTTAAAATAAAGTGGTGATCCTAACTGACCTAAGACAGGGAATTTTTACTAGGATGAAATGTCAGGAATTGTGAAAAACTGAGTTTAAATGTATTTGGCTAAGCTAAGGTGTATGTAAACTTCCGACTTCAACTGTAGTTTGCTTTAGTTAATAAATATATTTTGTTATTCCTTATCTCCACGTTGTCTCCCTGTTTGTTACGGGCTACGAGCCGGTTCGTGACACATGTAATGTAACAAATCTCTATTACAAGGTGTGTCATGTATAACTGCTCTATACAGGTTTAGAGAAAGCCATTTCAGTGTAATTGTTTTGTTTGTGTAGCCTATATGTTTTATCATCCCAGTCACTGAGCTGTGAGGCTTTTCCTTAAGTTCACTTAGGACAAGGTTTAGTTTCAAGTTTTATTAGTGGTACATACAGAATAAACATGGTATACACCATCCAACGAAATGCTTACAGTCAGGTTCCTTCTCGACAATGTAACAAGAATAAGAAATAATAAAAGACAAGAATACGAACATAAAGTAAATGTTTTAGCATAAGTATAATACAGGAATGCACAATTTAAAGTACAATATTTACACATGTATGAGAGAAAGAAGGGATTGGGGGGCAAATGTTTAAATTGTGCAGTATTAAATCAGAGTCTGTGCAATAGAAGAGTTTGGTAGCAGCAATTGTGATGTGTGTGCGTGTGTGAGTGATGTGTGCTAAGGTGCGGAGAGTGAGTACAGGTGGTCAGTTCAGTCTGATGGCTTGTAGATAAAACTGGGTCGGAGCCTGTTGGTATCAGACCTCATGCTCCGATACCGTCTGCCCGAGGATAAGGGAGTGAACAGCTCGTGGTTGGGGTGTGTGGGGTCCTTGATGATGCTGCGGGCCTTCCTCAGGCGCTGTTTTAAGTAGATCTCCTGGATGGGTGGGAACACGGCCCCAGTGATGTACTTTACGTTTTTATGGTGTTACGCTTATGTGTAAGTGTATGCGTGTGTATGTGTTTGTGCAAGTGTGTAAGTGTGAGTACATGCTTGTGTGTGTGTGTGACTGGGGGGGGGGATAGCATGACCTTGGAGTGGCGTGGATTTCGCCCAATGTAGTGAGACTAGAGAAGCACTGGCAGGCCTTTCCTGTCAACACGTGGAATCTCCTCTGAACCAGAGTCCCAGCAGCTTCCTGGGAGTCGCAACATGAGAGGAGACAGGTGTTGATGACGGAAGTCTGAGGGGGGAGGGAAGGAGGGAGGGAGGTGGGGAGGGAGGTGAGGAAGGGGGGCAGACCAGGGGGAGGAAGGTTAGGTGTGGAGAGGGACAGAGAACGGGATCAAGCGTTCTGAGGTGAGTTATGGTCGGGGAGGAAGGGAGGGAGAGGGGGAGGGAGGGAGGGAGAGAGGGAGGGGGGGTGTTAGTGAGGAGGGGTGAGAGGATCAGAGGAGAGGGTACGAGGGTATGCCCCCTCTGGGACCAGCTGGTGCCCAGTCCTAGATATCTGATGGCAATCAGGGTCAGAAGTCAACCAGCTAGTGCATGGTACCCACTGTAGGTACCATTCCGCCGCTCTGAGGAGATGTAAAAATGTCAGCCATAAAACATGACACCATTTATAACCCAACCACATGTCTACTATGAATTAGAGGCAAATGCCTATAAAATATAAAATACTTACAGTACAGTTGCAATCAACTATGTGTGAAAAAATGGCAGTGTAGAGTGAAGCTATGATACACCTTACACACTCTTAGAAGTAAAAGTGCCTGGAAGAACCTTTTGGGTTGCTTTCCAGTTGAAAAGGGTTCCTAGAGGTTCCTAAAGGGTCTTAGAAGAACCCATGTCTAAAGGTTAAAACCGGAACCTTTTTGTGATGGGAGGGGTACATTTTTTAAAACCTTTTTAGTAATATATTATAGAGGTGGAAGTTTATCAGATTGGAGGCGTGGCTTATTTGAGGCACAGTAATTTTTTGTCACTCGTTAGCATAAATGTAATTCCTGTTCATCATGTTAAGTTTATACACTGCAAATGTAAATGTTCCTTGAATACTTATGCATATTACATATTCTAATATAATATTAATAATATTAACATTGAGGATTACATACAGCAATAAAGTGGTAACTATTACAACTTTAGGATTTGCATAGGCTCTTGAGGAACTCATTGTAGCTACAAAACTGTCAGTGTTCAACCTTAACATGTGAGACAATACAGCAGAACAGATGAACAGGAATTACATTTACTCTAACGGGTGGCCCCCCCAAAAAAACCCGCTGCTACATTGAACCATTAAAGGTTGCTCCCAAGAACCCCTCAACTAAACGAAGGTACGAATATTAACCATTGACTAGCAATGGTTCCTTGAGGAACTCCCGGTGTTCCTTGAGGATCTGCAGGGTATCTCGAGTCACCACTAATTCTAGTGTAAGGGACAGATGTTACAAAAATGTAAGCTACTTCAAAAGGGTCACACAAAATGTTTTGTCTTAAGATCACAGAAGTAACAACTCACTCTTACATTAATCTAATTAATAAACTCTGTATAGCCTAGGCCTATTTGCTGCACCTTTGGATATGTGTGGTCCACCGGGAGGAGATGAAACCCTTCCAGAAGTGACACTGGAAGGCAAAATAAGTTTTGTTTGTTGATAGACAACTAACACCAGCCACCGTTTCCTCGTTCGAACATCAACCCCAAATTGTTATGTTATATTTTTTTAGACGCCAGGAGCAGCAGGAGCGGAAGTAACAGTCTCAAATGTTAAGAGAGATACTTGATAGTTGTCTAAAATAGTTGTTGGAGTCACATCTAAAAGGGACACGACACGGCCCTATACATTAACATTGCACTTTCAGGAGAAGGTGGGCAGATGGGTGGGTGGGTGAGGGTGCATGTAATAGAGACAACTGGAATCGGGATCATTCAACTCTGCCCACACCCCACACACCCCTTTCCTATTCATAGAATACGTTAGAAAAGTGCGCCCCTGTTGCGTGGTAAGGGGAACATAACCATTCATTAATGTGGAATGACACTGAACTCTGCCCGCTGCTTTGCTGTTCACCCTTTACCCTTTCTCAATCCTCATTAGCTGCTAAGGAAATGCCTGGGTGATTACCTACTCTACCGCATGACTGACTCAATCCCAGCTCCACCAACGGGGGCGTCGCCAGAGTTTCGTAACATTCGGGGCTCAGCCCTTGCATGCATATCATTCTATTTGCGGGTTCGAGACAAATTGCCTTTTCTAAAATCATTTCATGCAATTCTGCATAATTTTACATGACTGGAGACGTTACAATAATGTTTTTTAATACCACACAAATGGCCAAAATGACAGGCCACTCTGACACTGACAAACTGAGATCAATACAACGAATGACTTAAATGCAACTAATAGCACACAGGCCAATGAAAAGAGTGGAGACACAGATTGTACAACATGAGGAGGAAATTATAGTCCACCAACTTTCCAGTGGCACTCACTCATCCAAACAGTTTTTTCCTTCAATTGTATTTTGAAATATTGAGAAAGGCCTTCTAGCTGCTGCCTGCTGTTCATTGACAGCCACAACTCAACAATCAGCTGTTTGATATTCCCACGGGCTTTCCAATTGCAGGCTTCCCGACTGTAGGTTTATAAGCGCTGGTAATATGACAAAACACAATCAACAGCATTTAAAAAAAAGAAGCTATTGATAATCTGTGGCTAAATTATGCTCTCTGGTGTAGTATTTTCAATTATTTAATTTCTTTCGGTACAGATAAGAGTAATTATATAATTAGGCAAATGTATTTAAATGTATCTACAGCACTTCCAGCACCCCTTCCCACGGCTAAGTTTTCTTCCATGCTCTGTGCTCTACCCAAGGCAAAATAATCAACACTTAGTATTAATTCAATGGATTGTGGTCAGTAACCCAATATGAGGTTATTTCGTAGGTAGGCCTACTGTTACAATAATATAAAAAATAGTCTATCTGCTAGTAGCCTACAATTTCAGTAAGTCAATTCTCAAGTGTTTCTATCTAATCGCTTTTTGTTCCTGTTGAGACAATAGTGATTTCAGCTATATAGTTATAGAAACGATGTAGGCCTTATTAACTTCTTAACCATGGTGGCACAGTTTCTACGTTCATAAGGCTAATAAGAAAAGATGACAAATGACTTGAATAGCCAATGGTAAAAGTGTAAAAATTATTATTCGCATTGGTAGGCCGTGACCAAAATGCATCAGAAAAGTATTGGAAAGTTCAGGAAAACATCAGGAAAGCTCATCATGTAGGCTATATAGGCCTAATTGTGTGTGTAGAGGAGATCTGCATTGCTTTCAATTTGCTAGACGAATGATCATGAGTACTCACCTCAACTTAGCTAACATTTCCCAGCCTAATTGTAACCAAATATCCAAACGGAGATTCAGTAAAAACAAAAATCTGGCATTGATTGATTTATAAAGACACGCCCCCATGCTCGTCTCAATAAAACCGGTGCTCAAATGACCATCTAGTTGACCACACACGACAATTGCTTTACATTTATTATAACGGTTGGATGACTTTGGGAGTTTCACGTAACCACGGTTCTATGAACTAAGCGGCACATTCAGTTGATGTATTTCTTTTCCAGCAGCAGCAGCGCAAAAGATTCAGGGCTGACCCAAAATCATTCAGGGCTAAAGCCCCGAAAGCCCGGTCCTGGTGATGTCCCTGTCCATCAACCAACCAACCAACCAACCAACAACATGTTGATTGATCGGATAACAGAGGATGTGGACAGGAGACCAGGGACTGTCTGGTGTTCCTCGCAGGGTGTCACAGCACGTTTACAGAACTCAGCAGAACATTCTGGAAGACATTGGACATGTGCCAGCAAATACCGAAGCCTGGTAATCTTCCCAAACTTAAATAAGCCCCTTAACGGTATCCTCTCTTAGGATGCCGAGGGTGACAGTGAGCACAGAGCAGCGGAACCACATTCTCTGACCGGCGTCTCTATATAGGTCTTGTTATTTTAATGACCTACTGCTTACCTTGCTGCTCCTCAGCTCTCTGTCTGATAGGTCGATAGGGGATTCTAGAGTATCACATCCTCATATTCTATTCTGCTGAAAGATCTTAATCAAAGTTCAAGAAGGACAGTGGTGATATAAGTCCTGGTGGTTGTGAAGAATCGACACTCAGCTTGGACATTATCTTTGACATTCACTCTTTGGAGTAGAATGTTTAGTAGGCTACATTTGATCAGGATGAAAGAAAATCTCATGAGTTAGGCTAATACACTACATGGCCAAAGGTATGTGGACAGCCCTTCAAATTTGTGGATTTAGCTATATCAGCCACACCCGTTGCAGGTGTATAAAATCAAGCACACAACATCCATGCAATCTCCATATACAAACATTGGCAGTAGAATAGCCTTACTGAAGAGCTCAGTGACTTTCAAAGTGGCACCGTCATAGGATGCCACCTTTCCAACAAGTCAGTTTATCAAATTTCTGCCCTGCTAGAGCTGCCCCAGTCAACTGTAAGTGCTGTTATTGTGAAGTGGAAATGTCTAGGAGCAACAACGGCTCAGCCGTGAAATGGTAGGCCACACAAGCTCACAGAATGGGACCGCCGAGTGCTGAAGCGCTTAGCACATAAATATTGTCTGTCCTCAGTTGTAACACTCACTACCGAGTTCCAAACTGCCTCTGGAAGCAACGTCAGCACAATAACTGTTCATCGGGGGCTTCATGAATGGGTTTCCATGGCCAAGCAGCCGCACACAAGCCTAAAATCACAATGCGCAACGCCAAGCGTTGGCTGGAGTAGTGTAAAGCTAGCCGCCATTGGACTCTGGAGCAGTGGAAATGCGTTCTGTGGAGTGATGAATCACGCTTCACCATCTGGCAGTCCGACGGACTAATCTGGGTTTGGAGAACTCTACCCACCCAATGCATAGTGCCATCTGTAAAGTTTGGTGGAGGAGGAATAATCATCTGGGGCTGTTTTTCATGGTTCGGGCTAGGCCCCTTAGTTCCAATGAAGGGAAATCTTAATGCTACAGCATACAATGACATTCTAGATGATTCTGTGCTTCCAACTTTGTGGCAACAGTTTGGGGGAGGCCCTTTCCTGTTTCAGCATGACAATGCCCCTGTGCACAAAGCGAGGTCCATACAGAAATGGTTTGTCGAGATCGGTGTGGAAGAAATTGACTGGCCTGCACAGAACCATGACCTCAACCCCATCGAACACCTTTGGGATGAATTGGAACACCGACTGCGAGCCAGGCCTAATCAGCCAACATCAGTGCCCAACCTCACTAATGCTCTTGTGGCTGAATGGAAGCAAGTCCCTGCAGCAATGTTCCAACATCTAGTGGAAAGCCTTCCCAGAAGAGTGGAGGCTGTTATAGCAGCAAAGGGGGGACCAACTCCATATTAATGCCCATGATTTTGGAATGAGATGTTCGAAGAGCAGGTGTCCACATACTTTTGGCCATGTAGTGTATCCAAATACTGCACAAATCAACATGTCAAGAACAGAAACTGAAAATCAATATCAGGAGCTGACATTTGATTGACATAAGGTAAAACCCTGCCCCGCTGACCATGCCTCTCTCTCTCTCTCTCTCTCTCTCTCTCTCTCTCTCTCTCTCTCTCTCTCTCTCTCTCTCTCTCTCTCTCTCTCTCTCTCTCGCTCTCCTCAATTGCCACCTGGGGGCCAATGATAGAACTGCACGTCCTATCAAACTGACGTCACCTCTGATAGGTTAACTTGGTGATAACGTTCTCAGAGACACTTCTCTCCTGACACACACTCAACACATATTCTAGAAATAAAAATATATTGAGCCACTGCAAGTGAAAACAGTATTCTGCACAATGGATTTGACAAAATATCCACATGAATGGTCAACGGAGGAAGATACAATTTGTGAACGACAAGATCTAAAGTAAGGGAAAATGTGGCACAATTTTCCATTATGACAAATCTCAAATGTTGACCATTGCTTGTGCTATTCCTTCATGTAGCTCCTGCTATAGTGTCTGGCGCAAGGGACTGAATAGCATAGAAGGCATGAAGACATCTTGGCCTGGGACCAAACACTGGGAGACTCCAGGGGCCAGGGAGGGTCACTCTTTGCCAGGGGATGGGAGGGTGGGAGAGCGCTGGTGTTTGCTAGGGGGGCCATGGGCTTTTCCGCTCCAAGTCAATGTCAGTGTTTCAGGTTCAAGTTTCGGATGTGCATATCACCTTTGATTGCTTCAGGGTCTCAGGCTTGTTTGACACTTAGTGGAGGTGAGTCGTGTACCTCGCCTGGGGAGATGCCATTTGCCATTTCATCGGTATTGAGCAGCTGAGGCCGAACTGAGTGATATAATCACCCACTGGCACCTGGCTGCAGTTTCATTCCTTAAAACAGTGTAGAGGTAGCTCACCTCTATCCCCTTGATGTGAATCCACGCCCTATATCTAGGTAAGTGTAACAAGACAACCCAGACGTCAATTCAACATCTAGGCCACGTTGGTTCAACGTAATTTCATTTCACCGAGCGGTATTATAGTGCACCATTACACTTCCTACCTAGAAGGTTAGTGTGATGTGGCGAAGAGGCCCAGGCAGAGTTGGAGTGAGACACAACCACATCACACCTGTGAGCTGTGACAACCCCATAGGCACATGCTGCTCTACGTGGACATACTGCACTCTGTGTAGCTGTTCTCAGTAATAAAAAGGGGAATCCATTGTGAGGAATATGTGAACCCTGGGCTCGTTTATTTACATTCTATCCTATACTCTTACATTGTATGTTCTCTTTCTCCCTCCAGTTAGCTCTCCCTTAGCCCATAAATCGTGTGCGCTCTTAAAGGGGCACACACTCATTTAACATGAACCTCACACACTCATTTAACATGAACCTCACACACTCATTTAACATGAACCTCACACACTCATTTAACATGAACCTCACACACTCAGTCATGACACACTTGGCAGGTTTAAGCCAAGGGAACCCCGATGCAGCTGTAGGGTATTACACTTCCCTACAGGTTGTGTTATAGACTTACATCAATAATGTGTGTATTGCTCAAAACAGTTACCCAATACCCATGCAGGACATTTTCTGGAATGTAGAGTATCTTTCTTCTATAGCCTGATAACAATGTTCAAGAATAATTTTCAGTTCATTCCAGATCGATTGAAACATGCTAAAACTTAAATGAGGCCATACAGCCGATTGAGTAAGATAAGGATATGTAGAGAATTGGTTGAGGCTGCCCTTACAGAAAGAACACTTGATTTCACATGTGGAAAATAAATAATGTGTTTTTGGAACACTTCACATGTGATAACATGTTTTCACATGTGCAGTTTCATGTTATCACGTTACTTTACATGTTGTCACATGTTATCACATTATCTTCACATAAGATCACGTGATCACGTGAAATTCATGTGGATTTTCCATAAGGGTCAATAAGGGTATAAAGGAAAGAGAATTTAGGAACCACTGTGATGCAGTATATGACTAAACCTAAAAAATAACTTAACTTTCTGAGTGATTTCTGACATTTTGTTACAGGCAATACATATCCCACAATGGGGCCAGATGATGAGAGGTTGGTTGATGGAATAACACCTTTATCGATATATGCTATACATCCTGTATTTTTGATTTGCTGTACTATCAAAACAAGTCATCACTAGATCCAATCAGGTAGCGTGGCCGAAACGAACCATTGTATAATGCTCTTTTGAAAGCCAGCTACCACATATTCAACAAGGTAATGTGGTCAGTAAATGCACTTGCTGCCACCCTTCCAAAGTGATGCAGGTTAACAGATCGATTTCTGTTTTCGCCAGGAAAGGATTAGGACAGCGTTGGGCCTAGCCTGACATTCAGCACGTCTCTGTGTCCTGAACGCTGAATATGGACCTCGTTCCCAACTTATGTTGAATATGTTCACACTGGACCAGTCAACTCCCCCGTACGCCACACTGACACACATCAACCATGATCTCATTACTGTCATGACTATTGACCAGGTCACCTTTATAGGTGTCATGACACCGTACACCTACACCTACCTGTGTAGCGTAAACAACACACAGTAAGGTGGTGTGGCACAAACAAAGGGAAGGCTTTGGGCTAGTAGCATTTTGTAGTCAAGCACACATGCTGCTAGGCTGAAAGCATTCATGTGTTATCCTCTGAGATGTGTACTTTTTAAACGGCATATAGATTTTAACCCCAAAATCAATCAATCAATCAATCAATGAAGTCCTACACATTTGCTCCAACACATACCTTTATTAGGCTTATTCACAATGTTTCTATTACTGAAAGGATCTTCGTCAGGTATAACAAAGGATCTCACACAAAAAGGAGTGGGTATTTCATGGACTGGTATTGATCAAGTGACTGTTTACAGTGGGGGAAAAAAGTATTTAGTCAGCCACCAATTGTGCAAGTTCTCCCACTTAAAAAGATGAGAGAGGCCTGTAATTTTCATCATAGGTACACGTCAACTATGACAGACAAATTGAGAAAAAAAATCCAGAAAATCACATTGTAGGATTTTTAATGAATTTATTTGCAAATTATGGTGGAAAATAAGTATTTGGTCACCTACAAACAAGCAAGATTTCTGGCTCTCACAGACCTGTAACTTCTTCTTTAAGAGGCTCCTCTGTCCTCCACTCGTTACCTGTATTAATAGCACCTGTTTGAACTTGTTATCAGTATAAAAGACACCTGTCCACAACCTCAAACAGTCACACTCCAAACTCCACTATGGCCAAGACCAAAGAGCTGTCAAAGGACACCAGAAACAAAATTGTAGACCTGCACCAGGCTGGGAAGACTGAATCTGCAATAGGTAAGCAGCTTGGTTTGAAGAAATCAACTGTGGGAGCAATTATTAGGAAATGGAAGACATACAAGACCACTGATAATCTCCCTCGATCTGGGGCTCCACGCAAGATCTCACCCCGAGGTGTCAAAATGATCACAAGAACGGTGAGCAAAAATCCAAGAACCACACGGGGGGACCTAGTGAATGACCTGCAGAGAGCTGGGACCAAAGTAACAAAGCCTACCATCAGTAACACACTACGCCGCCAGGGACTCAAATCCTGCAGTGCCAGACGTGTCCCCCTGCTTAAGCCAGTACATGTCCAGGCCCATCTGAAGTTTGCTAGAGTGCATTTGGATGATCCAGAAGAGGATTGGGAGAATGTCAGATGAAACCAAAATATAACTTTTTGGTAAAAACTCAACTCGTCATGTTTGGAGGACAAAGAATGCTGAGTTGCATCCAAAGAACACCATACCTACTGTGAAGCATGGGGGTGGAAGCATCATGCTTTGGGGCTGTTTTTCTGCAAAGGGACCAGGACGACTGATCCATGTAAAGGAAAGAATAAATGGGGCCATGTATCATGAGATTTTGAGTGAAAACCTCCTTCCATCAGCAAGGGCATTGAAGATGAAACGTGGCTGGGTCTTTCAGCATGACAATGATCCCAAACACACCGCCGGGCAACGAAGGAGTGGCTTCGTAAGAAGCATTTCAAGGTCCTGGAGTGGCCTAGCCGGTCTCCAGATCTCAACCCCATAGAACATCTTTGGAGGGAGTTGAAAGTCCGTGTTGCCCAGCGACAGCCCCAAAACATCACTGCTCTAGAGGAGATCTGCATGGAGAAATGGGCCAAAATACCAGCAACAGTGTGTGAAAACCTTGTGAAGACTTACAGAAAACGTTTGACCTGTGTCATTGCCAACAAAGGGTATATAACAAAGTATTGAGAAACTTTTGTTATTGACCAAATACTTATTTTCCACCATAATTTGCAAATAAATTCATTAAAAATCCTACAATGTGATTTTCTGGATTTTTTTTTCTCATTTTGTCTGTCATAGTTGACGTGTAACTATGATGAAAATGACAGGCCTCTCTCATCTTTTTAAGTGGGAGAACTTGCACAATTGGTGGCTGACTAAATACTTTTTTTCCCCCACTGTATGTACTGTACGTTAATGGTAACTAGACCCCGTCTGAATTTAAACAAATAAAAACAAAACTTTCTAACATGTGCGTCTCAAGTGCTTGATAGGTCCTTCTTTGTGTGTCTACTTTGAAGTCTTTGAATAAGTGTTAACGCCACAGGACATTCAATTGACATTAAACAATACAATATGGCTGCTACTAAAGAAGCAATATAAATAATTTCTTGTCAAATAATGCCTGTTATCTACAGTATCACAACGGAATGGCAGAATAGCTGGCGTTGTCGTCAAGTTACAGTGTGTGTGTGTGTGTGTGTGTGTGTGTGTGTGTGTGTGTGTGTGTAACTTGTTTTCATTCAATACATCCTAGACCACAGAGGTTTGTGTTGCATGTGTTTTGACCCTAGTTCTTTCAGTCATCAAGTAAGTTGTTTTTTAGGACACATCACGTCTTCCCGAAGTCATGGAAAAATTAATGATTGATTTGACGCATTATACTGATTGTTCCACAATCACATACAAAAACAGGTCCTATCAATGAAAGATGGTAACGGGAGAAAATCTCATGTTTCCTCCTGATGATACATTAAAACATATGTTCCCCATCTATAAAAACAGTGCCCCCAAACAAACGGCAACATACTCAACCGACCACCGCACTTTCAAGTTAAGAAATCATCCTTGGCAATTAAGAGTAAAAATGGGACAAGGTAAGCCAGCTTTTTCTGTCTATTTCTTTTTTCAGTGGGAAGTACAATTGAACTTAAACATTTAATAACTGAAACAGGGGCCAACAAGGCACAGAAAGAGTGAACAAGTATTGTACTGTCATGAGGTTATAATCTATTGACACTTTTGATTTAACAACCTAACTATGTGATGTTCTATTAAATTTACATTTCAGTCATTTGGCAGACACTCTTATCCAGAGTGACTTACAGGAGCAATTAGGGTTAGGTGTCTTGCTCAAGGGCACTTCAACAGATTTCTCATCTAGTCAGCTCAGGGATTCAAACCACTAACCTTTCCGTTACTGGCCCAACACTCTTAACCGCTAGGCTATTGATGTACGAAGGCTGAGAATATCTTACTAATATATCTCACCATAATTCGACTTACTCGTTTTATACATTTCTTAATCACTTATTATTTTCTGTCATCTCTCTTTTAGTGTTTCTGCTGATGCCAGTTTTACTGGTCAGTTGTTTTCTGAGTCAAGGGGCAGCGATGGAAAACCAACGGCTCTTCAACATCGCAGTCAACCAGGTGCAACATCTCCACCTAATGGCTCAGAAAATGTTCAATGACTTTGTAAGACAGCTTTTGAATCTACTTTTGACATAGCAAATAATGTTTCAAAGATTGTTCTTCTTCTTGTAGACAGTGTCCTCTTCACACAAGCCTAGTGGCTAAAACATATCTCTCCCTTCTTGTGATTTTGTGCAGGAAGGCACCCTGTTGCCTGATGAGCGCAGACAGCTGAACAAGATATTCCTGCTGGACTTCTGTAACTCTGACTCCATCGTGAGCCCAATCGACAAGCACGAGACTCAGAAGAGTTCAGTAAGTTACCTGGCTGAGACAATTACCCATGTTATGCCCTTTACAACCATATAAAAGTGTAAAAGCTTGACAGTTCCACTCTGCTATTCACCTTAAATATTAATTCCTCCATGATGCATGATTCCAAAAGAAATAATAGGCCATCTCAATGTGAACAGTCGATACAACTTAGTCATTAGTTATTGGGCAAGCAGAACACGATTTGTCTAAACTCCATGGGGAAATATATACTTTAGATAAGCAGAGACAGCATCATGCATGGTGGAAATTAAATCTAACCATGACAGGGAGTATTTAATTCTACACGTAAAATCGGCATTAAAATGTTGCTACACCTCAGTGCCTTCAACTAAGGTAAGTAAAACAACTACATATCACAATCATTGCAAGTAAAACCATCACTCTCTAATCGCCAGTTTCTCTACACGTCCATTCTCCATTTTGTGCTTTTCTGCCCAGGAAACCAGCCCAAAAGGTATTTAGCTCAATCATGTAAATAGGGCATCTCAAGCTGTACAATACAACTCAACTTCATTCTCTAATAATCTGGGGTTTCTCTACATCTACACACAGGTCCTGAAGCTGCTCCATATCTCTTTCCGCCTGATTGAATCATGGGAGTACCCTAGCCAGACCCTGACCATCTCCAACAGCCTAATGGTCAGAAACTCCAACCAGATCTCTGAGAAGCTCAGTGACCTCAAAGTGGGCATCAACCTGCTCATCAAGGTAAAGAAAGGAGGGAGAACAATGACTATTTGTGTTGCCACACTTTGTGCACTGTAAACCCCAAGGCATTTTTAACTCAAATACGTCTAGTAAGTTGAACTCAAAGTCACTGAAAAGTCATTATTACTTAAAATGTTTATGTGGTACTGGCTCAAAACTAAATGAGAAGTCACATCAACTCAATTTTGTAAAGTTATGATAACAAATTAATTTTTTACCCAGCATGCTCTACTGCAGGTACATTTTTTGGAATTGTTTTTCATATTTGTGTTTTTGCATGTACATTGAGGGATTGATTGATTAATCTTATGCTACACAAAGATAAATAACATACATTTTTCTACATTTTCACAAAGATAAATAACATACAAGTTACCAGAATTTTGCAACCCTACTTGCAGGCCTGATGTGGCCTTAAAACCATGAGTTTCAGGCCACTGTATTAGGGTAAAGCTACGCCTCAAAATAAGGCCTTATGAGATATGTAATGTATTGTTATAAAGAGTTTAAATATAATGATAATATTTGCCTAGGAATTCACTTGACAACAACCATGTCTCTGTCACTAACAAATACAGTCATGGGTGGTAACTCTATAATTCACTCAAAAAGGCAAGGCACACTGGGAAATTATATTGGAGACGTAGCTTAGTGGGGGCATTACAAAAAAATGTCAAGCTGATACAACTCAAATCTGGACCCTCTACAGGGTGACTCTATAGGCTTGAGTAATGACTATAAAATCACTTTAAGTAACTGCACTCATATTCTGTATATTAAGTGCAACGGGTTTCCTCAAAGGTTTTGAGTAATGACAGCACATTGGGGTTTACAGTGTGGTTTTTATCTTCCACTGACATGAAAGTGAAATACCACTATGCTTTCCTAGTTAGAAAGCATAATGTAGGACTACGTATGCCTCTTCTCAGCAGATATTTCTGTGCTTTACATTGTGATGGAGTAACTCACCTCATCTGTCATCACTAATAGTGACTATATCAGTAACACACCATTAAAGGACATTTATGCATGTGTCTTTTGCTATGTGTGCTTTTAGAGTGACCCAATAAACAAATATTGATATGCACACATCCACCCCACCATGCATCTCTCTCTGTCTCCCACAGGGGAGCCAGGATGGCATGCTGAGCCTGGATGACAATGACTCTCAGCAGCTGCCCCCCTACGGGAACTACTACCAGAACCTGGGGGGCAACGGCAACGTCAGGAGGAACTACGAGCTGTTGGCCTGCTTCAAGAAGGACATGCACAAGGTGGAAAACCATGTTGCCTTCAATTGCATGTGCCTTCCTATATTTTCTACAGTGCATAGATGTTTTGTGTTCTCTATTATAAAGTCTATAAAGTCTTGAGAAAGGCCTAGAATATTGACATTAAAATGCGTCAATTATAACCTCATTCTTTTTTTTCCCCAAGGTCGAGACCTACCTGACCGTTGCCAAGTGCAGGAAGTCTCTGGAGGCCAACTGCACTCTGTAGACGTTGGTTGGAGAGGCAGCCAGCAAGAGCCTGTCTCCAGGGTTTGGTTTCCCAGATACAGAGTAGGCCTTGCCCTGCACTGAAGAGCATTTTCAATTGAGATTCTCCATTAAGCATGCTTTTTAGTCTAGAGTAGATTTAATTTGGATCTGGCAGAGCCTGACTCCAGGGGTTTTCAGGCATTTGCATTTTGTTCTCTGAAATCAACAACAGCACTTTCTATATTCACACTATTACTCTGAGATACCATTGATTCATGGACATTTTAGATTAGTACATTTATAGAAAAGTAAATTACATTTCTTAGTTAGATATATGATTCTAGGTGGTGCTGCTGTTTATGCATAAATTAATATTTAGGGATGAAATGGGAACTTGTAGCGCTCCAAGCTTTTGGTATGTACACGGATTGATAATATATTTTAGAGTATTTTCATTCCTTAATCTTATTGTTTGAAACTAATAGTGATGAGTTGTTCAATAAAGCTGTTGTTCTCTGCAGTACATGATCTTTTGGCTACTATTTATTATCTTTCAAATCAACATTTTTGACAAGTTCCTAGCCCCGACATTCCTATGGACAACCATATCGCAGACACTCCATTGAAATGTAAAGGCAATGTTCCCGCGTTTGCGGAGACAGCGTTCACTATGTCGGCTCAATCGGAAATTACCTTTAAAATGTTACGCGGTTCTTCAGCGATACGGATTGAATCCAGCCCATAGTCACGTACATTTGTATTGGCAAAAACCTATATGTCCCCTGTCTGTCGCGAATGTTGAATAAAGCTCAATTTGAACTTTCTCTGCCGATTGTCCGTAGGGTTGGTTGTTATATAGCGCGGAATTTGAGAAAATATATCCAAAGGAACTGTGAGAAATCTATTTTCTTATAACTCGATGTAAATGTAAATGTAAATGTAAATGTAGATGTGATGCCTAGCTTAGAAAGAATACATTAATGATTAAACATAATAGGTTTGTGCTGTACTGATATAGATTAGCTGTGATTAATGTGAGGAACCATTAGGGGGTAGGCCGAGACAGACTTGTGTCTCACATACACACACACTGCCTCTTTGTTAGACCGCTCAAGGACATGTGTACTGCAAAAGTGCTGACTCTTTGGACAAGTTGCAAAACAATCAACACCTGGCAACAGTGAAGCGCCAAGGGACTGGGACCAGCCTGTGCGCCAACGATAGGCTGAGTAAGTCTAAACCACGCTCAGTCTCTACTCTGATAGGCCAGCAGGGAGCGGGAACTATCTCTGTCAGAGTATTTAAAGAAGAACTTATAACAATGGACCAGTTCTCTGACTGCCCTGTGTGGTTTTTCAGTGGACCCGTATATACGAACATCATATTTACCATTCAAGTGTTTGCATTAATTAAAATACTAGTATATCTTAGAAGTCGTGTTGACCTCTTTTGTTCCAATACCAGATTTGAATTGACGCAACTTAACAGAACATATTAATGAACAGACTTTCCAAACGTGGGTCTGCTGCAGGTGCTCCCACCATAACTCAATCTATGAATGTACCTTCAGTACTAGTAGCTGTGTTATAATTTATCATTCATCATTAATGTAAATGCCATGACCAGTGGCATACGGCAGTTTCGCGAGGCTCCCCTGCAAGGCCCGAGCAAGTCCAATTGCAAAGCCAGGGGGCGGGAAATAGAATGTGACACTAATGTTATCATTTTTACCTCAGGAACATTTTACCTGGTTGCCAACAGACAATTAGCCTACCAACCTGTCTGAATATATTGAATAAATTGTGGTTCTGGTGAAGGGACTTCAATGGTGAGCTAAAACGATTAGATTACTATTATTATTTTACTTTTCTCTGGTCTTCGAGTATGGGCGACCCCAACAAACTTTAACCAGATGAAGGTGTGTCCCAGCACTTGCAATTTCATTGGTTACACAGCTGTAAGCATTGCCCCGTGCTCGAGCTCATTGGTTTTATTGCGTACAGAAAATCTACTGCAGGAGTAAAGTAAGAGCTTTGTCAAATTCTTAAATTAGTAAGCTGTTGTTTTTCAGTGACATTTACAGCCATATCAACTGTTCGGTGGTCGAACTATCTTGTTGGTTGTGCCAAGTGAGGACAATATTGGATGGAATGGAGACACTGGATAGATAGATACAACGAGAGGACGAGAAGGATGATGGTTTCCGAAGTGGAGGAATATGGAAGGTGGATGGACGAATTTTAATCTGGCCCGGTGGTGGCAGATTGTGCAATGGCGGAAGCGGATGCAATGTTTGGTTCTGTTGGTGCGAGTAAAGATGGTAAGAATGACTGGACTACGGTAATAAAGAAGAATGGAGCTAAAAGAGCTAAAGCTGGAAATGAACAGCAGTTTCTGGCTGAAGTAGAAGAATAAGGATGTTTATTTGTTTGCTATTACGAAGATGGTGAAGGACGAATTGAGAAAGGTGGAGTCAGAGTGACCAGGAGCGGTATGATGGTGATTTCACGCTTATCGAAAGAGCAAAAAGAGAAAGTTCTATGGCTCTATAAACTGTCAACGTACGAAGTGGAGAGTTGTGTTTTTCAGAGTAGGGCACTGAAGAAAGGTGTCATCTCTCTGGATAGCGAGGCTTCATGGTTTAGGGACAACATGGCGGGAATAGTTGGGCCACGTCGCTCAACCTTTTTTGTGAATGGAAAGAAGGAGGAAAACCTGTCTGTTCGATGAAGTCTCTCCTGACCCATGTAAAGCTGGGATATATGAGATATGCAGTGCGAGTGTATGTACAAAAGTCACTGCAATGTCATGCATGTAAAAGGTTTGGCCACGTATCAAGTATTTGCAGACGGAATATACTGTAATGACCTGACTAGATCATAAAAGAACAACTGTCCAGACAGAGGATTGAGTTTACGAATGGACGGTTTATTAAACCAACTTTACACAGGCTACTGTTTGGCCGTAGCCCACGCCAAATAAATGAAAGATAACCCACAAGCCAATCGCGACCTTCTCTTGTGAAGCCCAGACGTAAAAAGAGAGAGAACAAAGGCTAAACCTGGTCTTAACTTCCAATGCTCCATCCCCCTGCCCAACCCCCCTCCACGCCACTCCGCCAACCGCCAGGATGCCCGGCATCAGAACATTCCAGGCATTCCCGTGATTGGCAGATAGCAGGTTGATTGACATGTCGGACCCCGCGAACACTGGGTACTGGTAGGTACAACACAACCATCTACTAGCCTAACACATAACACACAGCTGTCTGTGCGGGTCGCTACACAGCCCCCCCACCACAAAGTCCCTCGTCCCCGAGGGAACAAACAAAGTCTCTGAAGCGACCCGGAGGTCTCCTTTGCCTGCGTGGCTGTGATGGCCGCAGAGTGCCCCTCTGGGAACCAGGGGATGAAGGCAAGGACATGGGGGACAAGGAAGCGGGAACGGGTAATACAGTCCGTGGCTCTGGGGAACCACGCGGTGACACAGGGGGAGTGGGCTGTCTGGAGCCTTGTCTGCGGCACCTGGGGGTGGGTGCCTGGAGAATGTCATTGCCAGAGAGGGGAATTGTGGGGGTTCCTGGGGTTTGGGGAGAAGAGGCCCCTCTATATGGGGCTAACCTGTCCCGGTGCAGTGTCACCTTTCTCCCCCTGGGAGGAAGCTGCACCCGGTAAACAACCTCCCCTACCCTCTCCAGGACACTGCAGGGTCCCACCCAGTGACTGTCCAACTTGGGGCATCTGCCTTTTTTCCTTAGCGGGCTGTAGACCCAGACCAGCTCCCCAGCCACAAAGTGCCTTCCCCGGGTGTGCACGTCATAGTTCCTCTTCTGCCTCACACCTGCATTCAGCAGCTGCTCTCTGGCGAAGGTGTGGGCTGTCTCCAGGCGGTCCTGGAGTCTCCGGGCATACTCCGGCCCCGGGGAAACATGAGGGCTATCCAGGGGCCGACCAAACGCCATCTCCGCAGGGGTACGGATCTCTCTCCCCAGCATGAGGAGGGCAGGCGTGCAGGAGGTGGAGTCTTGGACAGCGGAGCGGCATGCCATGAGGACCATAGGCAGGTGCTTGTCCCAGTCACGCTGGTGTTTGGAAGAGACGATGGCCAGCTGCTGTCCAAGCGTTTTGTTGAAGCGCTCCACAAGGCCATCACTTTGAGGATGGAGAGGAGTAGTGCGGGTCTTGTGCATACCCAGCCTCTCACACATGGTGGCGAACACACGGGACTCAAAGTTTCTGCCTTGGTCGCTGTGGATGGACTCTGCAGCTCCAAACCTGCTGAACATCCCCGCTGTCAGGGCGTCGACGATGGTCTCTGCCTCCTGGTCAGGCAGAGCATAGGCCTCGGGCCATTTTGTGAAATAGTCCATGGCCGTGAGCACCCAGCGGTTTCCACTGTCTGTGGTGGGGAACGGCCCAACTACATCCACTCCCACCCTCTCCATGGGAGCCCCCACTGGGAACTGTTGGAGCTGAGCATGAGAGCGGCCTGGGGGGCCCTTTCTCGCTGTGCAGTTGTCACAGCGGCGGCAAAAGTCTTCCACATCCCTCTTGTGCTGCCCCCAGTAAAAGCCCTGACGGAGGCGGCGCAGTGTTTTTGTGACCCCAAAGTGTCCAGTCCCCACCCCCCCATGAGTACTCTGGAGCACAGCCTCCCGCAATGCTTTTGGGACCACCACCTGCCACCTCTCCTCCCCCGTAGCTGACTCCTTCCATGCCCGCTGTAACACGCCATCAGCCAGCCGCAGTCGCTCAAACTTTGACCACAACCCTTTGGTCGCGAGTGAGAGCGCTGTCACCTCTTCCCATGGTGGCCTCACCTGCGCCTCTACCCACTGTAGCACTGGCTGTAGGTCTGTGTCCCGTCCCTGCTGCTGCCCCCATTCAGCCACGTCGACAGTCTGCAGCTCACAGCAGACAGGCCCGCTCGCCCGACACACTGTGGCACAGACCCCCTCCTCTGCACACAGCTCTCTCTCCCGTCCCTCTCTCCGTTCACAGTGGCGGCAGCCGTCTGCAGTACAGGGCCGACGGGACATGGCGTCGGCGTTGGAGTGGCGTGCCCCTGCCCTGTGCACCACCGTGAAGTCATACGGCTGAAGCTCCTCCAACCAGCGTGCCACCTGCCCCTCTGGCTCTCTGAAAGACATGAGCCACTGGAGAGCAGAGTGGTCAGTCCTTACAGTAAAGGGCAGACCACCCAGGTAGTACTTAAAGTGTTTGACGGAAGCCACAACAGCCAAGAGCTCCCGCCGGGTGACACAGTAGCGGCGCTCATGTTTGTCAAATGTTTTGCTGAAGTACGCCACCGCTCTCTCCCCCTCTGGCCCCACCTGGGCCAGCACCCCACCCATGCCCACCTTGCTCGCGTCTGTGTCCAGGATAAAGGGCAATGTGAGGTCAGGGGGGGCGAGCACGGGGGCCCCGATCAGTGCACGTTTGAGGGTGTTGAACGCCTCCTCACACTCCACTGTCCAAGTGAAAGCCTTGTCCTTCGGCAGCAGGCGGTTCAGTGGAGCAGCAACGCTTGAGAAGCCCCGTACAAACCTCCTGTAGTACGAGGCCAGGCCCAGGAAGCTCTTCAGCTGACGCTGGTCGGTGGGGGTGGGCCAGTCTCTGACAGCCGCTACCTTGTCCTCCATGGTGCTGATCCCCTCCTTCCCCACTCGGTGGCCCAAGAAGGACACCTCTCTCCTCATGAAGTGGCACTTCTCGGGGTGGAGCTTCAGACCTGCGGCAGCCACCCTCTCCAGCACACACCGTAGCGCCCCCAGGGCTGACTGGAAGGAGCTGCCATGGGCCAGGATGTCATCGAGGTATACCAGACACTGCTGTCGGGGGATGCCATCCAGCACCCTGTCCATCAAACGCTCAAAAGTAGCTGGAGCGTTGCACAGGCCAAAGCACAGGACCTTGAACTGCCAGTGTCCTCTGTTAGTGGAGAACGCAGTTTTGGCTCTGGCCTCTGGGGAGAGGGGCACCTGCCAGTAGCCACTGCGGAGGTCTAGTGAGGAGAACCAGGAGGACCCCCTAACCAGGTCCAGCGACTCATCGATACGTGGTATGGTATATGAGTCCTTCCTGGTTACCTCATTCAGCCGCCTGTAGTCCGCACAGAACCTCAGCTTGCCCCCCTTCTTCGGAACCATGACGACTGGCGCCGCCCAGGGGCTGTCTGAGGGCTCAATGAAGTCTGCCCGCTGCATCTCCAACACAGCCTTGTCTGCCGCCTCCTGGCGTGCCAGCGGGATACGGCGGGGACGCATCTTGATAGGTCGAGCATCACCTGTGTCGATCTCATGCTGCACCAGATGAGTCTGACCCACCTCTTCCTCACTCAGCGCAAAGCTGTCTCTGAATTCAAACAGAAACTGCCTCAACCGTTCCTGCTGCTCGGGGTCAAGACCAACACAGTTCCTCCCCCATATCTCCCTCACTGCAGACAGTGTCCTCTCCCCTCCCATCTGGGGTAGCTGGGCTGGGGGGGCGCGGCCCGGGCTCACAGAGGACTGTGTCGTGGAGGTAGCTGGGGGAATGTAACGCAACGCCGTAGGTGACAGGGGGGCTGGGGAAAAGTCACACCCAGATGTGGGGGAGGGGGGGCAGCCATGAGTCTCTGCTGCTTTAACTGTTGGAGTAAAGGGTTTGTTGGGTTGAGTGAATGTGACATTAGGGGCCATGGTGACCTCCGGCCCTCCCTGGAAGCTCAGTGTGCCCCTATTTAGGTCAAACTGGCAGCCTGTGCTCCTAAGAAAGTCCAACCCCAGGATACAAGGGTCCTGCACAGCCGCCACCCACACAGGATGACGCACAGTCCTGCCCCCTACTGTCAGAGTCATTATTCCCTTCCCTTTCATGGGTGCCAGCTCACCTGTGACTGTGCGGAGCTGCACAGTTGTAGGCTCACACTGAGTCCAACCTGGCACAATATCTGGCCTCACCAGGGTTACTGTGGACCCAGTGTCCACCAGGGCGGAGCAGGGCACCCCCTCCACAGTGACAGGGACATGACAAAAGTCCCCAACACAGGTCCGGCCCACCACAACAACAGGCTCCATCCGCTTACCCTCGTCTGCTTCTGGGGGAAGTGGAGCCTTGCTTCCCCGTCTGTGCCGGTGGGCTCCTCCTGAAGAAGATGGTGGTTGGGATAGAAAGCCAGGGGTCCGCACTACCCGGTCTATGCGGACCCCGAGCCGTTTCCCTGAGCTCTGGGGGACATGGGGCAATCTCGGCGCAGATGGCCTGGCTGGCCACAACCCCAGCAGACCCTGGGACCAGGGCGTGTGTTTCGTGCCGCCTGTAGCGACACAGCACGAATGAGTTCTGTCATTTCAGCCACCCATGCAGGCTTTTCCGGCTCCGGGCTGCTCTGCCCCCCAGCTCGCACAGAGGGTCTGTCTCCCTGCACCCCCACCAAAGCCCCAGCTGAAGCCCCAGCCCACACCAGCTCCCTCTCCAAAGCCATCTCCAAGGCTACCTGCAATGACTCAGGATGAGCCAGCTGGGTCTGTATGCGCAGCTCCGTAGGAGAGAGCGCCTGTATGAACTGGTCCCGTGCTAGCTCGCTCTGCACGGAGGGGGGCATGTGAGCATATGCCCGCCGAGAGAGGCTCTCAATGTCATTAGCTAGCACCCGTAGAGGCTCTCCAGGCTGCCTGCGTCTATTACTCAGTTCGGAGCGCAGTAGCCCGGGCTGTACACACTGTCCATAGCGCCTCCTCAGTGCTCCCACTAAAGCACCATAATCACGTCTGTCCTCGGGGCTAATCAATATCAAACAGGCCAGAGCTTCATCCGTGAGGCATAAAGCCAACTGCAGTGCCCTATCTTCATCCGACCACCCCCTAAAATGAGCTAACAGTTCAAACTGAGCATGAAAAGCTTCCCAATCCGCCTTACCGGAATACTTCGGGGTCTTAACGGATACGGACGCAGCCGGGAACTGGGCGCCGCCATGTTTGTTTACATCCTGAGCCCCAGATTCCTCGTCCCGCCGCGTCGACGTCACCCCTTTGGTCCGCCCACCAGAATCCGCGCGAAACACAGTCGACGAAGCACTCATGCCCGCTTCAGCCGCCATCACTCTAACGTCCTCCCTCAAGCGGCCTCTGGGCTCCGATGCCCTGGCGATCTCCTCAGCCAGAACCCCCGACATCCATGCACACGCACCTCCTTGGCCATAATCGTCCCCTACCTCCACCTTCACTTTCGGATTCCCTCGAAGCATCTTCAACCCCCGTTCTCACCTACGGTAGCTAGCCACAGAAGTCAGCTAGCTAGCTGGCTAACTTTTATCAACGTTTTTACTTCTGACACCAATGTAATGACCTGACTAGATCATAAAAGAACAACTGTCCAGACAGAGGATTGAGTTTACGAATGGACGGTTTATTAAACCAACTTTACACAGGCTACTGTTTGGCCGTAGCCCACGCCAAATAAATGAAAGATAACCCACAAGACAATCGCGACCTTCTCTTGTGAAGCCCAGACGTAAAAAGAGAGAGAACAAAGGCTAAACCTGGTCTTAACTTCCAATGCTCCATCCCCCTGCCCAACCCCCCTCCACGCCACTCCGCCAACCGCCAGGATGCCCGGCATCAGAACATTCCAGGCATTCCCGTGATTGGCAGATAGCAGGTTGATTGACATGTCGGACCCCGCGAACACTGGGTACTGGTAGGTACAACACAACCATCTACTAGCCTAACACATAACACACAGCTGTCTGTGCGGGTCGCTACAATACGTTTTGAAGAGTCTGAGGATGCACGGTGCTGCAATTGTGATGGGAAGCATTTTCCAGAGTTTCCTGAGTGCCCTGTTAGGGTGAAGGAGGTCAAAGTAGCGAGGCTCAGGGCTGTCAAGCAGGTCTCCTATGTAGAGCGGCAAAAAGGTTATTGGATCTACAGGACTTCACGGCTGAAACATTGCAGGGAATACTGTCGGAAGATACTCCTCCCTCTCAGGCCCCAGAGCCTGTGTAGGGATCTGAGTAGACATTTGAAACTGACTGAAATAGTACATTGATGTTTGTTTTAGTAAAAACGTTTGGGAATAATATGAGTTTTTTTTTTTAAACCTTTCTTTTGCTGCATTGAAGTTGCCCAGTTTTCACCCCATACAGTAGGTGGCGGCATGCACCTCTAACGTGTGTTTGCGGACCACCATAATACCATAGAAGAAAATCTACTGCGTATTGAATGACGTTTTCAGCGCGGGGAAATCAGAGGCTCTTGTGCGGAAGTCAACGTAAACATGAACGTGATATCAAAGATTCTGCGATAGATTGATTCATAATATCCTCCAGAAAAGACTTGACTAGGGGGACATTAACATCAACATTGAAACCATTTCGTGCAACACTGTTGGCGGAGCAGAGTAGTAGCCTACAACAATAATGTTGCTCTAGCCAGAATTCACTACTGCAATGGAGGTCGAGGTGGACGTAATAGAGTTCAGGGTACCCATTGAAAATAACAAAACACTGTTTGTCTGGAATATTCAACCTATATTTTCAGAAGCTTTTATTTACGTAAGTCTCATTGATGAATTGTTTGCGACTAATACAGTAGTTAGCTATGTGATTAATACAGTAGTTATCTGGCTTAGTTAATGACGTTTGAGAATCGCCACACTTAATTCAGAAAAACTAGTGAGACTATTTTCTTTGTCATCATCATTCATCATTACATGCAATGACATTAAAGCAATCTAATAGTATAGGCCCTTTATATGACTTTGTTTTGGACACATCTACATTTTACAATTAACTTGCAGAACACTAATGCAACTTTGATACGGAATCTTTGATAGGAGAGCAAGGTATAAAGGGAAAGGGGGATACCTAGTCAGTTGTACAACTGAATTGTGTCTTCCACATTTAACCCAACCCCTCTGAATCAGAGAGATGCGGGGGGCTGCCTTAATCGACATCCACGTCATTGGCGCCCGGGGAACAGTGGGTTAACTGCCTTGCTCAGGGGCATAACTGAGTGGTCAGGGGCTCCTGAGTGGCGCAGTGGTCTAAGGCACTGCATCGCAGTGCTAACTGTGCCACTAGAGATCCTGGTTCGAATCCAGGCTCTGTCGCAGCCGGCCGCGACCGGGAGACTCATGGGCGGCGCACAATTGGCCCAGCGTCGTCCAGGGTCGGGGAGGGAATGGCCGGCAGGGATGTAGCTCAGTTGATAGAGCATGGCGTTTGCAACGCCAGGGTTGTGGGTTCGATTCCCACGGGGGGCCAGTATAAAAAAAAAAAAGATGTATTCACTAACTGTAAGTCGCTCTGGATAAGAGCGTCTGCTAAATGACTTAAATGTAAATGTTAAATGTAATGTAAAATAACTACAGATTTGTACCTTGTCAGCTCGGGGATTCGATCCAGCAACCTTTCGGTTACTGGCCCAACGCTCCTACCCACCAGCCTATCTAAAGTAGGCTAATAAGTGATTGTCACTGCCATTAATTGAAATTCTATACTGTGTTCTTTTAAAGGAATCCATCTGGAACATCTTCTGTAAGTTTGGACCGCTGTATCTGGTGAAGGTGTGTCCCAATGCTGCCGTGGTCGAGCCAGGGTTCTATGCCCTAGTCAAGTACTTCTCCGCAGCCCAGGCATCTAAAGCACAGAGAGCCACACACGGAAGAGGCTTTTTCCAGAACTCTCCTTTGAAGGTAAGGGAACTTTTCAGAGAGAAACTTACTCAAATATTACAAGCTATAGAGCCCCACAGTGGAGGTGTCATAATACCCATAAAACCTAGCGGTCAAACAGGAAAATGGTTCCAATGGTTTTTTCACCATTCATTTTATCCCATAGGGGATTTTAGAGACACTTAAAATAAGGGCTGTGTTTCGTGTAGGCTTACCTTGGCGTGACGTTTTGATAACCATGTAAAACTCTCTCGGACAAGGTGACTTTTATCAATATATTAGGCTCTATTTACTCTCAGATTTGAAAACGCTAATTAGCATCAAAGTAAACATCATGCAAAACTACAAATCCCTGCAAGCTCCTGCACAAATCTCTACCTGCCACCTATGCTAACAGGTATTGTGTCAATTTATAACTTGCACAAAAACTTAGCCAATTTATTCATTAATACATTTAATTAACATGATATATTTAATCCAGAGATTCTTACCTTTGCCTTGATTCGTCAGTCTCGTCCAGATAATTTGTAGTTCTTTATGATAGCCACATGAGCAGCTAATTAGCGTTTCATTTTTGGGGGTTAAATACAGGCGAATATATTGATAAAAGTCACCTTGTTCTAGAGAGATTTACACGGTTATCAAATCATCCCGCCAGAGTAAGCCTACACGAAACACAGCCCTTATTTGAAGTGTTTCTAAAATCTCCTACGGGAAACATTTTTACATTTACATTTTAGTCATTTAGCAGACGCTCTTATCCAGGTGGAAAAACGATTTAGATCCATTTCCTTGTTGACTGCTAGGTTTTATGGGTATTATGACTCGTACGGTGGTACTCTATTGTACAATTTAGTGCTTGCAGTTCTCATATGTACTTACAAACATCAATTCCAAAGAGATATCAAAATACTCTCCAAATTGATTGTATTATAATTGTATTATTTCATAAGATCATTGCTTATGTGACATGACGTGTATATATTTTCAACCAAACACTTTTCCCCATTTAAAACAACTTCGAGGCCCCAAGAGTAGTCTTTTTCTCATAGCTGCTGTGAACCTTCACAGTAACACTTGACCAATAACTAATACCAGACCTTGACCAGTAGATGGCAATGTCTTTCCACTCAATGATGATTTGTAGACCGGCCTCTTGCTGGTAGTCTCTGCTCTGCTGCACTTTCTGCCCAAAACACTGTTCACCATGAAGTCATAACCATTGTAATGATTGACATTTAGAACTGATTGTACATTCTCTGTCTGTTCTCCAGGTAAAGCTGAGCACAAAGCAGTACCCAAACTTCCTTCACAACTCCAAGCCACTGAGCCATAGCAAGTGTCAGGACTTGGCCAATCACTACCTGGGATTTAATGGATGGAGCACCCACATTGTTACAGTAAGAAGCAGCAATGCCCCAAAATGTGTCTCTTTTATGTTCCAATACTAATATATTTGCCTGTATGTTACAGGATGATACAACAGATACAGTATTTGTTTGGTTAGGTGGGTGCAGCCGATGTGAAATCGATAGCTAGTTAGCTTTGTGTGAGCAATGACCTAAAGTATTTCTAAAGACATTAAAAGATTGACAACACAAGCAGATGATAGGTTGTCAGACTTTAAAGTAACACATCTTCAGTCCCAAATGTTGAAGTCAATCCATTTCTGCTGTAGAGAATATGGACCATGTCGTATACCGTCGCTGTATGATGAAAACCTCATATATCCAAAACAGAAACTTTTCAGAACATTTGAAAAAATGACCATACTTTCCTGTTAACGAACATACAATTATGAAACTTCAGAAGCTATTTTGAATATATTTTCTTGGTCCTAGAGTCATAAAATATTCAGAGGACATTGAGGGGAGTTACTGCTTTCAATAAATGAGAACTTTTTTTATATATATGACAATTGGCAAAAATGTAGTTACAAGGTTTTCCTCAGACAATGACAATATGTAATATAATGAAACCTTCCTTTCTCTGGACAGCTGAAGGACATCTCCAACTGTGACAATGCCGGCAGGTTGTCCACCACACCTGGTGACCCTCAGGAGATTACCCTGAAGTACGGCTGCATCATGGAGGTCACCTTCCCACAGCATGGCCTTAGCTGTCGAGGCGTCGGAGTGGCAGAGGAGACCGTGGAGGGCACCGGTGAGATTCAGCAGAACAGCCACAGTGCCTATGTGAAGGTTGTGTTTCAGAAAGAATCTGAATGAGAATCACCTTTATTTGCGAAGTACAGGAATTTGACCTTGTGAAATGGTGGTGACAGGGCCTTATAATAAACAGAATACAGTGGGGGGAAAAGTATTTAGTCAGCCACCAATTGTGCAAGTTCTCCCACTTAAAAAGATGAGAGAGGCCTGTAATTTTCATCATAGGTATACGTCAACTATGACAGACAAATTGAGAAAAAAAAATCCAGGAAATCACATTGTAGGATTTTTAATGAATTTATTTGCAAATTATGGTGGAAAATAAGTATTTGGTCACATACAAACAAGCAAGATTTCTGGCTCTCACAGACCTGTAACTTCTTCTTTAAGAGGCTCCTCTGTCCTCCACTCGTTACCTGTATTAATAGCACCTGTTTGAACTTGTTATCAGTATAAAAGACACCTGTCCACAACCTCAAACAGTCACACTCCAAACTCCACTATGGCCAAGACCAAAGAGCTGTCAAAGGACACCAGAAACAAAATTGTAGACCTGCACCAGGCTGGGAAGACTGAATCTGCAATAGGTAAGCAGCTTGGTTTGAAGAAATCAACTGTGGGAGCAATAATTAGGAAATGGAAGACATACAAAACCACTGATAATCTCCCTCGATCTGGGGCTCACGCAAGATCTCACCCTGTGGGGTCAAAATGATCACAAGAACGTTGAGCAAAAATCCCAGAACCACACGGGGGGACCTAGTGAATGACCTGCAGAGAGCTGGGACCAAAGTAACAAAGCCTACCATCAGTAACACACTACGCCGCCAGGGACTCAAATCCTGCAGTGCCAGACGTGTCCCCCTGCTTAAGCCAGTACATGTCCAGGCCTGTCTGAAGTTTGCTAGAGTGCATTTGGATGATCCAGAAGAGGATTGGGAGAATGTCATATGGTCAGATGAAACCAAAATATAACTTTTTGGTAAAAACTCAACTCGTCATGTTTGGAGGACAAAGAATGCTGAGTTGCATCCAAAGAACACCATACCTACTGTGAAGCATGGGGGTGGAAGCATCATGCTTTGGGGCTGTTTTTCTGCAAAGGGACCAGGACGACTGATCCATGTAAAGGAAAGAATAAATGGGGCCATGTATCATGAGATTTTGAGTGAAAACCTCCTTCCATCAGCAAGGGCATTGAAGATGAAACGTGGCTGGGTCTTTCAGCATGACAATGATCCCAAACACACCGCCCGGGCAACGAAGGAGTGGCTTAGTAAGAAGCATTTCAAGGTCCTGGAGTGGCCTAGCCAGTCTCCAGATCTCAACCCCATAGAAAATCTTTGGAGGGAGTTGAAAGTCTGTGTTGCCCAGCGACAGCCCCAAAACATCACTGCTCTAGAGGAGATCTGCATGGAGGAATGGGCCAAAACACCAGCAACAGTGTGTGAAAACCTTGTGAAGACTTACAGAAAACGTTTGACCTGTGTCATTGCCAACAAAGGGTATATAACAAAGTATTGAGAAACTTTTGTTATTGACCAAATACTTATTTTCCAAATAAATTCATTAAAAATCCTACAATGTGATTTTCTGGATTTTTTTTCTCAATTTGTCTGTCATAGTTGACGTGTACCTATGATGAAAATTACAGGCCTCTCATCTTTTTAAGTGGGAGAACTTGCACAATTGGTGGCTGACTAAATACTTTTTTCCCCCCACTGTATATTGACAGAATATAGACAAAATAATTTACGTATACTTTTGCCCATCTCAGGGTTTGTTGACATAAAGGTGTTGATCTCTAATTACCTTTTAAAATGTCTGTGTTATTCTCGGAACAGAGCACATTGAGTGCAAAAGATACGATTTGTGTCTTTGTAATGAAATAACTAATTATTGTGCAACGAAAGTGAAAGCTCTAGTCTGTCAACACATGCTAGATAACGCTCTGCATTTTTTTCACTAAAACGCCTCTCTGTTGTTTTGGGCCATAGGTACAGACATTGTCCTGCTAAAAAGAGGAAAGCTCCAGAGATGGGCCAGGGACAAAGCAGTCGTTGACGCTTTCGAGAAGGTGTTGCTGCTGGTTCTGGGTGAGTAAAGCTTCATTTAAATTGGGGAGATGTGGAAACGGCAGTCCAAGCTCCCGCCACCACTTGAGTTTTTTTCCCATACGGCTGATTGGGCACATCGTTGAGCACATCTTGTCACACATCATGACACATATTGAGGCAAAAATTAGACCGTAGCCTAGTGGTAAAATAAAACTCGACGATTTCAATACGATTTCAATTTATTGGCCCATGTAGCCTATTTATCTTTTAATGCAGTCATCTCGGTTTTCATTTTATAATAATAATAATATAATATGCCATTTAGCAGACGCTTTTATCCAAAGCGACTTACAGTCATGTGCGCATACATTTTTACGTATGGTTGGTCCCGGGGATCGAACCCACTACCCTGGCGTAACAAGCGCCGTGCTCTGCCAATTGAGCTACAGAGGACCACCTGCATTTGAAGCATTGTTTTATGTTTCACTTGTTTGTAACAATTGCAAATACTTTGGCCACTTTGTTTTTGTAGTTCACAGTTAGATAGATACCCATCTTGATCAAGAAACATCTTGATTCTATGTTTAGCGGAGGTCTTCTGTGAATAAAGTTGCACGGAAGGGCAAAAAATCATCTAACGATGGACTTTGGCTGCTCTACGAGTGGTCTGGATCACTCATAGATGTGCAAAGGTTTTTAAGATCAACGTTATTAACGAAGGCTCTGGGAAACACCTCGGCTACTAAAGATGCATCGTAAGATGGTTCTAACGATAATCTTAACGCTACGAAGGCTCTGGGAAACGAGGCCCTGAACTTTAAGTGAGCGAATCATTGGAATCATTATGAAGATTGCAGCTCAGTCTTCCATGTGTAGATGCATGGGCAGGGATATCCTCCGCCATAAGGGAATAAAAATGTAATCACAAAAAAATGATGTCTTCCAGGTAATGGGAAAGTTGTAGTTGAATGCAGGATGGAGCGAGATAATGTCCTACAAGACGAGGATCTGGAAGGACTCATAAAGGTACCACACTGTTCTCTTACAGTAATTATTCCACACTTTAGATTACCATTGTATTCTTTAAATTGTTTTCTACCCACATGGGATGTTTAGTCGGTATGTATTTTGGCCATTGTAGTATTTACAAAAATTGCCAGTGCAGTTTAAAATTATTGGTAACTTTACTGGACAATCACTGGTGTTAACTTTATGTAATATTAACTTTAGTAGTATACTTTATAACTTAATGTAACTGATTATATGTAATTGTGTATTCTGCATAACTCAGTCTTGTTGACCGCAAGCATTAATGAAATCTAAATCAAATCTGATCTCAGGAATGAATGTCCTTTCTTTGAATTTCTTTGTCAGGTGAATGACATTCCCTGGAGCCAATTTGACCCTGACGGCCAGGAGGAGGATGAGGATATACCGTGGGACCTCAGTGTCAACATGTGACATGTACCTGGAGACAGTTCACCTGTGTTCACCTGCACTCACTGTGTTCAAGTTAGTGCCAAACAACAACATGGCATTTCCTGTTACTTTTAGAAGAATGTACCTGAGAAATTGTATTTGTTTTGTGGAAAATACCTTTTGTAAACTGTATTTCTTGACGTACTACTACAGGATATAACATGCTTTTGAAATTCTGTGAATGTTTATGAACTTTTGACAACTCAATATTTTATTAAAAGCACAAGTTCTTCTCTCCTTATCGTGTTTGTGTCTCCTAGAGAGAGAAATCGAGAGCAGCCAGTCTGAGTTTGTGTTTGGTGGTAAAATGTGTCAAATTGTCCAATTAGATGATTAAGCAATGAGACAGTAAAGGAGTCACAATCCGCCAGTAGGCACTGAGCGTTGGCTCGCCTGTGCATCAGTGTGCTCCCCCAGGGGAGCCTCTTTACCACTGGCACGGTGTGTAAGCTTCCTCAAACCAGTCTCACCAGTGCTATTTGTCATGCCATGAGATCATCATATCACAACGTCTCAAAGGGAGTTTTCTTCTCCCGTTTTAGAATTGTTTTCCTTTCATTGTTTTTGTTTTCTAATCTAAACATCTGCAGCCATGGATACCGAACTCCTCTCTATCCTAGTCTGCCTCTGCGTCATTAGAAGTGTATGAGTGCATTGCAGACTATTTTACTGTAAGTCAATGTGGTGGGTCACAGTCATTTTATGATATTGTGTTATTGTAGGATGAAAGTGTAACAAATATAAATATTTTCAGTTGTAATGTTATTTCTTGAATTACAACAAAGTGCAGTCAGTGCCACGTCCAGTAGTATTACGTTTTCCCTCCTGATTAGCAGGTTTTAGTGATTGACAGCCAAACACATAAAAGTATAGATTGTTTCAATTTGTTGTCGTGAAATGTACGTACAGTAATGTACAGTCGTGGTCAAATGTTTAGAGAATGACACAAGGATTGGTCTTCACAAAGTTTGCTGCTTTAGTGTTATGAGATATTTTTGTCAGATGTTACTATTGTATAATTACAAGCATTCCATAAGTGTCAAAGACTTTTATTGACAATTACATTAAGTTTATGCAAAGAGTCAATATTTGCTGTGTTGACCTTTCTTTTTCAAGACCTCTGCAATCCGCCCTGGCATGCTGTCAATTAACTTCTGGGCCACATCCTGACTGATGGCAGCCCATTCTTGCATAATCAATGCTTGGAGTTTGTCAGAATTTGTGGGTTTTTGTTTGTCCACCCGCCTCTTGAGGATCGACCACAAGTTCTCAATGGGATTAAGGTCTGGAGAGTTTCCTGGCCATGGACCCAAAATGTCGATGTTTTGTTCCCCGAGCCTCTTAGTTATCACTTTTGCCTTATGGCAAGGTGTTCCATCATGCTGGAAAAGGCATTGGTCGTCACCAAACTGTTCTTGGATGGTTGGGAGAAGTTGCTCTCGGAGGATGTGTTGGTACCATTCTTTATTCATGGCTGTGTTCTTAGGCAAAATTGTGAGTGAGCCCACTCCCTTGGCTGAGAAGCAACCCCACACAAGAATGGTCTCAGGATGCTTTACTGTTGGCATGACACAGGACTGATGGTAGCGCTCACCTTGTCTTCTCCGGACAAGGTGTTTTCCGGATCCCCCAAACAATCTGAAAGGGGATTCATCAGAGAAAATGACTTTACCCCAGTCCTCAGCAGTCCAATCCCTGTACCTTTTGCTGAATATCAGTCTGTCCCTGATGTTTTTCCTGGAGAGAAGTGGCTTCTTTGCTGCCCTTCTTGACACCAGGCCATCCTCCAAAAGTCTTCGCCTCACTGTGCGTGCAGATGCACTCACACCTGCCTGCTGCCATTCCTGAGCAAGCTCTGCACTGGTGGTGCCCTGATCCTGCAGCTGAATCAACTTTAGGAGACGGTCCTGGCGCTTGCTGGACTTTCTTGGGTGCCCTGACGCCTTCTTCACAACAATTGAACCTCTCTCCTTTAAGTTCTTGATGATCCGATAAATAGTTGATTTAGGTGCAATCTTACTAGCAGCAATATCCTTGCCTGTGAAGCCCTTTTTGTGCAAAGCAATGATGACGCCACGTGTTTCCTTGTAGGTAACCATGGTTAACAGAGGAAGAACAATGATTTCAAGCACCACCCTCCTTTTAAAGCTTCCAGTCTGTTATTCTAACTCAATCAGCATGACAGAGTGATCTCCAGCCTTGTCCTCATCAACACTCTCACCTGTGTTTAAGAGAGAATCACTGACATGATGGCAGCTGGTCCTTTTGTGGCAGGGCTGAAATGCAGGGGGATTAAGTTCATTTTCATGGCAAAGAGGGACTTTGCAATTAATTGCAATTCATCTGATCACGCTTCATGACATTCTGGAGTATATGCAAATTGCCATCATCAAAACTGAGGCAGCAGACTTTGTGAAAATTAGTATTTGTGTCATTCTCAAAACTTTTGACCACGACTGTATATTAGTCCGCATTAGACTTGTCTCCTAGCTTATCCACACTCCGTAGTCCTGGAATCTGAATGAGGAGACATACCCAGGCAGCCATCCACCCATTTTGGCAGCCCAATATGGGAGGTACAATATGTGTTGAAAGTTGGAGTTGCAATCTGTTGTCTCTGTTAAGTTTACAGTAATCTATATTAGTCAGCATCAGACTTCGAACTTATCCACACTCTGGTATGATGAAGAATCCCAATGAAGAGAGAGATAACCAGGCAACCATGGATGGTTTGGGAGGAGACATACAGTCAGGTCCATAATTATTGGTACCCTTGATAAAGATGAGCAAAAAAACGGTATAATAACACTGAGCTATGTTGTGTGCTCCAAAAAAAAGTGGGACATTATATAATTTTAAACTAATACAATTGCTCAGAGAAACAGATTTTGTTTAACAAGTAACCACATTATTTTTTTGTTAAAATGGGGGTCAAAAAATTGGCACTCCTGTTTTCAATACTCTCGGATAACAACACTGAGCCTTTTTCTGAAATGTTTTATGTGATTGGATAACATGTTGGGAGGGATCTTTGACCATTCCTCCACACAGAATATTTCCAGATTGTTGATATCCTTCTTCTGCTCTTATGGACTGCCCTCCTCAATTCAAACCACAAGTTGTCAACGGGGTTCAAGTCCAGAGACTGAGATGGACATTGCAAAATGATGATTTTTGTGGTCAATTAACAAGGGCCCCAGGACCAGTGGAAGCAAAATAGCCCCATAACATCAAAGATCCACCACCATATTTTACTGTAGGTATAAGGTAATTTTCTGCATATGCTTCTGTTTTTCAACGCCAAACCCACCACTGTCTTCTGACCATCAAACTCAGATGGTCAGATGACATGAAAATAGAGCTCTTTGGCCTGAAAAGCGGAAGCAAAGTACCTCATATCTACGGTATACCTCAAACCTGTGTTTTGAATTGAAGAGGGCAGGCAGTCCATAAGAGCAGACAAAGGAGATCAAGGGTCTGGAAAGATTCTGTATGGAGGAATGATCTAAGATCCCTCCCAACGTGTTCTCAAATCTCTTTCTCTGAGCAATTGTAAGAGTATAAAATAATATTTAGCATGCAATATACGTGGCTCAGTATTTGTATTATTTACTATATTTTATATACAGTATTTTTTGCTCATCTATATCAAGGGTGCCAATAATTATGGACATGACTGTATTGGCCAACACCGTTTGATTTGAGGATTAGAAGAGAAGTGGTTTATGGTCGGTTGCCTAAAGCCTCATGTCTTAGGTGTCTTCCAGGGTTAGCTTGTTGTTTTCACAGGTGTGGGCTGAAGTTGTGAGTCACTTCACAGCTCACACCACCCTTCATAGCACTAGTTCAGCTAAATACCGACTAATAACACACATTCGGTGGAAGTGGCAGACTGCGGGTATTTTGAAGACAATTATTGGGCCAAGGATGATGAGTAGTACTTGACCTCAGAAGAAGATGAATAAATCACCTATAAGAGACTGAGTTTTACAAAACCAGATGCTATTTCCTGACCTTGTGAAAGGTTTTAACCTCAATCATATCCCAAACTCTCATATATTTGCATGTGAATTATTGAGTCAAATGATCTACGCTAGGGTTAATCCATAACTTTGACTTAAAAAGGAATTCAAATGTTACTCCTGCAATAGCGTAAGACTATTTCCTTAAATGTAATAGTTATTTGTTAATAAAAATGTAATGGTAAGTGATGGTGAGAAAAAGCAATATGAAAAACTGACATTTAATACCATAACTTTTCTTTAGTGATTAGCAATGTTCTGCCAAATGTTGACATTCTGTTCTAATTCAGACTGTCAGACCCGTCCAACATGTCATATCCTAGGGTGTAGTTCTCATACAGATATACCACAGCATTTATAGCCCCTTCATGAACTTCCACGGTAATAATCCCCTGTGAATCAGATGCGATATTTCTGTTTTAGCTAGCGGTGCTTAAAAATCAGACCTATGATAATGTAGGTCTATGTGGTGAATCATAACACTTAATACCTTGACACCTGTTCATTAACCATTGTGTTTATATATAGATTCGTTTCGATCTCAAGTCAGTGAATCATATGCCATAAAATATGATTCACCTCCATGTTTCTATGTCAGGTTTACTTAATGAGCAGTGCAGGGTGTGTCATTCTGTTTACCCCTCTGGCTCATCTGATTCTCACTGAGCTCAACTGGCCCTCAGTCAAACCTCACTGTTTAGACATGATCTGACTACACCTGGCTGTAACCTTACATGAACTCTACAGCAAAAGGCTACATGCATGTACATTGCCTTCAGAAAGTATTTTCACCCCTTGACTTTTTCCACATTTTGTTGTTTTATAGCCTGAATTTAAAACGTGATTACATTTAGATTTTTTGTCACTGGCCTACACACAATACCCCATAATATGAAAGTTATTGTATTTAATCAATTTTTAATTCAAGCTGTAACACAACAAAATGTGGAATACGTTTTAGGGTATGAACACTTTTTGAAGGCACTGTATGCGCTAGGAAATGGAAACTGAAACTAGAAAAGAAAACAGTAGGGAAAACTGTTTTACTTCACTGCTTGTGAATTCACTATGCATCTGTTCTGTCTATTCGACGAATATTGCTTTGATTACGTTATTGTGGAATGCAATTTAATGGAGGGGGTTGAAACGGAATTTGTAATAGCTCAAAGTACTGTGTTCAAAACAGGCGAGCCCTGCTGAAACCCGTTTACTTATCCTCATTGAAGACAGGCTTTTGAATATAGACTAACTACAGTTTGAGAAGTTACATCTGACTTGTTTTTTAGGACTTTCCTTTATAGATTAGTATGCTATAGGCCAAATTCCACTGCCAACCGTGCATGTCCTGAGCATGTTTAACTCAAATCTGAACGTTTACACGCCGACAGTCAGTGCATCAAGATGCTACAGAATGAGCACACAGAGTAGCAATATTTGAAAGTATAAAAATGTGTATTTACCTGACAGCAACAATATGCACGATTTTCAAATAAATAAAAATGTAACCTTGAAATATACATAAATAAATCCATTATATTGCAGTTTGACATCACACATTACATAATTGTAGAATGGTAGGCAATCAAAATCAAGTACAGTATGAAAATCAATTCTGCACGTTCAAATTCATGTTCTGTTGGACCACAAAAGGCTATCAGAGTTGTGTTCCAGAATGAACTGTAGGGTGTACAGGAGCTCTTTTCGAACCACTTCCCAGGCGCAGTAACTGAAATTCTGTGAAAATACAAATAAACTGTTAGGGAAATGTAGGCTAATATTGACATAGATATATTATCAAAGTAGTGTTTTCTATTATAGTATTTTTGCTTTTATCCTACTTTTTCTTTTAGGACTTCTGCGATGTTCCCGAAGTATGTCTTCAGCACCTTTGCCCATACTAGATAACCACGTGTATCCACACTCCCCATCATCTGACACAAGAAGAAAAGAGGCAGGCGAACAAAAATAATTCAAATGTTTAAGTAATCTGTATTAGCATAGGTAGGTACTCACACATTTGCTCTCTTCAATCTGACGGTAGATAATATTCTGAAAATACTCCAACTTCTGTTGGTCCCACATTGTTGGCAGGTCGTCAACTCCAAACAATGAGTCGATGTTCTTCAATATCTCATAAATAGACTTAACACCGCTGCTGCTCAACTGAAACGGACAAGAACAATAATTTCAAATAACATATGACAGTGTAAGATTGTCTTATTTATTGTAAGGGTTGCAAATATACTTTCATGCTCTAATGAACACTTGGATATGAGCCCATGCGGTTACCTGTGGCGCGCCGGAGGTTGCGAAAGCAGTGGCTGGGAATGCCATGAAGACATTATCCTGCAGGCACTCCAGAGGAAAATTACCTCCCTGAAAGAAAGACAAAACACAGAAGTCAGGCTGAGTTAGTCAGTTAATACACTTTGTTAGATACTACAATTAAAGCCCAAAGTAATTTAAAAAATGTACCATGTCTCTCAGTAGGTTGTGGGTTGTTCGCACCAGCTGTTCTTTTAACTGGCAAGGCATGGAGCAAACTTGCGCGAGGCAGAGGAAGGTGCTCATCCAAGTGATAGTCTGAAGTGCCACTCTTAGGGTAGCTAGATGACCTGCAACAGAGTATCATTGTTAGTTAAATTTAATCCTGAAAATGATTCATTCGTTAAAACCTGAAGTAATGATAAAATGATAGCATATAGACTCACCTGTTGCTAGTATAGTGCACATAACCTCCAGAGTCAGAATGTGGTTTGTGTTCTGATCCCATACAGTGAGGGAAAAAAGTATTTGATCCCCTGCTGATTTTGTATGTTTGCCCACTGACAAAGAAATGATCAGTCTATACTTTTAATGGTAGGTTTATTTGAACAGTGAGAGACAGAAGAACAAAAAAATCCAGAAAAACGCATGTCAAAAATGTTATAAATTGATTTGCATTTTAATGAGGGTGTCACGCCCTGGCTCTGGGACTCTGTTATGTTGAGCCAGGGTGTGTAGTTTCTATGTGTTTGGGTTCTTGGTTCATTATCTAGCTCATGTGTTTCTGTGTTGGCCAGGGTGGTTCTCAATCAGAGGCAACGAGTATCAGCTGTTGCTTGTTGTCTCTGATTGGGAACCATACTTAGGCAGCCTGTTTTCCACAGTATTTTGTGGGATCTTGTTCCGTGTATGGTTTGTGTCTGTTACCTAGGACTTCACGTATCGTTTTGTTGTTTTGTTGTCATTGAATAGTACTCATTAAAAGTATGTTCACTTATCACGCTGCGCATTGGTCCACTCTGTATGACGATCGTGACAGAGGGAAATAAGTATTTGACCCCCTCTCAATCAGAAAGATTTCTGGCTCCCAGGTGTCTTTTATACAGGTAACGAGCTGAGATTAGGAGCACACTCTTAAAGGGAGTGCTCCTAATCTCAGCTTGTTAACTGTATAAAAGACACCTGTCCACAGACGCAATCAATCAATCAGATTCCAAGCTCTCCAAGGATGTCAGGGGAAAGATTGTAGACCTACACAAGGCTGGAATGGGCTACAAGACCATCGCCAAGCAGCTTGGTGAGAAGGTGACAACAGTTGGTGCGATTATTCGCAAATGGAAGAAACACAAAATAACTGTCAATCTCCCTCGGCCTGGGGCTCCTTGCAAGATCTCACCTCGTGGAGTTGCAATGATCATGAGAATGGTGAGGAATCAGCCCAGAACTACACGGGAGGATCTTGACAATGATCTCAAGGCAGCTGGGACCATAGTCACCAAGAAAACAATTGGTAACACACTACGCCGTGAAGGACTGAAATCCTGCAGCGCCCACAAGGTCCCCCTGCTCAAGAAAGCACATATACAGGCCCGTCTGAAGTTTGCCAATGAACATCTGAATGATTCAGAGGAGAACTGGGTGAAAGTGTTGTGGTCAGATGAGACCAAAATCGAGCTCTTTGGCATCAACTCAACTCGCCGTGTTTGGAGGAGGAGGAATGCTGCCTATGACCCCAAGAACACCATCCCCACCGTCAAACATGGAGGTGGAAACATTATGCTTTGGGGGTGTTTTTCTGCTAAGGGGACAGGACAACTTCACTGCATCAAAGGGACGATGGACGGGGCCATGTACCGTCAAATCTTGGGTGAGAACCTCCTTCCCTCAGCCAGGGCATTGAAAATGGGTCGTGGATGGGTATTCCAGCATGACAATGACCCAAAACACACGGCCAAGGCAACAAAGGAGTGGCTCAAGAAGAAGCACATTAAGGTCCTGGAGTGGCCTAGCCAGTCTCCAGACCTTAATCCTATAGAAAATCTGTGGCGGGAGCTGAAGGTTCGAGTTGCCAAACGTCAGCCTCGAAACCTTAAGGACTTGGAGAAGATCTGCAAAGAGGAGTGGGACAAAATCCCTCCTGAGATGTGTGCAAACCTGGTGGCCAACTACAAGAAACGTCTGACCTCTATATTTGCCAACAAGGGTTTTGCCACCAAGTACTAAGTCATGTTTTGCAGAGGGGTCAAATACTTATTTCCCTCATTAAAATGCAAATCAATTTATAAAATTTTTGACATGCGTTTTTCTGGATTTATTTGTTGTTATTCCGTCTCTCTCTGTTCAAATTAACCTACCAATAAAATGATAGACTGATCATCTCTTTGTCAGTGGGCAAACGTACAAAATCAGCAGGGGATCAAATACTTTTTTCCCTCACTGTATCTGCGGATTAACTGAAATTGTGAGAATTTAAAGGATGTACAAAAAGTGAATGGGGGTCTCACTAGGTTTGAGTAAAAAATGAATGAATTTGGGAAAGTTTGGCCTAGTTAAAACCACAATAGACCTACCAGATTTCCCTTTTGGTATCCTCAACTTCTCTCTCATTATGTACAGAGTGTGTCCTCAGTAGGCTAGTTCTAAACAATGTCTCATCTGGCCTTGCGAAGGCTCAAACATTGCTAAAATAGAGAGAGGGAGAGAGAGAGAATATTGACCCTTAACTATACGATGAATGCAGTAGACCTCTAAATGTCTTTATCATCTAAATAATCTAGGCAAACTAGAACCAAATATCTGGGTTAACATTAATATTTTAATATTTTGTCGTTATTTATCTGAATAAACTAATGTCCCAATGTGTTGTGATAACCTCGTCATAGGTTTATCAGAAAATGATGTAAATAATTTAAAACTACCTAATATGCCTACTACAACATGCCATCCTCCTGGACATGCTACGTTAAAGGGGCAATCTGTAAAATTGTACTTCCATTTTGGGACTTTTAAATTAATGATATATAGCTATTGATTATTAAATAATAGACACAACTTTTAAATGGCTCATAGTTCAACAGTCGTATCCCACCAGAACCCAGATTATAAGCTTTATTTACTCATTGTTTGTAAAAAATTTTGCTAATTGTAAGCAAATACTGTATGTCCTCAAAATGTGGTTAAAACTATAGTCACATTTTGATTTCATTGCATCCTGAGCTCTCTATGAATTTGACCGTGGTTACTTTTCTCCAATCCCATCCCTTTGCTATTTAACAAAACAGTGGCGGGGATTGGCTTTGTTGTCGTTTGATTTGCAGATTGCCGCTTTAAAAAAGTCAGTCAACAAACAAATGAATGCATGAAAGGATAAGTGAATGAATAGATACATGTATTTTTCATTCAATGTTATTATAAATAAAATCATAAATACATATCAGTCAACCAATATCTCTCTCTGTGAGATGATGATTTACATTTTTGTCATTTAGCAGACGCGTTTATCCAGAGCGACTTACTGTAGTGAGTGCATACATACATTTTTTTTTTTTTTGCTTGTCCCATTTACATTTACGTCATTTAGCAGACGCTCTTATCCAGAGCGACTCACAAATTGGTGCATTCACCTTATAGCCAGTGGGATAACCACTTTACAATGTATTTTTTTTTTGGGGGGGTGGGGTAAGGGGGGGTAGAAGGATTACTTTATCCTATCCCAGGTGTTCCTTAAAGAGGTGGGGTTTCAAATGTCTCCGGAAGGTGGTGAGTGACTCCGCTGTCCTGGCGTCGTGAGGGAGCTTGTTCCACCATTGGGGTGCCAGAGCAGCGAACAGTTTTGACTGGGCTGAGCGGGAACTGTGCTTCAGCAGAGGTAGGGGAGCCAGCAGGCCAGAGGTGGATGAACGCAAAGCCCTCGTTTGGGTGTAGGGACTGATCAGAGCCTGAAGGTACGGAGGTGCCGTTCCCCTCACAGCTCCGTAGGCAAGCACCATGGTCTTGTAGCAGATGCGAGCTTAAACTGGAAGCCAGTGTAGTGTGCGGAGGAGCGGGGTGACGTGAGAGAACTTGGGAAGGTTGAACACCAGACGGGCTGCGGCATTCTGGATGAGTTGTAGGGGTTTAATGGCACAGGCAGGGAGCCCAGCCAACAGCGAGTTGCAGTAATCCAGACGGGAGATGACAAGTGCCTGGATTAGGACCTGTGCCGCTTCCTTTGTAAGGCAGGGTCGTACTCTCCGAATGTTGTAGAGCATGAACCTACAGGATCGGGTCACCGCCTTGATGTTAGCGGAGAACGACAGGGTGTTGTCCAGGGTCACGCCAAGGCTCTTCGCACTCTGGGAGGAGGACACAATGGAGTTGTCAACCGTGATGGTGAGATCATGGAACGGGCAGTCCTTCCCCGGGAGGAAGAGCAGCTCCGTCTTGCCAAGGTTCAGCTTGAGGTGGTGATCCGTCATCCATACTGATATGTCTGCCAGACATGCAAAGATGCGATTCGCCACCTGGTTATCAGAAGGAGAAGATTAGTTGTGTGTGTCGTCTGCGTAGCAATGATAGGAGAGGCCATGTGAGGATATGACAGAGCCAAGTGACTTGGTGTATAGCGAGAATAGGAGAGGGCCTAGAACTGAGCACTGGGGGACACCAGTGGTGAGAGCACGTGGTGCGGAGACAGCTTCTCGCCACGCCACTTGGTAGGAGCGACCGGTCAGGTAGGACGCAATCCAAGAGTGAGCCGCGCCGGAGATGCCCAGCTCGGAGAGGGTGGAGAGGAGGATCTGATGGTTCACAGTATCAAAGGCAGCAGACAGGTCTAGAAGGACAAGAGCAGAGGAGAGAGAGTTAGCTTTAGCAGTGCGGAGAGCCTCCGTGACACAGAGAAGAGCAGTCTCAGTTGAATGACCAGTCTTGAAACCTGACTGGTTTGGATCAAGAAGGTCATTCTGAGAGAGATAGCAAGAGAGTTGGCTAAAGACGGGACGCTCAATAGTTTTGGAGAGAAAAGAAAGAAGGGATACTGGTCTGTAGTTGTTGACATCAGAGTGTTGGTTTTTTGAGAAGGGGTGCAACTCTCGCTCTCTTGAAGACGGAAGGGACATATCCAGCGGTCAAGGATTAGTTGATCAGCGAGGTGAGGTAAGGGAGAAGGTCACCGGAAATGGCCTGGAGAAGAGAGGAGGGGATAGGGTCAAGCGGGCAGGTTGTTGGGCGGCCGGCCGTCACAAGTCGCAAGATTTTATCTGGAGAGAGAGGGGAGAAAGAAGTCAAAGCATAGGGTAGGGCAGTGTGAGCAGGACCAGCAGTGTCATTTGACTTAACAAACGAGGATCGGATGTCATCCACAGAGAGGGAGGGAGGGGGGTGGGGATTCAGCAGGGAGGAGAAGGTGGCAAAGAGCTTCCTAGGGTTAGAGGCAGATGCTATGGGAATTGAACCCACAACACTGGCATTGCAAGCACCATGCTCTACCAGCTGAGCCACAAATAACTTAATATGATCTCATTCATGTCTATACAGTTGAATTAAACTGTTGATAATAACTGAAGATTAAATAGAAATTAAATAGAAATTCGCCAGCATTTTATGACGTCTGTATCTGAATAATCAGGCTAACATTAACATTCGAATATTTCATCATTAGGAGAGACTAGCAGGCCTATATGAATAAAACAATTTGCCAATGTGTTGTGATAACATTATCGTATGTTTATTAGAAAATGACCTAAATCATAATTCCTTATGCTATAACATTTCATCATCCTGGACATGCTACATTAAAGGGGAATTTTCTGCGATTGCTACATCCATTTATGGACTTTTTAATTAATTATATACAGGCTACCCATTGATTCTTGAAGAATATATCAATGTTAAATGCCTCATGAGTTTAGTTCAACTGTCTTACCTCAACAGAACCAAAAATATACTTGTTTTATTACATTGTTTTAAACAATATGAATCTATAATATATAAATATAATATAATATAATATAATATAATATAATAATAATAATATATAATATGCCATTTAGCAGACGCTTTTATCCAAAGCGACTTACAGTCATGCGTGCATACATTTTTGTGTATGGGTGGTCCCGGGGATCGAACCCACTACCTTGGCGTTACAAGCGCCGTGCTCTACCAGCTGAGCTACAGAGGACCACTAATCTAAACACTGTATAGCTTCAAAATGTAGTTAAAACTATAATTTTGATCTCTTGGATGGTCATTACTTGAATCAATAGCTCTCTGACCGTGGTTACTTTTCTCGAACCCCATCCCTCAGCTATTTACCAAAATAGTGGTTGAGTGACCGCTTTGGTGTTGTTTGAACTTCAGATTGCCCCTTTTAAAAAGTAAGTCTATAAACAAATGAATGCATTAAAGACTGAATGGATGAATGCATGGATGACTGAATATATAAATGAATGAATAGAAACAAAATGATAATAGATGCATGTATTTTTCATTTAATTGTATTATAAATAAATAAAGGAATACATAAATAAATACATAGCCTTCACATATAAATATCAGTCAACCAATGTTTATAAATAAATCAGTCAGTCAGTAAATATATCAGCCATCAATCTATTAGCCAGCCTCAGGAACATCCAGAGGTGGGTAGTAACGAGTTACATTTACTCCGTTACATTTACTTGAGTAAGTTTTTGAAAAAATTATACTTCTAGGAGTAGTTTTAAATCACTATACTTTTTACTTTTACTTGAGTAGATTTGTGAAGAAGAAACTGTACTCTTACTCCGCTACATTAGGCTACAATGAGGTCGTTACTTTTCTTTTTACCTCTTTGGTATTCTACGCGTCATTGTCTTTATCCCCCCGCATATGCCTTATTTTAATGTTTTTATTTTGACAGAGAGAGAGAGAGACTTCCGCTAAGGCTCTACCACGTGACTGTGTTTCACCAATCAAACGTAGTTGTGCAGTCTCGTCACTTTACCATACTCAATCTCAGTGGCGGGACGGGTTGGCTTTACAGTCATAGCAACACAAAAATGTCAGAATTATCAAATCAAATCAAATTTTATTGGTCACATGCGCCGAATACAACAGGTGCAGACATTACAGTGAAATGCTTACTTACAGCCCTTAACCAACAGTGCATTTATTTTAAACAAAAAAGTAAGAATAAAACAACAACAAAAAAGTGTTGAGAAAAAAAGAGCAGAAGTAAAAATAAAGTGACAGTAGGGAGGCTATATATACAATAGAATAAAGTGACAGTAGGGAGGCTATATATACAGGGGGGTACCGTTGCATAGTCAATGTGCGGGGGCACCGGCTAGTTGAGGTAGTTGAGGTAATATGTACATGTGGGTAGAGTTAAAGTGACTATGCATAAATACTTAACAGAGTAGCAGCAGCGTAAAAAGTATGGGGTGGGGGGGCAGTGCAAATAGTCCGGGTAGCCATGATTAGCTGTTCAGGAGTCTTATGGCTTGGGGGTAGAAGCTGTTGAGAAGTCTTTTGGACCTAGACTTGGCACTCCGGTACCGCTTGCCGTGCGGTAGCAGAGAGAACAGTCTATGACTAGGGTGACTGGAGTCTTTGACAATTTTGAGGGCCTTCCTCTGACACCGCCTGGTATAGAGGTCCTGGATGGCAGGGAGCTTTGCCCCTGTGATGTACTGGGCCGTACGCACTACCCTCTGTAGTGCCTTGCGGTCAGAGGCCAAGCAGTTGCCATACCAGGCGGTGATGCAACCAGTCAGGATGCTCTCGATGGTGCAGCTGTAGAATTTTTTGAGGATCTGAGGACCCATGCCAAATCTTTTTAGTCTCCTGAGGGGGAATAGGCTTTGTCGTGCCCTCTTCACGACTGTCTTGGTGTGTTTGGACCATGATAGTTCGTTGGTGATGTGGACACCAAGGAACTTGAAGCTCTCAACCTGTTCCACTACCGCCCGTCGATGAGAATGGGGGCGTGCTCAGTCCTCTTTTTTTTCCTGTAGTCCACAATCATCTCCTTTGTCTTGGTCACGTTGAGGGAGAGGTTGTTGTCCTGGCACCACACGGCCAGATCTCTGACCTCCTCCCTATAGGCTGTCTCATCGTTGTCGGTGATCAGGCCTACCACTGTTGTGTCGTCGGCAAACTTAATGATGGTGTTGGAGTCGTGCCTGGCCATGCAGTCATGGGTGAACAGAGAGTACAGGAGGGGACTGAGCACGCACCCCTGAGGGGCCCCCGTGTTGAGGATCAGTGTGGCAGATGTGTTGTTACCTACCCTTACCACCTGGGGGCGGCCCGTCAGGAAGTCCAGGATCCAGTTGCAGAGGGAGGTGTTTAGTCCCAGGATCCTTAGCTTAGTGATGAGCTTTGAGGGCACTATGGTGTTGAATGCTGAGCTGTAGTCAATGAATAGCATTCTCACGTAGGTGTTCCTCTTGTCCAGGTGGGAAAGGGCAGTGTGGAGTGCGATAGAGATTGCATCATCTGTGGATCTGTTGGGGCGGTATGCAAATTGGAGTGGGTCTAGGGTTTCTGGGATTATGCTGTTGATGTGAGCCATGACCAGTCTTTCAAAGCACTTCATGGCTACAGACGTCAGTGCCACGGGTCGGTAGTCATTTAGGCAGGTTATCTTAGAGTTCTTGGGCACGGGGACTATGGTGGTCTGCTTGAAACATGTTGGTATTACAGACTCAGTCAGGGACATGTTGAAAATGTCAGTGAAGACACTTGCCAGTTGGTCAGCACATGCTCGGAGTACACGTCCTGGTAATCCGTCTGGCCCTGCGGCCTTGTGAATGTTGACCTGCTTAAAAGTCTTACTCACATCGGCTACGGAGAGCGTGATCACATAGTCGTCCGGAACAGCTGGTGCTCTCATGCATGCTTCAGTGTTGCTTGCCTCGAAGCGAGCATAGAAGTGGTTTAGCTCGTCTGGTAGGCTTGTGTCACTGGGCAGCTCGCGGCTGTTAGCCGTCGGCAATGCAGACACAGACGAGGAGGAGGGTCAGTCTACAGATTCGGTGACATTTCAGTATTGTCAGTGTCCCAAGATGTACTAGTGTTATAACTTGTCAGAACATTTATCAAACTACACTTAAATTACAACATTTCAAAGTTTTACATGTTTTTAATATGGAGTAGAGAATATGATTTTAAACAGAGATGAATTTCAATACTTATATGTTTGCTTTTCTTAGGAGTATTAAGAATTTCGCCTGTCCCTATTGACCATCATGCAAATGGCGTGACTCATTTTGAGTACACAGTGTTAAATAATAATGCTTTTTTTTTGTTAAATTAATTGTATATGCCCCCTTATTATGCATAATCCATTTTCTCAGCATAAGACATTTTATTTTCTGAGAAATTCAGGCTTTTACCCCTGTCCTTGTATTTCTTTCAACCCCGTAACGCAACAATACCCCCACTCACAATTAAATAATGGTTTGATCCTGTGGACATAATTTATGAGGAAGTGACATCATACAAGTCTTCAGAGAAGCCTGGTGTGACAAGTGGTAAGCTGCTCTCTCACTTTTTATAAATATTTCATGTTTTTTAAGCACATATGGGCTTTGTCAATCTCAGGTATTCAACTCTGTTGGGGGGGGAATTCATAGTTAAGATTTTACCAAGAATTGTTTTTATAGCTATGAAGTATAACAATGTCTTTTGTTGAATAAGGCCATGTGGCACACTGCTAGCTGCTAGCATCCCGAATTAGCAACAGATTAGCACAAAATCTTCAACCCTGTCACATTCAACCCCATCACATTTTTCAATGTTACGGGGTTGAATGGCTGTTACAGGGTTGAATAGCTGTTAAATCTTAGCAATATTTAATGTATATTGCTTAATACCAATCATATTTTCTTGTTGAATGTTTGTTGTTTACGGTTTTACAGTATCAACTAAAAGTACGAGGAATTTTTGAAAATAATAACTTTAAAAAAGTGACAATTAATTTGTTCTCTCTCCTATATACATTGACATATTTAGGAGTATTATCTGCAAGTTCATGTTCATTTTACTACATAGTGATTAAAAGGATACAATATTTAGTCTTGAAGAGTAAGCAGGTCATTGACTTGACCTTGACCTACAATTTCAGATTCAACAATGGAAAAAACAGCAGCAGAAAGGAAACACACATAGAGAGGAAGGTGAGGGACATCCGCGCGCCGGTGGTCAGGTAATTCTCCTGGACATGGGAAGGGAGCACCAGATGGTGTTGGTGCAACCCTAAAAAGAACCGCAGACAGGCTGATAAGTCAAGGATGTGACATCCCAAATGCTCATACTCTGTACAGGGTCTTAGAGGAGAACAACAGTGCCATCAAGCTTTACTTCATTGAAGACGAGGCCATCGAGAAAGCCGTCCAAGGTATGCCAGCCAATTTGCCAGTAGTTCCATCCACAATGCGGATCCACCAAGTTGTTTGTGTGGCTGCAAGGCAAATTGCCTACCGTGATGTAAGCTGTATGTGCACAGTCCACAACAAGAAACTGGAATGCCAGTGTTTCAATACACAACATTTCACATTTACCCCTAAAGTTACATCAGTCGTGTCACAGAGGGAGGTTGATTGGGCAAATCCAGACATATGCGGGAAATGGTGCGTGGCCAAATATGATGACGATTTCTATCCCGGAATAATTCTAGCCACAGATGAATCCCATGTGCAGGTCAAATGCATGTGCTGTGCTGGACCAAATAGGTACTTCTGGCCACTTCTTGATGATATCCTGTGGTATCCATTTGAGGACATCTTGGAACACATTGATCCCCCTAAACCGGTGACTTCTAGGCACATGGAAATACAGAAGGAAGTGTGGGCTAGGCTCTCTCAGTAAAAATGGTGAACAAACTGTAGGCTTACCTATAGGTTATTAATGTTAAGATGTTTGCTTAATGTTCAAACATTCAAACAACACAGACATTCCTGCCATTACTCTGGATATTTCTATGAAATCAATGAAAATGTTGTAACTGTTGTTAGTTTATTAATGTGTTTTAATCTGTCTAGATTTCATCTTGATTGTTTAAACTTTAAAAGCTATGTTGACAGTAGTTTAAAATGTTAAAAAATGGCAACATGTGACCTATATAGGTTATCAATGTTAAGATGTTTGCTCAATGTTCAAACAGACTCCTGCCATTATCAGATGGATATTTTTATGAAATCAATGAAATGTTGTTACTGTTATTAGTTCATTAATGTGTTTTACTCTGTCTAGCTTTCATCTAGATTCTTTAGATTTTAAAAGCTATGTTGACAGTAGGTTTAAAAATGTTTAAAATGTTTAAAAAATGGCAACATGTTAGTGATCTCAAAAGATAAAACATATGACACGTGATGCTTTTCACTCAACCCTGTTACATGATTTTCAACCCTGTTGCGGTGCATTCATCCCTGTTACGAGATTATTTTTTTACATTTTTGTATTAAATACACAAAATATAACATCAATAGTGTTTTTATTGTGTGTATTAAATCAGGGTAAATAAGGCTATTTCAATTTTGTCAGGAATTACGCAGCATTCTTGCACATTTCTTGCGAAAATGTGGAGTTAGATTAGAAATTTCTTCATCGTAAACTGGAAAGGATGGTGCTGGTCAGTTTTTCTTGATTTTCTCTTTAATTACAATATGCCATTATTTACAAGGGACATCTAAACTGTGAGATTATGCCAGAAGCTGATCTCAAGCTTATTGGAAAAATGAATAGTTGAATAACAAAATGACTGTGACGGGGTTGAATTAAATTGGGACTTGTTTGAGAAAATAATACAGAATAATAACTTAATACTCTACATTGAGATGGGAAAAGGTATTTTCTATCAAGTACACACATTACTTTGTCACATCAAATAAAAAAAAGCTTAAGATTTTAATGTTCATTGTTTCATCCTCCTCAATCACAAAAGGCACCGAATCTGTAGAATGACCCAGGAACACCCGCACCCCTGGCCTCATATTGAAAGCATGTTTACCTTAGTAAAAGTGCGAAAGAACAGCTACATTATGCGGTGTCTTCTGTGTCTACCAAAACAAACGGACATTTCAGCATTCAAGAACTCAACATCTAACTTGAGGAAACATGTAGCGGTAAGTTTCCGAAATTCGTTTTTTTTTGCTGTGGATAGGCGAATGTTTGTCTTTTAGGTTACATATGTTTTAAACATTTTCTATATATATATATATATATATATATATATATATATATATATATATATCCACATTTGATGTGATAATAAGTCTCTTTTAATGTCTTGATCTCCCTGTAGTTTTTTTGTCCACAGAGGATTCACCCCAACAAACTGGCAAAGTACACAGACTTACTAGAGAACCACAGAAAGCGTAAGTCCTCCTCTTCCAGTGATACTCTTGTGAAAAATGCAAAAATCACAGCCTTTGCTGCCCCAGGGCGGGTAACACAAGCAACGCTTGACAAGCTGATGCTAAATTTTGTATGTGAGGCCAACCAACCATTTTCTGTGGTTGAGACGCCATCCTTCAAAACGTTGATAGAAACCTTGCAACCTCATACAGTAATGACAAGGAAAACGTTATGCACAAGAATACAAGAAGCTGCAAAACACAAGAAGAGCATAATCATCAAAAAGCTGAGTGCTGTGAACTATGTTGCTAACGTAGCTACTTAGGTGTCACCTGTCACTGGATAGACAACACCTCACTGGAGAGGCACTCCACATTGGCTTGTAGACCTGTCAAAGGCTCGCACACGTTTGATGTCCTTGCTGCTGCATTAGAGGAAATACATTCTGAGTACCACATCAGGGAAAAAGTGACCAGGACGACAACAGACAGTGGCTCAAACTTCCTTTCGATTATATGGTGAGGAGAAAGAGGAGGAAGCCATCAATGTACAAGAGGAGAGTGACTCCACCCTTGATGATGCAACAGAAGATCAGAGTGAGTCAGAGGTGGAGTATCAAGATGTCTGCAATTCTGGATGACAACACAGGCCTTGAGTACCAACTTCCAAGGCACCAAAAGTGTGCATGCCATCTCCTCAATCTTATATCCACAGTTGATGCCACTGCTGCAGGAGGAGCTGCAAACGAAACCTACAAGAGGCTGTCTCGGTCTGCTTTTGCAAAATGTCATGCTCTTTGGAATAAAACCAGCAGGTCAACCATGGCTCATGAAACAGTGGAACGTGAATGCAAGCTGCAGTTTCTCCGACCCAATCAGACACGCTGGAGCTCCCTGTTCCTCGCTGTAGAAAGGATTGTGCGCATTCACCGAGAGCAAGGAGAACAAGCAATTTGCAATGTCTGCACAGCATTAAAGATAAAGATGTAAGTTGACAAAATGTATATTTTGTTTTTAAAGAATAATAAAAGTAAATAAGCCTTGCTGATTAATGGGTGAATCCACTTGTCTCAAGTAACTAAGTTTTCTTTGCATGGTGGTGTGACAATTGTGGATGACTTGAATGAAATATATATATATATATATATATATTGTATTTAACATGTACAATGCATAATAAAGACATTGTACCAGAAATAGCTATAAGTAATTGTTTTATCGTTACATCTTTTATAGGTTCAATCCAGCTGAAAATTGGTTTTTGGTCGAGTATGCTGCTGTGATGAAGCCTGTTGCCATGGCCCTTAATATCCTCCAAGGGGAATCATCTGTGCATATGGGCCTCCTGCTGCCAACACTTTACCAGTTGCAGGACAAGCTGAAGAAGTTGGAGTCAACTTGCAAAATGTGTACACCTCTTGTTCACGCCCTGCAGCAAGGGATCCAGAAACGTTTTGGAGACGTCATGAAAGAGCCTGAGCTGATTGCAGCAGCAATACTCCTACCAAGATTCAGAACATCCTGGACCACAGAGGAGAACATCTTAAATGCTGGTAAATATACTTGTTTATCAATTCAAATGTGAACCAGTAGACATTGACCTATATAACTCTGTATAATGTTACTGTCATTTAGGATTATAGTGTGTCAGTGACAAACCACAGGGTGGCAATATAGTTAGTGTGACTTTTTTTTGCTGACTTTTCTTGTTAGATATTGGAACTGGAAGTAAACATAATGCCCGATCTACAACTACATCACTCTCCTCTAATGCCTTTTAGAGAACATGCATTCAGCTTAATTTGTGTTCTGGGATACTAGACCTGCAATATTGTTTTATTTGGCCATCTATCATGGACTGGTGCTTTTTCAGTTGATGTGTACTGCTGCTCTTTTCCTCTGCTCAGTGAGATGTGCAGTGTGGCCTAATCACAGATCAGAGTATTCATTTCTAGGCACACAGAAAAAGGGCTGTTGCTTGCCATGCAATACAAAGGTACTGAGTAGGCCTAATCAACACCTATTGATTATTTTACGTTGACTGCTTCCTTCTGGTGTGCAGTTTTCTGTTCAGCATGCCTGGTATGAAATGTTTGTGTGTTTCCTTCTGTTGTTCTGTCACTGTGGAGACACACACACAGTTTATGAGAGTTTATGGGCTGCCTCGTTCTAGTTCTGCCTGGTAAAAAAAGTATAAAGGTTTGGAAATGTGTGTTACTTGTGCTTATTTATTTTTTATTTATTATTATTTTATTTTTTAATACTTGAATTTACCTTAATTATTTTAATTTAAGCTATTTTGTAATTCATTAAAGATGATTATTTTGTATTTTTGTCTGTCTGATTGTTGTCTTGTGTTAAAAAATAAATCAGACGTTACTCAACAGTTACTCAGTACTTGAGTAGTTTTTTCACCAAGTACTTTTTTTACTCTTACTCAAGTAATTATTTGGATGACTACTTTTTACTTTTACTTGAGTCATATTATTCTGAAGTAACAGTACTTTTACTTGAGTACAATTTTTGGCTACTCTACCCACCTCTGGGAACATGTCACATGTCTCCAATGATGATTATGTGGTTCTCCAACAGACCGCTTCTTCCTTATGGCTTGACTCTGCTGTTGACTTCCTCACGGCTTGACTCTGCTGTCGAGGAATTTCTTGACATGCACCAGGTTGTCGCGAACCTCCTCTCTCACGATCTCGCATGCGCATGTGTTGTGTTCCTGGAGAGCATAAAATAAATACAAACATTTCAGTCAACTCAACCACAGCAAGTGCTGCGCCAACGCATCCAACGACACTACCACGGCGCTTGGATGTTCCCAGTTTCATATGTGAGTTGTGGAAGAGAAATGCATCCAATTAGTGGTGATCTAGAACTTTTGCTCAGATTAAATTAGTCTATTTTCGAGGGCATTTGATATTGGACCGACCTTGTGTTTCAAGACGGTGTTCATCTTATCGAAATATGTTTTGAGAGACGCGTTGCCTGCAGTAACCGACCCTCCATCTCCAGAGGATGCCCCAACATCACCTCCGACCTGGAGATAACATAAAATGGTGGTGAGTGCATTAGTTCTGTCTTATGAAAGATACATAAAATATTTGAATAAATAAGTAACTGTAGTGTCTAAATTAAATACCAATGCCCACGACTGTCTTATTTAATGATAACATTCAGCAGTTATTCAGCAGGCAATATTGAATATGAAAAACGAATAACGCTATAATACAATGGTGCAGGACTCTGTCTTATTAAATGAGGGCCATGTTCAATATAAATATGCTGAAATTGTGGACATTGTACACCACACTTTTCAGATTCTGTGTAGGGTTAGCAAGAACAATTGTTTCAATAGGCGTTTCACAGAGACCACATTTTGCTCACACATTTAGTCTGTTGACTCTCTTTTAATCAGGCAGTGCAATCTGAAGCATATGGCTGTTCAGTGTTTATATTGCACATAATTGAAATAAAATAGAAGTTATTAATAGAAAGACTGATAGTGTTGAATGAAGGCTAAAGTTCGACCATTTACCTCACTGCTTGTGAATTCACTGTGCACCTGTTCTTTCTATTCGGCTAATATTGTTCCGATTACGTTATTGATTGTGGAACCCAATTTCACAGAGGGGGTTGAAACCATAGAATTTGGAATTCGAATAATTTAATAGGATCTCTATGGTAGGAACGGAATTCGTATAGGAGCTAAAAGTGAAACGTTCAAAACAGGCCCGCCCTGTCCAGTACTAAAACACACTTCATTGAAAAAAGGCTTTTGAATATAACTACATTTTGAGAAGATACATTTTACTTGTTTGTATGGCTTTCCTTTATGGATTAGTAGGCTATAGAATTAATTGTACTGCCATCCGTGCATATGTCCCGAGCATGTTTAATCCAAATCTGAATGTTCACACACCGACAGACTTGCCAACAGAATGAGCACTCAGATTAATAATATTTAAAAGTAGAAAAAGTTTATTCGATTTTCAAAGAGATAAATGAATACATTTATAAATAGGCCTACATAAATAAATAACCTTGATAAATAAATAAATACATACATGTATAATATTGCAGTTTGACATCACACATTACATAATTGTACAATGGTAGGCAATCAAAATCAAGTACAGTATGTAAATCAATTCTGCACGTTCAAATTCATATTCTGTTGGACCACAAAAGGCTATCAGAGTTGTGTTCCAGAATGAACTGTAGGGTGTACAGGAGCTCTTTTCGAACCACTTCCCAGGCGCAGTAACTGAAATTCTGTGAAAATACAAATAAACTGTTAGGGCAATATAGCGTAATATTGTCCAATGTAGAGATGTATCAAAACAATGTGTCTTTGTTTTTACCCTATAGCCTACCTTTTCTTTTAGGACTGCTGCAATGTGCCCAAAGTATGCATTCAGTCCCTCTGCCCTGATGGGATAATCACTTGTATCCACACTGCCCATCATCTGCCAGAAAGAAAGAGGCAGGCGATGAATAATAATTAAAATGCCACCATACCACAATTAAACAGTTAAGCTATCTGTGTTGGCATAGCAACTCACACATTTGCTCTCTTCAATCTGGCGGTATATAATATTCTGAAAATTCTCCAACTTCTGTTGGTCCCACTTAGTGGGCAGGTCGTCAGCTCCAAACAATGAGTCGATGTTCTTCAATGTATCATAAATAGCCTTAGCACCGCTGCTGCTCAACTGAAACGGACAACAACAATAATTTCAAATAACATAAATGGCAGTTTAAAGTTTTCTACTTTCTAATCCTAACGATTGCAAAAAACTCTTTCATGCTGTAAAGAACCCTTGGATATGCGCGCTTTCCCTTACCTGTGGCGCGCCGGTTGCAAATGCGGCGGCTGGGAATGCCAGGAAGACATTGTGCTGCAGGCACTCCAGAGGAAAATGACCCCCCTGAAAGAAAGCGAAAACACAGTATTCACGTTGAGCTATTCAGTTAAACATAGTTGGATAATACACCTCAAGTCAAAAGTAATTTAAAAAATGTACCATGTCTCTCAGTAGGTTGTGGGTTGTTCGCACCAGCTGGCCTTGTAGCTGGCAAGGCATGGGCATGGAGCAAACTTGTGCGAGGCAGAGGAAGGCGCTCATCCAAGTGATAGTCTGAAGTGCCATTCTCAGGGTAGTTAGACGACCTGTAGCAGATGATCAGTGTTAGTTGAATATATTTCTGAAAATGATTCATTCAATGAAGCCTGAAGCATTGATCAAATGATAGCATATTGTTGACTCACGTGTTGCCAGTATATTGCACATTTCCTCCAATTAGAATGTGGTTTGTGTTCTGATCCCATATCTGCGGATTAACTTAAATAGTGACGATTGAAAGGATGTACAAAAAGTGAAAGCGTCTCACTAAATTAAGAGTTAAAGTGAATGAATTTGGGAGGGATTTTTAAAACTGCACAATTTTGTAGCGAACCTCCGCTCCCACTATCTCCCATGCACATGCGCTGTGTTCCTGGAGCGCATACAAGACATGCATTTTTTCACTCAACTCAACCACAGCAGGTACTGCACCAGCGCATCCGACGACACTAAAACGGCGCTTGGAAGTTCCAAGTTTCATATGTGAGTTGTGGCAGCGAAATTCATCCGATTTGTGGTGATCTAGAACTTTTCCTCTGATTAATTTAGCCTTTTTTCCAGTACATTTGATATTGGACCCACCGTCTGTTTCAAGACGGTGTTCAGCTTGTCGAAGTATGTTTTCATAGACGCGTTGCCTTAAGTAACCAACACTCCAGAGGATGCCCCAACACCACATCTGACCTGGAGACAAAGTAAAATGGTGGTGAGTGAATTAGTTCTGTCTTAAGACAGGTTCTGAAAATGTATCGCTTATATTAAATCACAAATTAAAGACCTATGCCAATGATTGTCTGCCCCCCAAATATAGCTTAGGCTACACCATGAGGGATCATACTTACGCATCCCTCTAATTTCTTAATTTAACTGGTAATCTGTTTTTGAACAGGTTCAGTGTTTCCTTGTTGCAGGTAACAGAAGTCAGGCTGTTAAATAATTGGGCCATATATCCCAAAGCCTCTAAAGCAACCACAGAGACATCCTCGCCCTGGATAAAATAAAACAAGGTTTTAGGCATTAGGGTGTCTCATAAATTAAATTGTTAAACTTCCAATTTACCCCTTTGAAATTGCAAGAAATCATATACTATAGTTTAGGCTATCAAAATATTGCTATATGATACTGAAGTGTATCCTACCTGTGTGTTCTTGTAAACATGCTCTGGAAACATGCGCTCACAGAACTGGAAATTGTCCACCCAGAAATAAAGTCATATCAATATAAATAAGTGAACTGTATTGGGATAGTAACCTTAAATGAAACATTGTGGTACAGAGAGTGAAAGCATTGGTTAGATAAAATGTGCTATAATAAATCAATAAAAATCTAGGCCTAATAATGAGATATATTGAGCATAAAATTGTGCACACCAAATAGCGGACTGGTGCAAAAAATTGCGGACTGGTTCATAAACTGCGTCCACCAGCAAGGTTTGGATGCTGCTGTGTCTAGACAGAACAGAGTCAGGCAGATACTCCACCATTTCAATACAGCCATGTTTCCTTGGATATAATTTAAGTGTAACAGACTTTCGAAATGATTAACAACCGATTATCTTAATCGTGATTCGATATGATACCCAATTGCTGAAGTTCCTTTATTATATAATAAACCTAAGTATCGATATACGTGACGGTATAAAATACTCCTTTGGGGTGAAGAAGGCTGCTTGGTTCAGGCTTTCGCTTCCCTTAAGCCCCACTTTTCAGTCGGTGATTCTTAATTATGCTATTGTGAAATTAATCCGATTTATTTTGGGGTCCAGCAAGTTAACAGTTTTCATACATGTCTATGCAGAGAATTGCATTGGAACAAGGCATTTCATGAGAACAGAAAGCAGTTATTCAGCAGGCAAAATTGAATATGAAAAACAGAAAACAGCCTATTTCTACAATGTTGCAGGGCTCTTTCTTAGCAAATGAGGGCCATGTTCAAGATTGTGGACATTGCACACCACATTTTTCAGATTCTGTGTATGGTTAACCAGAATCATTTTGTTCACACATTTAGTCTGTTGTGACTCTTTTAATCAGGTAGTTCAATCTGAAGCATGACTGTTCAGTGTTAAAATTGCACATCATTCAAATAAAAATACATTTTATTAATAGAGTGACTGGTAGTGTTGAATGAAAGCTAAAGCCGTCCCGCCTCTAAAATCGAGAGTTGAGTGCGGTGGTATTGACTTTGCTGCCAGCATGCAGGGGAATTACTTTTCCTTTTCTCTCATGCGGTTCATTCTTATTAAATTGATTCGGTAAATTCCAAGGGGATCTTTTTACAGTTTGATAATTTCTGTTTAATAAAATAGTATATGCCCTAAATTAGCCTTCATTAGGCGCTGACCAAGACGACAACAATGATGAAGATTATGTGTGAGTTTGGCCTAATGTGAAGGATGATTATGTTTTATGGGTCTTTTTTAAAAACCTTGATTTAAGTAGGAAAGTCCCATTGAGATATAGAATCATAGAATGATGATGATGGTTATGGTGATGATGACGACGTTAATTGAGGTGTAGGTCTCTGATTTTGCAGTTTTTATGTTAAGCCTTTATTGTAGGTTACCTTGTAACAATGACCTAACTGATCATGGCATTGATTTATCAACATTGTAGGCCTATCAACAAATGAATTATTATTTTCAAGCTTGAGATGAATTTCACTTTATTTGTGCAGTCAATGAAATACAAATGGGTTAAATGGGTCAACATGTTTATTTTGGTAGCCTACAGTCAGTCGTGTTATTAAATAAACATATTACATCTGCTCATTTGTGGTGCATATACTCGAGTAGAATCTGTAAATTCTTCAATATCCACACGATTTCATTTTGAACAACCTCCCAAGTACAATAACTGTTGTCGTGAAACGATGAAACCCCACAGTAAATTGAAATGAGTAAATAGAAGAATTAAAAAGTGATTCCATTCAATATAAGCTACTGTGTTATTTTTACCTTTTGCTTTAGAAGTTGCTTCATTTTGCTGAAGTAGCGTTTTGTAGAATGACAGATTCTCCATGAAAACGTGTCCAATGGTAGAATTCTCATCTGCATTTAACTGTGTGAAACAATTCAATGTAGTAAGTGGTATTGACATTTCAACTTGCAAGCAAATAATCATACTCACACATTCAGATACATTCGTTGTCTGTCTAAAAATTATATTTCTAAAGTAACCCAGGTGACTTTTGTTCCATGACAAAGGCTGAAGAGGTTTAGCAAATATCTTTCTCACTTGACCTAAAATGATATATGCAGTCAAAACCATCTCTCTCGTTTGGGAAAAAAAAATGGACGTAAATCAATGTGCTATAAAATCATTCCATTGTAGGAAATTATTTGTCTACTGTAGAAGTTACAGATTTAACCTACCTGTTGATAATGGGTGTCTTCAAATAACAAATGCATGTTGAATTCGATGTTCACGTTCTCTTACAAGCACTGAACCGGAAAACGACCACCCTAGGTATTTAAAACATGATATGGTCAGCAAAGGATAAGCCAAGATTGAGAAATTAGGTTACAGATTCAGAAATTAGGCTACGTTTCATGCTCGGACACAATCATCAACGGTTTTTGTCAGCCATCTCACCAAATCCTGAAGAAGTTTGATGTTGTGCTTATTTAGGATTTTGAGAGGAGCATCCCTCCATGTGTATCCAATTGTTGGATACACCTTACATATGCTAAATGAAACACTCCACCATGTCAAACTGTTTATCATGATGGTAGGCTACACAATACATTCTCACGCATTATTGGAAAGATCGGTCTGGAAATCTGAGACAAGCATCAATATGTAGCCTGTATAAACAACTCCCAAAATTCCTGACAGCCAACCGAGATGGGACAACTGAGTAGCCTACCTTCACTTGTAGCCTATAAACATAAATGGAGATAATCTCATTGGATTATCTTCACTTGAAAAAATATACTTTACTAAACTCAAATAACATATTGTGATCCACTCTAGACAGGTTTCTTTTGGGGAGAACTTGTATTTATTGACTTTACACATTGCATTCATTAACAGTTTCATGTGCCATTGGATGATTCTTTTATTTTATTTTTACAAATACACCAATGACACGTATTAGTGACAAAATAACATGTGAAACAGGAAACAACAACAAAAACAAAATAAATTTTTTTTTCTAAACAGGTGGGGCTCAAAACAGGTGGGGCTCTGAGTATTTTTGTAATACACCAAACATACTGCAAACCATTCAGATACAGCACATATGAGTACTATACCATATCTTTAAAAAAAAACATTTTTAGTCATTTAGCAGACGCTCTTATCCAGAGCGACTTACAGTTAGTGAGTGCATATATTTCCATACTGGCCCCAGTGGGAAACGAACCCACAACCCTGGCGATGCAAGCGCCATGCTCTCCAACTGAGCTACAGGGGACATACAATGTAAACACACATACACACCATTCTAGATGTTATCCCAAATAACCTCATACCATTATACAAATGGATATACAGTATATCTACAATAACTCTATTCTATCCAGGAATTCCAAGTCTTATGAAAGGACTGTGTGCTGCCACATTGGCCTATATAATACACACCTTTGTCTAATGTCATACAGGAATTGTCCTCATTTATCCATTGAGACCTATTAGGAGGATCCCCATGATGCCACTTAAAAAGTTCTATATATATGACTAAGCTAAATCAAAGATTTATTGTTATTTTTTGCCCACCACCACCCTTCCTCAATCAGGGGACTAAACTGATATCTATTAAAAGTATTGTTTAATTTGTATCTCTTTTTCAATATTGTCTTTCCATGTCTTTTTTCTTATTTCTCCTCCAATCATAGTAAGACCTACAGGTGTTTAATACATTGGACAGACTTTATAAATAAACATCCCACAATTGCAAGTGGGAGCTAAAAGTTCCTGGTCCCCCAGATTATCGTCTACTCCTCACCCAGATCTCCCCACCCCCTTCAGCCCACTGCCCCAGTGTGATTGACACACAAAAACAAACAAGAAAAACAGTAACCCTCACAAAGTAGAAAAACACATTTAAAAGAAATTACAGAAAGAAACAAAACAACAAGAATATACACTATATATACAAAAGTATGTGGACACCCCATCAAATTAGTGGATTCGGCTATTTCAGCCACACCCGTTGCTGACTGGTGTATAAAATCGAGCACACCGCCATGCAATCTCCATAGACAAACATTGGCAGTAGAATGGCTTTACTGAAGAGCTCAGTGACTTTCAACGTCGTACGGTCATAGGATGCCACCTTTCCAACAAGTCAGTTCGTCAGATTTCTTCCCTGCTAGAGCTGCCCCGGTCAACTGTAAGTGCTGTTATTGTGAACTGGAAACATCTAAGAGCAACAACGGCTCAGCCGCGAAGTGGTAGGCCACACAAGCTCACAGAACGGGAACGGCGAGTGCTGAAGCGCATAGTGCGTAAAAATCGTCTGTCTTTGGTTGCAACACTCACTACCAAGTTCCAAACTGCCTCTGGAAGCAACGTCAGCACAATAACTATTCGCAGAGAGCTTCATGAAATGGGTTTCCATGGCCGAGCAGCCGCACACAAGCCTAAAATCACAATGCGCAATGCCAAGCGTTGGCTGGAGTAGTGTAAAGCTAGCCGCCATTGGACTCTGAAGCAGTGGAAATGCGTTCTGTGGAGTGATGAATCAAGCTTCACCATCTGGCAGTCCGACGGACTAATCTGGGTTTGGAGAACTCTACCCACCCAATGCATAGTGCCATCTGTAAAGTTTGGTGGAGGAGGAATAATCGTCTGGGGCTGTTTTTCATGGTTCGGGCTAGGCCCCTTAGTTCCAATGAAGGGAAATCTTAATGCTACAGCATTCAATGACGTTCTAGATGATTCTGTGTTTCCAACTTTGTGGCAACAGTTTGGGGAAGGTCCTTTCCTGTTTCAGCATGACAATGCCCCTGTGCACAAAGCGAGGTCCATACAGAAATGGTTTGTCGAGATCGGTGTGGAAGAACTTGACTGGCCTGCACAGAACCCTGACTTCAACCCCATCGAATACCTTTGGGATGAATTGGAACGCTGACTGCGAGCCAGGCCTAATCGCCCAACATCAATGCCCGACATCACTAATGCTCTTGTGGCTGAATGGAAGCATGTCCCCGCAGCAATGTTCCAACATCTAGTGGAAAGCCTTCCCAGAAGGGTGGAGGCTGTTATAGCAGCAAAGGGGGGAATGAGATGTTCGATTAACAGGTGTCCACATTCGTTTGGTCATGTGGTGTATAAACTTAAAGTAGAATTATCATGTGACTGACGATCAGCAACAAGTTTAATCTTTATCCCCTCAAATGGTTAGATAAATCCACTCTCATTGGTTCTAAAAAAGAACAACATTTGGACAATTTATACAAAATACATTTTACTCACATTTTCAATATTCATTTATTTCACAGGTTTCTCAAGTAGACAGGCAATACAGTTCAGTTCAACACAGGTACAAAAGGGAAATACAAAATATAAATAATAATTTATAATAATAAAAAACAATAATTTATGCATTTAAATATAATAATTAGACTATTAGGATCCCACATGATTGTTTGCATGCTTTATAAACTGGTAAGGCATAGCTTCTGAGATGAGTCCGTATGATCAGTATCCAACATTAAGATTAAGATTAAGTTTAGTCTCTTTCCTGATGAGCGCCTGTGCACTGTAGTTCTGAAAAAAGGAAAATGTAAATATTAGTGGTGTGGACTTTCTGGCCAATATAATGATCATTTTGTCTTGAACAACAAAGAAAGGCCTGGTGCCATATGTAATAATAATAATAATAATAATAATAATAATAATAATAATAATGTATTAAACTTTTCAGAGTAGGAGTGCTTTTTAGGTCACTATAAATAAGGACAGAGGAGACCTGATACTAGATCAGCACTTCTCTAAAACGCTTGATACATATGGGCCCAGAACCAAAAAGTGTTTTAAAACTGCTCCTGTTTAGCCTAGCCTAGTTTATATTCATTTGATTACAGGTATCAAACATGTTGCCATTCGAAACCAAACTCACCATTTTTCTCAGAACCTTCCTATTCAACATCTTGAAGTAGTTTCAGTCTCCTCTCAGGTTTCATGGCAGGTGATACCTGTTGGACAAAATTAAAACATTAGCCTCGCACTGAACATAATAGCCCATATAGATTATCTCACTTGTACAGTTAGTAGGCTACACCTAAACCAGGGCTCTCCAACCATGTTCCCGAAGAGATACCGTCCTTTAGGTTTTCGCTCCAGTCCTAATCTAGCACACCTGATTAATTAGCTAGTTAATAAACTGAATCAGGTTAGTTACAACTGGGGTTGGAGCGAAAACCTACAGGAGGGTAGCTCTCCATGAACAGGGTTGGAGAGCCCTGACCTCAACAGTGATTACACTTTAAAATAGACTCGTTACTTACACAGGAATTAAGGTTCTCAAATTGTCTTTCAAGAATGTTGAGGAAATCATCCAGGTTTTTCTTTTCCCAGGTGACAGCATTCATATTCCCATCAAACAGTTGTGTGATTTCATAGATGGTCTCGTTCATGAACCTGACTTTGTCCTCAAACTACACAGGATGATATAAAACAAATATTAGAAACAGTATAGGCTTCCGTTATGGCATCAATATAACATTGGGTCAAGACCGCTATACCAAAGCATATCAGAACATGATGAGTTAGAATTCTAGTTTTTACCTCAGCTTTATCTCTGCGTCTGTATAATAATTTGGGGAAAGGGACAGGGGAAATCTCCTCTATAATATCTCGTCCCTGGAAAACAATCAATATAGTATGTTAAGTCACGCGTCAAAAAGTATAGCTTAAACTGCAAGGACAGTATAGGCCTAATGTAGATAGCCTCTCTTGATATCTCTGTCACTATAGCCTTAGCGCCCTTTTACTATGATATTCAAAGATAGACTACAGTCTTCTAACACAGAGGCTAAACATGAAACATATTACTATTTTGCTTGGTTGATTGCTGTCCTTAATACATGCATTCAGTCTGCTCTTACAGCGTGCTGATAACTCACCATCTGGTCCAGCAGGGAAAGGTATTCTGCGCTCAAGTGTCCGTAGTGGTGTCGGATCCAGTCACAGCAAAGACACACGCTCTGCATACTGCAAATAATAAGACAAATACACGTTCAGATCTCTATTGTATACATTGTAAATAGTAGTCTGCTTCGCTCTTAGCTTTCCAGTTGAGTTTGAACATTTTGGCTCTGTTAAGGAGTTTTATGTGGAGTTGGGAAAGAGAAAACTGTATGGAGAATTTCCCCGATCAACCTACCGGAGGCGGGGACATTAACGTTCCAGACTCAAGCGCAGGCAGGCAAAATAATTTCCTGCCTGCTCCGTCTTCTGGACGACCAAATCCCAGAGTTGAATGATAGTTGAACCACGAGAATATAAGTTATTATATTTAGATATAGGCTATTCGCGAGAATAGGCTATATGCGAGCTAGGCTTTTAACTGCCATTAACTTCGCGTGAACCGCAAAAAAAAAAAAAAAACGTCATAAAAAAGTCTGATAACAAAATCGTTGAAGACGAAATAAAACCCAAACTTAAGAAATGTACCACATAAGAAATACATTTAATTGGTTTCGTTGTAAGTTTGTCTGAAATATTGTTTCGCGACGTTCCTGCAAGTCCTTGCTGTTGCGCTACAAATGGAAAGTGAAAGGGAAACGTCAGCGTCACTACCCCCCCATCTTTCTACTTTTAATTTAAACAATGACGTAACCAACTTTCACCTGCTGGTGATGCAATTTTGACGAGCAACGACAACACGATTTGTTGGAATTTTCTCTTTATCGTTTTCTTTACAAAGGAAAAGTTGAAAGTAATATTTGACTATACACTGAGTGTACAAATCATTAGGAACTCCTTCATAATATTGAGTTACGCCCCATTTTGCCCTCAGAATAGCAATTCGTCTGGGCACGGACTCACAAGGTGTCGAAAGCGTTCCACAGGGATGCTGGCCTATGTTGACTCCAATGGGTCCCACAGTTGTGTCAAGTTGGCTGGATGTCCTTTGGGTGGTGGACCATTCTTGATACACACGGGAAACTGTTGAGCGTGAAAAACCCAGCAACGTTGCAGTTCTTGACACACTCAAACCGGTGCGCCTGGCAACTACTAGCGTTCAAAGGCACTTAGATAATGCCAAGGCAGCAGCTAATGGGGATCCATAATAAATACAAATTCAAATCTACGCTGATTAAATTGGATTTAACAGGTGACATGAATAATGGATCATAGCTTTCACCTGAACCTAGTCAGTCTATGAAAGCCTCTAATGTTTTGTACACTCAGTGTAGTTCCTTGGTATACGATATAAGGGATATTTTCCCTGTACCCAAGAAAGCGAAAGTAACTGAACTAAATGACCAGTAGCGATTTTATCATGTGGGGCAAACTAAAAAATGTATTTTTTTTTGCATGCCAGCAAAGCCACTACACAACACAACACAACACTAAACAATACATTCATAGCACTACAACGGTGACAAACGTTGCCCACAAACTGTTAAGGCCGACACAAAGCTGTCCCAACAGCAGAGCTTTCTTTTCAGCACCATGGAGTGAATCCTTACCACCACTACACCTGGCTATGAGCAGAGTCTTGTCTGGCAGCCAAATAGTTAATTCAGCCTCCTTTACTGCCTTTTTAAAAACATAGCTGACATGGCTGACTTGCTTAAACAAATGTGGTATCTACTGACAATTGAGATGTACAAACTATGGCATAAGGGAACGACGAGCGAATAAGAGGCAATCCGTTATTTTGTGTAAGACATTGATGAGAGAGCTAGGAGGGACATAGTCGATTTAACTATTTGTTCAGCACTTTTGAAATGTACAGCGACAGAATTCAGAACATGGGCCGTTCTTACAGTATTCTCCCTGTACACCAAGTCAGAACCGTAGGATAAATAAAGGGGGCATATAAGCAGACAATGAAGGCTCTTACAATATTGGATGATTACATTTCTCTAAAACAGGCTATAGGCTACATGTGCACCATCAAGTCAGAACAGTAGGCTAAATTATGAGGGGAAAAGGGACCAAATTAGGCACATGGGCTACTAACAGCTTACTACACAACATACACTTAGTATTACTTTCTTAGCTACAGTATACATATCTCCCTGGCATATTACATCATTTATGCAGCAGCATACAATACATTTTTGGACTCACCTTGTTGTGCTCACTTGAAAAGGAAGGAGGCGCAGCGGTCTTTCTTGTGGGCACATTTTGTCATCAAACTTTGTCATCAAAGTCAGGTATTGTCTGGATTTATGATGCTTTCAAGACAACTGGGAACTCCGAAAAAACCCCAGATCGAATCATGACGTCGGAGCTCTAGAAAGAGGCCCAAACTTCCCGACTTGGAATTCCGAGTTGGATGACCGTTCAAAAATATATTTTCCCAGTTGGAGCTCGTTTTTCTCCGACTTTCCAATTGTTTTGAACTCACTGAAGTCTGAGATTTCCCAGTTCCGAGTTTACAGTTGTTTTGAAGCCATGCTGGATTGACAGCATGGACAATGTATTCAACCTTTTTTGGTCCATGGTGTTGAAACTTTATCCTTTTAATCTTGGAAAAGAGACCCTTAAACCCACACTTGGACCACACACCCACTCTACTGAATAACAGGCTAGTGATTGCTTTGAAAAGCTTGCAGTTAGTGAATGATTCCTCCCAAACCACTCATTGTTGAATTTGCGAATTCCAACTTGTTGTGTAATGTTTATGTCCAATGGCCGATGAGCACCAATACGTTTTATCTATAATATCTCTTCATATGACAAGGATGAAAAGGATTTGCCAGTAGATTGTCGACTTGATTCATGATGATGGCTGCTTGTCTAGCTTGCTAGCTAAGATTTTGAAAGTATGATGTTGACATGATCAGTCCAATCAAAGCTAGGGTAAATATAACTTGATTTGACATCATTTTATCTGTGGACAATGACCTTGAGCCTTCTTGGATGGGCATTTCTAAAGTAACTATATGATATCACCCAAGGGGCTTGAATTTTCTAGCTCTCCACATAGATTTTGCGGTAGTGTCCCCATGAGTGACAGAATCTGAGCCAATCACGGCGCAACTAGCAATTCCACAGCTCAGACACGAGACGTATGTGGCAGGGTTTACAGACAATCACGGACTACAATAGGAAAACCAGCCATGTCGCGGACACCGACGTCTTGCTTCCAGACAAGCTAAACAAGTTCTTTGCCCGCTTTGAGGATAATACAGTGCCACCGATGCGGCCAGCTACCAAGGACTGTGGGCTCTCCTTCTCCGTGGCCGACGTGAGTAAGACATTTAAACGTTTTAACATTCGCAAGGCTGCCGGCCCAATGGCATTCCTAGCCGCGTCCTCAGAGCATGCACAGACTAGAAGACTGGTGTGTTTACGGACATATTGAATCTCTCCCTATCTCAGTCTACCGTCCCCACATACTTCAAGATGGCCACCATTGTTCCTGTACCCAAGAATGCAAAGGTAACTGAACTAAATGACTAGCGCCCCGTAGCACACACTTCTGTCATCATGAAGTGCTTTGAGAGACTAGTCAATGATCATATCACCTCCACCATAGCTGTCAACCTAGACCCACTTCAATTTGCATACCGCCCCAATAGGTCCACAGACGATGCAATCGCCATTACACTGCATACTGCCCTATCCCATCTGGACAAGAGGAATACCTATGGAAGAATGCTGTTCATTGACTATAGCTCAGCATTCAACACAATAGTACCCTCCAAGCTCATCATCAAGCTTAAGGCCCTGTGTAATTGGGTCCTGGACTTCCTGATGGGCCGCCCCCAGGTGGTGAAGGTAGGAAACAACATCTCCACTTTGCTGATCCTCAACACTGCGGCCCCACAAGGGAGTGTGCTCAGCCCCCTACTGTACTCCCTGTTCACCCATGACTGCGTAGCCATGCACGCCTCCAACTCAATCATCAAGTTTGCAGACGACACAACAGTAGTAGGCTTGATTACCAATAATGATGAGACAGCCTACAGGGAGGAGGTGACGGCTCTCGGAGTGTGGTGTCAGGAAAATAACCTCTCACTCAATGTAAAACAAACAAAGGAGATGATCGTGGACTTCAGGAAACAGCAGAGGGAGTACCCCCCTATCCACATCGACGGGACAGCAGTGGAGAAGGTGGAAAGTTCCTCGGCATACATATCAATGACAAACTGAAATGGTCCAACCACACAGACAGTGTGGTGAAGAAGGCGCAACAGCATCTCTTCAACCTCTGGAGGCTGAAGAAACTTGGCCTTTCACCTAAAACCCTCACAAACTTTTACAGATGCACAATTGAGAGCATCCTGTCGGGCTGTATCACCGCCTGGTATGGCAACTGCACAGCCCACAACCGCAGGGCTCTCCAGAGAGTGGTGCGGTCTGCACAACGCATCTCCGGGGGGCAAACTACCTGCCCTCCAGGACACCTACAGCACCCGATGTCACAGGAAGGCCAAAAAGATCATCAAGGACAACTACCACCCGAACCACTGCCTGTTCACCCCGTTATCATCCAGAAGGCGAGAACAGAATAGGTGCATCAAAGCTGGGACCGAGAGACTGAAAAACAGCTTCTATCTCAAGGCCATCAGACCGTTAAACAGCCATCACTAGCACAGAGAGGCTGCTGCCTACATACAGTCTTGAAAATCACTGGCCACTTTAATAAATAGAACACTAGGCACTTTAATAATGCCACTTTAATGTTTACATATCTTGCATTACCGATCTCATATGTATATACTGTATTCTATACTATTTATTGCATCTTAACCTATGCCACTCTAATAATGATAATGACGTTGCTCATCCATATATTTATATATTCTTATTCCATTCCTTATTCCTTTACTTAGATTGTGTGTATTAGGTTTTTGTTGTAGAACTGTTAGATGTTACTTGCTAGATATTGGTGCACTGTCGGAACTAGAAGCACAAGCATTTCGCTACACTCGCAGTAACATCTGCTAACCATGTGTATGTGACAAATACATTTGATTTGATTTGACATTTGAACCCCTAAACTCTGTATTTTCCACTGGCTGCCCCACCACCACAGAAAGCACTGAGCTAGGCTGAAACACCTGCATTTTGGAGCTGCCTTACTCAAGAAAGCAAAAAAGAGACCATGTTTGTATGCGGCTTTGTTAACTCAATGATTTTTTGTAAACATTGTTTGCAAACTGATGTGTGACACATATTAATGACAAAATAGCATGCGAAACAGGAAACAACAACAAAAACAAAATAAAATGTCTAAACAGGTGGGGCTCTGAGTATTTTTGTAATACACCAAACATACTGCAAACTATTCAGATACAGCACATATGAGTACTATACCATTCAATGGAAACATGCATACACACCATTCTAGATGTTATCCCAAATAATCTCATACCATTATACAAATGGATATACAGTATATCTACAATAACTCTATTCTATCCAGGAATTCCAAGTCTTATGAAAGGACTGTGTGCTGCCACATTGGCCTATATAATACACACCTTTGTCTAATGTCATACAGGAATTGACCTCATTTATCCATTGAGACCTATTAGGAGGATCCCCATGATGCCACTTAAAAAGTTCTATATATATGACTAAGCTAAATCAAAGATTTATTGTCATTTTTTGCCCACCACCACCCTTCCTCAATCAGGGGACTAAACTGTTATCTATTAAAAGTATTGTTTAATTTGTATCTCTTTTTCAATATTGTCTTTCCATGTCTTTTTTCTTATTTCTCCTCCAATCATAGTAAGACATACAGGTGTTTAATACATTGGACAGACTTTATAAATAAACATCCCACAATTGCAAGTGGGAGCTAAAAGTTCCTGGTCCCCCAGATTATCGTCTACTCCTCACCCAGATCTCCCCACCCCCTTCAGCCCACTGCCCCAGTATGATTGACACACACAAACAAACAAGAAACATTAAAGAACAGTAACCCTCACAAAGTACAAAAACACATTGTTATTATGCGTTTCTTTGGTATCAAGGAATTCTGGATGCAAGAAGGTAATGAACACTTAGATGGAGAGTTGATACAATGTATTTAATATACGGTACCGGATTCAGCATAGTAATCTGCACGTGGTTGCATCTTACTATCATAACTACTAGACAAAGGAAATCTCTTAGTTTATATAGCCCTTTACACATTTCTTCAACAACTTCTGGTAACCGTCAGTTGGCACTCCCCACCCTGATGTTATCCCCTTGTACCCCAGGCAGGATATTCCATCTGTCAATCATTCTAAGATAAACACCAGTGAGCTCCCTAGACATCCTGGTATCCTTGGCATTCGGACTTTGTGACACCAAGAGTGACCTATCTACTGGATTTAACCTCGTCCCTAAAACCATGTGAAAACACGTCATATCACACATTTTTACAACTCAAAGTAATAATTATCATGTGACTCATCAGCAACAAGACTGCTCAATATTATAAATCCACTCTCATTGGTTTTAGACAAGAAGGAAATTTGGACAATTTATACAAAATACGTTTTTATTCACATTTTCAATAATTTTTTTTTCAAGTAGACAGGCAATACAGTTCGGTTCAACACAGGTACAAAAGGGAAATACAAAATATAAATAATAATTTATACAAATAAAAAACAATGATTTATGGATTTAAATATAATAAATAGACTAACAGGGTCCCACATGATTGTATTCATGCTTTATAAACTGGTAAGGGCGTAGCTTCTGAGATGAGTCTGGATGATCAGTACATCTGTGCTGCAAGGATATCCAATCTTTGCAGATGACGTTTCGTCTCTTTCCTGATGAGCTCCCACGCCTGTGCACTGTAGTTCTGAAAAACACAGAAACATGTAAATATTAGTGGGGTGAACTTTCTTGGCAATTTAATGACCATTTTGTCTTGAACAACAAAGAAAGGATTGGTGTCGTATGTATTAAGCTTCTCAGAGTAGGAGTGCTGATTTAGGATCAGTTTTGCCTTTTAGATTATTATAAATAGGAGGACAGAGGAGACCTGAGAGAAGACCTGATACTAGATCAGCACTTCTTCTCTGAGACTCTTGATACATATGGCCCCAGAAACCCTTTTTTTTTTAGGAACCCTGCTCCTGTTTATCCTAGCCTAGTTTATATTCATTTGATTACAGGTATCAAACACGTTTCCATACGAAACCAAACTCACCATTTTTCTCAGAACCTTCCTATTCAACTTCTTGAAGTACCGTTTCAGTCTCCTCTCAGGTTTCATGGCAGGTGATACCTGTTGGACAAAATTAAACAAAACATTAGCGTCATACAGATGTAGGATCTTAATTCGACCTCTTTTTTAAATGAGAATTTTCCTGCACGGCAAAATTCAAGGTTTAAAAAGGATTCTAAAGTTTATAATTTCCACTTTAAGATATCAAACTTGAATGTCCATTAATTATAATCCGCAATAATCTACATTTCTCATTGCTGCAGTATTATTTTCGTGATGTTGCAAACTGGCTCAAAATCTATAATAACCTTGTTCTTGATTGTTACGTTACAGCCTTATTCTAAAATGTATCAAAGAAAACAAATTCCTCATCGATCTACAGACAATAACCCATAATGACAATGCAAAAACAGAAATACCTTATTTACATAAGTATTCAGACCCTTTGCTATGAGACTCATATTTGAGCTGAGGTGAATCCTGTTTCCATTAATCATCGTTGAGATGTTTCTACAGGTGAAGTCCACCTGAGGTAAAATCAATTGATTGGGCATGATTTTGAAAGGCACACACCTGTCTATATAAGGTACCACAGTTGACAGTGCATGTCAGAGCAAAAACCAAGCCCTGAGGTCAAAGGAATTGTCCGTAGAGCTCTGAGACAAGATTGTGTCGAGGCACAGATCTGGGTAAGGGTACCAAAAAATGTCTGCAGCATTGAAGGTCCCCAAGAAAACAATGGCCTCCATCATTATTAAATGGAAGAAGTTTGGAACCACCAGGACTCTCCTAGAGCTGGCCGCCCTGCCAAACTGAGCAATCAGGGGAGAAGGGCCTTGGGCAAGGAGGTGGCCAAGAACCCGATGGTCACTCTGATAGAGCTCCAGATTTCCTCTGTGGAGATGGGAGAATCTTCCAGAAGGACAACCATCTCTGCAGTACTCCACCAATCAGGCCTTTATGGTAGAGTGGCCAGACGGAAGCCATTACTCAGTAAAAGGCACATGACAGCCCGCTTGGAGTTTGCCAAAAGGCACCTAAAGGACTCTCAGACCATGAGAAACTAGATTCTCTGGTCTGATGAAACCAATATTTAACTCTTTGGCCTGAATGCCAAGGGTCACATCTGGAGGAAACCTGGCACCATCCCTACGGTGAAGTATGGTGGTGGAAGCATCATGCTGTGGGGATGTTTTTCAGCGGCAGAGCGATCCTTGATTAAAACCTGCTCCAGAGCTCTCAGGACCTCAGACTGGGGCGAAGGTTCACCTTCCAACAGGACAACGACCCTAAACACACAGCCAAGACAATGCAGGAGTGGCTTCGGGAAAAGTCTCTGAATGTTCTTGATTGGCCCAGCCAGAGCCCAGACTTGAGCGAGACCCGATCGAACATCTCTGGAGAGACCTGAAAATAGTCCCCCTTGGCGTTTTCCCTATTTTGTTGCATTACAACCTGTAATTTAAATTGATTTTTATTTGAATTTCATGTAATGGACATACACAAAATAGTCTAAATTGGTGAAGTGAAATTAAAAAAAATTACTTGTTTCAAAAGAATTCTACAAAATAAATCACAGAAAAGTGGTGCATGCATATGTATTCACCCCCTTTGCTATGAAGCCCCTAAATAAGATATTGTGCAACCAATTACCTTCAGAAGTCACACAACTAGTTAAATAAAGTCCACATGTGGGCAATCCTAAGTGTCACATGATCTCAGTATATATACACCTGTTCTGAAAGGCCCCAGAGTCTGAAACACCACTAAGCAAGGGGCACCACCAAGCAAGCGGCACCATGAAGACCAAGGAGCTCTCCAAACAGGTCAGGGACAAAGTTGTGGAGAAGTACAGATCAGGGTTGGTTATAAAAAAAAATATTAGAAACTTTGAACATCCCACGGAGCACCATAAAATCCATTGTAAAACAATGGAAAGAATGTGGCACCACAACAAACCTGCCAAGAGAGGGCCGCCCACCAAAACTCATGGACCAGGCAAGGAGGGCATTAATCAGAGAGGCAACAAAGAGACCAAAGATAACCCTGAAGGAGCTGCAAAGCTCCACAGCGGAGATTGGAGTATCTGTCCATAGGACCACTTTAAGCCGTACACTCCATAGAGCCGGGCTTTACGGAAGAGTGGCCAGAAAAAAGCCATTGCTTAAAGAAAAAAATAAGCAAACACGTTTGGTGTTCGCCAAAAGGTATGTGGCAGACTCCCTAAACATATGGAAGAAGGTACTCTGGTCAGATGTGACTAAAATTTAGCTTTTTGGCTATCAAGGAAAACGCTATGTCTGGCGCAAACCCAACACCTCTCATCACCCCGAGAACACCATCCCCACAGTGAAGCATGGTGGTGGCAGCATCATGCTGTGGGGATGTTTTTCATCGGCAGGGACTGGGAAACTGATCAGAATTGAAGGAATGATGGATGGCACTAAATACAGGGAAATTCTTGAGGGAAACCTGTTTCAGTCTTCCATAGATTTGAGACTGGAACGGAGGTTCACCTTCCAGCAGGACAATGACCCTAAGCATACTTCTAAAGCAACACTCGAGTGGTTTAAGGGGAAACATTTAAATGTATTGGAATGGCCTAGTCAAAGCCCAGACCTCAATCCAATTGAGAATCTGGGGCATGACTTAAAGATTGCTGTACACCAGCGGAACCCATCCAACTTGAAGGAGCTGGAGCAGTTTTGCCTTGAAGAATGGGCAAAATCCCAGTGGCTAGATGTGCCAAGCTTATAGAGACATACCCCAAGAGACTTGCAGCTGTAATTGCTGTAAAAGGTGGCTCTACAAAGTATTGACTTTGGGGGGTTGAATAGATAGGCACGCTCAAGTTTTCTATTTTTATGTCTTATTTCTTGTTTGTTTCACAATAAAAAATATTTTGCATCTTCAAAGTGGTAGGCATGTTGTGTAAATCAAATGATACAACCCCCCCCCGAAATCCATTTTAATTCCAGTTTGTAAGGCAACAAAATAGGAAAAATGCCAAGGAGGGTGAATACTTTCGCAAGCCACTATAGTTGTGCAGCGATGCTCCCTATCCAACCTGACAGAGCTTGAGAGGATCTGCAGATACAGGTGTGCCAAGCTTGTAGCATCATACCCAAGAAGACTCAAGGCTGTAATCGCTGTCAAAGGTGCTTCAACAAAGTACTGAGTAAAGGGTCTGAATACTTATGTAAATGTGATATTTCCATTTTTTACTGTTAAGACATTTGCAAACATTTCTAAAACACGGTTTTTCCTTTGTCATTATGGGGTATTGTGTGTAGATTGATGAGGGGAAAAAACAATTTAATCAATTTTTGAATAAGGCTGTAACATAACATGTGGAAGAAGTCAAGGGGTTGCACTTCATACGTAGATTTGTACACTTCTAGAGTTAGTAGGCTACACCTAAAACAGGGCCCTCCAACCCTGTTCCTGGAGAGATACCGTCCTTTAGGTTTTCACTCCAGTCCTAATCTAGCACACCTGATTAATTAGCTGCTTGATAAACTGAATCAGGTTAGTTACAACTGGGGTTGGAGCGAAAACCTACAGGAGGGTAGCTCTCCATGAACAGGGTTGGAGAGCCCTGACCTAAACAGTGATTATACTTGAAAATAGACTCGTTACTTACACAGGAATTAAGGTTCTCAAATTGTCTTTCAAGAATGTTGAGAAAATCATCCAGGTTTTTCTTGTCCCAGGTGACAGCATTCATATTCCCATCAAACAGTTGTGTGATTTCATAGATGGTCTCGTTCAGGAACCTGACTTTGTCCTCAAACTACACAGGATGATATAAAACAAATATTAGAAACAGTATAGGCTTCCGTTATGGCATCAATATAACATTGGGTCAAGACCGCTATACCAAAGCATATCAGAACATGATGAGTCAAAATTCAAGTCTTTACCTCAGCATCATCTATGTGTCTGTAAAGTGATGTTGGGAAAAAGACAGGGGCATTCTGCTTTGTGATATCTCCTCCCTGGAAAACAATCAATATAGTATGTTAAGTCACGTGTCAAATACTTCAAGAACAATCAAGACTGACATAAAGTATAGCTTATACTGCAAGTACAGTAGGCCTAATGTAGATAGCCTCTCTTGATATCTCTGTCACTATAGCCTTAGCGCCCTTTTACTATGGCTATTCAAATATAGGCTAACAGTTTTCTGACAAAGAGGCTAAACATGAAACGTATTACTATTTTACTTGGTTGGTTGTTTTGCTGTCCTTAATACATGCATTCAGTCTGCTCTTACAGCGTGCTGATAACTCACCATCTGGTCCAGCAGGGAAAGGTATTCTGCGCTCAAGTGTCCGTAGTGGTGTCGGATCCAGTCACAGCAATGACACACGCTCTGCATACTGCAAATAATAAGAAAAATACACGTCCAACTCTGCATTTTATACATTGTAAATAGCAGTTTGTTTCGCTCTTAGTTTTCCACATGAGTTTGAACATCTTGCCTGTGTTAAGTAGTTTTATGTGGAGTTGGGAAAGGGAAAACTGTATGGAGAATTTCCCCCGATCAACCTACCGGAGGCGGGGACTTTCACTTTCCAGACTAGCACATGCAGCCATAGGAATTCCATGCCTGCTCCGTCTTCTGGACGACCAAATCCCAATAAATCTATACACATTCTCCTTGAAATCAGCGTTGAATGATAGTTGAACAACACGATAACATTATTAAATGTAGATATCGGCTAGGCTATTAGCGAGAATAGGCTATTCACGAGCTATGCTTTCAACTGCTAATAACTTCGCGTGAACAGATAAAAAAAAGTCTGATAACAAAATCGTCGAAGTCGAAATAAAACCCACACTTCTTAAGAAATGTAGCCATATAAGAAATTAATTTAGTGGGTTTCGTTCAAAGTTAGTCCGAAATATTGTTCTGCAGCTCCGGCAAGTCCTCTGCTGTTGCGCTACAAATGAAAAGTGAATGGGAGACGTCAGCTTCACTACCCCAATCTCTCAACTATCATTTTCACAATGACGTAACCAACTTTCACCCTACTGTTGTCTGCTGGTGATGCAATGTTGACAAGCAACGACAACATGATTTGTTAGAACTTTCTATTTGTCGTTTTCTTTAAAATTGGAAAATGAATAATAATATTTGACTATAGTTCCTTGGTATAGGCTACAATATCAGGGATATTTTCCCTATAGAGTGAATAGTTTTAACAGGGCTATAACCTACTGTTGTGTGTGTGTGTGTGTGTGAATGTGTGTGTGTGTGTGTGTGTGTGTGTGTGTGTGTGAATGTGTGTGTGTGTCATAGTGTTGTGCACGTTTTTGAAGGTCAAATCTTGGCATTGATTTATTTTCCCCTTTTTCAATATAATATTGGGATTCATTTAGAATGTACAAAGCCTATGAAACTGTAAAGATCATATACTTTAAGGAAGTGGTCACCAAAACTGTCTGCATGTTCCTGGAGACCAGCAGGAGGAGGTAACGGCTTTTGTTCCAACCCAGCACAAACACAGCTGTTTCACGAGGGTCTTGATAAGATGTCATAAGTGGTTTCATCTTGAAATGTCATGTTATAGGCTAAATTATGAGATGTAGCCTAATTATTCTGCTGGGCGTCTCAGAGTAGGAGTGCTGATCTAGGATCAGGACCACCTCTGTCCATTCATTATAATCTAAAACGCTAAACTGATCCTGGATCAGCACTCCTACTCTCTGAGATGCTTTATGAATATGGGCCTTGGTGTTATTAGATATAGCCTTAATAGGCCTTATGTATAAAATAAATGTAATCTATTGGGGACCAGCCATGAGGATGAATCAGAAGGATGAGGATGAATCGTAAGAGAGCTACGGCTTTCAAGGAGAGGGACACTAATCCGGACGCTTATAAGAAATCCCGCTATGCCCTCAGGCGAACCATCAAACAGGCAAAGCGTCAATACAAGATTGAATCCTACTACACCGGCTCTGACGCTCGTTGCATGTGGCAGGGCTTGCAAACTATTACGGACTACAAAGGGTAACCCAACTCCGAGTTGCCCAGTGACGCGAGCCTACCGTTCGGATTACCTAGGGGCTAAATGCCTTTTATGCTCGCTTCAAGGCAAGCAACACTGAAGCATGTATGAGAGCATCAGCTGTTCCGGACGACTGCGTGATCACGCTCTCCGTAGCCGATGTGAGTAATACCTTTAAACAGGTCAACATTCACAATGCCGCAGGGCCAGACGGTTTACCAGGACGTGTACTCTGAGCATGCGCTGACCAACTGGCAAGTGTCTTCACTGACATTTTCAACCTGTCCCTGACTGAGTCTGTATTACCAACATGTTTCAAGCAGACCATCATAGTCCCTGTGCCCAAGAACACTAAGGTAACCTACCTAAATGACTACCGACCCGTAGCACTCACGTCTGTAGCCATGAACTTGGAAAGAAAGAAAATAAGAAAAGAAATTCCACAAATGGACTTTAAGGAAGGCACACCTGTTAATTGAAATGCGTTCCAGGTGACTACCTAATGAAGCTGGTTGAGAGAATGCCAAGAGTGTGCAAAGCTTTCATCAAAGCAAAGGGTGGCTATTTGAAAATATTATTTGGATTTGTTTAACACTTCTTTGGTTACTACATTATTCCATATGTGTTATATCATAGTTTTGATGTCTTCACTATTATTCTACAATGTAGAAAATAGTACAAATAAAGAAAAACCCTTGAATGAGTAGGTGTTCTAAATCTTTTGACTGGTAGTGTACGTGAGAATGCTATTCCTTGACTACAGCTCAGCGTTCAACACCATAGTGCCCTCAAAGCTCTTCACTAAGCTAAGGACCCTGGGACTAAACACCTCCCTCTGCAACTGGATCATGGACTTCCTGACTGGCCGCCCCCAGGTGGTAAGGGTAGGTAACAACACATCTGCCAGGCTGATCCTAAACACGGGGGCCCCTCAGGGGTGCGTGCACAGTCCGCTCCTGTACTCCCTGTTCACCCATGACTGTGTGGCCAGGCACGACTCCAACACCATCATTAAGTTTGCCGACGACACAACAGTTGTAGGCCTGATCACCGACAATGATGAGACAGCCTATAGGGAGGAGGTCAGAGACCTGGCCGTGTGGTGCCAGGATAACAACCTCTCCCTCAATGTGATCAAGACAAAGGAGATGATTGACCACGCCCCCATTCTCATCAACTGGGCTGTAGTGGAGCAAGTTGAGAGTTTCAAATTCCTTGGTGTCCACATCACCAACAAACTATCATGGTCCAAACACACCAAGACAGTCGTGAAGAGGACACGACAAAGCCTATTTCCCCTCAGGAGACTGAAAAGTTTTGGCATGGGTCCTAAGGTCCTCAAAAAGTTCAACAGCTGCACCATCGAGAGCATCCTGACTGGTTGCATCACTGCCTGGTATGGCAACTGCTCGGCCTCCGACCGCAAGGCACTACAGAGGGTAGTGCGTACGGCCAAGTACATCACTGGGGCCAAGCTTCCTTCCATCCAAGACCTCTATACCAGGCGTGTCAGAGGAAGGCCCTAAAAGTTTTCAAAGACTCCTGCCACTCTAGTCAGAGATTGTTCTCTCTGCTACCGCATGTCAAGCCGTACCCGAGTGCCAAGTCTAGGTCCAAAAGGCTTCTTTACAGCTTCTACCCCCAAGCCATAAGACTCCTGAAAATCTAATCAAATGGCTAACCGGACTATTTGCATTGTCCCCCCCCCCCCATCCCCTCTTTTATGCTGCTGCTACTCTCTGTTTATTATCTATGCATAGTCACTTTAACTCTACCTACATGTACACATGACCTTAATTACCTCGACTAACCTGTGCCCCCGCACATTGACTCTGTACCGGTACCCCCTGTAAATAGCCTCGCTACTGTTATTTTACGGCTGCTCTATTTTTTACTCATTAATTTTTTACTTAACATTAATTTTTCTTAAAACTGCATTATTGGTTAAGGGCTTGTAATTTGATTTGATTTGATTTGAATATGGCTTTGTTTCTGGCTTCCTTAGTGAATTTACACACGCACCGCTACTGCTGGTCAGTCAATGTCATAGAAAGGTCCTAATGTTTTGTAAACTCAGTGTATTTCCTTGGTATACGATATCAGGGATATTTTCCCTGTTCCCAAGAAAGCGAAGGCAACTGAACTAAATGACTATCGCCCCGTAGCACTCTCCTCTGTCATCATGAAGTGTTTTGAAAGGCTATTTAAGGATCATATCAACTTCACCTTACTCGACACCCTAGACCCACTACAATTTGCATACTTCCCCAATAGATCCATGGATGTCCAATCGCCATCCCACTGCACACTGCCCTATCCCATCTGGACAAGAGGAATACCTATGTAAGAATGCTATTCATTGACTACAGCTCAGCCTTCAACACCATAGTGCTCTCCAAGCTCATCACTAAGCTCGGGGCCCTGGGTCTGACTCAATCATCAAGTTTGCACACGACACAACAGTGATAGGCCTGATAACCAACAACGACGAGACAGCCTACAGGGAGGAGAGGAGGTGAGGGCCCTGGCGGAGTGGTGCCAGGAAAATAATGTCCCCCTCAACGTCAACTAAACGAAGGAGCTGACCGTGGACTTTAGTAGACTTTATGTGGCAGCGAAATGCATCCGATTTGTGGTGATCTATATATTTTCTTCTAATTAATGTAGCCTCTATTCGAAGGAATTTAATATAAAATCAAATTGTATTTGTCTCATTCGCCGAATACTTAGAAACCCTTAATCAACAATGCAGAGTGTTTTTTAAGTAAGTGAGAAAATCTTTGCTAAAAATAAAAAAATAATCATAACATAGTATCACAATATAATAATAATAACGAGGCTATATACAAGGGGTACCGGTACCGAGTCAATGTGCGGGGATACAGGTTAGTCAAGGTAATTGAGGTAGTGGTCTAAAGTACTTAAGCAAAAATACTTTAAAGAACTACTTAATTAGTTTTTTTTGGTATCTGTACTTTACTTTACTATATCTATTTTTGACAACTTTTACTTTTACTTCACTTCATTCCAAAATAAAATAATGTACTTTTTACTCCATACAATATCCGTGACACTCAAAAGTACTCGTTACTGTAGTGTCGAGAACGATGCTGAGATGCTGTGATGACAAGAAATCCGCTGACACTGTCCTCGATTATAATAGTTTTATTACATCTTTACTTTCAGCGTCAATTTACAGATTTCTGCAGAAAATCCGGAGAACAACTGGCCCCAATCTCTAATATGTTGTTTTCTCTCCGTCCTTTGTCCCAACCAAGGTATTTATATCCTATGTAACCTGATATGTGTGTTTTCCCCACAGGCCAATCCCACGACTCCACATAACAGACTTCCTCTGTTTTAGGGTGCCCCTATAGAAATGCTCTCCAGATGCTTCCACAAGCTGAGTCAACTTCCTCTAACACAACATTTGCAAATGTCAGCAAAGTCATAAATTGTCTAGATACTACATTACATTTTTTATGCTTAGCAGGACAGGACAAGGGTCCAATTCACACGCTTATAAAGAGAACATCCCTGGTCATCCCTAATGCCTCTGATCTAGTGGACTCACCAAACACAAATGCTTGATTTGTAAATTATGTCTAAGCGTTGGAGTTTGCCCCTGGCTATTCGTAAATTAAATGTAAAGGCCGGGAGATCCATGGGGCGGCGCACCATTGGCCCAGCGTTGTCCAGTGTATGGGAGGGAATGGCCGGCAGGGATGTAGCTCAGTTGGTAGAGCATGGCTTTTGCAACACCAGGGTTTTGGGTTCGATTCCCACGGGGGGACATTATGAAAAAAAAAATATATATATATAATGTATGCACTCACTAACTGTAAGTCGCTCTGGATAAGAGCGTCTGCTAAATGACTAAACATGTAAATGTAAAGAAACAATAAAATGGTGCCGTCTGGTTTGCTTAATATAAGGAATTTGAAATTATTTATACTTTTGATACTTAAGTATATTTTAGCAATTTCATTTTCTTTTGGTAGTTAAGTACATTTAAAACCCATTGCTTTTAGACTTTTACTCAAATAGTATTTTACTGGGTGACTTTCACTTTTACTTGAGACATTTTCTATTAAGGTATGTTTACTTTTACTCAAGTATGAGCTTAGTTCAAATGTCGTATTTCATCAGAACCCCAAATATAAGCTTTTTTACGCCACTGGTTGAAAGAATGTAAACATAAACAATAATGAACTATAATTTTGATCTCATGGATGATCCTTCCTTGCATCCATAGCTCTGTGATAATGGTTATTTTTCTTCAACCCCATCCCTCAGCTATTTACCAAAATGGTTAAATGTATTATTTATTATTTTAAATGGTGGTTGAGTGTCAACTTTCGTGTTTGAACTGCAGATCTCCCCTTTAACAAAGTCAGTCTATAAACAAATTAATACAGGAAATAATTAATGGATGCATGAATGAATGCATATATAAATGAATGAATGAAAACGATACGAGAATAGATGCATGTAGTTTTCATTTAATTGCAATATAAATAAATAAACGAATAAATAAATACATCGTGTAAACATAAATATCATCAATCAATATTTCTAAATCAGTCAGTCAGTCAATCTAGCAGCCAGCCAGTCAGTCAGTCATTAAATGTATCAGCCATCAATCTATTAGCCAGCCTGAGGAGTATGTCACGTCTCCAATGATGATTATGTGGTTCTCCTCACGGCTTGACTTTGCTGTCGATGAATTTCTTGAACTGCACCAGGTTTTTGCGAACCTCCTCTCGCACGATCTCCCATGCGCATGTGCTGTGTTCCTGGAGAGTGTACAAGATATACATTTTTTTCAGCCAACTCAACCACAGCAGGTGGTCAACGCATCCGACAACACCAAAACGGCGCTTGGCAGTTGCAAGTTTCATATGTAAGTTGTGGCAGTGAACTGCAACAGATTAATGGTGATCAAGAACTTTTGCTCAGATTAATTTAGCCTCTATTCGATTACATTTGATATTGGACCCACCTTCTCTTTCAAGACGGTTTTCAGCTTGTCGAAATATGTTTTGAGAGACGCGTTGCCTGCAGTAACCGACCCTCCATCCCCAGAGGATGCCCCAACACCACCTGCGACCTGGAGACAATATAAAATAGTGGTGAGTGCATTAGTTCTGTCTCATGGAAGGTTATGAAAATATTGTACAAATATTTGGTATATTTGTAGTGTCTAAATTAAATAACAATGCCCACGATTGTCTGCCGCCCAAATACACTGAGTGTACAAACATTAGGAACACCTGCTTAATATTCAGTTGCACACCCTTTTGCCCTCAGAACAGCCTCAATTCGTTGGGGCATGCATTCCATCAGAATGCTGGCCCACGTTGACTCCAACGCTTCTCACATTTGTGTCAAGCTGGCTGGATGTCCTTTGGGTGGTGGACCATTCTTGGTACACAAGTGAAACTGTTGAGCGTGAAAAACCCAGCAGGGTTACAGTTCTTTACACATTCAAACCGGTGTGCCTGGTACCTACTACCATACTCCCTTCAAAGGCACTTATATATTTTGTCTTGTCCATTCACCCTCTGAATTGCACACATACACAATCGGTCTCGATTGTCTCAAGGCTTAAACATCCTTCTTTAATCTGTCTCTGCCCCTTCATCTACACTGATTGAAGTGGATTTATCAGGTGGATCATAGCTTTCACCTGGATTCACCTGGTCAGTCTGTCATAGAAAGATACAGTGTTCCTAATGTTTTGTACACTCAGTGTATAACCTATAGGCTACAGAAGAGGGATCATACTTACGCATAACTTTAAGTTCTCAACTTGACGATATATTATGTTTTGGAACTGGTTAAGTGCTATTTTGTTCCAGGTGACAGAAGTCAGGCTTTTGTTAAATATTTGGACCACATATCCCATAGCCTCTAATGCAACCACAGAGACGTCCTCGACCTGGATAAAATACAACAGGGTTTTAGGCACAGGGTGTCTAAATACGTAGTTAAACTGCCAATATACCATTTTGAAATTTCAAGAAGTTATACTCTAGTTTAGGCTATCAAAATCTTGCTACGATACTGAAGCGTATCCTACCTGTGTGTTCATGTAAACATCCTCTGGAAACATTTGTTTGTCTTTTTCTTCTGAACACATATGTGGAATGTATCCACCCTGAAATAGAACTCATATCAATATCAAGAAGTTGACTGTATTGGGATAGTGACTTTAAATGAAATATTGTAGTACAGAGACGGAAAGCATTGGTTAGACATAAAATGTTCTATAATGCAAAATAAAAATGTGAATGTCATTGCGAATATTGCGCATCAATTTGTGCACACCAAACAGCAGACGTACAATTTAAATTACTCACCATCTCTGAGAGCAGACGTATGCTATGATCGTTCATGCTCCTCATCCTATACTGCGTCCAATCGCAAGGTTTGGATGCTGCTGTGCCTTGGCAGAACAGAGTCAGGCAAATGCTCAACCATTTCAATACAGTCATGTTTATTTTATTAGAACTTGAGTGCAACAGCTATTATAAATGATTAAAGTCGGATTATCTTAATCTTGATTTCCTAGATTGCTGAAGTTGCCCATCTTATATAAACCCAAGTATCGATACGTGAAGGTATAAAAATTCCTTTGTGGTGAAGAAAGGTTGCATGGTTCAGACTTTCGCTTCCCTTTTTTAACCCCAATTTGCAGGGGGTGATTCTTAATTATGCTGTTGTAAAATTAAGCAGAACGTATTTGCCTAGCAAGTAACCAGTTTCCATATATATCTATGTAAAAATTGCATTGGATCAATGAATGTCATGATAACATATTCAGCAGGTGTTAAGATGTAGGCCATATTGAATATGAAAAACTAAGAAAACAATGGTTTATTTCTTATGAAGGCCATGTTCAATATAAATATGCTCAAATTGTGGACATTCTACACCACAGATGCTGTATAGAGTTAACCAGAAAGTGTTTTCAGTATGCGTAGCACAATGATCACATTTTGCTCACACATTTAATCTGTTGTGACTCTTTTTTAATCAGGTAATGCAATCAGAAGCATGACTGTTCAGTGTTAATATTGCACATCTTTTAAATAAAAATACATTTTATTAATAGAGTGACTGGTAGTGTTGAATGAAAGCTAAAGCCGTCCCGCCTCTAAAATCGAGAGTAGAGCGCGGTGGTATTGACTTTGCTGCCAGCATGCAGGGGAATTACTTTTCCTTTTCTCTCATGCGGTTCATTCTTATTAAATTAATTCGGTAAATTCCAAGGGGATCTTTTTACAGTTTGATAATTTCAGTTTAATAAAATAGTATATGCCCTAAATTAGCCTTTACTAGGCGCTTACCATGACGTCGACGAGGATGATGTGTGAATTTGACTGAATGTGAATGATGATGATGCGATGATGATTATAGCTATATTTTTCCGACACCTTTATTTAACCATGGAAGTCCCATTGAGATATAGAATCATAGAATGATGATGACGACGACGTTAATTGGAGGTGTAGGTCTCTGATTTTGCAGTTTTTATGTTAAGCCTTTATTGTAGGTTACCTTGTAACAATGACCTAACTGATCATGGCATTGGTTTATCAACATTGTAGGCCTATCAACAAATGAATTATTATTTTCAAACGTGAGATGAATTTCACTGTATTTGTGCAGTCAATTAATTACAAATGGGTTACATTGGTCAACGGGTTTATTTCGGTAGCCTACAGTCGTGTTATGAAATCAATATATTACATCTGCTCATTTGTGGTGCATAGACTCGAGTAGAATTTGTAAATTCTTCAATATCCACACGATTTCATTTCGAACAACCTCCCAAGTACAATAACTGTTGTTCTGAAACGAAGAAACCCCACAGTAAATTGAAATTAATAAATGGAAGAACGAAAAAAGTGATTCAAATAAAACCATTCAATATAGGCTTCTGTGTTGTTTTAACCTTTTGCTATAGAAGTTGCTTCATTTAGCTGAAGTAGCGTTTTGTAGAACGACTCAGTGTCTCCATGAAAACGTGTCCAATAGTAGAATTCTCATCTCCATTCAACTGTGTGAAACGATTCAATGTATTAAATGTATTGTCATATCAGGGAAGACATTTCCACTTGCATGCAAAAAATCATACTCATGCATTCAGATAAATTCGTTGTCTGTCGGAAAATTATATTTCTAAAGTAATCCATCACAGAGGCTGACGAGGTTTAGCAAATACAGTCTCTTTATCACTTGCCCTAAAATGATATATGCAGTCCTAAAAATCTCTCTCTGTTGGGAAAAATAAATGGATGTAAATCACTGTGCTATAAAATCATTCCATTAGAGGAGATTCTTTGGCTACTGTAAAAGTTACAGACTTGACCAACCTGTTGATAATGGGTGTCTTCAAATAACTAATTAATGTTGAATGTTAATGTTCACGTTCTCTTGCAAGCACTGCACGGGAAAACGACCACCCTAGGTATTTAAAACATGACATGGTCAGCAAAGGATCAGCCAAGATTGAGAAATGAGGCTACAGATTGAGAAATTAGGCTACGTTTCATGCTCGGACACAATCATCAACGGTTTATGTCAGCCATCTCACCAAATCCTGAAGAAGTTTGATGTTGTGCTTATTTAGGATTTTGAGAGGAGCATCCCTCCATGTGTATCCATTTGTTGGATACACCGTACGTAAGCAAAATGAAACACTCCATCATGTCAAATTGGTTATGTTGATGGTCGGCTACACAACAATATCTTTTAGAAAGATAGGTCTGGAAATCTGAGACAAGCATCAATATGTAGCCTATATAAACACCTCCCAAAATTCCTGACAGCCAACCGAGATGGGACAGCCGAGTAGCTGTGTGATTCACCATAAGCCTCATGATGAAACTGTAAAACAATTAAATGATAGAAGTTAACCCGGTGTACCGAAACCTTCATTTGTAGCCTATAAACGCCAGTAGTGATAACCTCATTGGATTATCTTCAATTGAAAAAAATATACTTTACTCCAGTGGCGATTTTAGCATGTAAATATTTGTGGGGCAAACTCCCATTTTTTAAAAATGCATGCCAGCAAAGCCAATACAATACAACACAACACTAAACAATACATTAATTGCACTATAACGGTGACAAACGGTGCCCACAAACTGTTAGGGCCTACACAAAGCTGTCCCAAAAGCAGAGCTTTCTTTTCAGCACCATCGAGTGAATCCTTACCACTGCTACACCTGGCTATCAGCGGAGCCTTGTCTGGCAGGGAAACAGTTCATTCAGCCTTATTTACTGCCTTTAAAGAATACATAGCTGATATGGCTGACTTGCTTAAACAAATGTGCTTTCTACTGGTAATTGAGATGTACAAACTACGTCATAAGGGGACGACGAGCAGATAAGAGGCAATCCATAATTTCGATTAATACATTAATGAGCGAGCTAGTAGAGATGCAGTCAATATAACTATTTGTTCAGCACTTTTTGAAATGTACAGTTACAGAATTGTCACGCTCTGGCTCCGGGACTCTGTAATTTGAGCCAGGGTGTGTTCATTCATTGGGTGTATTTCTATGTTTGTATTTCTGTTGGGTTCATTTCTATGTTTGGTCAATGACTCCCAATCCGAGGTAACGAGTGTCAGCTGTCGGCTCGTTATCTCTGATTGGGAGCCATATTTAATCTGTATGTTTTCCTGTGGGTGTTGTGGGTTTTTGTTCCTTTACGGTCATTGTAACTGTGGACTTCATGAATCGTTTATTGTTTTGCACTTTAGTATAATAAAGTCATCATGTTCGCTCAACACGCTGCGTATTGGTCCGCTTCCTGTAACGACGATCGTGACAGAAAAACCCACCAAGATGGGACCAAGCAGCGTGTCCAGGAGCCATCGCCAGGGAGATCCCTCACAGATCTCCTTCGCCTCCTGGACTGGGTCAAGCCGAGTGAGGAAGAGAGGGGCTTGACATTATGGCAGAAGGGCGAGAAGCTGGCGAGGGACATGGAGACCTGGGCCACGGGTAGGAGAGACGCCCCGAAAATTTTTAGGGGGGGGCTCACGACGGCGGACCAGCAGGAGGCTGCGATAGAGCGGCCCAGTGGGTTGCCGGAGAAGGCCGCCGGGTTACGGGGGCCACTGGTCGAAGAGGGGATGGCGGATGTAGAGGCACGGCGAGAGGTACTGGGGTGTGTTACCAGTCCGGTCCGGCCCGTTCCAGATCCCGAGGTAGAGCCAGTGGTGTGTGTCCCCAGTACGGTCCGGCCTGTTCCAGCCCCTCGCACCAAGTGTACGGTGCGCGTCGCCAGCCCAGCCCGGCCTGTCCCTGCTCCCCGTATCAAGTCTGTGGTGCGTCTCGTCAGCCCGGCTCTGCCCGTTCCTGCTCCCCGCACCAGGTCTGTGGTGCGCTTCGTCAGCCCGGTTCTGCCCGTTCCTGCTCCCCGCACCAGGTCTGTGGTGCGCTTCGTCAGCCCGGCTCTGCCCGTTCCTGCTCCCCGCACCAGGTCTGTGGTGCGCTTCGTCAGCCCTGTCCGGCCCAGTCCTGCTCCCCGCACCAAGTCAGGGGTGCGCTTCGTCAGCCTGGTAAGGCCCGTTCGTCCTCCACGCACCAAGCCAGAGGCGCGTGTCGTCAGTCCGGCTCCGGCCAGCGGGGCTAGACAGGACCAGGGGTACTTTGGGGGGTGGGAGAGGAGGTGGGGATCAAGGCCAGAGCCAGAGCCACCGCCGAGGAGGTATGCCCGCCCAGCCCTCCCTTGTTTAGCCTTATTGAGGCGCGGTCGCAGTCCGCGCCTTTAGGGGGGGGTACTGTCACGCTCTGGCTCCGGGACTCTGTAATTTGAGCCAGGGTGTGTTCATTCATTGGGTGTATTTCTATGTTTGTATTTCTGTTGGGTTCATTTCTATGTTTGGTCAATGACTCCCAATCGGAGGTAACGAGTGTCAGCTGTCGGCTCGTTATCTCTGATTGGGAGCCATATTTAATCTGTATGTTTTCCTGTGGGTGTTGTGGGTTTTTGTTCCTTTACGGTCATTGTAACTGTGGACTTCATGAATCGTTTATTGTTTTGCACTTTAGTATAATAAAGTCATCATGTTCGCTCAACACGCTGCGTATTGGTCCGCTTCCTGTAACGACGATCGTGACAAGAATTCAGAACATTGGCCGTTCTTCCAGTATTCTCCCTGTACACCAAGTCAGAACGTAGGATAAATCAAGTGGGCATATTAAATCAAATCAAATCAAATGTATTGGTCACATACACATGGTTAGCAGATGTTATTGCGAGTGTAGCGAAATGCTTGTGCTTCTAGTTCCGACAGTGCAGTAATAAGCAGACAATGAAAGCTCTTACAATATTCAATGATTATGTTAATCAAAAACAGGCTATAGGCTGCACGTGCACAACCAAGTCAGAACAGTAGGCTAAGTTTTTCGGGGGAAAAGGACCATCTTATTAGGGTGAGGCACATGGGCTACTAACATCTTACTACACAACATACACTTAGTATTACTTTCAGTATACAGTATACATATCTCCCTGGCATATTACATCATTTATGCAGCAGCATACAATACATTTTTGGACTCACATTGTTGTGCTGTGCTCACTTGAAAAGGAAGGAGGCGCAGCGGTCTTTCTTGTGGGCACATTTTGTCATCAAACTTTGTCATCAAAGTCAGGTATTGTCTGGATTTATGATGCTTTCACGACAACTGGGAACTCCGAAAAAAAACAGATCGAATCATGACGTCGGAGCTCTAGAAAGAAGCCCAACTTCCCGACTTGGAATTCCGAGTTGGATGACCGTTCAAAAAGATTTTTTCCCAGTTGGAGCTCGTTTTTCTCCGACTTTCCAATTGTTTTGAACTCACTGAAGTCTGAGATTTCCCAGTTCCGAGTTTAAGTTGTTCTGAACGCGGCAGAAGCCATGCTGGATTGACAGCATGGACAATGTATTCAACCTTTTTTGGTCCATGGTGTTGAAAGTTTATCCTTTTAATCTTGGAAAAGAGACCCTTAAACCCACACTTGGACCACACACCCACTCTACTGAATAACAGGCTAGTGATTGCTTTGTAAAGCTTGCAGTTAGCGAATGATTCCTCCCAAACCACTCATTGTTGAATTTGCGAATTCCAACTTGTGTAATGTTTATGTCCAATGGCCGATGAGCACCAATACGTTTTATCTATAATATCTCTTCATATGACAAGGATGAAAAGGATTTGCCAGTAGATTGTCAACTTGATTCATGATGATGGCTGCTTGTCTAGCATGCTAGCTAAGATTTTGAAAGTATGATGTTGACATGATCAGTCCAATCAAAGCTACGGTAAATATAACTTGATTTGACATCATTTTATCTGTGGACAATGACCTTGAGCCTTCTTGGATGGGCATTTCTAATGTAACTCTATGGCATCACCCAAGGGGCTTGAATTTTCTAGCTCTCCACATAGATTTTGCGTGACGTAGTGTCCCCATGAGTGACAGAATCTGAGCCAATCACGGCGCAACTAGCAATTCCACGGCTCAGACACGAGATGTATGTGGCAGGGTTTACAGACAATCACGGACTACAATAGGAAAACCAGCCATGTCGTGGACACCGACGTCTTGCTTCCAGACAAGCTAAACAAGTACTTTGCCCACTTTGAGGATAATACAGTGCCACCGACGCGGCCAGCTACCAAGGACTGTGGGCTCTCCTTCTCCGTGGCTGACGTGAGTAAGACATTTAAACGTTTTAACATTCGCAAGGCTGCCGGCCCAATGGCATTCCTAGCCGCGTCCTCAGAGCATGCACAGACTAGAAGACTGGTGTGTTTACGGACATATTGAATCTCTCCCTATCTCAGTCTACCGTCCCCACATACTTCAAGATGGCCACCATTGTTCCTGTACCCAAGAATGCAAAGGTAACTGAACTAATTGACTAGCGCCCCGTAGCACTCGCTTCTGTCATCATGAAGTACTTTGAGAGACTAGTCAAGGATCATATAACCTCCACCTTACCTGTCAACCTAGACCCACTTCAATTTGCATACCGCCCCAATAGGTCCACAGACTATGTAATCGCCATTACACTGCATACTGCCCTATCCCATCTGGACAAGAGGAATACCTATGGAAGAATGCTGTTCATTGACTATAGCTCAGCATTCAACACCATAGTACCCTCCAAGCTCATCATCAAGCTTAAGGCCCTGTGTAATTGGGTCCTGGACTTCCTGATGGGCCGCCCCCAGGTGGTGAAGGTAGGAAACAACATCTCCACTTTGCTGATCCTCAACACTGGGGCCCCACAAGGGAGTGTGCTCAGCCCCCTACTGTACTCCCTGTTCACCCATGACTGCGTAGCCATGCACGCCTCCAACTCAATCATCAAGTTTGCAGACGACACAATAGTAGTAGGCTTGATTACCAATAATGATGAGACAGTCTACAGGGAGGAGGTGACGGCTCTCGGAGTGTGGTGTCAGGAAAATAACCTCTCACTCAATGTAAAAAAAAAAGGAGATGATCGTGGACTTCAGGAAACAGCAGAGGGAGTACCCCCCTATCCACATCGACGTGACAGCAGTGGAGAAGGTGGAAAGTTCCTCGGCATACATATCAATGACAAACTGAAATGGTCCAACCACACAGACAGTGTGGTGAAGAAGGCGCAACAGCATCTCTTCAACCTCTGGAGGCTGAAGAAATTAGGCCTTTCACCTAAAACCCTCACAAACTTTTACAGATGCACGATTGAGAGCATCCTGTCGGGCTGTATCACCGCCTGGTATGGCAACTGCACAGCCCATAACCGCAGGGCTCTCCAGAGAGTGGTGCGGTCTGCACAACGCATCTCCGGGGGGCAAACTACCTGCCCTCCAGGACACCTACAGCACCCGATGTCACAGGAAGGCCAAAAAGATAATCAAGGACAACTACCACCCGAGCCACTGCCTGTTCACCCCGTTATCATCCAGAAGGCGAGAACAGTATAGGTGCATCAAAGCTGGGACCGATTGACTGAAAAACAGCTTCTATCTCAAGGCCATCAGACTGTTAAACAGCCATCACTAGCACAGAGAGGCTGCTGCCTACATACAGCCTTGAAAATCACTGGCCACTTTAATAAATAGAACACTAGGGACTTTAATAATGCCACTTTAATGTTTACATATCTTGCATTACCGATCTCATATGTATATACTGTATTCTATACTATCTATTGCATCTTAGACTATGCCACTCTGATAATGATAATGACGTTGCTCATCCATATATTTATATATTCTTATTCCATTCCTTTACTTAGATTTGTGTGTATTAGGTTTTTGTTGTAGAACTGTTAGATGTTACTTGCTAGATATTGGTGCACTGTCGGAACTAGAAGCACAAGCATTTCGCTACACTCGCAATAACATCTGCTAACCATGTATATGTGACCAATACATTTGATTTGATTTGACATTTGAACCCCTAAACTCTGTATTTTCAGCTGGCTGCCCCACCACCACAGAAAGCACTGAGCTAGGCTGAAACACTTGTATTTTGGAGCTGCCTTACTCAAGAAAGGAAAAAAGAGACCATGTTTGTATGCGGCTTTGTTAACTCAATGATTTTTTGTAAACATTGTTTGCAAACTGATATGTGACACATATTAATGACAAAATAACATGCGAAACAGGAAACAACAACAAAAACTAAATAAAATGTCTAAACAGGTGGGGCTCTGAGTATTTTTGTAATACACCAAACATACTGCAAACCATTCAGATACAGCACATATGAGTACTATACCATTCAATGTAAACATGCATACACACCATTCTAGATGTTATCCCAAATAACCTCATACCATTATACAAATGGATATACAGTATATCTACAATAACTCTATTCTATCCAGGAATTCCAAGTCTTATGAAAGGACTGTGTGCTGCCACATTGGCCTATATAATACACACCTTTGTCTAATGTCATACAGGAATTGACCTCATCTATCCATTGAGACCTATTAGGAGGATCCTCATGATGCCACTTAAAAAGTTCTATATATATGAATAAGCTAAATCAAAGATTTATTGTTATTTTTTGCCCACCACCACCCTTCCTCAATCAGGGGACTAAACTGTTATCTATTAAAAGTATTGTTTAATTAGTATCTCTTTTTCAATATTGTCTTTCCATGTCTTTTTTCTTATTTCTCCTCCAATCATAGTAAGACATACAGGTGTTTAATACATTGGACAGACTTTATAAATAAACATCCCACAATTGCAAGTGGGAGCTAAAAGTTCCTGGTCCCCCAGATTATCGTCTACTCCTCACCCAGATCTCACTACCCCCTTCAGCCCACTGCCCCAGTGTGATTGACACACAAAAACAAACAAGAAACATTAAAGAACAGTAACCCTAACAAAGTACAAAAACATATTGTTATTATGCATTTCTTTGGTATCAAGGAATTTTGGATGCAAGAAGGTAATAAACACTTAGATGGAGAGTTGATACAATGTATTTAATATACGGTACCGGATTCAGCATAGCAATCTGCACGTGGATTGCATCTTACTATCATAACTACTAGACAAAGGAAATCTCTTAGTTTATATAGCCCTTTACACATTTCTTCAACAACTTCTGGTAACCGTCAGTTGGCACTCCCCACCCTGATGTTATCCCCTTGTACCCCAGGCAGGATATTCCATCTGTCAATCATTCTAAGATAAACACCAGTGAGCTCCCTAGACATCCTGGTATCCTTGGCATTCAGACTTTGTGACACCAAGAGTGACCTATCTACTGGATTTAACCTCGTCCCTAAAACCATGTGAAAACACGTCATATCACACATAAAAAAATATATTACACAAAGAAACAATACTACAAGAATACATAAACTCAAAGTAAAAATTATCATGTGACTCATCAGCAACAAATTGAATGTGCATCCCCTCTGATGGTTAGATAAGACTGCTCAATATTATAAATCCACTCTCATTGGTTTTAGACAAGAAGGAAATTTGGACAATTTATACAAAATACGTTTTTATTCACATTTTAAATATTATTTTTTTCAAGTAGACAGGCAATACAGTTCAGTTCAACACAGGTACAAAAGGGAAATACAAAATATAAATAATAATTTATACAAATAAAAAACAATAATTTATGGATTTAAATATAATAAATAGACTAACAGGGTCCCACATGATTGTATTCATGCTTTATAAACTGGTAAGGGCGTAGCTTCTGAGATGAGTCTGGATGATCAGTACATCTGTGCTGCAAGGATATCCAATCTTTGCAGATGACGTTTCGTCTCTTTCCTGATGAGCTCCCACGCCTGTGCACTGTAGTTCTGAAAAACACAGAAAAATGTAAATATTAGTGGGGTGAACTTTCTTGGCAATATAATGACCATATTGTCTTGAACAACAAAGAAAGGATTGGTCTCGTATGTATTAAGCTTCTCAGAGTAGGAGTGCTGATTTAGGATCAGTTTTGCCTTTTAGATTATTATAAATAGGAGGACAGAGGAGACCTGAGAGAAGACCTGATACTAGATCAGCACTTCTTCTCTGAGACTCTTGATACATATGGCCCCATTTCTTTTTTAGGAACCCTGCTCCTGTTTATCCTAGCCTAGTTTATATTCATTTGATTACAGGTATCAAATACGTTTCCATAAGAAACCAAACTCACCATTTTTCTCAGAACCTTCCTATTTAACTTCTTGAAGTACCGTTTCAGTCTCCTCTCAGGTTTCATGGCAGGTGATACCTGTTGGACAAAATTAAACAAAACATTAGCGTCATACAGATGTAGGATCTTAATTCGACCTCTTTTTTAAATGAGAATTTTCCTGCACGGCAGGAAATGGAAACTTACAGCGTATTCAAGGTTTAAAAAGGATTCTAAAGTTTGTAATTTCCACTTTAAGATATCAAACTTGAATGTCCATTAATTATAATCCGCAATAATCTACATTTCTCTTTGCTGCAGTATTATTTTCGTGATGTTGCAAACTGGCTCAAAATCTATAATAACCCATATACAGTACATTCGGAAATATTCAGACCCCTTTCCTTTTTCTACATTTTGTTACGTTACAGCCTTATTCTAAAATGTATCGAAGAAAACAAATTCCTCATCGATCTACAGACAATAACCCATAATGACAATGCAAAAACAGAAATACCTTATTTACATAAGTATTCAGACCCTTTGCTATGAGACTCATAATTGAGCTGAGGTGAATCCTGTTTCCATTGATCATCATTGAGATATTTCTACAGGTGAAGTCCACCTGAGGTAAAATCAAATGATTGGACATGATTTTGAAAGGCACACACCTGTCTATATAAGGTACCACAGTTGACAGTGCATGTCAGAGCAAAAACCAAGCCCTGAGGTCAAAGGAATTGTCCGTAGAGCTCTGAGACAAGATTGTGTCGAGGCACAGATCTGGGGAAGGGTACCAAAAAATGTCTGCAGCATTGAAGGTCCCCAAGAAAACAATGGCCTCCATCATTATTAAATGGAAGAACTTTGGAACCACCAGGACTCTCCTAGAGCTGGCCGCCCTGCCAAACTGAGCAATCAGGGGAGAAGGGCCTTGGGCAAGGAGGTGGCCAAGAACCCGATGGTCACTCTGATAGAGCTCCAGATTTCCTCTGTGGAGATGGGAGAACCTTCCAGAAGGACAACCATCTCTGCAGTACTCCACCAATCAGGCCTTTATGGTAGAGTGGCCAGACGGAAGCCATTACTCAGTAAAAGGCACATGACAGCCCGCTTGGAGTTTGCCAAAAGGCACCTAAAGGACTCTCAGACCATGAGAAACTAGATTCTCTGGTCTGATGAAACCAATATTTAACTCTTTGGCCTGAATGCCAAGGGTCACATCTGGAGGAAACCTGGCACCATCCCTACGGTGAAGTATGGTGGTGGAAGCATCATGCTGTGGGGATGTTTTTCAGTGGCAGAGCGATCCTTGGTGAAAACCTGCTCCAGATCTCTCAGGACCTCAGACTGGGGCGAGGTTCACCTTCCAACAGGACAACCACCCTAAACACACAGCCAAGACAATGCAGGAGTGGCTTTGGGAAAAGTCTCTGAATGTTCTTGATTGGCCCAGCCTGTCACGGTTTCGGCCGAGGCTGCCTCTCTTCCTTGTTCGGGCAGGCTTCGGCGTTCGTTGTCTCCGGAATACTAGCTGCCACCGTTGTATGTTTCATGTTCGTTTGCTTTTGTCTGTTTGTTGTGACACCTGTTCTCGTTTAGCGTAATTAGTGTCCTATAAGTTTCTCGTTGTTTTTGTCTAGTGTTGTGTGTGATTGATTTATGTCTGTCGTGTGTTGTGCTTGTATATTGCTTATTCGCTCGGTTGAGCTTTACTCCACTGTGTTGGAGCGTTTACGCACATGTTTAGTGCGCCTTTAGTTTTGTCGCCTTCGTGCGTAGTTTCGCCTTCGGGCAAGTTTGTTCGATTGTTCCTTGTTGGAAATTGCACTAAAGTCTTTTGGACTATACTTCGGTGTCCTGCGCTTGATTCCACCACTACACCCACCTACAGCATTCCTGACACAGCCAGAGCCCAGACTTGAGCGAGACTCTATCGAACATCTCTGGAGAGACCTGAAAATAGTCCCCCTTGGCGTTTTTCCTATTTTGTTGCATTACAACCTGTAATTTAAATTGATTTTTATTTGGATTTCATGTAATGGACATACACAAAATAGTCTAAATTGGTGAAGTGAAATGAAAATAAATTACTTGTTTCAAAATAATTCTACAAAATAAATCACAGAAAAGTGGTGCATGCATATGTATTCACCCCTTTGCTATGAAGCCCCTAAATAAGATATTGTGCAACCAATTACCTTCAGAAGTCACACAACTAGTTAAATAAAGTCCACATGTAGGCAATCTAAGTGTCACATGATCTCAGTATATATACACCTGTTCTGAAAGGCCCCAGAGTCTGAAACACCACTAAGCAAGGGGCACCACCAAGCAAGCGGCATCATGAAGACCAAGGAGCTCTCCAAACAGGTCAGGGATAAAGTTGTGGAGAAGTACAGATCAGGGTTGGTTATAAAAAAAATATTAGAAACTTTGAACATCCCACGGAGCACCATAAAATCCATTGTAAAAAAATGGAAAGAATGTGGCACCACAACAAACCTGCCAAGAGAGGGCCGCCCACCAAAACTCATGGACTAGGCAAGGAGGGCATTAATCAGAGAGGCAACAAAGAGACCAAAGATAACACTGAAGGAGCTGCAAAGCTCCACAGCGGAGATTGGAGTATCTGTCCATAGGACCACTTTAAGCCGTACACTCCATAGAGCCAGGCTTTACGGAAGAGTGGCCAGAAAAAAGCCATTGCTTAAAGAAAAAAATAAGCAAACACGTTTGGTGTTCGCCAAAAGGCATGTGGCAGACTCCCTAAACATATGGAAGAAGGTACTCTGGTCAGATGTGACTAAAATTGAGCTTTTTGGCTATCAAGGAAAACGCTATGTCTGGCGCAAACCCAACACCTCTCATCACCCCGAGAACACCATCCCCATAGTGAAGCATGGTGGTGGCAGCATCATGCTGTGGGGATGTTTTTCATCGGCAAGGACTGGGAAACTGATCAGAATTGAAGGAATGATGGATGGCGCTAAAGACAGGGAAAGTCTTGAGGGAAACCTGTTTCAGTCTTCCATAGATTTGAGACTGGAACAGAGGTTCACCTTCCAGCAGGACAATGACCCTAAGCATACTGCTAAAGCAACACTCGAGTGGTTTAAGGGGAAACATTTAAATGTCTTGGAATGGCCTAGTCAAAGCCCAGACCTCAATCCAATTGAGAATCTGGGGCATGACTTAAAGATTGCTGTACACCAGCGGAACCCATCCAACTTGAAGGAGCTGGAGCAGTTTTGCCTTGAAGAATGGGCAAAATCCCAGTGGCTAGATGTGCCAAGCTTATAGAGACATACCCCAAGAGACTTGCAGCTGTAATTGCTGTAAAAGGTGGCTCTACAAAGTATTGACTTTGGGGGGTTGAATAGATAGGCACGCTCAAGTTTTCTATTTTTATGTCTTATTTCTTGTTTGTTTCACAATAAAACATATTTTGCATCTTCAAAGTGGTAGGCATGTTGTGTAAATCAAATGATACAACCCCCCCCCAAAATCAATTTTAATTCCAGGTTGTAAGGCAACAAAATAGGAAAAATGCCAAGGAGGGTGAATACTTTCGCAAGCCTCTATAGTTGTGCAGCGATGCTCCCTATCCAACCTGACAGAGCTTGAGAGGATCTGCAGATACAGGTGTGCCAAGCTTGTAGCATCATACCCAAGAAGACTCAAGGCTGTAATCGCTGTCAAAGGTGCTTCAACAAAGTACTGAGTAAAGGGTCTGAATACTTATGTAAATGTGATATTTCCATTTTTTACTGTTAAGACATTTGCAAACATTTCTAAAACACGGTTTTTCCTTTGTCATTATGGGGTATTGTGTGTAGATTGATGAGGGGAAAAACAATTTAATCCATTTTAGAATAAGGCTGTAACGTAACATGTGGAAGAAGTCAAGGGGTTGCACTTCATACGTAGATTTGTTCACTTCTAGAGTTAGTAGGCTACACCTAAAACAGGGCCCTCCAACCCTGTTCCTGGAGAGATACCGTCCTTTAGGTTTTCACTCCAGTCCTAATCTAGCACACCTGATTAATTAGCTGCTTGATAAACTGAATCAGGTTAGTTACAACTGGGGTTGGAGCGAAAACCTACAGGAGGGTAGCTCTCCATGAACAGGGTTGGAGAGCCCTGACCTCAACAGTGATTATACTTTAAAATAGACTCGTTACTTACACAGGAATTAAGGTTCTCAAATTGGCGTTCAAGAATGTTGAGGAAATCATCCAGGTTTTTCTTGTCCCAGGTGACAGCATTCATATTCCCATCAAACAGTTTTGTGATTTCATAGATGGTGTCTTTCAGGAACCTGACTTTGTCCTCAAACTACACAGGATGATATAAAACAAATATTAGAAACAGTATAGGCTTCCGTTATGGCATCAATATAACATTGGGTCAAGACCGCTATACCAAAGCATATCAGAACATGATGAGTCAAAATTCAAGTCTTGACCTCAGCATCATCTATGTGTCTGTAAAGTGATGTTGGGAAAAAGACAGGGGCATTCTGCTTTGTGATATCTCCTCCCTGGAAAACAATCAATATAGTATGTTAAAACACGTGTCAAATACTTCAAAAACAATCAAGACTGTCATAAAGTATAGCTTATACTGCAAGTACAGTAGGTCTAATGTAGATTGCCTCTCTTGATATCTCTGTCACTATAGCCTTAGCGCCCTTTTACTATGGCTATTCAAATATAGGCTAACAGTTTTCTGACAAAGAGGCTAAACATGAAACATTTTACTATTTTACTTGGTTGGTTGTTTTGCTATCCTTAATACATGCATTCAGTCTGCTCTTACAGCGTGCTGATAACTCACCATCTGGTCCAGCAGGGAAAGGTATTCTGCGCTCAAGTGTCCGTAGTGGTGTCGGATCCAGTCACAGCAATGACACACGCTCTGCATACTGCAAATAATAAGAAAAATACACGTCCAACTCTGCATTGTATACATTGTAAATAGCAGTTTGTTTCGCTCTTAGTTTTCCACATGAGTTTGAACATCTTGCCTGTGTTAAGTAGTTTTATGTGGAGTTGGGAAAGGGAAAACTGTATGGAGAATTTCCCCCGATCAACCTACCGGAGGCGGGGACATTCACTTTCCAGACTAGCACATGCAGCCGTAGGAATTCCATGCCTGCTCCGTCTTCTGGACGACCAAATCCCGATACATCTATACACATTCTCCTTGAAATCAGCGTTGAATGATAGTTGAACCACACGATAACATTATTAAATGTAGATATCGGCTAGGCTATTAGCGAGAATAGGCTATTCACGAGCTATGCTTTCAACTGCTAATAACTTCGCGTGAAAATATTTTAAAAAGTCTGATAACAAATTCGTCGAAGTCGAAATAAAAAACCCACTTCTTAAGAAATGTAGCCATATAAGACATTAATTTAGTAGGTTTCGTTCAAAGTTAGTCCGAAATATTGTTCTGCAGCTCCGGCAAGTCCTCTGCTGTTGCGCTACAAATGAAAAGTGAATGGGAGACGTCAGCTTCACTACCCCAATCTCTCAACTATCATTTTCACAATGACGTAAACAACTTTCTCCCTACTGTTGTCTGCTGGTGATGCAATGTTGACAAGCAACGACAACATGATTTGTTAGAACTTTCTATTTGTCGTTTTCTTTAAAATTGGAAAATGAAAAATAATACGTGACTATAGTTCCTTGGTATAGGCTACAATATCAGGGATATTTTCCCTATAATGAATAGTTTTGACAGGGGTATAACCTACTGTTGTGTGTGTGTGTGTGTGTGTGTGTGTGTGTGTGTGTCATAGTGTTGTGCACGTTTTTGAATGACTATGCAAGGTCAAATCTTGGCATTGATTTATTTCCCCCTTTTTCTATATAATATTGGGATTCATTTAGAATGTACAAAGCCTATGAAACTGTAAAGATCATATACTGTAAGGAAGTGGTCACCAAAACTGTCTGCATGTTCCTGGAGACCAGCAGGAGGAGGTAAAGGCTTTTGTTCCAACCCAGCACAAACACAGCTGTTTCACGAGGGTCTTGATAAGATGTCATAAGTGGTTTCATCTTGAAATGTCATGTTATAGGCTAAATTATGAGATGTAGCCTAATTATTCTGCTGGGCGTCTCAGAGTAGGAGTGCTGATCTAGGATCAGGACCACCTCTGTCCATTCATTATAATCTAAAAGGCTAAACTAATCCTAGGTCAGCACTCCTACTCTCTGAGACGCTTTATGAATATGGGACTTGGTGTTATTAGATATAGCCTTAATAGGCCTTATGTATAAAATAAATGTAATCTATTGGGGACCAGCCATGAGGATGAATCATAAGGATGAGGATGAATCGTAAGAGAGCTGTGGCTTTCAAGGAGAGGGACACTAATCCGGAGGTTTATAAGAAATCCCGCTATGCCCTCAGGCGAACCATCAAACAGGCAAAGCGTCAATACAAGATTGAATCCTACTACACCGGCTCTGACGCTCGTTGCATGTGGCAGGGCTTGCAAACTATTACGGACTACAAAGGGTAACCCAACTCCAAGTTGCCCAGCAGACCATCATAGTCCCTGTGCCCAAGAACACTAAGGTAACCTGCCTAAATGAATACCGACCCGTAGCACTCACGTCTGTAGCCATGAACTTGGAAAGAAAGAAAAGAAGAAAATAAATTCCACAAATGGACTTTAAGGAAGGCACACCTGTTAATTGAAATGCGTTCCAGGTGACTACCTAATGAAGCTGGTTGAGAGAATGCCAAGAGTGTGCAAAGCTTTCATCAAAGCAAAGGGTGGCTATTTGAAGAATCTCAGATATAAAATATTATTTGGATTTGTTTAACACTTTTTTGGTTACTACATTATTCCATATGTGTTATATCATAGTTTTGATGTCTTCACTATTATTCTACAATGTAGAAAATAGTACAAATTAAGAAAAACCCTTGAATGAGTAGATGTTCTAAAACTTTTGACTGGTAGTGTATGTGAGAATGCTATTCCTTGACTACAGCTCAGCATTCAACACCATAGTGCCCTCAAAGCTCTTCACTAAGCTAAGGACCCTGGGACTAAACACCTCCCTCTGCAACTGGATCATGGACTTCCTGACGGGCCGCCCCCAGGTGGTAAGGGTAGGTAACAACACATCTGCCAGGCTGATCCTAAACACGGGGGCCCCTCAGGGGTGCGTGCACAGTCCGCTCCTGTACTCCCTGTTCACCCATGACTGCGTGACCAGGCACGACTCCAACACCATCATTAAGTTTGCCGACGACACAACAGTTGTAGGCCTGATCACCGACAATGATGAGACAGCCTATAGGGAGGAGGTCAGAGACCTGGCCGTGTGGTGCCAGGATAACAACCTCTCCCTCAACGTGATCAAGACAAAGGAGATGATTGAGCACGCCCCCATTCTCATCAACGGGGCTGTAGTGGAGTAAGTTGAGAGTTTCAAATTCCTTGGTGTCCACATCACCAACAAACTATCATGGTCCAAACACACCAAGACAGTCGTGAAGAGGACACGACAAAGCCTATTTCCCCTCAGGAGACTGAAAAGATTTGGCATGGGTCCTAAGGTCCTCAAAAAGTTCAACAGCTGCACCATCGAGAGCATCCTGACTGGTTGCATCACTGCCTGGTATGGCAACTGCTCGGCCTCCGACCGCAAGGCACTACAGAGGGTAGTGCGTACGGCCAAGTACATCACTGGGGCCAAGCTTCCTTCCATCCAGGACCTCTATACCAGGCGTGTCAGAGGAAGGCCCTAAACATTTTCAAAGACTCCAGACACTCTAGTCAGAGATTGTTCTCTCTGCTACCGCATGTCAAGCCGTACCTGAGCGCCAAGTCTAGGTCCAAAAGGCTTCTTTACAGCTTCTACCCCCAAGCCATAAGACTCCTGAAAATCTAATCAAATGGCTAACCGGACTATTTGCATTGTCCCCCCCCCCCCACCTCCCCTCTTTTATGCTGCTGCTACTCTCTGTTTATTATCTATGCATAGTCACTTTAACTCTACCTACATGTACACATGACCTTAATTACCTCGACTAACCTGTGCCCCCGCACATTGACTCTGTACCGGTACCCCCCGTATATAGCCTCGCTACTGTTATTTTACGGCTGCTCTATTTTTTACTCATTCATTTTTTACTTAACATTTATTTTTCTTAAAACTGCATTGTTGGTTAAGGGCTTGTAATTTGATTTGATTTGAATATGGCTTTGTTTCTGGCTTCCTTAGTGAATTTACCCACGCACCGCTACTGCTGGTCAGTCAATGTCATAGAAAGGTCCTAATGTTTTGTACACTCAGTGTATTTCCTTGGTATACGATATCAGGGATATTTTCCCTGTTCCCAAGAAAGCGAAGGCAACTGAACTAAATGACTATCGCCCCGTAGCACTCTCCTCTGTCATCATGAAGTGTTTTGAAAGGCTATTTAAGGATCATATCAACTTCACCTTACTCGACACTGTCACGATCGTCAAAAGGAGGAGACCAAAGCGCAGCGTGTTGAGCGAACATCGTAGACTTTATAATAAAGAAACCACGATCAAAACAACAAACCAAATATGACGAAAGTGAAGTTCAATACTGATAAAGACTAACAGCAACAAGGAAACAAAAACCCACAAAACCAAGGTGAAACCACACAGTATAAATATGGCTCCCAATCAGAGATAACGAGCCGACAGCTGACACTCGTTACCTCCGATTGGGAGTCATATGACTAAATCAACATCAAAACCAAACATAGAAATGAAACAACTAGATCCCACATAGAACTACACCCAAACGAAAATGACAACCCTGGCTCACTACTAAGAGTCCCGGAGCCAGAACGTCACAGTACCCCCCCCTAAAGGCGCGGACTGCGACCGCGCCTCACAACCCCACAATAGGGGAGGGCTGGGTGGGTGTTGCTCCCCGGAGGCGGTTCCGGCTCCGGGCTTGACCACCACCCCACTATAGTTACTACCCGCTTTCTTAACCTCCTCCCAATGACCACCCTCCACTTAAACCCACCTGGATTAAGGGGCAGCACCGGACTAAGAGGCAGCACCAGGCTGAGGGACAGCACCGGACTAAGGGGCAGCACTGGACTAAGGGGCAGCACTGGACTAAGGGGCAGCACCTGACTAAATGGCGGATCCTGGCTGGCTGGCTCTGGCGGATCCTGGCTGGACGGCTCTGGCGGATCCTGGCTGGACGGCTCTGGCGGATCCTGGCTGGACGGCTCATGGCTGGCTGACGGATCTGGCTGCTCATGGCTGGCTGACGGATCTGGCTGCTCATGGCTGGCTGACGGATCTGGCTGCTCATGGCAGGCGGAAGGCTCTGGCTGATCCCGTCTGGCGGAAGGCTCTGGCTGATCCCGTCTGGCGGAAGGCTCTGGCTGATCCGGTCTGACGGAAGGCTCTGGCTGCTCCTGTCTGGCGGAAGGCTCTGGCTGATCCTGTCTGGCGGAAGGCTCTGGCTGATCCTGTCTGGCGGAAGGCTCTGGCTGATCCTGTCTGGCAGAAGGCTCTGGCTGATCCTGTCTGGCAGAAGGCTCTGGCTGATCCTGTCTGGCGGAAGGCTCTGGCTGATCCTGTCTGGCGGAAGGCTCTAGCGGCTCTGGTCTGGCGGACGGCTCTGATGGCTCATGGCAGACGGGCGGCTTTGCAGGCTTTGGGCAGACGGGCAGTTCAGGCCCCGTTGGGCAGACGGCAGACTCTGGCCGTCTGAGGCGCACCGTAGACTTGGTGCGGGTGGCCGGAACAGGCCGGACCGGGCTGGCGACGCGCACCGTAGTCTTGGTGCGGGTGGCAGGAACAGGCCGGGTCGGGCTGGCGACGCGCACCGTAGTCTTGGTGCGGGTGGCAGGAACAGGCCGGACCGGGCTGGCGACGCGCACCGTAGACTTGGTGCGGGTGGCAGGAACAGGCCGGGTCGGGCTGGCGACGCGCACCGTAGTCTTGGTGCGGGTGGCCGGAACAGGCCGGACCGGGCTGGCGACGCGCACCGTAGTCTTGGTGCGGGTGGCAGGAACAGGCCGGGTCGGGCTGGCGACGCGCACCGTAGTCTTGGTGCGGGTGGCAGGAACAGGCCGGGCTGGGCTGGCGACGCGCACCGTATCTCTGGTGCGAGAGGCCGGAACAGGCCGGGCCGGGCTGGCGAAGCGCACCGTATCCCTGGTGCGTGGAGTAGGAACAGGCCGGGCTGGGCTGGCGACGCGCACCGTATCCCTGGTGCGAGTGGCCGGAACAGGCCGGGCCGGGCTGGCGAAGCGCACCGTATCCCTGGTGCGTGGAGTAGGAACAGGCCGGGCTGAGCTGGCGACGCGCACCGTATCCCTGGTGCGAGTGGCCGGAACAGGCCGGGCCGGGCTGGCGAAGCGCACCCTATCCCTGGTGCGTGGAGCAGGAACAGGCCGGGCTGGGTTGGCGACGCGCACCGCATCCCTGGTGCGAGTGGCCGGAACAGGCCGGGCCGGGCTGGCGTAGCACACCGTGGACCTGGTGCTTGGAGTAGGAACAGGCCGGTCCGTACCGGGAACACACACCACTGGCCTCAACCGAGGATCAGGAACGGGCCGGACCGGACTGGCAACACACATCAGTCTTTCACGCCGTGCCACACACACTTCCCTCCCTCTACTCGCCAATGGCTCCCGTACTCCGTTAGCCTTCTCTCCTTTTCTCCCTGTGGCAGCCTCCTGCTGCCCAGCCGCCCAAGCCATGTGCCCCCCCCAAAAAAATTTTTGGGGTTGCCTCCCGTCCTTCCGACGATGGCCCTGCCGATGCCGTTGCTCCTCTCGCCGTCGCCTCTCCACCGTCTCGTTCCATGGTCGGCGATCCATACCATCCAGGATCTCCTCCCAAGTCCAGGACCCTTTACCGTCCAACAGTTCCTCCCATGTCCAGACCCTTTGCTCCTGGACGCGCTGCTTGGTCCTTTTATGGTGGGTTTTTCTGTCACGATCGTCAAAAGGAGGAGACCAAAGCGCAGCGTGTTGAGCGAACATCGTAGACTTTATAATAAAGTAACCACGATCAAAACAACAAACCAAATATGACGAAAGTGAAGTTCAATACTGATAATGACTAACAGCAACAAGGAAACAAAAACCCACAAAACCAAGGTGAAACCACACAGTATAAATATGGCTCCCAATCAGAGATAACGAGCCGACAGCTGACACTCGTTACCTCCGATTGGGAGTCATATGACTAAATCAACATCAAAACCAAACATAGAAATGAAACAACTAGATCCCACATAGAACTACACCCAAACGAAAATGACAACCCTGGCTCACTACTAAGAGTCCCGGAGCCAGAACGTCACAGACACCCTAGATCAGGGGTGTCAAACTCATTTTAGCTCAGGGGCCACATGGAGGAAAATCTATTCCCAAGTGGGCCGGACCGGAAAAATCATGGTATATATAACTTAAAAACAACAACTTCAGATTGTTTTCTTTGTTTTAATACGATCAACATACAACATAAAGCTGGAGCCTGAGGACAGTGTGTCCAAAATAGTACAAGCACAACATCACTATTAATCATAAAACACGTCAAGTTTATTTGAAAATTCTAAAGAAAAAGAACACATAAACACACAATGCCTCAGTGATTAACAGAACTGTTTCACAGATCACAGAACTATATCAGGGTGTCATTTCTCAGGCAGAAATGTAGATAAAAATAATGAAATCCTGTTCCCCAGACAAGTGCAAGAACCACAGAGTCAAGAATAGGTTAAATATACAAATAAAATAAAAACAATTAAAAACAATAGCACATCAACATAAAAACATATAAACATAAAGCTGGAGCCTGAGGACAGTGTCCAAAAGCACAACATCACTATTAATCATAAAACACCTCAAGTTATTTGAAAGTTCTGAGGACAAAGAACACACAAACACACAATGCCTCAGTGATTCACAGAAGTATATCACAGATCACAGAACTATATCAGGGTGTCATTTCTCAGGCAGAAATGTAGATAAAAATAATGAAATCCTGTTCCCCAAACAAGTGCAAGAACCACAGAGTCAAGAATAGGTTAAATATACAAATAAAATAAAATCAATTAAAAACAATAGCACATCAACATAAAAACATATAAACATAAATCTGAAAGCGTTGCTCAAACTCCCGTAACAGTCCCGTTATTTTATCTTTGAACCGCTTCATGTCTGCCACATGTTGGGTCGCGCACACATTTTTCAGACAGGGGAAGTGAGCTGCATCACCACCGGCAAGTTGCGTCTCCCACAATGACAGCTTCAACTTGAAAGAACGTATGCTGTCATAATACTGCGTGACAACTTTGTTGCGCCCTTGCAGCTGTTTGTTCAAGTTATTCAGGTGCTCTGTAACATCCACCATAAATGCAAGGTCCTGCATCCATTCTGCGGAATGAAATTCTAACACTGGTTTGCCCTTTTCTTCCATGAACTGTTCAATTTCTTCTCGTAAATCAAAGAAACGCCTCAGCACAGCACCTCGGCTTAACCATCTTACCTCAGTGTGGTATGGCAGGCCATAGATGTGGTCTTTCTCTCTGAGAAGGCTGTCAAACTGACGGTGATTCAGGCTTCTGGATCGGATGAAATTAACAGTTTGGATGACCACCTTCATGACGTTATCCATCTTTAATGACTTGCAACACAAATCCTCCTGGTGCAAAATACAGTGAAAAGTCAAAAAATCACGTCCTCCATTTGCAGATTGCACTTTCTCTCTGAACTTTGTCACAACGCCTGCTTTTTTCCCGATCATTGAGGGCGCACCATCTGTAGCCAGGCTGACAGCGCGGGACCAGTCCACTCCGACCCTGTCCAGCGCGCCGACGAGTGCGGTAAAAATATCAGCTGCTGTCGTTGTATCTGTCATCGGCACCAACTCCACGAACTCCTCGGTGACGGTCAATGTGTCATCAACTCCGCGGATGAAAATGGCCAGTTGTGCAACATCTGTAATGTCCGTGCTTTCATCAATTGCAACCGAAAACGCAATAAATGACTTTACTTTTTGCTTCAACTGGCTGTCCAAATCCACTGAAAGATTGGAAATCCTGTCTGCAACTGTATTTCTTGTCAGGCTGATATTTGCAAAAGCCTGCCGCTTTTCAGGGCACACAATCTCCGCTGCCTTCATCATGCATGTTTTTACAAATTCACCCTCACTAAATGGTTTTGAAGCCACTGCGATTTCATTAGCAATGAGGTAGCTAGCTTTCACTGCAGCGTCACTGATGTCTCGGCTGTGAGTAAACACAGACTGCTGTTTCTTCAGACCCGCCAACAGTTCATTCACCTTCTCTCTTCTCCGCTGTCCTTCTCCGCTGTCCCATCCAGTGGACGCAATTGGAACAGCAGTTTATTTTATTGAAAAATTGCAGCGCATTTTTATACTTTACAAATATATATATATATATATATATATATTTTTTTTTTATCATCTCGCGGGCCGGATTAAACCCGTTTGCGGATCTGTTCCACATGGCAGCGATGCACTTTACCGTCAGGCATCCGAGTCCTGTAAAGCAGACAGGTCAAGTGGCTTCTTCCACGACTGCAGGAACCCACTCAGGGACTCCAGAGTAGCTCCTCATGTAAACAGACTTTTCGGGTACAAAGTGCCTTAAATGACCATGGCCCCAGTCTGCATTATCCTCCAATCGCCTGTTCATTAAGTCGAAGACGATGGGGGGAGGGGGGGGGTTTATAAGCTGACATATGGAATTGTTTTAAGATGGTCATGCCATGGATAATTTAGCCATTGGATTTTTTATTTTAGAAATGATTTAATTAAATATTGAATTTGGCCAAATCCCATAGAAACGAATTGAATAACATATTCATAAAAGGCAACAACAAAAAAAACAGTCAAAAAATAAATCATAAAGAATAAGGTTTTAAAGTGTCTGTCCTATATACGAGATAGAAGAAATCTCAGGAAATATAATCTTTCTTTGATATATATACATATTGAACCCCTTTATTTGGGTAGGCACAAAACTACCTCCATAATTCCATTCATTTTTTAAACCAGTACTGGTTACTTTCAGACGATTCCTGTGACACTTGTGGGGGTTATAGAGCAAAACGAGAATCTCCCCTTTCCACAGTAGGGTCACATTAGTTTGATACCCAAACAGTTCGGACGCTACAAACAGGAGTTGGCACATCGATGGTACCGACTTCGTGAGACCAATTTGGTCTGACAAACAACGCTCTAGCTCTGTCACCTTTCACCGCAGATGCAGAAGTGCAACACGGAAGTGCGACATAAACGGATGCCGTAGATATCTCTAGCTTAAACTGACGGGTAAAAAATTATGTTACTTAATAACTTCTTCACCACACTGCCTGTATGGATGGAATATTTCAGATTGTCAGAGATGTGTGCGCCGAGGAACTTGAAGCTTTTCACCTTCTCCACTGAGGTCCCGTCGATGTGGATGGGGGCATGCTCCCTCTGCTGTCTACTAAATTCCACGGTCAGCTCCTTCGTTTTGTTGACGTTGAGGGTGACATTATTTTACTGGCACCACTCCGCCAGGGCCCTCACCTCCTCTCCTCCCTGTAGGCTGTCTCGTCGTTGTTGGTTATCAGGCCTATCACTGTTGTGTCGTGTGCAAACTTGATGATTGAGTCAGACCCAGGGCCCCGAGCTTAGTGATGAGCTTGGAGAGCACTATGGTATTGAAGGCTGAGCTGTAGTCAATGAATAGCATTCTTACATAGGTATTCCTCTTGTCCAGATGGGATAGGGCAGTGTGCAGTGGGATGGCGATTGGATCATCCATGGATCTATTGGGGCGGTATACAAATTGTAGTGGGTCTAGGGTGTCGAATAAGGTGAAGTTGATATGATCCTTACATAGCCTTTCAAAACACTTCATGATGACAGAGGAGAGTGCTACGGGGCGATAGTCATTTAGTTCAGTTGCCTTCGCTCTCTTGGGAACAGGGAAACAATGCAAATTGTCCGGTTAGCCATTTGATTAGATTTTCAGGAGTCTTATGGCTTGGGGGTAGAAGCTGTAAAGAAGCCTTTTGGACCTAGACTTGGCGCTCAGGTACGGCTTGACATGCAGAGAGAACAATCTCTGACTAGAGTGGCTGGAGTCTTTGAAAATGTTTAGGGCCTTCCTCTGACACGCCTGGTATAGAGGTCTTGGATGGAAGGAAGCTTGGCCCCAGTGATGTACTTGGCCGTACGCACTACCCTCTGTAGTGCCTTGCGGTCCGAGGCCGAGCAGTTGCCATACCAGGCAGTGATGCAACCAATCAGGATGCTCTCGATGGTGCAGCTGTTGAACTTTTTGAGGACCTTAGGACCCATGCCAAATCTTTTCAGTCTCCTGAGGGGAAATAGGCTTTGTCGTGTCCTCTTCACGACTGTCTTGGTGTGTTTGGACCATGAACGTTTGTTGGTGATGTGGACACCAAGGAATTTGAAACTCTCAACTTGCTCCACTACAGCCCCGTTGATGAGAATGGGGGCGTGCTCAATCATCTCCTTTGTCTTGATCACGTTGAGGGAGAGGTTGTTATCCTGGCACCACACGGCCAGGTCTCTGACCTCCTCCCTATAGGCTGTCTCATCATTGTCGGTGATCAGGCCTACAACTGTTGTGTCGTCGGCAAACTTAATTATGGTGTTGGAGTCGTGCCTGGTCACGCAGTCATGGGTGAACAGGGAGTACAGGAGCAGACTGTGCACGCACCCCTGAGGGGCCCCCGTGTTTAGGATCAGCCTGGCAGATGTGTTGTTACCTACCCTTACCACCTGGGGGCGGCCCGTCAGGAAGTCCATGATCCAGTTGCAGAGGGAGGTGTTTAGTCCCAGGGACCTTAGCTTAGTGAAGAGCTTTGAGGGCACTATGGTGTTGAATGCTGAGCTGTAGTCAAGGAATAGCATTCTCACGTACACTACCAGTCAAAAGATTTAGAACACCTACTCATTCAAGGGTTTTTCTTAATTTGTACTATTTTCTACATTGTAGAATAATAGTGAAGACATCAAAACTATGATAACACATATGGAATAATGTAGTAACCAAAGAAGTGTTTAACAAATCCAAATAATATTTTATATCTGAGATTCTTCAAATAGCCACCCTTTGCTTTGATGAAAGCTTTGCACACTCTTGGCATTCTCTCAACCAGCTTCATTAGGTAGTCACCTGGAACGCATTTCAATTAACAGGTGTGCCTTCCTTAAAGTCCATTTGTGGAATTTAGTTTCTTATTTTCTTTCTTTCCAAGTTCATGGCTACAGACGTGAGTGCTACGGGTCGGTAGTCATTTAGACAGGTTACTTTAGTGTTCTTGAGCACAGGTACTATGGTGGTTTGCTTGAAACATGTTGGTAATACAGACTCAGTCAGGGACAGGTTGAAAATGTCAGTGAAGACACTTGCCAGTTGGTCAGCGCATGCTCAGAGTACACGTCCTGGTAAACCGTTTGGCCCTGCGGCATTGTGAATGTTGACCTGTTTAAAGGTATTACTCACATCGGCTACGGAGAGAGTGATCACGCAGTCATCCGGAACAGCTGATGCTCTCATGCATGCTTCAGTGTTGCTTGCCTTGAAGCGAGCATAAAAGGCATTTAGCCCCTAGGTAATCCGAACGGTAGGCTCGCGTCACTGGGCAACTCGGAGTTGGGTTACCCTTTGTAGTCCGTAATAGTTTGCAAGCCCTGCCACATACAACGAGCGTCAGAGCCGGTGTAGTAGGATTCAATCTTGTATTGACGCTTTGCCTGTTTGATGGTTCGCCTGAGGGCATAGCGGGATTTCTTATAAACCTCCGGATTAGTGTCCCTCTCCTTGAAAGCCACAGCTCTCTTACGATTCATCCTCATCCTTATGATTCATCCTCATGGCTGGTCCCCAATAGATTACATGTATTTTATACATAAGGCCTATTAAGGCTATATCTAATAACACCAAGGCCCATATTCATAAAGCGTCTCAGAGAGTAGGAGTGCTGACCTAGGATTAGTTTAGCCTTTTAGATTATAATGAATGGACAGAGGTGGTCCTGATCCTAGATCAGCACTCCTACTCTGAGACGCCCAGCAGAATAATTAGGCTACATCTCATAATTTAGCCTATAACATGACATTTCAAGATGAAACCACCTATGACATCTTATCAAGACCCTCGTGAAACAGCTGTGTTTGTGCTGGGTTGGAACAAAAGCCTTTACCTCCTCCTGCTGGTCTCCAGGAACATGCAGACAGTTTTGGTGACCACTTCCTTACAGTATATGATCTTTACAGTTTCATAGTCTTTGTACATTCTAAATGAATCCCAATATTATATAGAAAAAGGGGGAAATAAATCAATGCCAAGATTTGACCTGGCATAGTCATTCAAAAACGTGCACAACACTATGACACACACACACATTCACACACACACACACACACACACACACACAGTCACACACACACACACACACACACACACACACACACACACACACACACAGTAGCGTTAAACAGTAGGGTTAAAGTTGGTTACGTCATTGTGAAAATGATAGTTGAGAGATTGGGGTAGTGAAGCTGACGTCTCCCATTCACTTTTCATTTGTAGCGCAACAGCAGAGGACTTGCCGGAGCTGTGGAACAATATTTCGGACTAACTTTGAACGAAACCCACTAAATTAATGTCTTATATGGCTACATTTCTTAAGAAGTGTGGGTTTTATTTCGACTTCGACGATTTTGTTATCAGACTTTTTTTTAAATATTTTCACGCGAAGTTATTAGCAGTTGAAAACATAGCTCGTGAATAGCCTATTCTCGCTAATAGCCTAGCCGATATCTACATTTAATAATGTTATCGTGTTGTTCAACTATCATTCAACGCTGATTTCAAGGAGAATGTGTATAGATTTATTGGGATTTGGTCGTCCAGAAGACGGAGCAGGCATGGAATTCCTATGGCTGCATGTGCTAGTCTGGAAAGTGAAAGTCCCCTTCTCCGGTAGGTTGATCGGGGGAAATTCTCCATACAGTTTTCCTATTCCCAACTCCACATAAAACTACTTAACACAGGCAAGATGTTCAAACTCATGTGGAAAACTAAGAGCGAAACAAACTGCTATTTACAATGTATAAAATGCAGAGTTGGACGTGTATTTTTCTTCTTATTTGCAGTATGCAGAGCGTGTGTCATTGCTGTGACTGGATCCGACACCACTACGGACACTTGAGCGCAGAATACCTTTCCCTGCTGGACCAGATGGTGAGTTATCAGCACGCTGTAAGAGCAGACTGAATGCATGTATTAAGGACAGCAAAACAACCAACCAAGTAAAATAGTAATACGTTTCATGTTTAGCCTCTTTGTCAGAAAACTGTTAGCCTATATTTGAATAGCCATAGTAAAAGGGCGCTAAGGCTATAGTGACAGAGATATCAAGAGAGGCTATCTACATTAGACCTACTGTACTTGCAGTATAAGCTATACTTTATGTCAGTCTTGATTGTTCTTGAAGTATTTGACACGTGACTTAACATACTATATTGATTGTTTTCCAGGGAGGAGATATCACAAAGCAGAATGCCCCTGTCTTTTTCCCAACATCCCTTTACAGACACATAGATGATGCTGAGGTAAAGACTTGAATTTTGACTCATCATGTTCTGATATGCTTTGGTATAGCAGTCTTGATCCAATGTTATATTGATGCCATAACGGAAGCCTATACTGTTTCTAATATTTGTTATATATCATCCTGTGTAGTTTGAGGACAAAGTCAGGTTCCTGAACGAGACCATCTATGAAATCACACAACTGTTTGATGGGAATGTGAATGCTGTCACCTGGGAAAAGAAAAACCTGGATGATTTCCTCAACATTCTTGAAAGCCAATTTGAGAACCTTAATTCCTGTGTAAGTAACAAGTCTATTTTAAAGTATAATCACTGTTTAGGTCAGGGCTCTCCAACCCTGTTCATGGAGAGCTACCCTCCTGTAGGTTTCCACATGTTACGTTACAGCCTTATTCTAAAATGGATTAAATTGTTTTTTCCCCTCATCAATCTACACACAATACCCCATAATGACAAAGGAAAAACCGTGTTTTAGAAATGTTTGCAAATGTCTTAACAGTAAAAAATGGAAATATCACATTTACATAAGTATTCAGACCCTTTACTCAGTACTTTGTTGAAGCACCTTTGACAGCGATTACAGCCTTGAGTCTTCTTGGGTATGATGCTACAAGCTTGGCACACCTGTATCTGCAGATCCTCTCAAGCTCTGTCAGGTTGGATAGGGAGCATCGCTGCACAACTATAGTGGCTTGCGAAAGTATTCACCCTCCTTGGCATTTTTCCTATTTTGTTGCCTTACAACCTGGAATTAAATTGATTTTTTTGGGGGGGGGTTGTATCATTTGATTTACACAACATGCCTACCAATTTGAAGATGCAAAATATTGTTTCTTGTGAAACAAACAAGAAATAAGACATAAAAATAGAAAACTTGAGCGTGCCTATCTATTCAACCCCCCAAAGTCAATACTTTGTAGAGCCACCTTTTACAGCAATTACAGCTGCAAGTCTCTTGGGGTATGTCTCTATAAGCTTGGCACATCTAGCCACTGGGATTTTGCCCATTCTTCAAGGCAAAACTGCTCCAGCTCCTTCAAGTTGGATGGGTTCCGCTGGTGTACAGCAATCTTTAAGTGATGCCCCAGATTCTCAATTTGATTGAGGTCTGGGCTTTGACTAGGCCATTCCAAGACATTTAAATGTTTCCCCTTAAACCACTCGAGTGTTGCTTTAGCAGTATGCTTAGGGTCATTGTCCTGCTGGAAGGTGAACCTCCGTTCCAGTCTCAAATCTATGGAAGACTGAAACAGGTTTCCCTCAAGACTTTCCCTGTATTTAGCGCCATCCATCATTCCTTCAATTCTGATCAGTTTCCCAGTCCCTGCCGATGAAAAACATCCCCACAGCATGATGGTGCCACCACCATGCTTCACTGTGGGGATGGTGTTCTCGGGATGGTGTTCTCGGGGTGATGAGAGGTGTTGGGTTTGCGCCAGACATAGTGTTTTCCTTGATAGCCAAAAAGCTCAATTTTAGTCACATCTGACCAGAGTACCTTCTTCCATATGTTTAGGGAGTCTGCCACATGCCTTTTGGCGAACACCAAACGTGTTTGCTTATTTTTTTCTTTAAGCAATGGCTTTTTTTCTGGCCACTCTTCCGTAAAGCCCGGCTCTATGGAGTGTACAGCTTAACGTGGTCCTATGGACAGATACTCCAATCTCCGCTGTGGAGCTTTGCAGCTCCTTCAGGGTTATCTTTGGTCTCTTTGTTGCCTCTCTGATTAATGCCCTCCTTGCCTGGTCCATGAGTTTTGGTGGGCGGCCCTCTCTTGGCAGGTTTTTTGTGGTGCCACATTCTTTCCATTTTTTTACAATGGATTTTATGGTGCTCCGTGGGATGTTCAAAGTTTCTAATAATTTTTTTTAGAACCAACCCTGATCTGTACTTCTCCACAACTTTGTCCCTGACCTGTTTGGAGAGCTCCTTGGTCTTCATGGTGCCGCTTGCTTGGTGGTGCCCCTTGCTTAGTCGTGTTTCAGACTCTGGGGCCTTTCAGAACAGGTGTATATATACTGAGATCATGTGACACTTAGATTGCCCACATGTGGACTTTATTTAACTAGTTGTGTGACTTCTGAAGGTAATTGGTTGCACAATATCTTATTTAGGGGCTCCATAGCAAAGGGGGTGAATAAATACGCATGCACCACTTTTCCGTGATTCATTTTGTAGAATTCTTTTGAAACAAGTTATTTTTTTCATTTCACTTCACCAATTTAGACTATTTTGTGTATGTCCATTACATGAAATCCAAATAAAAATCAATTTAAATTACAGGTTGTAATGCAACAAAATAGGAAAAACGCCAATGGGGACTATTTTCAGGTCTCTCCAGAGATGTTCGATCGGGTCTCGCTCAAGTCTGGGCTCTGGCTGGGCCACTCAAGAACATTCAGAGACTTTTCCCGAAGCCACTCCTGCATTGTCTTGGCTGTGTGTTTATGGCCGTTGTCCTGTTGGAAGGTGAACCTTCGCCCCAGTCTGAGGACCTGAGAGCTCTGGAGCAGGTTTTCACCAAGGATCGCTCTGCCGCTGAAAAACATCCCCACAGCATGATGCTTCCACCACCGTACTTCACCGTAGGGATGGTGCCAGGTTTCCTCCAGACGTGACCCTTGGCATTCAGGCCAAAAAGTTAAATATTGGTTTCATCAGACCAGAGAATCTAGTTTCTCATGGTCTGAGAGTCCTTTAGGTGCCTTTTGGCAAACTCCAAGCGGGCTGTCATGTGCCTTTTACTGAGGAATGGCTGCCGTCTGGCCACTCTACCATAAAGGCCTGATTGGTGGAGTACTGCAGAGATGGTTGTCCTTCTGGAAGGTTCTCCCATCTCCACAGAGGAAATCTGGAGCTCTATCAGAGTGACCATCGGGTTCTTGGCCACCTCCTTGCCCAGGGCCCTTCTCCCCTGATTGCTCAGTTTGGCAGGGCGGCCAGCTCTAGGAGAGTCCTGGTGGTTCCAAACTTTTTCCATTTAATAATGATGGAGGCCATTGTTTTCTTGGGGACCTTCAATGCTGCAGACATTTTTTGGTACCCTTCCCCAGATCTCTGCCTCGACACAATCTTGTCTCAGAGCTCTACGGACAATTCCTTTGACCTCAGGGCTTCGTTTTTGCTCTGACATGCACTGTCAACTGTGGTACCTTATATGGACAGGTGTGTGCCTTTCAAAATCATGTCCAATCATTTGATTTTACCTCAGGTGGACTTCACCTGTAGAAATATCTCAACGATGATCAATGGAAACAGGATTCACCTCAGCTCAATTATGAGTCTCATAGCAAAGGGTCTGAATACTTATGTAAATAAGGTATTTCTGGTTTTGCATTGTCATTATGGGTTATTGTCTGTAGATCGATGAGGAATTTGTTTTCTTCGATACATTTTAGAATAAGGCTGTAACGTAACAAATTGTAGAAAAAGGAAAGGGGTCTGAATATTTCAGAATGTACTGTATATGGGTTATTATAGATTTTGAGCCAGTTTGCAACATCACGAAAATAATACTGCAGCAATGAGAAATGTAGATTATTGCGGATTATAATTAATGGACATTCAAGTTTGATATCTTAAAGTGGAAATTACAAACTTTAGAATCCTTTTTAAACCTTGAATACGCTGTAAGTTTCCATTTCCTGCCGTGCAGGAAAATTCTCATTTAAAAAAGAGGTCGAATTAAGATCCTACATCTATATGACGCTAATGTTTTGTTTAATTTTGTCCAACAGGTATCACCTGCCATGAAACCTGAGAGGAGACTGAAACGGTACTTCAAGAAGTTGAATAGGAAGGTTCTGAGAAAAATGGTGAGTTTTGTTTCGTATGGAAATGTATTTGATACCTGTAATCAAATGAATATAAACTAGGCTAGGATAAACAGGAGCAGGGTTCCTAAAAAAAAAAAATGGGGCCATATGTATCAAGAGTCTCAGAGAAGAAGTGCTGATCTAGTATCAGGTCTTCTCTCAGGTCTCCTCTGTCCTCCTATTTATAATAATCTAAAAGGCAAAACCGATCCTAAATCAGCACTCCTACTCTGAGAAGCTTAATACATACGACACCAATCCTTTCTTTGTTGTTCAAGACAAAATGGTCATTATATTGCCAAGAAAGTTCACCCCACTAATATTTACATTTTTCTGTGTTTTTCAGAACTACAGTGCACAGGCGTGGGAGCTCATCAGGAAAGAGACGAAACGTCATCTGCAAAGATTGGATATCCTTGCAGCACAGATGTACTGATCATCCAGACTCATCTCAGAAGCTACGCCCTTACCAGTTTATAAAGCATGAATACAATCATGTGGGACCCTGTTAGTCTATTTATTATATTTAAATCCATAAATTATTGTTTTTTATTTGTATAAATTATTATTTATATTTTGTATTTCCCTTTTGTACCTGTGTTGAACTGAACTGTATTGCCTGTCTACTTGGAAAAAAATATATTGAAAATGTGAATAAAAACGTATTTTGTATAAATTGTCCAAATGTCCTTCTTGTCTAAAACCAATGAGAGTGGATTTATAATATTGAGCAGTCTTATCTAACCATCAGAGGGGATGCACATTCAATTTGTTGCTGATGAGTCACATGATAATTTTTACTTTGAGTTTATGTATTCTTGTAGTATTGTTTCTTTGTGTAATATATTTTTTAATGTGTGATATGACGTGTTTTCACATGGTTTTAGGGACGAGGTTAAATCCAGTAGATAGGTCACTCTTGGCGTCACAAAGTCCGAATGCCAAGGATACCAGGATGTCTAGGGAGCTCACTGGTGTTTATCTTAGAATGATTGACAGATGGAATATCCTGCCTGGGGTACAAGGGGATAACATCAGGGTGGGGAGTGCCAACTGACGGTTACCAGAAGTTGTTGAAGAAATGTGTAAAGGGCTATATAAACTAAGAGATTTCCTTTGTCTAGTAGTTATGATAGTAAGATGCAATCCACGTGCAGATTGCTATGCTGAATCCGGTACCGTATATTAAATACATTGTATCAACTCTCCATCTAAGTGTTCATTACCTTCTTGCATCCAGAATTCCTTGATACCAAAGAAACACATAATAACAATATGTTTTTGTACTTTGTGAGGGTTACTGTTCTTTAATGTTTCTTGTTTGGTTTTGTGTGTCAATCACACTGGGGCAGTGGGCTGAAGGGGGTGGGGAGATCTGGGTGAGGAGTAGACGATAATCTGGGGGACCAGGAACTTTTAGCTCCCACTTGCAATTGTGGGATGTTTATTTATAAAGTCTGTCCAATGTATTAAACACCTGTATGTCTTACTATGATTGGAGGAGAAATAAGAAAAAAGACATGGAAAGACAATATTGAAAATGAGATACAAATTAAACAATACTTTTAATAGATAACAGTTTGGTCCCCTGATTGAGGAAGGGTGGTGGTGGGCAAAACATTACAATACATCTTTGATTTAGCTTAGTCATATATATATAACTTTTTAAGTGGCATCATGGGGATCCTCCTAATAGGTCTCAATGGATAAATGAGGTCAATTCCTGTATGACATTAGACAAAGGTGTGTATTATATAGGCCAATGTGGCAGCACACAGTCCTTTCATAAGACTTGGAATTCCTGGATAGAATAGAGTTATTGTAGATATACTGTATATCCATTTGTATAATGGTATGAGGTTATTTGGGATAACATCTAGAATGGTGTGTATACAGGTTTACATTGAATGGTATAGTACTCATGTGTGCTATATCTGAATAGTTTGCAGTATGTTTGGTGTATTACAAAAATACTCAGAGCCCCACCTGTTTTGAGCCCCACCTGTTTAGACATTTTATTTTGTTTTTGTTGTTGTTTCCTGTTTCGCATGTTATTTTGTCATTAATATGTGTCACACATCAGTTTGCAAACAATGTTTACAAAAAATCATTGAGTTAACAAAGCCGCATACAAACATGGTCTCTTTTTTGCTTTCTTGAGTAAGGCAGCTCCAAAATGCAGGTGTTTCAGCCTAGCTCAGTGCTTTCTGTGGTGGTGGGGCAGCCAGCGGAAAATACAGAGTTTAGGGGTTCAAATGTCAAATCAAATCAAATGTATTTGTCACATACACATGGTTAGCAGATGTTATTGCGAGTGTAGCGAAATGCTTGTGCTTCTAGTTCCGACAGTGCAGCAATATTGTCACGCTCTGGCTCCGGGACTTTGTATTTTGAGCCAGGGTGTGTTCGTTTTGTTGTGTTTTGGTTGGTTGTCTTTGGTTGTGTTTTCTTGGTTGATCGAGTGACTCCCAATCAGAGGTAACGAGTGTCAGCTGTCGGCTCGTTATCTCTGATTGGGAGCCATATTTAAACTGTCTGTGTTCACCTTGTGTTTGTGGGTTTTTGTTCCTGTACAGTCATTGTCACTGTGGACTTCACGTATCGTCATTTGTTTTGTGGTTTTCGTGTTGCACTTTAATTAAATAAAGTCATGTTCGCTCAACGCGCTGCGCTTTGGTCCACTCCCTCATTAGACGATCGTGACAAATATCTAGCAAGTAACATCTAACAGTTCTACAACAAAAACCTAATACACACAAATCTAAGTAAAGGAATGGAATAAGAATATATAAATATATGGATGAGCAACGTCATTATCATTATTAGAGTGTCGTAGTCTAAGATGCAATAGAGAGTATAGAATACAGTATATACATATGAGATCGGTAATGCAAGATATGTGGCATTATTAAAGTGACTAGTGTTCTATTTATTAAAGTGGCCAGTGATTTTCAAGACTGTATGTAGGCAGCAGCCTCTCTGTGCTAGTGATGGCTGTTTAACAGTCTGATGGCCTTGAGATAGAAGCTGTTTTTCAGTCTCTCGGTCCCAGCTTTGATGCACCTATACTGTTCTCGCCTTCTGGATGATAACGGGGTGAACAGGCAGTGGCTCGGGTGGTAGTTGTCATTGATTATCTTTTTGGCCTTCCTGTGACATCGGGTGCTGTAGGTGACCTGGAGGGCAGGTAGTTTGCCCCCCGGAGATGCGTTGTGCAGACCGCACCACTCTCTGGAGAGCCCTGCGGTTATGGGCTGTGCAGTTGCCATACCAGGCGGTGATACAGCCCGACAGGATGCTCTCAATCGTGCATCTGTAAAGGTTTGTGAGGGTTTTAGGTGAAAGGCCAAATTTCTTCAGCCTCCAGAGGTTGAAGAGATGCTGTTGCGCCTTCTTCACCACACTGTCTGTGTGGTTGGACCATTTCAGTTTGTCATTGATATGTATGCCGAGGAACTTAAAACTTTCCACCTTCTCCACTGCTGTCCAGTCGATGTGGATAGGGGGGTACGCCCTCTGTTGTTTCCTGAAGTCCACGATCATCTCCTTTGTTTGTTTTACATTGAGTGAGAGGTTATTTTCCTGACACCACACTCCGAGAGCCGTCACCTCCTCCCTGTAGGCTGTCTCATCATTATTGGTAATCAAGCCTACTACTGTTGTGTCGTCTGCAAACTTGATGATTGAGTTGGAGGCGTGCATGGCTACGCAGTCATGGGTGAACAGGGAGTACAGTAGGGGGCTGAGCACACACCCTTGTGGGGCCCCAGTGTTGAGGATCAGCAAAATGGAGATGTTGTTTCCTACCTTCACCACCTGGGGGCGGCCCATCAGGAAGTCCAGGACCCAATTACACAGGGCCTTAAGCTTGATGATGAGCTTGGAGGGTACTATGGTGTTGAATGCTGAGCTATAGTCAATGAACATCATTCTTCCATAGGTATTCCTCTTGTCCAGATGGGATAGGGAAGTATGCAGTGTAATGGCGATTGCATCGTCTGTGGACCTATTGGGGCGGTATGCAAATTGAATTGGGTCTAGGTTGACAGGTAAGGTGGAGGTGTTATGATCCTTGACTAGTCTCTCAAAGCACTTCATGATGACAGAAGTGAGTGCTACGGGGCCCTAGTCAATTACTTCAGTTACCTTTGCATTCTTGGGTACAGGAACAATGGTGGCCATCTTGAAGAATGTGGGGACGGTAGACTGAGATAGGGAGAGACTGAATTTGTCCGTAAACACACCAGTCTTCTAGTCTGTGCATGCTCTGAGGACGCGGCTAGGAATGCCATTGGGCCGGCAGCCTTGCGAATGTTAAAACGTTTAAATGTCTTACTCACGTCGGCCACGGAGAAGGAGAGCCCACAGTCCTTGGTAGCTGGCCGCATCGGTGGCACTGTATTATCCTCAAAGCGGGCAAAGAACTTGTTTAGCTTGTCTGGAAGCAAGACGTCGGTGTCCGCGACATGGCTGGTTTTCCTATTGTAGTCCGTGATTGTCTGTAAACCCTGCCACATACGTCTCGTGTCTGAGCCGTGGAATTGCTAGTTGCGCCGTGATTGGCTCAGATTCTGTCACTCATGGGGACACTACATCACCGCAAAATCTATGTGGAGAGCTAGAAAATTCAAGCCCCTTGGGTGATGCCATAGAGTTACATTAGAAATGCCCATCCAAGAAGGCTCAAGGTCATTATCCACAGATAAAATGATGTCAAATCAAGTTATATTTACCGTAGCTTTGATTTGACTGATCATGTCAACATCATACTTTCAAAATCTTAGCTAGCAAGCTAGACAAGCAGCCATCATCATGAATCAAGTCGACAATCTACTGGCAAATCCTTTTCATCCTTGTCATATGAAGAGATATTATAGATAAAACTTATTGGTGCTCATCGGCCATTGGACATAAACATTACACAACAAGTTGGAATTCGCAAATTCAACAATGAGTGGTTTGGGAGGAATCATTCGCTAACTGCAAGCTTTTCAAAGCAATCACTAGCCTGTTATTCAGTAGAGTGGGTGTGTGGTCCAAGTGTGGGTTTAAGGGTCTCTTTTCCAAGATTAAAAGGATAAACTTTCAACACCATTGACCAAAAAAGGTTGAATACATTGTCCATGCTGTCAATCCAGCATGGTTTCTGCCGTGTTCAAAACAACTATAAACTCGGAACTGGGAAATCTCAGACTTCAGTGAGTTCAAAACAATTGGAAAGTCTGAGAAAAACGAGCTCCAACTGGGAAAATATATTTTTGAACAGTCATCCAACTCTGAATTCCAAGTCGGGAAGTCGGGCCTCTTTCTAGAGCTCCGACGTCATGATTCGATCTGGGGGTTTTTCGGAGTTCTCAGTTGTCTTCAAAGCATCATAAATCCAGACAATACCTGACTTTGATGACAAAGTTTGATGACAAAATGTGCCCACAAGAAAGACCGCTGCGCCTCCTTCCTTTTCAAGTGAGCACAGCACAACAAGTGAGTCCAAAAATGTATTGTATGCTGCTGCATAAATGATGTAATATGCCAGGGAGATATGTATACTGTATACTGAAAGTAATACTAAGTGTATGTTGTGTAGTAAGCTGTTAGTAGCCCATGTGCCTCACCCTAATAAGTTGGTCCTTTTCCCCCGAATAACTTAGCCTACTGTTCTGACTTGGTTGTGCACGTGCAGCCTATAGCCTGTTTCTGAGTAACATAATCATTGAATATTGTAAGAGCTTTCATTGTCTGCTTATTGCTGCACTGTCGGAACTAGAAGCACAAGCATTTCGCTACACTCGCAATAACATCTGCTAACCATGTGTATGTGACCAATACATTTGATTTGATTTGATTTAATATGCCCACTTGATTTATCCTACGTTCTGACTTGGTGTACAGGGAGAATACTGGAAGAACGGCCAATGTTCTGAATTCTGTAACTGTACATTTCAAAAGTGCTGAACAAATAGTTATATTGACTGCATCCCTACTAGCTCGCTCATTAATGTCTTAATCGAAATTATGGAGTGCCTCTTATCTGCTCGTCGTCCCCTTATGACGTAGTTTGTACATCTCAATTACCAGTAGAAAGCACATTTGTTTAAGCAAGTCAGCCATATCAGCTATGTATTCTTTAAAGGCAGTAAATAAGGCTGAATGAACTGTTTCCCTGCCAGACAAGGCTCCGCTGATAGCCAGGTGTAGCAGTGGTAAGGATTCACTCGATGGTGCTGAAAAGAAAGCTCTGATTTTGGGACAGCTTTGTGTAGGCCCTAACAGTTTGTGGGCACCGTTTGTCACCGTTATAGTGCAATTAATGTATTGTTTAGTGTTGTGTTGTATTGGCTTTGCTGGCATGCATTTAAAAAAAATTGGGAGTTTGCCCCACCAATATTTACATGCTAAAATCGCCACTGGAGTAAAGTATATTTTTTTCAATTGAAGATAATCCAATGAGGTTATCACTACTGGCGTTTATAGGCTACAAATGAAGGTTTCGGTACACCGGGTTAACTTCTATCATTGAATTGTTTTACAGTTCCATAATAAGGCTTATGGTGAATCACACAGCTACTCGGCTGTCCCATCTCGGTTGGCTGTCAGGAATTTTGGGAGGTGTTTATATAGGCTACATATTGATGCTTGTCTCAGATTTCCAGACCTATCTTTCTAAAAGATATTGTTGTGTAGCCGACCATCAACATAACCAATTTGACATGATGGAGTGTTTCATTTTGCTTATGTACGGTGTATCCAACAAATGGATACACATGGAGGGATGCTCCTCTCAAAATCCTAAATAAGCACAACATCAAACTTCTTCAGGATATGGTGAGATGGCTGACATAAACCGTTAATGATTGTGTCCGAGCATGAAACGTAGCCTAATGTCTCAATCTGTAGCCTAATTTCTCAATCTTGGCTGATCCTTTGCTGACCATATCATGTTTTAAATACCTAGGGTGGTCGTTTTCCCGTGCAGTGCTTGCAAGAGAACGTGAACATCAACATTCAACATTAATTAGTTATTTGAAGACACCCATTATCAACAGGTTGGTCAAGTCTGTAACTTTTACAGTAGCCAAAGAATCTCCTCTAATGGAATGATTTTATAGCACAGTGATTTACATCCATTTATTTTTCCCAACAGAGAGAGATTTTTTGGACTGCATATATCATTTTAGGGCAAGTGATAAAGAGACTGTATTTGCTAAACCTCGTCAGCCTCTGTGATGGATTACTTTAGAAATATAATTTTCCGACAGACAACGAATTTATCTGAATGCATGAGTATGATTTTTTGCATGCAAGTGGAAATGTCTTCCCTGAAATGACAATACATTTACTACATTGAATCGTTTCACACAGTTGAATGGAGATGATAATTCTACTATTGGACACGTTTTCATGGAGACACTAAGTCGTTCTACAAAACGCTACTTCAGCTAAATGAAGCAACTTCTATAGCAAAAGGTTAAAACAACACAGAAGCCTATATTGAATGGTTTTATTTGAATCACTTTTTTCGTTCTTCCATTTATTAATTTCAATTTACTGTGGGGTTTCTTCGTTTCAGAACAACAGTTATTGTACTTGGGCCTAGTAAAGGCTAATTTAGGGCATATACTATTTTATTAAACAGAAATTATCAAACTGTAAAAAGATCCCCTTGGAATTTACCGAATCAATTTAATAAGAATGAACCCTAGGACCATACGTCAGGACTACCGGGCATGATGACACCTTGCTGTCCCCAGTCCGCCTGGCCTTGCTGCTATTCCAGTTTCAACTGTTCTGCCTGCGGCTACGAAACCCCTACCTGTCCCAGACCTGCTGTTTTCAACTCTTTAATGATCGGCTATGAAAAGCCAACTGAGAGACCTGAGCCCTAGGACCATACGTCGGGACTACCGGCCGTGGTGACTCCTTGCTGTCCCCAGTCCGCCTGGCCTTGCTGCTATTCCAGTTTCAACTGTTCTGCCTGCGGTTATGGAACCCCTACCTGTCCCAGACCTGCTGTTTTCAACTCTTAATGATCGGCTATGAAAAGCCAACTGAGATTTATTCCTGATTATTATTTGACCATGCTTGTCACTTATGAACATTTTTGAACATCTTGGCATGGTTCTGTTATAATCTCCACCCGGCACAGCCAGAAGAGGACTGGCCACCCCTCATAGCCTGGTTCCTCTCTAGGTTTCTTCCTAGGTTTTCGCCTTTCTAGGGAGTTTTTCCTAGCCACCGTGCTTCTACACCTGCATTACTAGCTGTTTGGGGTTTTAGGCTGGGTTTCTGTACAGCACTTCGAGATATTAGCTGATGTAAGAAGGGCTATATAAAATAAAATTGATTGATTGATTGATTGAACCGCATGAGAGAAAAGGAAAAGTAATTCCCCTGCATGCTGGCAGCAAAGTCAATACCACCGCGCTCTACTCTCGATTTTAGAGGCGGGACGGCTTTAGCTTTCATTCAACACTACCAGTCACTCTATTAATAAAATGTATTTTTATTTAAAAAATGTGCAATATTAACACTGAACAGTCATGCTTCTGATTGCATTACCTGATTAAAAAAGAGTCACAACAGATTAAATGTGTGAGCAAAATGTGATCGTTGTGCTACGCATACTGAAAACACTTTCTGGTAAACTCTACACAGAATCTGTGGTGTAGAATGTCCACAATTTGAGCATATTTATATTGAACATGGCCTTCATAAGAAATAAACCATTGTTTTCTTAGTTTTTCATATTCAATATGGCCTACATCTTAACACCTGCTGAATATGTTATCATGACATTCATTGCTCCAATGCAATTCTTTTCATAGATATATATGGAAACTGGTTACTTGCTAGGCAAATACGTTCTGCTTAATTTTACAACAGCATAATTAAGAATCACCCCCTGCAAATTGGGGTTAACAAAGGGAAGCGAAAGTCTGAACCATGCAACCTTTCTTCACCACAAAGGAATTTTTATACCTTCACGTATCGATACTTGGGTTTATATAAGATGGGCAACTTCAGCAATCTAGGTAATCAAGATTAAGATAATCCGACATTAATCATTTATAATAGCTGTTGCACTCAAGTTCTAATAAAAGAAACATGACTGTATTGAAATGGTTGAGCATTTGCCTGACTCTGTTCTGCCAAGGCACAGCAGCATCCAAACCTTGCGATTGGACGCAGTATAGGTTGAGGAGCATGAACGATCATAGCATACGTCTGCTCTCAGAGATGGTGAGTAATTTAAATTGTACGTCTGCTGTTTGGTGTGCACAAATTGATGCACAATATTCGCAATGACATTCAAATTTTTATTTTGCATTATAGCACATTTCATATCTAACCAATGCTTTCCGTCTCTGTACCACGATATTTCATTTAAAGTCACTATCCCAATACAGTCAACTTCTTGATATTGATATGAGTTCTATTTCAGGGTGGATACATTCCACATATGTGTTCAGAAGAAAAAGACAAACAAATGTTTCCAGAGGATGTTTACATGAACACACAGGTAGGATACGCTTCAGTATCTTAGCAAGATTTTGATAGCCTAAACTAGAGTATAATTCTTGAAATTTCAAAATGGTATATTGGCAGTTTAACTACGTATTTAGACACCCTGTGCCTAAAACCCTGTTGTATTTTATCCAGGTCGAGGACGTCTCTGTGGTTGCATTAGAGGCTATGGGATATGTGGCCCAAATATTTAACAAAAGCCTGACTTCTGTCACCTGGAACAAAATAGCACTTAACCAGTTCCAAAACATAATATATCGTCAAGTTGAGAAGTTAAAGTTATGCGTAAGTATGATCCCTCTTCTGTAGCCTATAGGTTATACACTGAGTGTACAAAACATTAGGAGCACTGTCTCTTTCTATGACAGACTGACCAGGTGAATCCAGGTGAAAGCTATGATCCACCTGATAAATCCACTTCAATCAGTGTAGATGAAGGGGCAGAGACATATTAAAGAAGGATGTTTAAGCCTTGAGACAATTGAGACCGATTGTGTATGTGTGCAATTCAGAGGGTGAATGGACAAGACAAAATATATAAGTGCCTTTGAAGGGAGTGTGGTAGTAGGTACCAGGCAAACCGGTTTGAATGTGTAAAGAACTGCAACCCTGCTGGGTTTTTCACGCTCAACAGTTTCCCTTGTGTACCAAGAATGGTCCACCACCCAAAGGACATCCAGCCAGCTTGACACAAATGTGAGAAGCGTTGGAGTCAACATGGGCTAGCATTCTGATGGAATGCATGCCCCAACGAATTGAGGCTGTTCTGAGGGCAAAAGGGTGTGCAACTCAATATTAAGCAGGTCTTCCTAATGTTTGTACACTCAGTGTATTTGGGCGGCAGACAATCGTGGGCATTGTTATTTAATTTAGACACTACAAATATACCAAATATTTGTACAATATTTTCATAACCTTCCATAAGACAGAACTAATGCACTCACCACTATTTTATATTGTCTCCAGGTCGCAGGTGGTGTTGGGGCATCCTCTGGAGATGGAGGGTCGGTTACTGCAGGCAACGCGTCTCTCAAAACATATTTCGACAAGCTGAAAACCGTCTTGAAAGAGAAGGTGGGTCCAATATCAAATGTAATCGAATAGAGGCTAAATTAATCTGAGCAAAAGTTCTGGATCACCATTAATCGGTTGCAGTTCACTGCCACAACTTACATATGAAACTTGCAACTGCCAAGCGCCGTTTTGGTGTTGTCGGAGGCGTTGACCACCTGCTGTGGTTTAGTTGGCTGAAAAAAATGTATATCTTGTACGCTCTCCAGGAACACAGCACATGCGCATGGGAGATCGTGCGAGAGGAGGTTCGCAAAAACCTGGTGCAGTTCAAGAAATTCATCGACAGCAAAGTCAAGCCGTGAGGAGAACCACAGAATCATCATTGGAGACGTGACATACTCCTCAGGCTGGCTAATAGATTGATGGCTGATACATTTAATGACTGACTGACTGGCTGGCTGCTAGATTGACTGACTGACTGATTTAGAAATATTGATTGATGATATTTATGTTTACACTATGTATTTATTTATTCGTTTATTTATTTATATTGCAATTAAATGAAAACTACATGCATCTATTCTCGTATCGTTTTCATTCATTCATTTATATACGCATTCATTCATGCATCCATTAATTCTTTCATGTATTCATTTGTTTATAGACTGACTTTGTTAAAGGGGAAATCTGCAGTTCAAACACGAAAGCTGACACTCAACCACCATTTTGGTAAATAGCTGAGGGATGGGGTTGAAGAAAAATAACCATTATCACAGAGCTATGGATGCAAGGAAGGATCATCCATGAGATCAAAATTATAGTTCATTATTGTTTATGTTTACATTCTTTCAATCAGTGGCTTAAAAAAGCTTATATTTGGGGTTCTGATGAAATACGACATTTGAACTAAGCTCATACTTGAGTAAAAGTAAACATACCTTAATAGAAAATGTCTCAAGTAAAAGTGATAGTCACCCAGTAAAATACTATTTGAGTAAAAGTCTAAAAGCATTGGGTTTTAAATATACTTAACTACCAAAAGTAAATGAAATTGCTAAAATATACTTAAGTATCAAAAGTAGAAATAATTTCAAATTCCTTATATTAAGCAAACCAGACGGCACCATTTTATTGTTTCTTTTACATTTACATTTTTAGTCATTTAGCAGACGCTCTTATCCAGAGCGACTTACAGTTAGTGAGTGCATACATTATATATATATATATATTTATTTATTTTCAAAAGGGCCACCCGTGGGAATCGAACCGACAACCCTGGTGTTGCAAAAGCCATGCTCTACCAACTGAGCTACATCCCTGCCGGCCATTCCCTCCCATACACTGGACGACGCTGGGCCAATTGTGCGCCGCCCCATGGATCTCCCGGCCTTTACATTTAATTTACGAATAGCCAGGGGCACACTCCAACACTTAGACATAATTTACAAATTAAGCATTTGTGTTTGGTGAGTCCGCTAGATCAGAGGCAGTAGGGATGACCAGGGATGTTCTCTTTATAAGCGTGTGAATTGGACCCTTGTCCTGCTAAGCATTAAAAATGTAATGTAGTATAGACCCACTACAATTTGCATACCGCCCCAATAGATCCATGGATGTCCAATCGCCATCCCACTGCACACTGCCCTATCCCATCTGGACAAGAGGAATACCTATGTAAGAATGCTATTCATTGACTACAGCTCAGCCTTCAATACCATAGTGCTCTCCAAGCTCATCACTAAGCTCGGGGCCCTGGGTCTGACTCAATCATCAAGTTTGCACACGACACAACAGTGATAGGCCTGATAACCAACAACGACGAGACAGCCTACAGGGAGGAGAGGAGGTGAGGGCCCTGGCGGAGTGGTGCCAGGAAAATAATGTCCCCCTCAACGTCAACAAAACGAAGGAGCTGACCGTGGACTTTAGTAGACAGCAGAGGGAGCACGCCCCCATCCACATCGACAGGACGTCAGTGGAGAAGGTGAAAAGCTTCAAGTTCCTCGGCGTACACATCACTGACAATCTGAAATATTCCATCCATACAGGCAGTGTGGTGTAGAAGTTATTAAGTAACATAATGTTTTACCCGTCAGTTTAAGCTAGAGATATCTACGGCATCTGTTTATGTCGCACTTCCGTGTTGCACTTCTGCATCTGCGGTGAAAGGTGACAGAGCTAGAGCGTTGTTTGTCAGACCAAAATTGGTCTCACGAATTCGGTACCATCGATGTGCCAACTCCTGTTTGTAGCGTCCGAACCGTTTGGGCATCAAATCTAATGTGACCCTACTGTGGAAAGGGGAGATTCTCGTTTTGCTCTATAACCCCCACAAGTGTCACAGGAATCGTCTGAAAGTAACCAGTACTGGTTAAAAAAATGAATGGAATTATGGAGGTAGTTTTGTGCCTACCCAAATAAAGGGGTTCAATATGTATATATATCAAAGAAAGATTATATTTCCTGAGATTTCTTCTATCTCGTATATAGGACAGACACTTCAAAACCTTATTCTTTATGATTTATTTTTTGACTGTTTTTTTGTTGTTGCCTTTTATGAATGTGTTATTCAATTCGTTTCTATGGGATTTGGCCAAATTCAATATATAATTAAATCATTTCTAAAATAAAAAATCCAATGGCTAAATTATCCATGGCATGACCATCTTAAAACAATTCCATATGTCAGCTTATAAACCCCCCCCCTCCCCCCATCGTCTTCGATTTAATGAACAGGCGATTGGAGGATAATGCAGACTGGGGCCATGGTCATTTAAGGCACTTTGTACCCGAAAAGTCTGTTTACATGAGGAGCTACTCTGGAGTCCCTGAGTGGGTTCCTGCAGTCGTGGAAGAAGCCACTTGACCTGTCTCTTTTACAGGACTCGGATGCCTGACGGTAAAGTGCATCGCTGCCATGTGGAACAGATGCGAAGCAGCAGCCCCCTTTGTTGCCACCTCCCTCACTGGCCTGAATGCCCTGAACACCACACCTTTAGGCGGAAGCAGAGTGCCAACTCCTGAGCCAAACCCTGATACTCAGCCAGTCAGTCAGTAAATATGTCAGCCATCAATCTACAGTATTAGCCAGCCTCAGGAATATGGTACGTCTCCAATTATGATTCTATGCATGGTTCTCCAAAAGACAGCTTCTTCCTCACAGATAGACTCTGCTGTCGACTTCCTCACGGCTTTTCTTGAACTGCACCAGTTTGTAGCAAACCTCATCTCACACGATCTCCCATGCGCATGCACTGTGTTCCTGAGAGAGCATGCAATATATTACTTTTTTTCTGTCAAAACAACCACAGCAGGTGCTGCGCCAACGCATCCGAAGACACCATAACGGCGCTTGGAAGTTCCAAGTTTCATATGTGAGTTGTGGCAGCGAAATGCATCCGATTTGTGGTGATCTATATATTTTCTTCTAATTAATGTAGCCTCTATTCGAAGGAATTTAATATAAAATCAAATTGTATTTGTCTCATTCGCCGAATACTTAGAAACCCTTAACCAACAATGCAGAGTGTTTTTTAAGTAAGTGAGAAAATCTTTGCTAAAAATAAAAAAATAATCATAACATAGTATCACAATATAATAACAATAACGAGGCTATATACAAGGGGTACCGGTTCCGAGTCAATGTGCGGGGATACAGGTTAGTCAAGGTAATTGAGGTAGTGGTCTAAAGTACTTAAGTAAAAATACTTTAAAGTACTACTTAATTAGTTTTTTTTGGTATCTGTACTTTACTTTACTATATCTATTTTTGACAACTTTTACTTTTACTTCACTCCATTCCAAAATAAAATAATGTACTTTTTACTCCATACAATATCCGTGACACTCAAAAGTACTCGTTACTGTAGTGTCGAGAACGATGCTGAGATGCTGTGATGACAAGAAATCCGCTGACACTGTCCTCGATTATAATAGTTTTATTACATCTTTACTTTCAGCGTCAATTTACAGATTTCTGCAGAAAATCCGGAGAACAACTGGCCCCAATCTCTAATATGTTGTTTTCTCTCCGTCCTTTGTCCCAACCAAGGTATTTACATCCTATGTAACCTGATATGGGTGTTTTCCCCACAGGCCAATCCCACGACTCCACATAACAGACTTCCTCTGTTTTAGGGTGCCCCTATAGAAATGCTCTCCAGATGCTTCCACAAGCTGAGTCAACTTCCTCTAACACAACATTTGCAAATGTCAGCAAAGTCATAAATTGTCTAGATACTACATTACATTTTTTATGCTTAGCAGGACAGGACAAGGGTCCAATTCACACGCTTATAAAGAGAACATCCCTGGTCATCCCTACTGCCTCTGATCTAGTGGACTCACCAAACACAAATGCTTGATTTGTAAATTATGTCTAAGCGTTGGAGTTTGCCCCTGGCTATTCGTAAATTAAATGTAAAGGCCGGGAGATCCATGGGGCGGCGCACCATTGGCCCAGCGTTGTCCAGTGTATGGGAGGGAATGGCCGGCAGGGATGTAGCTCAGTTGGTAGAGCATGGCTTTTGCAACACCAGGGTTGTGGGTTCGATTCCCACGGGGGGCCATTATGAAAAAAATAATATATATATATATAATGTATGCACTCACTAACTGTAAGTCGCTCTGGATAAGAGCGTCTGCTAAATGACTAAACATGTAAATGTAAAGAAACAATAAAATGGTGCCGTCTGGTTTGCTTAATATAAGGAATTTGAAATTATTTCTACTTTTGATACTTAAGTATATTTTAGCAATTTAATTTACTTTTGGTAGTTTAGTACATTTAAAACCCATTGCTTTTAGACTTTTACTCAAATAGTATTTTACTGGGTGACTTTCACTTTTACTTGAAACATTTTCTATTAAGGTATGTTTACTTTTACTCAAGTATGAGCTTAGTTCAAATGTCGTATTTCATCAGAACCCCAAATATAAGCTTTTTTACGCCACTGGTTGAAAGACTGTAAACATAAACAATAATGAACTATAATTTTGATCTCATGGATGATCCTTCCTTGCATCCATAGCTCTGTGATAATGGTTATTTTTCTTCAACCCCATCCCTCAGCTATTTACCAAAATGGTGGTTGAGTGTCAGCTTTCGTGTTTGAACTGCAGATTTCCCCTTTAACAAAGTCAGTCTATAAACAAATGAATACATGAAATAATTAATGGATGCATGAATGAATGCATATATAAATGAATGAATGAAAACGATACGAGAATAGATGCATGTAGTTTTCATTTAATTGCAATATAAATAAATAAACAAATAAATACATCGTGTAAACATAAATATCATCAATCAATATTTCTAAATCAGTCAGTCAGTCAATCTAGCAGCCAGCCAGTCAGTCAGTCATTAAATGTATCAGCCATCAATCTATTAGCCAGCCTGAGGAGTATGTCACGTCTCCAATGATGATTCTGTGGTTCTCCTCACGGCTTGACTTTGCTGTCGATGAATTTCTTGAACTGCACCAGGTTTTTGCGAACCTCCTCTCGCACGATCTCCCATGCGCATGTGCTGTGTTCCTGGAGAGCGTACAAGATATACATTTTTTCAGCCAACTCAACCACAGCAGGTGGTCAACGTATCCGACAACACCAAAACGGCGCTTGGCAGTTGCAAGTTTCATATGTAAGTTGTGGCAGTGAACTGCAACAGATTAATGGTGATCCAGAACTTTTGCTCAGATTAATTTAGCCTCTATTCGATTACATTTGATATTGGACCCACCTTCTCTTTCAAGACGGTTTTCAGCTTGTCGAAATATGTTTTGAGAGACGCGTTGCCTGCAGTAACCGACCCTCCATCTCCAGAGGATGCCCCAACACCACCTGCGACCTGGAGACAATATAAAATAGTGGTGAGTGCATTAGTTCTGTCTTATGGAAGGTTATGAAAATATTGTACAAATATTTGGTCTATTTGTAGTGTCTAAATTAAATAACAATGCCCACGATTCTCTGCCGCCCAAATACACTGAGTGTACAAACATTAGGAACACCTGCTTAAAATTGAGTTGCACACCCTTTTGCCCTCAGAACAGCCTCAATTCGTTAGGGCATGCATTCCATCAGAATGCTGGCCCATGTTGATTCCAACGCTTCTCACATTTGTGTCAAGCTGGCTGGATGTCCTTTGGGTGGTGGACCATTCTTGGTACACAAGGGAAACTGTTGAGCGTGAAAAACCCAGCAGCGTTGCAGTTCTTTACACATTCAAACCGGTGTGCCTGGTACCTACTACCACACTCCCTTCAAAGGCACTTATATCTTTTGTCTTGTCCATTCACCCTCTGAATTGCACACATACACAATCGGTCTCAATTGTCTCAAGGCTTAAACATCCTTCTTTAATCTGTCTCTGCCCCTTCATCTACACTGATTGAAGTGGATTTATCAGGTGGATCATAGCTTTCACCTGGATTCACCTGGTCAGTCTGTCATAGAAAGATACAGTGTTCCTAATGTTTTGTACACTCAGTGTATAACCTATAGGCTACAGAAGAGGGATCATACTTACGCATAACTTTAAGTTCTCAACTTGACGATATATTATGTTTTGGAACTGGTTAAGTGCTATTTTGTTCCAGGTGACAGAAGTCAGGCTTTTGTTAAATATTTGGGCCACATATCCTATAGCCTCTAATGCAACCACAGAGACGTCCTCGACCTGGATAAAATACAACAGGGTTTTAGGCACAGGGTGTCTAAATACGTAGTTAAACTGCCAATATACCATTTTGAAATTTCAAGAAGTTATACTCTAGTTTAGGCTATCAAAATCTTGCTACGATACTGAAGCGTATCCTACCTGTGTGTTCATGTAAACATCCTCTGGAAACATTTGTTTGTCTTTTTCTTCTGAACACATATGTGGAATGTATCCACCCTGAAATAGAACTCATATCAATATCAAGAAGTTGACTGTATTGGGATAGTGACTTTAAATGAAATATTGTGGTACAGAGACGGAAAGCATTGGTTAGACATAAAATGTGCTATAATGCAAAATAAAAATGTGAATGTCATTGCGAATATTGTGCATCAATTTGTGCACACCAAACAGCAGACGTACAATTTAAATTACTCACCATCTCTGAGAGCAGACGTATGCTATGATCGTTCATGCTCCTCAACCTATACTGCGTCCAATCGCAAGGTTTGGATGCTGCTGTGCCTTGGCAGAACAGAGTCAGGCAAATGCTCAACCATTTCAATACAGTCATGTTTCTTTTATTAGAACTTGAGTGCAACAGCTATTATAAATGATTAAAGTCGGATTATCTTAATCTTGATTACCTAGATTGCTGAAGTTGCCCATCTTATATAAACCCAAGTATCGATACGTGAAGGTATAACAATGTCTTTGTGGTGAAGAAAGGTTGCATGGTTCAGACTTTCGCTTCCCTTTGTTAACCCCAATTTGCAGGGGGTGATTCTTAATTATGCTGTTGTAAAATTAAGCAGAACGTATTTGCCTAGCAAGTAACCAGTTTCCATATATATCTATGTAAAGAATTGCATTGGAGCAATGAATGTCATGATAACATATTCAGCAGGTGTTAAGATGTAGGCCATATTGAATATGAAAAACTAAGAAAACAATGGTTTATTTCTTATGAAGGCCATGTTCAATATAAATATGCTCAAATTGTGGACATTTTACACCACAGATTCTGTGTAGAGTTAACCAGAAAGTGTTTTCAGTATGCGTAGCACAACGATCACATTTTGCTCACACATTTAATCTGTTGTGACTCTTTTTTAATCAGGTAATGCAATCAGAAGCATGACTGTTCAGTGTTAATATTGCACATCTTTTAAATAAAAATAAATTTTATTAATAGAGTGACTGGTAGTGTTGAATGAAAGCTAAAGCCGTCCCGCCTCTAAAATCGAGAGTAGAGCGCGGTGGTATTGACTTTGCTGCCAGCATGCAGGGGAATTACTTTTCCTTTTCTCTCATGCGGTTCATTCTTATTAAATTGATTCGGTAAATTCCAAGGGGATCTTTTTACAGTTTGATAATTTCAGTTTAATAAAATAGTATATGCCCTAAATTAGCCTTTACTAGGCGCTTACCATGACGTCGACGAGGATGATGATGATGATGTGTGAATTTGATTTAATGTGAATGATGATGATGCGAATGATGATTATAGCTATATTTTTCTGACACCTTTATTTAACCATGGAAGTCCCATTGAGATATATAATCATAGAATGATGATGACGACGACGTTAATTGGAGGTGTAGGTCTCTGATTTTGCAGTTTTTATGTTAAGCCTTTATTGTAGGTTACCTTGTAACAATGACCTAACTGATCATGGCATTGGTTTATCAAGATTGTAGGCCTATCAACAAATGAATGATTATTTTCAAACGTGAGATGAATTTCACTCTATTTGTGCAGTCAATTAATTACGAATGGGTTAAATTGGTCAACAGGTTTATTTTGGTAGCCTACAGTCGTGTTATGAAATCAATATATTACATCTGCTCATTTGTGGTGCATAGACTCGAGTAGAATTTGTAAATTCTTCAATATCCACACGATTTCATTTCGAACAACCTCCCAAGTACAATAACTGTTGTAATGAAACGAAGAAACCCCACAGTAAATTGAAATTAATAAATGGAAGAACGAAAAAAGTTATTCAAATAAAACCATTCAATATAGGCTTCTGTGTTGTTTTAACCGTTTGCTATAGAAGTTGCTTCATTTAGCTGAAGTAGCGTTTTGTAGAACGACTTAGTGTCTCCATGAAAACGTGTCCAATAGTAGAATTCTCATCTCCATTCAACTGTGTGAAACGATTCAATGTAGTAAATGTATTGTCATTTCAGGGAAGACATTTCCACTTGCATGCAAGAAATCATACTCATGCATTCAGATAAATTCGTTGTCTGTCGGAAAATTATATTTCTAAAGTAATCCATCACAGAGGCTGACGAGGTTTAGCAAATACAGTATCTTTATCACTTGCCCTAAAATGATATATGCAGTCCTAAAAATCTCTCTCTGTTGGGAAAAATAAATGGATGTAAATCACTGTGCTATAAAATCATTCCATTAGAGGAGATTCTTTGGCTACTGTAAAAGTTACAGACTTGACCAACCTGTTGATAATGGGTGTCTTCAAATAACTAATTAATGTTGAATGTTGATGTTCACGTTCTCTTGCAAGCACTGCACGGGAAAACGACCACCCTAGGTATTTAAAACATGACATGGTCAGCAAAGGATCAGCCAAGATTGAGAAATGAGGCTACAGATTGAGAAATTAGGCTACGTTTCATGCTGAAGAAGTTTGATGTTGTGCTTATTTAGGATTTTGAGAGGAGCATCCCTCCATGTGTATCCATTTGTTGGATACACCGTACGTAAGCAAAATGAAACACTCCATCATGTCAAATTGGTTATGTTGATGGTCGGCTACACAACAATATCTTTTAGAAAGATAGGTCTGGAAATCTGAGACAAGCATCAATATGTAGCCTATATAAACACCTCCCAAAATTCCTGACAGCCAACCGAGATGGGACAGCCGAGTAGCTGTGTGATTCACCATAGGCCTTATGATGAAACTGTAAAAAAAATGAAATGATAGAAGTTAACCCGGTGTACCGAAACCTTCACTTGTAGCCTATAAACGCCAGTAGTGATAACCTCATTGGATTATCTTCAATTGAAAAAAATATACTTTACTCCAGTGGCGATTTTAGCATGTAAATATTGGTGGGGCAAACTCCCATTTTTTAAAATGCATACCAGCAAAGCCAATACAACACAACACTAAACAATACATTAATTGCACTATAACGGTGACAAACGGTGCCCACAAACTGTTAGGGCCTACACAAAGCTGTCCCAAAAGCAGAGCTTTCTTTTCACCACCATCGAGTGAATCCTTACCACTGCTACACCTGGCTATCAGCGGAGCCTTGTCTGGCAGGGAAACAGTTCATTCAGCCTTATTTACTGCCTTTAAAGAATACATAGCTGATATGGCTGACTTGCTTAAACAAATGTGCTTTCTACTGGTAATTGAGATGTACAAACTACGTCATAAGGGGACGACGAGCAGATAAGAGGCAATCCATAATTTCGATTAAGACATTAATGAGCGAGCTAGTAGAGATGCAGTCAATATAACTATTTGTTCAGCACTTTTGAAATGTACAGTTACAGAATTCAGAACATTGGCCGTTCTTCCAGTATTCTCCCTGTACACCAAGTCAGAATGTAGGATAAATAAAGTGGGCATATTAAATCAAATCAAATCAAATCAAATGTATTGGTCACATACACATGGTTAGCAGATGTTATTGCGAGTGTAGCGAAATGCTTGTGCTTCTAGTTCCGACAGTGCAGTAATAAGCAGACAATGAAAGCTCTTACAATATTCAATGATTATGTTAATCAGAAACAGGCTATAGGCTGCACGTGCACAACCAAGTCAGAACAGTAGGCTAAGTTATTCGGGGGAAAAGGACCAACTTATTAGGGTGAGGCACATGGGCTACTAACATCTTACTACACAACATACACTTAGTATTACTTTCAGTATACAGTATACATATCTCCCTGGCATATTACATCATTTATGCAGCAGCATACAATACATTTTTGGACTCACCTTGATGTGCTGTGCTCACTTGAAAAGGAAGGAGGCGCAGCGGTCTTTCTTGTGGGCACATTTTGTCATCAAACTTTGTCATCAAAGTCATGTATTGTCTGGATTTATGATGCTTTCACGACAACTGGGAACTCCGAAAAAAACCCAGATCGAATCATGACGTCGGAGCTCTAGAAAGAGGCCCAACTTCCCGACTTGGAATTCCGAGTTGGATGACTGTTCAAAAATATATTTTCCCAGTTGGAGCTGAATAACAGGCTAGTGATTGCTTTGAAAAGCTTGCAGTTAGCGAATGATTCCTCCCAAACCACTCATTGTTGAATTTGCGAATTCCAACTTGTTGTGTAATGTTTATGTCCAATGGCCCTTCATTTGACAAGGATGAAAAGGATATGCCAGTAGATTGTCGACTTGATTCATGATGATGGCTGCTTGTCTAGCTTGCTAGCTAAGATTTTGAAAGTATGATGTTGACATGATCAGTCCAATCGAAGCTAAGGTAAATATACCTTGATTTGACATCATTTTATCTGTGGACAATGACCTTGAGCCTTCTTGGATGGGCATTTCTAATGTAACTCTATGGCATCACCCAAGGGGCTTGAATTTTCTAGCTCTCCACATAGATTTTGCGGTGACGTAGTGTCCCCATGAGTGACAAAATCTGAGCCAATCACGGCGCAACTAGCAATTCCACGGCTCAGACACGAGACGTATGTGGCAGGGTTTACAGACAATCACGGACTACAATAGGAAAACCAGCCATGTCGCGGACACCGACGTCTTGCTTCCAGACAAGCTAAACAAGTTCTTTGCCCACTTTGAGGATAATACAGTGCCACCGACGCGGCCATCTACCAAGGACTGTGGGCTCTCCTTCTCCGTGGCCGACGTGAGTAAGACATTTAAACGTTTTAACATTCGCAAGGCTGCCGGCCCAATGGCATTCCTAGCCGCATCCTCAGAGCATGCACAGACTAGAAGACTGGTGTGTTTACGGACATATTCAGTCTCTCCCTATCTCAGTCTACCGTCCCCACATTCTTCAAGATGGCCACCATTGTTCCTGTACCCAAGAATGCAAAGGTAACTGAAGTAATTGACTAGCGCCCCGTAGCACTCACTTCTGTCATCATGAAGTGCTTTGAGAGACTAGTCAAGGATCATATAACCTCCACCTTACCTGTCAACCTAGACCCAAATTCAATTTGCATACTGCCCCAATAGGTCCACAGACGATGCAATCGCCATTACACTGCATACTGCCCTATCCCATCTGGACAAGAGGAATACCTATGGAAGAATGCTGTTCATTAACTATAGATCAGCATTCAACACCATAGTACCCTCCAAGCTCATCATCAAGCTTAAGGCCCTGTGTAATTGGGTCCTGGACTTCCTGATGGGCCGACCCCAGGTGGTGAAGGTAGGAAACAACATCTCCACTTTGCTGATCCTCAACACTGGGGCCCAACAAGGGTGTGTGCTCAGCCCCCTACTGTACTCCTTGTTCACCCATGACTGCGTAGCCATGCACGCCTCCAACTCAATCATCAAGTTTAAAGACGACACAACAGTAGTAGGCTTGATTACCAATAATGATGAGACAGCCTACAGAGAGGAGGTGACGGCTCTCGGAGTGTGGTGTCAGAAAAATAACCTCTCACTCAATGTAAAACAAACAAAGGAGATGATCGTGGACTTCAGGAAACAACAGAGGGAGTACCCCCCTATCCACATCGACGGGACAGCAGTGGAGAAGGTGGAAAGTTTTAAGTTCCTCGGCATACATATCAATGACAAACTGAAATGGTCCAACCACACAGACAGTGTGGTGAAGAAGGCGCAACAACATCTCTTCAACCTCTGGAGGCTGAAGAAATTTGGCCTTTCACCTAAAACCCTCACAAACTTTTACAGATGCACGATTGAGAGCATCCTGTCGGGCTGTATCACCGCCTGGTATGGCAACTGCACAGCCCATAACCGCAGGGCTCTCCAGAGAGTGGTGCGGTCTGCACAACGCATCTCCGGGGGGCAAACTACCTGCCCTCCAGGTCACCTACAGTACCCGATGTCACAGGAAGGCCAAAAAGATAATCAAGGACAACTACCACCCGAGCCACTGCCTGTTCACCCCGTTATCATCCAGAAGGCGAGAACAGTATAGGTGCATCAAAGCTTGGACCGAGAGACTGAAAAACAGCTTCTATCTCAAGGCCATCAGACTGTTAAACAGCCATCACTAGCACAGAGAGGCTGCTGCCTACATACAGTCTTGAAAATCACTAGTCACTTTAATAATGCCACATATCTTGCATTACCGATCTCATATGTATATACTGTATTCTATACTATCTATTGCATCTTAGACTATGCCACTCTGATAATGATAATGACGTTGCTCATCCATATATTTATATATTCTTATTCCATTCCTTTACTTAGATTTGTGTGTATTAGGTTTTTGTTGTAGAACTGTTAGATGTTCCTTGCTAGATATTGGTGCACTGTCGGAACTAGAAGCACAAGCATTTCGCTACACTCGCAATAACATCTGCTAACCATGTGTATGTGACCAATACATTTGATTTGATTTGACATTTGAACCCCTAAACTCTGTATTTTCCGCTGGCTGCCCCACCACCACAGAAAGCACTGAGCTAGGCTGAAACACCTGCATTTTGGAGCTGCCTTACTCAAGAAAGCAAAAAAGAGACCATGTTTGTATGCGGCTTTGATAACTCAATGATTTTTTGTAAACATTGTTTGCAAACTGATATGTGACACATATTAATGACAAAATAACATGCGAAACAGGAAACAACAACAAAAACATAATAAAATAAAATGTCTAAACAGGTGGGGCTCTGAGTATTTTTGTAATACACCAAACATACTGCAAACCATTCAGATACAGCACATATGAGTACTATACCATTCAATGTAAACATGCATACACACCATTCTAGATGTTATCCCAAATAACCTCATACCATTATACAAATGGATATACAGTATATCTACAATAACTCTATTCTATCCAGGAATTCCAAGTCTTATGAAAGGACTGTGTGCTGCCACATTGGCCTATATAATACACACCTTTGTCTAATGTCATACAGGAATTGACCTCATTTATCCATTGAGACCTGTTAGGAGGATCCCCATGATGCCACTTAAAAAGTTCTATATATATGACTAAGCTAAATCAAAGATGTATTGTTATTTTTTGCCCACCACCACCCTTCCTCAATCAGGGGACTAAACTGTTATCTATTAAAAGTATTGTTTAATTTGTATCTCTTTTTCAATATTGTCTTTCCATGTCTTTTTTCTTGTTTCTCCTCCAATCATAGTAAGACATACAGGTGTTTAATACATTGGACAGACTTTATAAATAAACATCCCACAATTGCAAGTGTAGCTAAAAGTTCCTGGTCCCCCAGATTATCGTCTACTCCTCACCCAGATCTCCACACCCCCTTCAGCCCACTGCCCCAGTGTGATTGACACACAAAACCAAACAAGAAACATTAAAGAACAGTAACCCTCACAAAGTACAAAAACATATTGTTATAATGTGTTTCTTTGGTATCAAGGAATTCTGGATGCAAGAAGGTAATGAACACTTAGATGGAGAGTTGATACAATGTATTTAATATACGGTACCGGATTCAGCATAGCAATCTGCACGTGGATTGCATCTTACTATCATAACTACTAGACAAAGGAAATCTCTTAGTTTATATAGCCCTTTACACATTTCTTCAACAACTTCTGGTAACCGTCAGTTGGCACTCCCCAACCTGATGTTATCCCCTTGTACCCCAGGCAGGATATTCCATCTGTCAATCATTCTAAGATAAACACCAGTGAGCTCCCTAGACATCCTGGTATCCTTGGCATTCGGACTTTGTGACACCAAGAGTGACCTATCTACTGGATTTAACCTCGTCCCTAAAACCATGTGAAAACACGTCATATCACATATTAAAAAATATATTAAACAAAGAAACAATACTACAAGAATACATAAACTCAAAGTAAAAATTATCATGTGACTCATCAGCAACAAGTTGAATGTGCATCCCCTCTGATGGTTAGATAAGACTTCTTAATATTATAAATCCACTCTCATTGGTTTTAGACAAGAAGGAAATTTGGACAATTTATACAAAATACGTTTTTATTCACATTTTAAATATTTTTTTTTCAAGTAGACAGGCAATACAGTTCAGTTCAACACAGGTACAAAAGGGAAATACAAAATATAAATAATAATTTATACAAATAAAAAACAATAATTTATGGATTTAAATATAATAAATAGACTAACAGGGTCCCACATGATTGTATTCATGCTTTATAAACTGGTAAGGGCGTAGCTTCTGAGATGAGTCTGGATGATCAGTACATCTGTGCTGCAAGGATATCCAATCTTTGCAGATGACGTTTCGTCTCTTTCCTGATGAGCTCCCACGCCTGTGCACTGTAGTTCTGAAAAACACAGAAAAATGTAAATATTAGTGGGGTGAACTTTCTTGGCAATATAATGACCATTTTGTCTTGAACAACAAAGAAAGGATTGGTGTCGTATGTATTAAGCTTCTCAGAGTAGGAGTGCTGATTTAGGATCAGTTTTGCCTTTTAGATTATTATAAATAGGAGGACAGAGGAGACCTGAGAGAAGACCTGATACTAGATCAGCACTTCTTCTCTGAGACTCTTGATACATATGGCCCCATTTTTTTTTTTTAGGAACCCTGCTCCTGTTTATCCTAGCCTAGTTTATATTCATTTGATTACAGGTATCAAATACGTTTCCATACGAAACCAAACTCACCATTTTTCTCAGAACCTTCCTATTCAACTTCTTGAAGTACCGTTTCAGTCTCCTCTCAGGTTTCATGGCAGGTGATACCTGTTGGACAAAATTAAACAAAACATTAGCGTCATACAGATGTAGGATCTTAATTCGACTTCTTTTTTAAATGAGAATTTTCCTGCACGGCAGGAAATGGAAACTTACAGTGTATTCAAGGTTTAAAAAGGATTCTAAAGTTAGTAATTTCCACTTTAAGATATCAAACTTGAATGTCCATTAATTATAATCCGCAATAATCTACATTTCTCATTGCTGCAGTATTATTTTCGTGATGTTGCAAACTGACTCAAAATCTATAATAACCCATATACAGTACATTCGGAAATATTCAGACCCCTTTCCTTTTTCTACATTTTGTTACGTTACAGCCTTATTCTAAAATGTATCGAAGAAAACAAATTCCTCATCGATCTACAGACAATAACCCATAATGACAATGCAAAAACAGAAATACCTTATTTACATAAGTATTCAGACCCTTTGCTATGAGACTCATAATTGAGCTGAGGTGAATCCTGTTTCCATTGATCATCGTTGAGATATTTCTACAGGTGAAGTCCACCTGAGGTAAAATCAAATGATTGGACATGATTTTGAAAGGCACACACCTGTCTATATAAGGTACCACAGTTGACAGTGCATGTCAGAGCAAAAACCAAGCCCTGAGGTCAAAGGAATTGTCCGTAGAGCTCTGAGACAAGATTGTGTCGAGGCACAGATCTGGGGAAGGGTACCAAAAAATGTCTGCAGCATTGAAGGTCCCCAAGAAAACAATGGCCTCCATCATTATTAAATGGAAGAACTTTGGAACCACCAGGACTCTCCTAGAGCTGGCCGCCCTGCCAAACTGAGCAATCAGGGGAGAAGGGCCTTGGGCAAGGAGGTGGCCAAGAACCTGATGGTCACTCTGATAGAGCTCCAGATTTCCTCTGTGGAGATGGGAGAACCTTCCAGAAGGACAACCATCTCTGCAGTACTCCACCAATCAGGCCTTTATGGTAGAGTGGCCAGACGGAAGCCATTACTCAGTAAAAGGCACATGACAGCCCGCTTGGAGTTTGCCAAAAGGCACCTAAAGGACTCTCAGACCATGAGAAACTAGATTATCTGGTCTGATGAAACCAATATTTAACTCTTTGTCCTGAATGCCAAGGGTCACATCTGGAGGAAACCTGGCACCATCCCTACGGTGAAGTATGGTGGTGGAAGCATCATGCTGCGGGGATGTTTTTCAGCGGCAGAGCAATCCTTGATGAAAACCTGCTCCAGAGCTCTCAGGACCTCAGACTGGGGCGAAGGTTCACCTTCCAACAGGACAACGACCCTAAACACACAGCCAAGACAATGCAGGAGTGGCTTCGGGAAAAGTCTCTGAATGTTCTTGATTGGCCCAGCCAGAGCCCAGACTTGAGCGAGACCCGATCGAACATCTCTGGAGAGACCTGAAAATAGTCCCCCTTGGCGTTTTTCCTATTTTGTTGCATTACAACCTGTAATTTAAATTGATTTTTATTTTGATTTCATGTAATGGACATACACAAAATAGTCTAAATTGGTGAAGTGAAATGAAAAAAAATTACTTGTTTCAAAAGAATTCTACAAAATAAATCACAGAAAAGTGGTGCATGCATATGTATTCACCCCCTTTGCTATGAAGCCCCTAAATAAGATATTGTGCAACCAATTACCTTCAGAAGTAACACAACTAGTTAAATAAAGTCCACATGTGGGCAATCTAAGTGTCACATGATCTCAGTATATATACACCTGTTCTGAAAGGCCCCAGAGTCTGAAACACGACTAAGCAAGGGGCACCACCAAGCAAGCGGCACCATGAAGACCAAGGAGCTCTCCAAACAGGTCAGGGACAAAGTTGTGGAGAAGTACAGATCAGGGTTGGTTCTAAAAAAAATTATTAGAAACTTTGAACATCCCACGGAGCACCATAAAATCCATTGTAAAAAAATGGAAAGAATGTGGCACCACAAAAAACCTGCCAAGAGAGGGCCGCCCACCAAAACTCATGGACCAGGCAAGGAGGGCATTAATCAGAGAGGCAACAAAGAGACCAAAGATAACCCTGAAGGAGCTGCAAAGCTACACAGCAGAGATTGGAGTATCTGTCCATAGAACCACTTTAAGCCGTATACTCCATAGAGCCGGGCTTTACGAAAAAGTGGCCAGAAAAAAGCCATTGCTTAAAGAAAAAAATAAGCAAACACTTTGGTGTTTCGCCAAAAGGCATGTGGGAGACTCCCTAAACATATGGAAGAAGGTACTCTGGTCAGATGAGACTAAAATTGAGCTTTTTGGCCATCAAGGAAAATGCTAAGTCTGGCGAAAACCCAACACCCCTCATCACCCCAAGAACACCATCCCCACAGTGAAGCATGCTGGTGGCAGCATCATGCTGTGGGGATGTTTTGCATCGGCAGGGACTGGGAAACTGGTCAGAATTGAAGGAATGATGGATGGCGCTAAATACAGGGAAATTCTTGAGGGAAACCTGTTTCAGTCTTCCATAGATTTGAGACTGGGACGGAGGTTCACCTTCCAGCAGGACAATGACCCTAAGCATACTGCTAAAGCAACACTCACTGGTTTAAGGGGAAACATTTAAATGTATTGGAATGGCCTAGTCAAAGCCCAGACCTCTATCCAATTGAGAATCTGGGGCATGACTTAAAGATTGTACACCAGCGGAACTCAGGAGCTGGAGCAGTTTTGCCTTGAAGAATTGGCAAAAATCCCAGTGGCTAGATGTGCCAAGCTTATAGAGACATACCCCAAGAGACTTGCAGCTGTAATTCCTGTAAAAGGTGGCTCTACAAAGTATTGACTTTGGGGGGTTGAATAGATAGGCACGCTCAAGTTTTCTGTTTTTTTGTCTTATTTCTTGTTTGTTTCACAAAAAAAAATATTTTGCATCTTCAAAGTGGTAGGCATGTTGTGTAAATCAAATGATACAAACCCCCAAAAAAGCCATTTTAATTCCAGGTTGTAAGGCAACAAAATAGGAAAAATGCCAAGGGTGTGAATACTTTCGCAAGCCACTATAGCTGTGCAGCGATGCTCCCTATCCAACCTGACAGAGATTGAGAGGATCTGCAGAGAAGGATGGCAGAAACTCCCCAAAAACAGGTGTGCCAAGCTTGTAGCATCATACCCAAGAACACTCAAGGCTGTAATCGCTGTCAAAGGTGCTTCAACAAAGTACTGAGTAAAGGGTCTGAATACTTATGTAAATGTGATATTTCTATTTTTTATTGTTAAGACATTTGCAAACATTTCTTTGTCATTTTTCCCTTTGTCATTATGGGGTATTGTGTGTAGATTGATGAGGGGAAAAAACTATTTAATCAATTTTAGAATAAGGCTGTAACGTAACATGTGGAAGAAGTCAAGGGGGTTGCACTTCATACGTAGATTTGTTCACTTCTAGAGTTAGTAGGCTACACCTAAAACAGGGCTCTCCAACCCTGTTCCTGGAGAGATACCGTCCTTTAGGTTTTCACTCCAGTCCTAATCTAGCACACCTGATTAATTAGCTGCTTGATAAACTGAATCAGGTTAGTTACAACTGGGGTTGGAGCGAAAACCTACAGGAGGGTAGCTCTCCATGAACAGGGTTGGAGAGCCCTGACCTAAACAGTGATTATACTTTAAAATAGACTCGTTACTTACACAGGAATTAAGGTTCTCAAATTGTCTTTCAAGAATGTTGAGAAAATCATCCAGGTTTTTCTTGTCCCAGGTGACAGCATTCATATTCCCATCAAACAGTTTTGTGATTTCATAGATGGTCTCGTTCAGGAACCTGACTTTGTCCTCAAACTACACAGGATGATATAAAACAAATATTAGAAACAGTATAGGCTTCCGTTATGGCATCAATATAACATTGGGTCAAGACCGCTATACCAAAGCATATCAGAACATGATGAGTCAAAATTCAAGTATTTACCTCAGCATCATCTATGTGTCTGTAAAGTGATGTTGGGAAAAAGACAGGGGCATTCTGCTTTGTGATATCTCCTCCCTGGAAAACAATCAATATAGTATGTTAAGTCACGTGTCAAATACTTCAAGAACAATCAAGACTGACATAAAGTATAGCTTATACTGCAAGTACAGTAGGTCTAATGTAGATAGCCTCTCTTGATATTTCTGTCACTATAGCCTTAGCGCCCTTTTACTATGGCTATTCAAATATAGGCTAACAGTTTTCTGACAAAGAGGCTAAACATGAAACGTATTAGTATTTTACTTGGTTGGTTGTTTTGCTGTCCTTAATACATGCATTCAGTCTGCTCTTACAGCGTGCTGATAACTCACCATCTGGTCCAGCAGGGAAAGGTATTCTGCGCTCAAGTGTCCGTAGTGGTGTCGGATCCAGTCACAGCAATGACACACGCTCTGCATACTGCAAATAATAAGAAAAATACACGTCCAACTCTGCATTGTATACATTGTAAATAGCAGTTTGTTTCGCTCTTAGTTTTCCACATGAGTTTCAACATCTTGCCTGTGTTAAGTAGTTTTATGTGGAGTTGGGAAAGGGAAAACTGTATGGAGAATTTCCCCCGATCAACCTACCGGAGGCGAAAACTTTCACTTTCCAGACTAGCACATGCAGCCATAGGAATTCCATGCCTGCTCCGTCTTCTGGATGACCAAATCCCAATAAATCTATACACATTCTCCTTGAAATCAGCGTTGAATGATAGTTGAACAACACGATAACATTATTAAATGTAGATATCGGCTAGGCTATTAGCGAGAATAGGCTATTCACGAGCTATGCTTTCAACTGCTAATAACTTCGCGTGAACAGATTAAAAAAAGTCTGATAACAAATTCGTCGAAGTCGAAATAAAAAAACCACTTCTTAAGAAATGTAGCCATATAAGAAATTAATTTAGTGGGTTTTGTTCAAAGTTAGTCCGAAATATTGTTCTGCAGCTCCGGCAAGTCCTCTGCTGTTGCGCTACAAATGAAAAGTGAATGGGAGACGTCAGCTTCACTACCCCAATCTCTCAACTATCATTTTCACAATGACGTAACCAACTTTCACCCTACTGTTGTCTGCTAGTGATGCAATGTTGACAAGCAACGACAACATGATTTGTTAGAACTTTCTATTTGTCGTTTTCTTTAAAAGGGGAAAATGAAAAATAATACGTGACTATAGTTCCTTGGTATAGGCTACAATATCAGGGATATTTTCCCTATAGAGTGAATAGTTTTGACAGAGCTATAACCTACTGCTGTGTGTGTGTGTGTGTGTGTGTGTGTGTGTGTGTGTGAATGTGTGTGTGTGTCATAGTGTTGTGCACGTTTTTGAATGACTATGCAAGGTCAAATCTTGGCATTGATTTATTTCCCCCTTTTTCTATATAATATTGGGATTCATTTAGAATGTTCAAAGCTTATGAAACTGTAAAGATCATATACTGTAAGGAAGTGGTCACCAAAACTGTCTGCATGTTCCTGGAGACCAGCAGGAGGAGGTAAAGGCTTTTGTTCCAACCCAGCACAAACACAGCTGTTTCACGAGGGTCTTGATAAGATGTCATAAGTGGTTTCATCTTGAAATGTCATGTTATAGGCTAAATTATGAGATGTAGCCTAATTATTCTGCTGGGCGTCTCAGAGTAGGAGTGCTGATCTAGGATCAGGACCACCTCTGTCCATTCATTATAATCTAAAAGGCTAAACTGATCCTGGATCAGCACTCATACTGTGGTCCTCTGTAGCTCAGCTGGTAGAGCACGGCGCTTGTAACGCCAAGGTAGTGGGTTCGATCCACGGGACCACCCATACACAAACATGTATGCACGCATGACTGTAAGTCGCTTTGGATAAAAGCGTCTGCTAAATGGCATATTATTATTATTATTATTACTCTCTGAGACGCTTTATGAATATGGGCCTTGGTGTTATTAGATATAGCCTTAATAGGCCTTATGTATAAAATACATGTAATCTATTGGGGACCAGCCATGAGGATGAATCATAAGGATGAGGATGAATCGTAAGAGAGCTGTGGCTTTCAAGGAGAGGGACACTAATCCGGACGTTTATAAGAAATCCCGCTATGCCCTCAGGTGAACCATCAAACAGGCAAAGCGTCAATACAAGATTGAATCCTACTACACCGGCTCTGACGCTCGTTGCATGTGGCAGGGCTTGCAAACTATTACGGACTACAAAGGGTAACCCAACTCCGAGTTGCCCAGTGACGCGAGCCTACCGTTCGGATTACCTAGGGGCTAAATGCCTTTTATGCTCGCTTCAAGGCAAGCAACACTGAAGCATGGATGAGAGCATCAGCTGTTCCGGACGACTGCGTGATCACTCTCTCCGTAGCCGATGTGAGTAATACGTTTAAACAGGTCAACATTCACAATGCCGCAGGGCCAGAAGGTTTACCAGGACGTGTACTCTGAGCATGCGCTGACCAACTGGCAAGTGTCTTCACTGACATTTTCAACCTGTCCCTGACTGAGTCTGTATTACCAACATGTTTCAAGCAGACCATCATAGTCCCTGTGCCCAAGAACACTAAGGTAACCTGCCTAAATGACTACCGACCCGTAGCACTCACGTCTGTAGCCATGAACTTGGAAAGAAAGAAAATAAGAAAATAAATTCCACAAATGGACTTTAAGGAAGGCACACCTGTTAATTGAAATGCGTTCCAGGTGACTACCTAATGAAGCTGGTTGAGAGAATGCCAAGAGTGTGCAAAGCTTTCATCAAAGCAAAGGGTGGCTATTTGAAGAATCTCAGATATAAAATATTATTTGGATTTGTTTAACACTTTTTTGGTTACTACATTATTCCATATGTGTTATATCATAGTTTTGATGTCTTCACTATTATTCTACAATGTAGAAAATAGTACAAATTAAGAAAAACCCTTGAATGAGTAGGTGTTCTAAAACTTTTGACTGGTAGTGTATGTGAGAATGCTATTCCTTGACTACAGCTCAGCGTTCAACACCATAGTGCCCTCAAAGCTCTTCACTAAGCTAAGGACCCTGGGACTAAACACCTCCCTCTGCAACTGGATCATGGACTTCCTGACGGGCCGCCCCCAGGTGGTAAGGGTAGGTAACAACACATCTGCCAGGCTGATCCTAAACACGGGGGGCCCTCAGGGGTGCGTGTACAGTCCGCTCCTGTACTCCCTGTTCACCCATAACTGCGTGGCCAGGCACGACTCCAACACCATCATTAAGTTTGCCAACGACACAACAGTTGTAGGCCTGATCACCGACAATGATGAGACAGCCTATAGGGAGGAAGTCAGAGACCTGGCCGTGTGGTGCCAGGATAAAAACCTCTCCCTCAACGTGATCAAGACAAAGGAGATGATTGAGCACGCCCCCATTCTCATCAACGGGGCTGTAGTGGAGCAAGTTGAGAGTTTCAAATTCCTTGGTGTCCACATCACCACCAAACACACCAAGACAGTCGTGAAGAGGACACGACAAAGCCTATTTCCCCTCAGGAGACTGAAAAGATTTGGCATGGGTCCTAAGGTCCTCAAAAAGTTCAACAGCTGCACCATCGAGAGCATCCTGACTGGTTGCATCACTGCCTGGTATGGCAACTGCTCGGCCTCCGACCGCAAGGCACTACAGAGGGTAGTGCGTACGGCCAAGTACATCACTGGGGCCAAGCTTCCTTCCATCCAGGACCTCTATACCAGGCGTGTCAGAGGAAGGCCCTAAACATTTTCAAAGACTCCAGCCACTCTAGTCAGAGATTGTTCTCTCTGCTACCGCATGTCAAGCCGTACGTGAGCGCCAAGTCTAGGTCCAAAAGGCATCTTTACAGCTTCTACCCCCAAGCCATAAGACTCCTGAAAATCTAATCGAATGGCTAACCGGACTATTTGCATTGTTCCCCCCCCCCCATCCCCTCTTTTATGCTGCTGCTACTCTCTGTTTTTTATCTATGCATAGTCACTTTAACTCTACCTACATGTACACATGACCTTAATTACCTCGACTAACCTGTGCCCCCGCACATTGACTCTGTACCGGTACCCCCTGTATATAGCCTCGCTACTGTTATTTTACGGCTGCTCTATTTTTTACTCATTAATTTTTTACTTTACATTAATTTTTCTTAAAACTGCATTCTTTGTCAAGGGCTTGTAATTTTATTTTATTTTATTTGAATATGGCTTTGTTTCTGGCTTCCTTAGTGAATTTACCCACGCACCGCTACTGCTGGTCAGTCAATGTCATAGAAAGGTCCTAATGTTTTGTACACTCAGTGTATTTCCTTGGTATACGATATCAGGGATATTTTCCCTGTTCCCAAGAGAGCGAAGGCAACTGAACTAAATGACTATCGCCCCGTAGCACTCTCCTCTGTCATCATGAAGTGTTTTGAAAGGCTATTTAAGGATCATATCAACTTCACCTTACTCGAAACCCTAGACCCACTACAATTTGTATACCGCCCCAATAGATCCATGGATGATCCAATCGCCATCCCACTGCACACTGCCCTATCCCATCTGGACAAGAGGAATACCTATGTAAGAATGCTATTCATTGACTACAGCTCAGCCTTCAATACCATAGTGCTCTCCAAGCTCATCACTAAGCTCGGGGCCCTGGGTCTGACTCAATCATCAAGTTTGCACACGACACAACAGTGATAGGCCTGATAACCAACAACGACGAGACAGCCTACAGGGAGGAGAGGAGGTGAGGGCCCTGGCGGAGTGGTGCCAGGAAAATAATGTCCCCCTCAACGTCAACAAAACGAAGGAGCTGACCGTGGACTTTAGTAGACAGCAGAGGGAGCACGCCCCCATCCACATCGACAGGACGTCAGTGGAGTAGGTGAAAAGCTTCAAGTTCCTCGGCGTACACATCACTGACAATCTGAAATGTTCCATCCATACAGGCAGTGTGGTGAAGAAGTTATTAAGTAACATAATTTTTTACCCGTCAGTTTAAGCTAGAGATATCTACGGCATCCGCTTATGTCGCACTTCCGTGTTGCACTTCTGCATCTGCGGTGAAAGGTGACAGAGCTAGAGCGTTGTTTGTCAGACCAAATTGGTCTCACGAAGTCGGTACCATCAATGTGCCAACTCCTGTTTGTAGCGTCCGAACCGTTTGGGCATCAAATCTAATGTGACCCTACTGTGGAAAGGGGAGATTCTCGTTTTGCTCTATAACCCCCACAAGTGTCACAGGAATCGTCTGAAAGTAACCAGTACTGGTTTAAAAAATGAATGGAATTATGGAGGTAGTTTTGTGCCTACCCAAATAAAGGGGTTCAATATGTATATATATCAAAGAAAGATTATATTTCCTGAGATTTCTTCTATCTCGTATATAGGACAGACACTTTAAAACCTTATTCTTTATGATTTATTTTTTGACTGTTTTTTTGTTGTTGCCTTTTATGAATTTGTTATTCAATTCGTTTCTATGGGATTTGGCCAAATTCAATATTTTATTAAATCATTTCTAAAATTAAAAATCCAATGGCTAAATTATCCATGGCATGACCATCTTAAAACAATTCCATATGTCAGCTTATAACCCCCCCAGCCCCCCATCGTCTTCGACTTAATGAACAGGCGATTGGAGGATAATGCAGACTGGGGCCATGGTCATTTAAGGCACTTTGTACCCGAAAAGTCTGTTTACATGAGGAGCTACTCTGGAGTCCCTGAGTGGGTTCCTGCAGTCGTGGAAGAAGCCACTTGACCTGTCTCTTTTACAGGACTCGGATGCCTGACGGTAAAGTGCATCGCTGCCATGTGGAACAGATGCGAAGCAGCAGCCCCCTTTGTTGCCACCTCCCTCACTGGCCTGAATGCCCTGAACACCACACCTTTAGGCGGAAGCAGAGTGCCAACTCCTGAGCCAAACCCTGATACTCAGCCAGTCAGTCAGTAAATATGTCAGCCATCAATCTACAGTATTAGCCAGCCTCAGGAATATGGTACGTCTCCAATTATGATTTTATGCATGGTTCTCCAAAAGACAGCTTCTTCCTCACAGATAGACTCTGCTGTCGACTTCCTCACGGCTTTTCTTGAACTGCACCAGTTTGTAGCAAACCTCATCTCACACGATCTCCCATGCGCATGCACTGTGTTCCTGAGAGAGCATGCAATATATTACTTTTTTTCCGTCAAAACAACCACAGCAGGTGCTGCGCCAACGCATCCGAAGACACCATAACGGCGCTTGGAAGTTCCAAGTTTCATATGTGAGTTGTGGCAGCGAAATGCATCCGATTTGTGGTGATCTATATATTTTCTTCTAATTAATGTAGCCTCTATTCGAAGGAATTTAATATAAAATCAAATTGTATTTGTCTCATTCGCCGAATACTTAGAAACCCTTAACCAACAATGCAGAGTGTTTTTTAAGTAAGTGAGAAAATCTTTGCTAAAAATAAAAAAATAATCATAACATAGTATCACAATATAATAACAATAACGAGGCTATATACAAGGGGTACCGGTTCCGAGTCAATGTGCGGGGATACAGGTTAGTCAAGGTAATTGAGGTAGTGGTCTAAAGTACTTAAGTAAAAATACTTTAAAGTACTACTTAATTAGTTTTTTTTGGTATCTGTACTTTACTTTACTATATCTATTTTTGACAACTTTTACTTTTACTTCACTCCATTCCAAAATAAAATAATGTACTTTTTACTCCATACAATATCCGTGACACTCAAAAGTACTCGTTACTGTAGTGTCGAGAACGATGCTGAGATGCTGTGATGACAAGAAATCCGCTGACACTGTCCTCGATTATAATAGTTTTATTACATCTTTACTTTCAGCGTCAATTTACAGATTTCTGCAGAAAATCCGGAGAACAACTGGCCCCAATCTCTAATATGTTGTTTTCTCTCCGTCCTTTGTCCCAACCAAGGTATTTACATCCTATGTAACCTGATATGGGTGTTTTCCCCACAGGCCAATCCCACGACTCCACATAACAGACTTCCTCTGTTTTAGGGTGCCCCTATAGAAATGCTCTCCAGATGCTTCCACAAGCTGAGTCAACTTCCTCTAACACAACATTTGCAAATGTCAGCAAAGTCATAAATTGTCTAGATACTACATTACATTTTTTATGCTTAGCAGGACAGGACAAGGGTCCAATTCACACGCTTATAAAGAGAACATCCCTGGTCATCCCTACTGCCTCTGATCTAGTGGACTCACCAAACACAAATGCTTGATTTGTAAATTATGTCTAAGCGTTGGAGTTTGCCCCTGGCTATTCGTAAATTAAATGTAAAGGCCGGGAGATCCATGGGGCGGCGCACCATTGGCCCAGCGTTGTCCAGTGTATGGGAGGGAATGGCCGGCAGGGATGTAGCTCAGTTGGTAGAGCATGGCTTTTGCAACACCAGGGTTGTGGGTTCGATTCCCACGGGGGGCCATTATGAAAAAAATAATATATATATATATAATGTATGCACTCACTAACTGTAAGTCGCTCTGGATAAGAGCGTCTGCTAAATGACTAAACATGTAAATGTAAAGAAACAATAAAATGGTGCCGTCTGGTTTGCTTAATATAAGGAATTTGAAATTATTTCTACTTTTGATACTTAAGTATATTTTAGCAATTTAATTTACTTTTGGTAGTTTAGTACATTTAAAACCCATTGCTTTTAGACTTTTACTCAAATAGTATTTTACTGGGTGACTTTCACTTTTACTTGAAACATTTTCTATTAAGGTATGTTTACTTTTACTCAAGTATGAGCTTAGTTCAAATGTCGTATTTCATCAGAACCCCAAATATAAGCTTTTTTACGCCACTGGTTGAAAGACTGTAAACATAAACAATAATGAACTATATTTTTGATCTCATGGATGATCCTTCCTTGCATCCATAGCTCTGTGATAATGGTTATTTTTCTTCAACCCCATCCCTCAGCTATTTACCAAAATGGTGGTTGAGTGTCAGCTTTCGTGTTTGAACTGCAGATTTCCCCTTTAACAAAGTCAGTCTATAAACAAATGAATACATGAAATAATTAATGGATGCATGAATGAATGCATATATAAATGAATGAATGAAAACGATACGAGAATAGATGCATGTAGTTTTCATTTAATTGCAATATAAATAAATAAACAAATAAATACATCGTGTAAACATAAATATCATCAATCAATATTTCTAAATCAGTCAGTCAGTCAATCTAGCAGCCAGCCAGTCAGTCAGTCAGTAAATGTATCAGCCATCAATCTATTAGCCAGCCTGAGGAGTATGTCACGTCTCCAATGATGATTCTGTGGTTCTCCTCACGGCTTGACTTTGCTGTCGATGAATTTCTTGAACTGCACCAGGTTTTTGCGAACCTCCTCTCGCACGATCTCCCATGCGCATGTGCTGTGTTCCTGGAGAGCGTACAAGATATACATTTTTTCAGCCAACTCAACCACAGCAGGTGGTCAACGTATCCGACAACACCAAAACGGCGCTTGGCAGTTGCAAGTTTCATATGTAAGTTGTGGCAGTGAACTGCAACAGATTAATGGTGATCCAGAACTTTTGCTCAGATTAATTTAGCCTCTATTCGATTACATTTGATATTGGACCCACCTTCTCTTTCAAGACGGTTTTCAGCTTGTCGAAATATGTTTTGAGAGACGCGTTGCCTGCAGTAACCGACCCTCCATCTCCAGAGGATGCCCCAACACCACCTGCGACCTGGAGACAATATAAAATAGTGGTGAGTGCATTAGTTCTGTCTTATGGAAGGTTATGAAAATATTGTACAAATATTTGGTCTATTTGTAGTGTCTAAATTAAATAACAATGCCCACGATTCTCTGCCGCCCAAATACACTGAGTGTACAAACATTAGGAACACCTGCTTAATATTGAGTTGCACACCCTTTTGCCCTCAGAACAGCCTCAATTCGTTGGGGCATGCATTCCATCAGAATGCTGGCCCATGTTGATTCCAACGCTTCTCACATTTGTGTCAAGCTGGCTGGATGTCCTTTGGGTGGTGGACCATTCTTGGTACACAAGGGAAACTGTTGAGCGTGAAAAACCCAGCAGCGTTGCAGTTCTTTACACATTCAAACCGGTGTGCCTGGTACCTACTACCACACTCCCTTCAAAGGCACTTATATCTTTTGTCTTGTCCATTCACCCTCTGAATTGCACACATACACAATCGGTCTCAATTGTCTCAAGGCTTAAACATCCTTCTTTAATCTGTCTCTGCCCCTTCATCTACACTGATTGAAGTGGATTTATCAGGTGGATCATAGCTTTCACCTGGATTCACCTGGTCAGTCTGTCATAGAAAGATACAGTGTTCCTAATGTTTTGTACACTCAGTGTATAACCTATAGGCTACAGAAGAGGGATCATACTTACGCATAACTTTAAGTTCTCAACTTGACGATATATTATGTTTTGGAACTGGTTAAGTGCTATTTTGTTCCAGGTGACAGAAGTCAGGCTTTTGTTAAATATTTGGGCCACATATCCTATAGCCTCTAATGCAACCACAGAGACGTCCTCGACCTGGATAAAATACAACAGGGTTTTAGGCACAGGGTGTCTAAATACGTAGTTAAACTGCCAATATACCATTTTGAAATTTCAAGAATTATACTCTAGTTTAGGCTATCAAAATCTTGCTACGATACTGAAGCGTATCCTACCTGTGTGTTCATGTAAACATCCTCTGGAAACATTTGTTTGTCTTTTTCTTCTGAACACATATGTGGAATGTATCCACCCTGAAATAGAACTCATATCAATATCAAGAAGTTGACTGTATTGGGATAGTGACTTTAAATGAAATATTGTGGTACAGAGACGGAAAGCATTGGTTAGACATAAAATGTGCTATAATGCAAAATAAAAATGTGAATGTCATTGCGAATATTGTGCATCAATTTGTGCACACCAAACAGCAGACGTACAATTTAAATTACTCACCATCTCTGAGAGCAGACGTATGCTATGATCGTTCATGCTCCTCAACCTAGACTGCGTCCACCGGCAAGGTTTGGATGCTGCTGTGCCTTGGCAGAACAGAGTCAGGCAAATGCTCAACCATTTCAATACAGTCATGTTTCTTTTATTAGAACTTGAGTGCAACAGCTATTATAAATGATTAAAGTCGGATTATCTTAATCTTGATTACCTAGATTGCTGAAGTTGCCCATCTTATATAAACCCAAGTATCGATACGTGAAGGTATAAAAATGTCTTTGTGGTGAAGAAAGGTTGCATGGTTCAGACTTTCGCTTCCCTTTGTTAACCCCAATTTGCAGGGGGTGATTCTTAATTATGCTGTTGTAAAATTAAGCAGAACGTATTTGCCTAGCAAGTAACCAGTTTCCATATATATCTATGTAAAGAATTGCATTGGAGCAATGAATGTCATGATAACATATTCAGCAGGTGTTAAGATGTAGGCCATATTGAATATGAAAAACTAAGAAAACAATGGTTTATTTCTTATGAAGGCCATGTTCAATATAAATATGCTCAAATTGTGGACATTTTACACCACAGATTCTGTGTAGAGTTAACCAGAAAGTGTTTTCAGTATGCGTAGCACAACGATCACATTTTGCTCACACATTTAATCTGTTGTGACTCTTTTTTAATCAGGTAATGCAATCAGAAGCATGACTGTTCAGTGTTAATATTGCACATCTTTTAAATAAAAATACATTTTATTAATAGAGTGACTGGTAGTGTTGAATGAAAGCTAAAGCCGTCCCGCCTCTAAAATCGAGAGTAGAGCGCGGTGGTATTGACTTTGCTGCCAGCATGCAGGGGAATTACTTTTCCTTTTCTCTCATGCGGTTCATTCTTATTAAATTGATTCGGTAAATTCCAAGGGGATCTTTTTACAGTTTGATAATTTCAGTTTAATAAAATAGTATATGCCCTAAATTAGCCTTTACTAGGCGCTTACCATGACGTCGACGAGGATGATGATGATGTGTGAATTTGACTTAATGTGAATGATGATGATGCGAATGATGATTATAGCTATATTTTTCTGACACCTTTATTTAACCATGGAAGTCCCATTGAGATATAGAATCATAGAATGATGATGACGACGACGTTAATTGGAGGTGTAGGTCTCTGATTTTGCAGTTTTTATGTTAAGCCTTTATTGTAGGTTACCTTGTAACAATGACCTAACTGATCATGGCATTGGTTTATCAAGATTGTAGGCCTATCAACAAATGAATGATTATTTTCAAACGTGAGATGAATTTCACTCTATTTGTGCAGTCAATTAATTACGAATGGGTTAAATTGGTCAACAGGTTTATTTTGGTAGCCTACAGTCGTGTTATGAAATCAATATATTACATCTGCTCATTTGTGGTGCATAGACTCGAGTAGAATTTGTAAATTCTTCAATATCCACACGATTTCATTTCGAACAACCTCCCAAGTACAATAACTGTTGTAATGAAACGAAGAAACCCCACAGTAAATTGAAATTAATAAATGGAAGAACGAAAAAAGTTATTCAAATAAAACCATTCAATATAGGCTTCTGTGTTGTTTTAACCGTTTGCTATAGAAGTTGCTTCATTTAGCTGAAGTAGCGTTTTGTAGAACGACTTAGTGTCTCCATGAAAACGTGTCCAATAGTAGAATTCTCATCTCCATTCAACTGTGTGAAACGATTCAATGTAGTAAATGTATTGTCATTTCAGGGAAGACATTTCCACTTGCATGCAAGAAATCATACTCATGCATTCAGATAAATTCGTTGTCTGTCGGAAAATTATATTTCTAAAGTAATCCATCACAGAGGCTGACGAGGTTTAGCAAATACAGTATCTTTATCACTTGCCCTAAAATGATATATGCAGTCCTAAAAATCTCTCTCTGTTGGGAAAAATAAATGGATGTAAATCACTGTGCTATAAAATCATTCCATTAGAGGAGATTCTTTGGCTACTGTAAAAGTTACAGACTTGACCAACCTGTTGATAATGGGTGTCTTCAAATAACTAATTAATGTTGAATGTTGATGTTCACGTTCTCTTGCAAGCACTGCACGGGAAAACGACCACCCTAGGTATTTAAAACATGACATGGTCAGCAAAGGATCAGCCAAGATTGAGAAATGAGGCTACAGATTGAGAAATTAGGCTACGTTTCATGCTGAAGAAGTTTGATGTTGTGCTTATTTAGGATTTTGAGAGGAGCATCCCTCCATGTGTATCCATTTGTTGGATACACCGTACGTAAGCAAAATGAAACACTCCATCATGTCAAATTGGTTATGTTGATGGTCGGCTACACAACAATATCTTTTAGAAGATAGGTCTGGAAATCTGAGACAAGCATCAATATGTAGCCTATATAAACACCTCCCAAAATTCCTGACAGCCAACCGAGATGGGACAGCCGAGTAGCTGTGTGATTCACCATAAGCCTTATGATGAAACTGTAAAAAAAATGAAATGATAGAAGTTAACCCGGTGTACCGAAACCTTCATTTGTAGCCTATAAACGCCAGTAGTGATAACCTCATTGGATTATCTTCAATTGAAAAAAATATACTTTACTCCAGTGGCGATTTTAGCATGTAAATATTGGTGGGGCAAACTCCCATTTTTTAAAATGCATACCAGCAAAGCCAATACAACACAACACTAAACAATACATTAATTGCACTATAACGGTGACAAACGGTGCCCACAAACTGTTAGGGCCTACACAAAGCTGTCCCAAAAGCAGAGCTTTCTTTTCAGCACCATCGAGTGAATCCTTACCACTGCTACACCTGGCTATCAGCGGAGCCTTGTCTGGCAGGGAAACAGTTCATTCAGCCTTATTTACTGCCTTTAAAGAATACATAGCTGATATGGCTGACTTGCTTAAACAAATGTGCTTTCTACTGGTAATTGAGATGTACAAACTACGTCATAAGGGGACGACGAGCAGATAAGAGGCAATCCATAATTTCGATTAATACATTAATGAGCGAGCTAGTAGAGATGCAGTCAATATAACTATTTGTTCAGCACTTTTTGAAATGTACAGTTACAGAATTCAGAACATTGGCCGTTCTTCCAGTATTCTCCCTGTACACCAAGTCAGAACGTAGGATAAATCAAGTGGGCATATTAAATCAAATCAAATCAAATCAAATGTATTGGTCACATACACATGGTTAGCAGATGTTATTGCGAGTGTAGCGAAATGCTTGTGCTTCTAGTTCCGACAGTGCAGCAATAAGCAGACAATGAAAGCTCTTACAATATTCAATGATTATGTTAATCAAAAACAGGCTATACGCTGCATGTGCACAACCAAGTCAGAACAGTAGGCTAAGTTATTCGGGGGAAAAGGACCAACTTATTAGGGTGAGGCACATGGGCTACTAACAGCTTACTACACAACATACACGTAGTATTACTTTCAGTATACAGTATACATATCTCCCTGGCATATTACATCATTTATGCAGCAGCATACAATACATTTTTGGACTCACCTTGTTGTGCTGTGCTCACTTGAAAAGGAAGGAGGCGCAGTGGTCTTTCTTGTGGGCACATTTTGTAATCAAACTTTGGCATCAACGTCAGGTATTGTCTGGATTTATGATGCTTTCATGACAACTGGGAACTCCGAAAAAACCCCAGATCGAATCATGACGTCGGAGCTCTAGAAAGAGGCCCGACTTCCGGACTTGGAATTCCGAGTTGGATGACCGTTCAAAAATATATTTTCCTAGTTGGAGCTCGTTTTTCTCCGACTTTCCAATTGTTTTGAACTCACTGAAATCTGAGATTTCCCAGTTCCGAGTTTACAGTTGTTTTGAACGCGGCAGAAGCCATGCTGGATTGACAGCATGGACAATGTATTCAACTTTTTTGGTCCATGGTGTTGAAAGTTTATCCTTTTAATCTTGGAAAAGAGACCCTTAAACCCACATTTGGACCACACACCCACTCTACTGAATAACAGGCTAGTGATTGCTTTGAAAAGCTTGCAGTTAGCGAATGATTCCTCCCAAACCACTCATTGTTGAATTTGCGAATTCCAACTTGTTGTGTAATGTTTATGTCCAATGGCCGATGAGCACCAATACGTTTTATCTATAATATCTCTTCATATGACAAGGATGAAAAGGATTTGCCAGTAGATTGTCGACTTGATTCATGATGGTGGCTGCTTGTCTAGCTTGCTAGCTAAGATTTTGAAAGTATGATGTTGACATGATCAGTCCAATCAAAGCTAGGGTAAATATATCTTGATTTGACATCATTTTATCTGTGGACAATGACCTTGAGCCTTCTTGGATGGGCATTTCTAATGTAACTCTATGGCATCACCCAAGGGGCTTGAATTTTCTAGCTCTCCACATAGATTTTGCGGTGACGTAGTGTCCCCATGAGTGACAGAATCCGAGCCAATCACAGCGCAACTAGCAATTCCACGGCTCAGACACGAGACGTATGTGGCAGGGTTTACAGACAATCACGGACTACAATAGGAAAACCAGCCATGTCGCGGACACCGACGTCTTGCTTCCAGACAAGCTAAACAAGTTCTTTGCCCGCTTTGAGGATAATACAGTGCCACCGACGCGGCCAGCTACCAAGGACTGTGGGCTCTCCTTCTCTGTGGCCGACGTGAGTAAGACATTTAAATGTTTTAACATTCGCAAGGCTGCCGGCCCAATGGCATTCCTAGCCGCGTCCTCAGAGCATGCACAGACTAGGAGACTGGTGTGTTTACGGACATATTAAATCTCTCCCTATCTCAGTCTACCGTCCCCACATTCTTCAAGATGGCCACCATTGTTCCTGTACCCAATAATGCAAAGGTAACTGAACTAAATGACTAGCGCCCCGTAGCACTCACTTCTGTCATCATGAAGTGCTTTGAGAGACTAGTCAAGGATCATATCACCTCCACCTTACCTGTCAACATAGACCCACTTCAATTTGCATACCGCCCCAATAGGTCCACAGACGATGCAATCGCCATTACACTGCATACTGCCCTATCCCATCTGGACAAGAGGAATACCTATGGAAGAATGCTGTTCATTGACTATAGCTCAGCATTCAACACCATAGTACCCTCCAAGCTCATCATCAAGCTTAAGGCCCTGTGTAATTGGGTCCTGGACTTCCTGATGGGCCGCCCCCAGGTGGTGAAGGTAGGAAACAACATCTCCACTTTGCTGATCCTCAACACTGGGGCCCCACAAGGGAGTGTGCTCAGCCCCCTACTGTACTCCCTGTTCACCCATGACTGCGTAGCCATGCACGCCTCCAACTCAATCATCAAGTTTGCAGACGACACAACAGTAGTAGGCATGATTACCAATAATGATGAGACAGCCTACAGGGAGGAAGTGACGGCTCTCGGAGTGTGGTGTCAGGAAAATAACCTCTCACTCAATGTAAAACAAACAAAGGAGATGATCGTGGACTTCAGGAAATAGCAGAGGGAGTACCCCCCTATCCACATCGACGGGACAGCAGTGGAGAAGGTGGAGAGTTTTAAGTTCCTCGGCATACATATCAATGACAAACTGAAATGGTCCAACCACACAGACAGTGTGGTGAAGAAGGCGCAACAGCATCTCTTCAACCTCTGGAGGCTGAAGAAATTTGGCCTTTCAGCTAAAACCCTCACAAACTTTTACAGATGCACAATTGAGAGCATCCTGTTGGGCTGTATCACCGCCTGCTATGGCAACTGCACAGCCCACAACCGCAGGGCTCTCCAGAGAGTGGTGCGGTCTGCACAACGCATCTCCGGGGGGCAAACTACCTGCCCTCCAGGACACCTACAGCACCCGATGTCACAGGAAGGCCAAAAAGATAATCAAGGACATCTACCACCCGAGCCACTGCCTGTTCACCCCGTTATCATCCAGAAGGCGAGAACAGTATAGGTGCATCAAAGCTGGGACCGAGAGACTGAAAAACAGCTTCTATCTCAAGGCCATCAGACTGTTAAACAGCCATCACTAGCACAGAGAGGCTGCTGCCTACATACAGTCTTGAAAATCACTGGCCACTTTAAATAAATAGAACACTAGTCACTTTAATAATGCCACATATCTTGCATTACCGATCTCATATGTATATACTGTATTCTATACTATCTATTGCATCTTAACCTATGCCACTCTAATAATGATAATGACGTTGCTCATCCATATATTTATATATTCTTATTCCATTCCTTTAATTAGATTTGTGTGTATTAGGTTTTTGTTGTAGAACTGTTAGATGTTACTTGCTAGATATTGCTGCACTGTCGGAACTAGAAGCACAAGCATTTCGCTACACTCGCAATAACATCTGCTAACCATGTGTATGTGACAAATACATTTGATTTGATTTGACATTTGAACCCCTAAACTCTGTATTTTCCGCTGGCTGCCCCACCACCACAGAAAGCACCGGAGCTAGGCTGAAACACCTGCATTTTGGAGCTGCCTTACTCAAGAAAGCAAAAAAGAGACCATGTTTGTATGCGGCTTTGTTAACTCAATGATTTTTTGTAAACATTGTTTGCAAACTGATGTGTGACACATATTAATGACAAAATAACATGCGAAACAGGAAACAACAACAAAATAAAATGTCTAAACAGGTGGGGCTCTGAGTATTTTTGTAATACACCAAACATACTGCAAACCATTCAGATACAGCACATATGAGTACTATACCATTCAATGTAAACATGCATACACACCATTCTAGATGTTATCCCAAATAACCTCATATCATTATACAAATGGATATACAGTATATCTACAATAACTCTATTCTATCCAGGAATTCCAAGTCTTATGAAAGGACTGTGTGCTGCCACATTGGCCTATGTAATACACACCTTTGTCTAATGTCATACAGGAATTGACCTCATTTATCCATTGAGACCTATTAGGAGGATCCCCATGATGCCACTTAAAAAGTTCTATATATATGACTAAGCTAAATCAAAGATGTATTGTAATGTTTTGCCCACCACCACCCTTCCTCAATCAGGGGACTAAACTGTTATCTATTAAAAGTATTGTTTAATTTGTATCTCTTTTTCAATATTGTCTTTCCATGTCTTTTTACTTATTTCTCCTCCAATCATAGTAAGACCTACAGGTGTTTAATAAATTGGACAGACTTTATAAATAAACATCCCACAATTGCAAGTGGGAGCTAAAAGTTCCTGGTCCCCCAGATTATCGTCTACTCCTCACCCAGATCTCCCCACCCCCTTCAGCCCACTGCCCCAGAGTGATTGACACACAAAAACAAACAAGAAACATTAAAGAACAGTAACCCTCACAAAGTACAAAAACATATTGTTATTATGCGTTTCTTTGGTATCAAGGAATTCTGGATGCACGAAGGTAATGAACACTTAGATGGAGAGTTGATACAATGTATTTAATATACGGTACCGGATTCAGCATAGTAATCTGCACGTGGATTACATCTTACTATCATAACTACTAGACAAAGGAAATCTCTTAGTTTATATAGCCCTTTACACATTTCTTCAACAACTTCTGGTAACCGTCAGTTGGCACTCCTCACCCTGATGTTATCCCCTTGTACCCCAGGCAGGATATTCCATCTATCAATCATTCTAAGATAAACACCAGTGAGCTCCCTAGACATCCTGGTATCCTTGGCATTCGGACCTTGTGACACCAAGAGTGACCTATCTACTGGATTTAACCTCGTCCCTAAAACCATGTGAAAACACGTCATATCACACATTAAACAATATATTACACAAAGAAACAATACTACAAGAATACATAAACTCAAAGTAAAAATTATCATGTGACTCATCAGCAACAAATTGAATGTGCATCCCCTCTGATGGTTTGATAAGACTGCTCAATATTATAAATCCACTCTCATTGATTTTAGACAAGAAGGAAATTTGGACAATTTATACAAAATACGTTTTTATTCACATTTTCAATAAATAAAAAATCAAGTAGACAGGCAATACAGTTCAGTTCAACACAGGTACAAAAGGGAAATACAAAATATAAATAATAATTTATACAAATAAAAAACAATAATTTATGGATTTAAATAGACTAACAGGGTCCCACATGATTGTATTCATGCTTTATAAACTGGTAAGGGCGTAGCTTCTGAGATGAGTCTGGATGATCAGTACATCTGTGCTGCAAGGATATCCAATCTTTGCAGATGAAGTTTCGTCTCTTTCCTGATGAGCTCCCACGCCTGTGCACTGTAGTTCTGAAAAACACAGAAAAATTTAAATATTAGTGGGGTGAACTTTCTTGGCAATATAATGACCATTTTGTCTTGAACAACAAAGAAAGGATTGGTGTCGTATGTATTAAGCTTCTCAGAGTAGGAGTGCTGATTTAGGATCAGTTTTGCCTTTTAGATTATTATAAATAGGAGGACAGAGGAGACCTGAGAGAAGACCTGATACTAGATCAGCACTTCTTCTCTGAGACTCTTGATACATATGGCCCCAGAAACCCATTTTTTTTTAAGAAACCCTGCTCCAGTTTATCCTAGCCTAGTTTATATTCATTTGATTACAGGTATCAAACACGTTTCCATACGAAACCAAACTCACCATTTTTCTCAGAACCTTCCTATTCAACTTCTTGAAGTACCATTTCAGTCTCCTCTCAGGTTTCATGGCAGGTGATACCTGTTGGACAAAATTAAACAAAACATTAGCGTCATACAGATGTAGGATCTTAATTAGACCTCTTTTTAAATGAGAATTTTCCTGCACGGCAGGAAATGGAAACTTACAGCGTATTCAAGGTTGAAAAAGGATTCTAAAGTTTGTAATTTCCACTTTAAGATATCAAACTTAAATGTCCATTAATTATAATCCACAATAATCTACATTTCTCATTGCTGCAGTATTATTTTCGTGATGTTGCAAACTGGCTCAAAATCTATAATAACCCATATACAGTGCATTCGGAAAGTATTCAGACCACTTCCATTTTCCCACATTTTGTTATGTTACAGCCTTATTCTAAAATGTATCAAAGAAAACAAATTCCTCCTCAATCTACACACAATACCCCATAATAACGATGCAAAAACAGAAATAACTTATTTACATAAGTATTCTGACACTTTGCTATGAGACTCAAAATTGAGCACAGGTGCATCCAGTTTCCATTGATCATCCTTGAGATGTTTCTACAGGTAAAGTTCACCTGAGGTAGAATCAATTGATTGCACATGATTTTGTAAGGCACACACCTGTCTATATAAAGGTACCACAGTTGACAGTGCATGTCAGAGCACAAACCAAGCCCTGAGGTCGAAGGAATTGTCCGTAGAGCTCTGAGACAAGATTGTGTCGAGGCACAGATCTGGGGAAGGGTACCAAAAAATGTCTGCAGCATTGAAGGTCCCCAAGAAAACAATGGCCTCCATCATTATTAAATGGAAGAAGTTTGGAACCACCAGGACTCTCCTAGAGCTGGCCTCCCGGCCAAACTGAGCAATCAGGGGAGAAGGGTCTTGGACAAGGAGGTGGCCAAGAACCCGATGGTCACTCTGACAGAGCTCCAGATTTCCTCTGTGGAGATGGGAGAACCTTCCAGAAGGACAACCATCTCTGCAGTACTCCACCAATCAGGCCTTTATGGTAGAGTGGCCAGACGGAAGCCACTCCTCAGTAAAAGGCATATGACAGCCCGCTTGGAGTTTGCCAAAAGGCACCTAAAGGACTCTCAGACCATGAGAAACTAGATTCTCTGGTCTGATGAAACCAAGATTGAACTCTTTGGCCTGAATGCCAAGGGTCACGTCTGGAGGAAACCTGGCACCATCCCTACGGTGAAGTATGGTGTTGGCAGCATCATGCTGTGGGGATGTTTTTCAGCGGCAGAGCGATCCTTGATGAAAACCTGCTCCAGAGCTCTCAGGACCTCAGACTGGGGCGAAGGTTCACCTTCCAACAGGACAACGACCCTAAGCACACAGCCAAGACAATGCAGAAGTGGCTTCGGGAAAAGTCTCTGAATGTCCTTGAGTGGCCCAGCCAGAGCCCAGACTTGATTCCGATCAAACATCTCTGGAGAGACCTGAAAATAGTCACCCTTGGCGTTTTTCCTATTTTGTTGCATTACAACCTGTAATTTAAGTAGATTTTTATTGGGATTTCATGTAATGGACATACACAAAATAGTCAAAATTGGTGAAGTGAAATGAAAGAAATAACTTGTTTCAAAAAATTATACAAAATAAATAACGGAAAGGTGGTGCGTGCATATGTATTCATCCCCTTTGCTATGAAGCCCCTAAATAAGATCTTGTGCAACCAATTACCTTCAGAAGTCACATAATTAGAAAAACAAAGTCCACCTGTAGGCAATCTAAGTGTCACATGATCTCAGTATATATACACATGTTTTGAAAGGCCCCAGAGTCTGAAACACCACTAAGCAAGGGGCAACAACAAGCAAGCGACACCATGAAGACAAAGGAGCTCTCCAAAAAGGTCAGCAATATTAGAAACTTTGAACATCCCACGGAGCAGCATAAAATCCATTATTAAAAAATTGAAAGAATATGGCACCACAAAAAACCTGCCAAGAGAGGGCCGCCCACCAAAACTCATGGACCAGGCAAGGAGGGCATTAATCAGAGAGGCAACAAAGAGACCAAAGATAACCCTGAAGGAGCTGCAAAGCTACACAGCAGAGATTGGAGTATCTGTCCATAGAACCACTTTAAGCCGTATACTCCATAGAGCCGGGCTTTACGAAAAAGTGGCCAGAAAAATGCCATTGCTTAAAGAAAAAAATAAGCAAACACTTTGGTGTTTCGCCAAAAGGCATGTGGGAGACTCCCTAAACATATGGAAGAAGGTACTCTGGTCAGATGAGACTAAAATTGAGCTTTTTGGCCATCAAGGAAAATGCTAAGTCTGGCGAAAACCCAACACCCCTCATCACCCCAAGAACACCATCCCCACAGTGAAGCATGCTGGTGGCAGCATCATGCTGTGGGGGTGTTTTGCATCGGCAGGGACTGGGAAACTGGTCAGAATTGAAGGAATGATGGATGGCGCTAAATACAGGGAAATTCTTGAGGGAAACCTGTTTCAGTCTTCCATAGATTTGAGACTGGGACGGAGGTTCACCTTCCAGCAGGACAATGACCCTAAGCATACTGCTAAAGCAACACTCACTGGTTTAAGGGGAAACATTTAAATGTATTGGAATGGCCTAGTCAAAGCCCAGACCTCAATCCAATTGAGAATCTGGGGCATGACTTAAAGATTGCTGTACACCAGCGGAACCCATCCAACTTGAAGGAGCTGGAGCAGTTTTGCCTTGAAGAATTGGCAAAAATCCCAGTGGCTAGATGTGCCAAGCTTATAGCGACATACCCCAAGAGACTTGCAGCTGTAATTCCTGTAAAAGGTGGCTCTACAAAGTATTGACTTTGGGGGGTTGAATAGATAGGCACGCTCAAGTTTTCTGTTTTTTTGTCTTATTTCTTGTTTGTTTCACAATAAAAAATATTTTGCATCTTCAAAGTGGTAGGCATGTTGTGTAAATCAAATGATACAAACCCCCAAAAAATCCATTTTAATTCCAGGTTGTAAGGCAACAAAATAGGAAAAATGCCAAGGGTGTGAATACTTTCGCAAGCCACTATAGCTGTGCAGCGATGCTCCCTATCCAACCTGACAGAGATTGAGAGGATCTGCAGAGAAGGATGGCAGAAACTACCCAAAAACAGGTGTGCCAAGCTTGTAGCATCATACCCAAGAAGACTCAAGGCTGTAATCGCTGTCAAAGGTGCTTCAACAAAGTACTGAGTAAAGGGTCTGAATACTTATGTAAATGTGATATTTCTATTTTTTATTGTTAAGACATTTGCAAACATTTCTTTGTCATTTTTCCCTTTGTCATTATGGGGTATTGTGTGTAGATTGATGAGGGGAAAAAACTAATTAATCAATTTTAGAATAAGGCTGTAACGTAACATGTGGAAGAAGTCAAGGGGTTGCACTTCATACGTAGATTTGTTCACTTCTAGAGTTAGTAGGCTACACCTAAAACAGGGCTCTCCAACCCTGTTCCTGGAGAGACACCGTCCTTTAGGTTTTCACTCCAGTCCTAATCTAGCACACCTGATTAATTAGCTGCTTGATAAACTGAATCAGGTTAGTTACAACTGGGGTTGGAGCGAAAACCTACAGGAGGGTAGCTCTCCATGAACAGGGTTGGAGAGCCCTGACCTAAACAGTGATTATACTTTAAAATAGACTCGTTACTTACACAGGAATTAAGGTTCTCAAATTGTCTTTCAAGAATGTTGAGAAAATCATCCAGGTTTTTCTTGTCCCAGGTGACAGCATTCATATTCCCATCAAACAGTTTTGTGATTTCATAGATGGTCTCGTTCAGGAACCTGACTTTGTCCTCAAACTACACAGGATGATATAAAACAAATATTAGAAACAGTATAGGCTTCCGTTATGGCATCAATATAACATTGGGTCAAGACCGCTATACCAAAGCATATCAGAACATGATGAGTCAAAATTCAAGTCTTTACCTCAGCATCATCTATGTGTCTGTAAAGTGATGTTGGGAAAAAGACAGGGGCATTCTGCTTTGTGATATCTCCTCCCTGGAAAACAATCAATATAGTATGTTAAGTCACGTGTCAAATACTTCAAGAACAATCAAGACTGACATAAAGTATAGCTTATACTGCAAGTACAGTAGGTCTAATGTAGATAGCCTCTCTTGATATCTCTGTCACTATAGCCTTAGCGCCCTTTTACTATGGCTATTCAAATATAGGCTAACAGTTTTCTGACAAAGAGGCTAAACATGAAACGTATTACTATTTTACTTGGTTGGTTGTTTTGCTGTCCTTAATACATGCATTCAGTCTGCTCTTACAGCGTGCTGGTAACTCACCATCTGGTCCAGCAGGGAAAGGTATTCTGCGCTCAAGTGTCCGTAGTGGTGTCGGATCCAGTCACAGCAATGACACACGCTCTGCATACTGCAAATAAGAAGAAAAATACACGTCCAACTCTGCATTGTATACATTGTAAATAGCAGTTTGTTTCGCTCTTAGTTTTCCACATGAGTTTGAACATCTTGCCTGTGTTAAGTAGTTTTATGTGGAGTTGGGAAAGGGAAAACTGTATGGAGAATTTCCCCGATCAACCTACCGGAGGCGAAAACTTTCACTTTCCAGACTAGCACATGCAGCCATAGGAATTCCATGCCTGCTCCGTCTTCTGGACGACCAAATCCCAATAAATCTATACACATTCTCCTTGAAATCAGCGTTGAATGATAGTTGAACAACACGATAACATTATTAAATGTAGATATCGGCTAGGCTATTAGCGAGAATAGGCTATTCATGAGCTATGCTTTCAACTGCTAATAACTTCGCGTGAACAGATTTTAAAAAGTCTGATAACAAATTCGTCGAAGTCGAAATAAAAAAACCACTTCTTAAGAAATGTAGCCATACAAGAAATTAATTTAGTGGGTTTTGTTCAAAGTTAGTCCGAAATATTGTTCTGCAGCTCCGGCAAGTCCTCTGCTGTTGCGCTACAAATGAAAAGTGAATGGGAGACGTCAGCTTCACTACCCCAATCTCTCAACTATCATTTTCACAATGACGTAACCAACTTTCACCCTACTGTTGTCTGCTGGTGATGCAATGTTGACAAGCAACGACAACATGATTTGTTAGAACTTTCTATTTGTCGTTTTCTTTAAAATTGGAAAATGAAAAATAATATTTGACTATAGTTCCTTGGTATAGGCTACAATATCAGGGATATTTTCCCTATAGAGTGAATAGTTTTGACAGAGCTATAACCTACTGTTGTGTGTGTGTGTGTGTGTGTGTGTGTGTGTGTGTGTGTGTGTGTGTGAATGTGTGTGTGTGTCATAGTGTTGTGCACGTTTTTGAATGACTATGCAAGGTCAAATCTTGGCATTGATTTATTTCCCCCTTTTTCTATATAATATTGGGATTCATTTAGAATGTTCAAAGCTTATGAAACTGTAAAGATCATATACTGTAAGGAAGTGGTCACCAAAACTGTCTGCACGTTCCTGGAGACCAGCAGGAGGAGGTAAAGGCTTTTGTTCCAACCCAGCACAAACACAGCTGTTTCACGAGGGTCTTGATAAGATGTCATAAGTGGTTTCATCTTGAAATGTCATGTTATAGGCTAAATTATGAGATGTAGCCTAATTATTCTGCTGGGCGTCTCAGAGTGGGAGTGCTGATCTAGGATCAGGACCACCTCTGTCCATTCATTATAATCTAAAAGGCTAAACTGATCCTGGATCAGCACTCATACTGTGGTCCTCTGTAGCTCAGCTGGTAGAGCACGGCGCTTGTAACGCCAAGGTAGTGGGTTCGATCCCCGGGACCACCCATACACAAACATGTATGCACGCATGACTGTAAGTCGCTTTGGATAAAAGCGTCTGCTAAATGGCATATTATTATTATTATTATTACTCTCTGAGACGCTTTATGAATATGGGCCTTGGTGTTATTAGATATAGCCTTAATAGGCCTTATGTATAAAATACATGTAATCTATTGGGGACCAGCCATGAGGATGAATCATAAGGATGAGGATGAATCGTAAGAGAGCTGTGGCTTTCAAGGAGAGGGACACTAATCCGGACGTTTATAAGAAATCCCGCTATGCCCTCAGGTGAACCATCAAACAGGCAAAGCGTCAATACAAGATTGAATCCTACTACACCGGCTCTGACGCTCGTTGCATGTGGCAGGGCTTGCAAACTATTACGGACTACAAAGGGTAACCCAACTCCGAGTTGCCCAGTGACGCGAGCCTACCGTTCGGATTACCTAGGGGCTAAATGCCTTTTATGCTCGCTTCAAGGCAAGCAACACTGAAGCATGGATGAGAGCATCAGCTGTTCCGGACGACTGCGTGATCACTCTCTCCGTAGCCGATGTGAGTAATACGTTTAAACAGGTCAACATTCACAATGCCGCAGGGCCAGAAGGTTTACCAGGACGTGTACTCTGAGCATGCGCTGACCAACTGGCAAGTGTCTTCACTGACATTTTCAACCTGTCCCTGACTGAGTCTGTATTACCAACATGTTTCAAGCAGACCATCATAGTCCCTGTGCCCAAGAACACTAAGGTAACCTGCCTAAATGACTACCGACCCGTAGCACTCACGTCTGTAGCCATGAACTTGGAAAGAAAGAAAATAAGAAAATAAATTCCACAAATGGACTTTAAGGAAGGCACACCTGTTAATTGAAATGCGTTCCAGGTGACTACCTAATGAAGCTGGTTGAGAGAATGCCAAGAGTGTGCAAAGCTTTCATCAAAGCAAAGGGTGGCTATTTGAAGAATCTCAGATATAAAATATTATTTGGATTTGTTTAACACTTTTTTGGTTACTACATTATTCCATATGTGTTATATCATAGTTTTGATGTCTTCACTATTATTCTACAATGTAGAAAATAGTACAAATTAAGAAAAACCCTTGAATGAGTAGGTGTTCTAAAACTTTTGACTGGTAGTGTATGTGAGAATGCTATTCCTTGACTACAGCTCAGCGTTCAACACCATAGTGCCCTCAAAGCTCTTCACTAAGCTAAGGACCCTGGGACTAAACACCTCCCTCTGCAACTGGATCATGGACTTCCTGACGGGCCGCCCCCAGGTGGTAAGGGTAGGTAACAACACATCTGCCAGGCTGATCCTAAACACGGGGGGCCCTCAGGGGTGCGTGTACAGTCCGCTCCTGTACTCCCTGTTCACCCATAACTGCGTGGCCAGGCACGACTCCAACACCATCATTAAGTTTGCCAACGACACAACAGTTGTAGGCCTGATCACCGACAATGATGAGACAGCCTATAGGGAGGAAGTCAGAGACCTGGCCGTGTGGTGCCAGGATAAAAACCTCTCCCTCAACGTGATCAAGACAAAGGAGATGATTGAGCACGCCCCCATTCTCATCAACGGGGCTGTAGTGGAGCAAGTTGAGAGTTTCAAATTCCTTGGTGTCCACATCACCACCAAACACACCAAGACAGTCGTGAAGAGGACACGACAAAGCCTATTTCCCCTCAGGAGACTGAAAAGATTTGGCATGGGTCCTAAGGTCCTCAAAAAGTTCAACAGCTGCACCATCGAGAGCATCCTGACTGGTTGCATCACTGCCTGGTATGGCAACTGCTCGGCCTCCGACCGCAAGGCACTACAGAGGGTAGTGCGTACGGCCAAGTACATCACTGGGGCCAAGCTTCCTTCCATCCAGGACCTCTATACCAGGCGTGTCAGAGGAAGGCCCTAAACATTTTCAAAGACTCCAGCCACTCTAGTCAGAGATTGTTCTCTCTGCTACCGCATGTCAAGCCGTACGTGAGCGCCAAGTCTAGGTCCAAAAGGCATCTTTACAGCTTCTACCCCCAAGCCATAAGACTCCTGAAAATCTAATCGAATGGCTAACCGGACTATTTGCATTGTTCCCCCCCCCCCATCCCCTCTTTTATGCTGCTGCTACTCTCTGTTTTTTATCTATGCATAGTCACTTTAACTCTACCTACATGTACACATGACCTTAATTACCTCGACTAACCTGTGCCCCCGCACATTGACTCTGTACCGGTACCCCCTGTATATAGCCTCGCTACTGTTATTTTACGGCTGCTCTATTTTTTACTCATTAATTTTTTACTTAACATTAATTTTTCTTAAAACTGCATTCTTTGTCAAGGGCTTGTAATTTTATTTTATTTTATTTGAATATGGCTTTGTTTCTGGCTTCCTTAGTGAATTTACCCACGCACCGCTACTGCTGGTCAGTCAATGTCATAGAAAGGTCCTAATGTTTTGTACACTCAGTGTATTTCCTTGGTATACGATATCAGGGATATTTTCCCTGTTCCCAAGAGAGCGAAGGCAACTGAACTAAATGACTATCGCCCCGTAGCACTCTCCTCTGTCATCATGAAGTGTTTTGAAAGGCTATTTAAGGATCATATCAACTTCACCTTACTCGAAACCCTAGACCCACTACAATTTGTATACCGCCCCAATAGATCCATGGATGATCCAATCGCCATCCCACTGCACACTGCCCTATCCCATCTGGACAAGAGGAATACCTATGTAAGAATGCTATTCATTGACTACAGCTCAGCCTTCAATACCATAGTGCTCTCCAAGCTCATCACTAAGCTCGGGGCCCTGGGTCTGACTCAATCATCAAGTTTGCACACGACACAACAGTGATAGGCCTGATAACCAACAACGACGAGACAGCCTACAGGGAGGAGAGGAGGTGAGGGCCCTGGCGGAGTGGTGCCAGGAAAATAATGTCCCCCTCAACGTCAACAAAACGAAGGAGCTGACCGTGGACTTTAGTAGACAGCAGAGGGAGCACGCCCCCATCCACATCGACAGGACGTCAGTGGAGTAGGTGAAAAGCTTCAAGTTCCTCGGCGTACACATCACTGACAATCTGAAATGTTCCATCCATACAGGCAGTGTGGTGAAGAAGTTATTAAGTAACATAATTTTTTACCCGTCAGTTTAAGCTAGAGATATCTACGGCATCCGCTTATGTCGCACTTCCGTGTTGCACTTCTGCATCTGCGGTGAAAGGTGACAGAGCTAGAGCGTTGTTTGTCAGACCAAATTGGTCTCACGAAGTCGGTACCATCAATGTGCCAACTCCTGTTTGTAGCGTCCGAACCGTTTGGGCATCAAATCTAATGTGACCCTACTGTGGAAAGGGGAGATTCTCGTTTTGCTCTATAACCCCCACAAGTGTCACAGGAATCGTCTGAAAGTAACCAGTACTGGTTTAAAAAATGAATGGAATTATGGAGGTAGTTTTGTGCCTACCCAAATAAAGGGGTTCAATATGTATATATATCAAAGAAAGATTATATTTCCTGAGATTTCTTCTATCTCGTATATAGGACAGACACTTTAAAACCTTATTCTTTATGATTTATTTTTTGACTGTTTTTTTGTTGTTGCCTTTTATGAATTTGTTATTCAATTCGTTTCTATGGGATTTGGCCAAATTCAATATTTTATTAAATCATTTCTAAAATTAAAAATCCAATGGCTAAATTATCCATGGCATGACCATCTTAAAACAATTCCATATGTCAGCTTATAACCCCCCCAGCCCCCCATCGTCTTCGACTTAATGAACAGGCGATTGGAGGATAATGCAGACTGGGGCCATGGTCATTTAAGGCACTTTGTACCCGAAAAGTCTGTTTACATGAGGAGCTACTCTGGAGTCCCTGAGTGGGTTCCTGCAGTCGTGGAAGAAGCCACTTGACCTGTCTCTTTTACAGGACTCGGATGCCTGACGGTAAAGTGCATCGCTGCCATGTGGAACAGATGCGAAGCAGCAGCCCCCTTTGCTGCCACCTCCCTCACTGGCCTGAATGCCCTGAACACCACACCTTTAGGCGGAAGCAGAGTGCCAACTCCTGAGCCAAACCCTGATACTCAGCCAGTCAGTCAGTAAATATGTCAGCCATCAATCTACAGCATTAGCCAGCCTCAGGAATATGGTACGTCTCCAATTATGATTCTATGCATGGTTCTCCAAAAGACAGCTTCTTCCTCACAGATAGACTCTGCTGTCGACTTCCTCACGGCTTTTCTTGAACTGCACCAGTTTGTAGCAAACCTCATCTCACACGATCTCCCATGCGCATGCACTGTGTTCCTGAGAGAGCATGCAATATATTACTTTTTTTCCGTCAAAACAACCACAGCAGGTGCTGCGCCAACGCATCCGAAGACACCATAACGGCGCTTAGAAGTTCCAAGTTTCATATGTGAGTTGTGGCAGCGAAATGCATCCGATTTGTGGTGATCTATATCTTTTCTTCTAATTAATGTAGCCTCTATTCGATGGAATTTAATATAAAATCAAAATGTATTTGTCTCATTCGCCGAATACTTAGAAACCCTTAACCAACAATGCAGAGTGTTTTTTAAGTAAGTGAGAAAATCTTTGCTAAAAATAAAAAAATAATCATAACATAGTATCACAATATAATAACAATAACGAGGCTATATACAAGGGGTACCGGTTCCGAGTCAATGTGCGGGGATACAGGTTAGTCAAGGTAATTGAGGTAGTGGTCTAAAGTACTTAAGTAAAAATACTTTAAAGTACTACGTAATTAGTTTTTTTGGGTATCTGTACTTTACTTTACTATATCTATTTTTGACAACTTTTACTTTTACTTCCCTCCATTCCAAAATAAAATAATGTACTTTTTACTCCATACAATATCCGTGACACTCAAAAGTACTCGTTACTGTAGTGTCGAGAATGATGCTGAGATGCTGTGATGACAAGAAATCCGCTGACACTGTCCTCGATTATAATAGTTTTATTACATCTTTACTTTCAGCGTCAATTTACAGATTTCTGCAGAAAATCCAGAGAACAACTGGCCCCAATCTCTAATATGTTGTTTTCTCTCCGTCCTTTGTCCCAACCAAGGTATTTATATCCTATGTAACCTGATATGGGTGTTTTCCCCACAGGCCAATCCCACGACTCCACATAACAGACTTCCTCTGTTTTAGGGTGCCCCTATAGAAATGCTCTCCAGATGCTTCCACAAGCTGAGTCAACTTCCTCTAACACAACATTTGCAAATGTCAGCAAAGTCATAAATTGTCTAGATACTACATTACATTTTTTATGCTTAGCAGGACAGGACAAGGGTCCAATTCACACGCTTATAAAGAGAACATCCCTGGTCATCCCTACTGCCTCTGATCTAGTGGACTCACCAAACACAAATGCTTGATTTGTAAATTATGTCTAAGCGTTGGAGTTTGCCCCTGGCTATTCGTAAATTAAATGTAAAGGCCGGGAGATCCATGGGGCGGCGCACCATTGGCCCAGCGCTGTCCAGTGTATGGGAGGGAATGGCCGGCAGGGATGTAGCTCAGTTGGTAGAGCATGGCTTTTGCAACACCAGGGTTGTGGGTTCGATTCCATTATGAAAAAATATATATATATATATAATGTATGCAATTACTAACTGTAAGTCGCTCTGGATAAGAGCGTCTGCTAAATGACTAAACATGTAAATGTAAAGAAACAATAAAATGGTGCCGTCTGGTTTGCTTAATATAAGGAATTTGAAATTATTTCTACTTTTGATACTTAAGTATATTTTAGCAATTTCATTTACTTTTGGTAGTTAAGTACATTTAAAACCCATTGCTTTTAGACTTTTACTCAAATAGTATTTTACTGGGTGACTTACACTTTTACTTGAGACATTTTCTATTAAGGTATGTTTACTTTTACTCAAGTATGAGCTTAGTTCAAATGTCGTATTTCATCAGAACCCCAAATATAAGCTTTTTTACATTTACATTACATTTACATTTTAGTCATTTAGCAGACGCTCTTATCCAGAGCGACTTACAGGAGCAATTAGGGTTAAGTGCCTTGCTCAAGGGCACATTTACGTCATTTAGCAGACGCTCTTATCCAGAGCGACTCACCAATTGGTGCGTTCACCCTATAGCCAGTGGGATAACCACTTTACTTTACACTTTACGCCACTGGTTAAAAGAATGTAAACATAAACAATAATGAACTATAATTTTGATCTCATGGATGATCCTTCCTTGCATCCATAGCTCTGTGATAATGGTTATTTTTCTTCAACCCCATGCCTCAGCTATTTACCAAAATGGTGGTTGAGTGTCAGCTTTCGTGTTTGAACTGCAGATTTCCCCTTTAACAAAGTCAGTCTATAAACAAATGAATACATGAAATAATTAATGGATGCATGAATGAATGCATATATAAATGAATGAATGAAAACGATACGAGAATAGATGCATGTAGTTTTCATTTAATTGCAATATAAATAAATAAACGAATAAATAAATACATCGTATAAACATAAATATCATCAATCAATATTTCTAAATCAGTCAGTCAGTCAATCTAGCAGCCAGCCAGTCAGTCAGTCATTAAATGTATCAGCCATCAATCTATTAGCCAGCCTGAGGAGTATGTCATGTCTCCAATGATGATTCTGTGGTTCTCCTCACGGCTTGACTTTGCTGTCGATGAATTTCTTGAACTGCACCAGGTTTTTGCGAACCTCCTCTCGCACGATCTCCCATGCGCATGTGCTGTGTTCCTGGAGAGCGTACAAGATATACATTTTTTTCAGCCAACTCAACCACAGCAGGTGGTCAACGCATCCGACAACACCAAAACGGCGCTTGGCAGTTGCAAGTTTCATATGTAAGTTGTGGCAGTGAACTGCGACAGATTAATGGTGATCCAGAACTTTTGCTCAGATTAATTTAGCCTCTATTCGATTACATTTGATATTGGACCCACCTTCTCTTTCAAGACGGTTTTCAGCTTGTCGAAATATGTTTTGAGAGACGCGTTGCCTGCAGTAACCGACCCTCCATCTCCAGAGGATGCCCCAACACCACCTGCGACCTGGAGACAATATAAAATAGTGGTGAGTGCATTAGTTCTGTCTTATGGAAGGTTATGAAAATATTGTACAAATATTTGGTATATTTGTAGTGTCTAAATTAAATAACAATGCCCACGATTGTCTGCCGCCCAAATACACTGAGTGTACAAACATTAGGAACACCTGCTTAATATTGAGTTGCACACCCTTTTGCCCTCAGAACAGCCTCAATTCGTTGCAGCATGCATTCCATCAGAATGCTGGCCCATGTTGACTCCAACGCTTCTCACATTTGTGTCAAGCTGGCTGGATGTCCTTTGGGTGGTGGACCATTCTTGGTACACAAGTGAAACTGTTGAGCGTGAAAAACCCAGCAGGGTTGCAGTTCTTTACACATTCAAACCGGTGTGCCTGGTACCTACTACCACACTCCCTTCAAAGGCACTTATATATTTTGTCTTGTCCATTCACCCTCTGAATTGCACACATACACAATCGGTCTCGATTGTCTCAAGGCTTAAACATCCTTCTTTAATCTGTCTCTGCCCCTTCATCTACACTGATTGAAGTGGATTTATCAGGTGGATCATAGCTTTCACCTGGATTCACCTGGTCAGTCTGTCATAGAAAGAGACAGTGTTCCTAATGTTTTGTACACTCAGTGTATAACCTATAGGCTACAGAAGAGGGATCATACTTACGCATATCTTTAAGTTCTCAACTTGACGATATATTATGTTTTGGAACTGGTTAAGTGCTATTTTGTTCCAGGTGACAGAAGTCAGGCTTTTGTTAAATATTTGGGCCACATATCCTATAGCCTCTAATGCAACCACAGAGACGTCCTCGACCTGGATAAAATACAACAGGGTTTTAGGCACAGGGTGTCTAAATACGTAGTTAAACTGCCAATATACCATTTTGAAATTTCAAGAATTATACTCTAGTTTAGGCTATCAAAATCTTGCTACGATACTGAAGCGTATCCTACCTGTGTGTTCATGTAAACATCCTCTGGAAACATTTGTTTGTCTTTTTCTTCAGAACACATATGTGGAATGTATCCACCCTGAAATAGAACTCATATCAATATCAAGAAGTTGACTGTATTGGGATAGTGACTTTAAATGAAATATTGTGGTACAGAGACGGAAAGCATTGGTTAGACATAAAATGTGCTATAATGCAAAATCAAAATGTGAATGTCATTGCGAATATTGTGCATCAATTTGTACACACCAAACAGCAGACGTACAATTTAAATTACTCACCATCTCTGAGAGCAGACGTATGCTATGATCGTTCATGCTCCTCAACCTATACTGCGTCCAATCGCAAGGTTTGGATGCTGCTGTGCCTTGGCAGAACAGAGTCAGGCAAATGCTCAACCATTTCAATACAGTCATGTTTCTTTTATTAGAACTTGAGTGCAACAGCTATTATAAATGATTAAAGTCGGATTATCTTAATCTTGATTACCTAGATTGCTGAAGTTGCCCATTTTATATAAACCCAAGTATCGATACGTGAAGGTATAAAAATTCCTTTGTGGTGAAGAAAGGTTGCATGGTTCAGACTTTCGCTTCCCTTTGTTAACCCCAATTTGCAGGGGGTGATTCTTAATTATGCTGTTGTAAAATTAAGCAGAACGTATTTGCCTAGCAAGTAACCAGTTTCCATATATATCTATGTAAAGAATTGCATTGGAGCAATGAATGTCATGATAACATATTCAGCAGGTGTTAAGATGTAGGCCATATTGAATATGAAAAACTAAGAAAACAATGGTTTATTTCTTATGAAGGCCATGTTCAATATAAATATGCTCAAATTGTGGACATTCTACACCACAGATTCTGTATAGAGTTAACCAGAAAGTGTTTTCAGTATGCGTAGCACAACGATCACATTTTGCTCACACATTTAATCTGTTGTGACTCTTTTTTAATCAGGTAATGCAATCAGAAGCATGACTGTTCAGTGTTAATATTGCACATCTTTTAAATAAAAATACATTTTATTAATAGAGTGACTGGTAGTGTTGAATGAAAGCTAAAGCCGTCCCGCCTCTAAAATCGAGAGTAGAGCGCGGTGGTATTGACTTTGCTGCCAGCATGCAGGGGAATTACTTTTCCTTTTCTCTCATGCGGTTCATTCTTATTAAATTGATTCGGTAAATTCCAAGGGGATCTTTTTACAGTTTGATAATTTCAGTTTAATAAAATAGTATATGCCCTAAATTAGCCTTTACTAGGCGCTTACCATGACGTCGACGAGGATGATGATGATGTGTGAATTTGACTTAATGTGAATGATGATGATGCGAATGATGATTATAGCTATATTTTCCCGACACCTTTATTTAACCATGGAAGTCCCATTGAGATATAGAATCATAGAATGATGATGACGACGACGTTAATTGGAGGTGTAGGTCTCTGATTTTGCAGTTTTTATGTTAAGCCTTTATTGTAGGTTACCTTGTAACAATGACCTAACTGATAATGGCATTGATTTATCAACATTGTAGGCCTATCAACAAATGAATTATTATTTTCAAACGTGAGATGAATTTCACTGTATTTGTGCAGTCAATTAATTACAAATGGGTTAAATTGGTCAACAGGTTTATTTCGGTAGCTTACAGTCGTGTTATGAAATCAATATATTACATCTGCTCATTTGTGGTGCATAGACTCGAGTAGAATTTGTAAATTCTTCAATATCCACACGATTTCATTTCGAACAACCTCCCAAGTACAATAACTGTTGTTCTGAAACGAAGAAACCCCACAGTAAATTGAAATTAATAAATGGAAGAACGAAAAAAGTGATTCAAATAAAACCATTCAATATAGGCTTCTGTGTTGTTTTAACCTTTTGCTATAGAAGTTGCTTCATTTAGCTGAAGTAGCGTTTTGTAGAACGACTTAGTGTCTCCATCAAAACGTGTCCAATAGTAGAATTCTCATCTCCATTCAACTGTGTGAAACGATTCAATGTAGTAAATGTATTGTCATATCAGGGAAGACATTTCCACTTGCATGCAAAAAATCATACTCATGCATTCAGATAAATTCGTTGTCTGTCGGAAAATTATATTTCTAAAGTAATCCATCACAGAGGCTGACGAGGTTTAGCAAATACAGTCTCTTTATCACTTGCCCTAAAATGATATATGCAGTCCTAAAAATCTCTCTCTGTTGGTAAAAATAAATGGATGTAAATCACTGTGCTATAAAATCATTCCATTAGAGGAGATTCTTTGGCTACTGTAAAAGTTACAGACTTGACCAACCTGTTGATAATGGGTGTCTTCAAATAACTAATTAATGTTGAATGTTGATGTTCACGTTCTCTTGCAAGCACTGCACGGGAAAACGACCACCCTAGGTATTTAAAACATGACATGGTCAGCAAAGGATCAGCCAAGATTGAGAAATTAGGCTACAGATTGAGACATTATAGGCTACGTTTCATGCTCGGACACAATCATCAACGGTTTATGTCAGCCATCTCACCAAATCCTGAAGAAGTTTGATGTTGTGCTTATTTAGGATTTTGAGAGGAGCATCCCTCCATGTGTATCCATTTGTTGGATACACCGTACGTAAGCAAAATGAAACACTCCATCATGTCAAATTGGTTATGTTGATGGTCGGCTACACAACAATATCTTTTAGAAAGATAGGTCTGGAAATCTGAGACAAGCATCAATATGTAGCCTATATAAACACCTCCCAAAATTCCTGACAGCCAACCGAGATGGGACAGCCGAGTAGCTGTGTGATTCACCATAAGCCTTATGATGAAACTGTAAAACAATTAAATGATAGAAGTTAACCCGGTGTACCGAAACCTTCACTTGTAGCCTATAAACGCTAGTAGTGATAACCTCATTGGATTATCTTCAATTGAAAAAAATATACTTTACTCCAGTGGCGATTTTAGCATGTAAATATTGGTGGGGCAAACTCCCATAGGCTGCACGTGCACAACCAAGTCAGGACAGTAGGCTAAGTTATTCGGGGGAAAAGGACCAACTTATTAGGGTGAGGCACATGGGCTACTAACATCTTACTACACAACATACACTTAGTATTACTTTCAGTATACAGTATACATATCTCCCTGGCATATTACATCATTTATGCAGCAGCATACAATACATTTTTGGACTCACCTTGTTGTGCTGTGCTCACTTGAAAAGGAAGGAGGCGCAGCGGTCTTTCTTGTGGGCACATTTTGTCATCAAACTTTGTCATCAAAGTCTTGTATTGTCTGGATTTATGATGCTTTCACGACAACTGGGAACTCCGAGAAAAAAAACAGATCGAATCATGACGTCGGAGCTCTAGAAAGAGGCCCGACTTCCCGACTTGGAATTCCGAGTTGGATGACTGTTCAAAAATATATTTTCCCAGTTGGAGCTCGTTTTTCTCAGACTTTCCAATTGTTTTGAACTCACTGAAGTCTGAGATTTCCCAGTTCCGAGTTTATAGTCGTTTTGAACACGGCAGAAGCCATGCTGGATTGACAGCATGGACAATGTATTCAACCTTTTTTGGTCAATGGTGTTGAAAGTTTATCCTTTTAATCTTGGAAAAGAGACCCTTAAACCCACACTTGGACCACACACACACTCTACTGAATAACAGGCTAGTGATTGCTTTGAAAAGCTTGCAGTTAGCGAATGATTCCTCCCAAACCACTCATTGTTGAATTTGCGAATTCCAACTTGTTGTGTAATGTTTATGTCCAATGGCCGATGAGCACCAATACGTTTTATCTATAATATATCTTCATATGACAAGGATGAAAAGGATTTGCCAGTAGATTGTCGACTTGATTCATGATGATGGCTGCTTGTCTAGCTTGCTAGCTAAGATTTTGAAAGTATGATGTTGACATGATCAGTCCAATCAAAGCTACGGTAAATATAACTTGATTTGACATCATTTTATCTGTGGACAATGACCTTGAGCCTTCTTGGATGGGCATTTCTAATGTAACTCTATGGCATCACCCAAGGGGTTTGAATTTTCTAGCTCTCCACATAGATTTTGCGGTGATGTAGTGTCCCCATGAGTGACAGAATCTGAGCCAATCACGGCGCAACTAGCAATTCCACGGCTCAGACACGAGACGTATGTGGCAGGGTTTACAGACAATCACGGACTACAATAGGAAAACCAGCCATGTCGCGGACACCGACGTCTTGCTTCCAGACAAGCTAAACAAGTTCTTTGCCCGCTTTGAGGATAATACAGTGCCACCGACGCGGCCAGCTACCAAGGACTGTGGGCTCTCCTTCTCCGTGGCCGACGTGAGTAAGACATTTAAACGTTTTAACATTCACAAGGCTGCCGGCCCAATGGCATTCCTAGCCGCATCCTCAGAGCATGCACAGACTAGAAGACTGGTGTGTTTACGGACATATTCAGTCTCTCCCTATCTCAGTCTACCGTCCCCACATTCTTCAAGTTGGCCACCATTGTTCCTGTACCCAAGAATGAAAAGGTAACTGAAGTAATTGACTAGCGCCCCGTAGCACTCACTTCTGTCATCATGAAGTGCTTTGAGTGACTAGTCAAGGATCATATCACCTCCACCTTACCTGTCAACCTAGACCCAATTCAATTTGCATACTGCCCCAATAGGTCCACAGACGATGCAATCGCCATTACACTGCATACTGCCCTATCCCATCTGGACAAGAGGAATACCTATGGAAGAATGCTGTTCATTAACTATAGCTCAGCATTCAACACCATAGTACCCTCCAAGCTCATCATCAAGCTTAAGGCCCTGTGTAATTGGGTCCTGGACTTCCTGATGGGCCGCCCCCAGGTGGTGAAGGTAGGAAACAACATCTCCACTTTGCTGATCCTCAACACTGGGGCCCCACAAGGGTGTGTGCTCAGCCCCCTACTGTACTCCCTGTTCACCCATGACTGCCTAGCCATGCACGTCTCCAACTCAATCATCAAGTTTGCAGACGACACAACAGTAGTAGGCTTGATTACCAATAATGATGAGACAGCCTACAGGGAGGAGGTGACGGCTCTCGGAGTGTGGTGTCAGGAAAATAACCTCTCACTCAATGTAAAACAAACAAAGGAGATGATCGTGGACTTCAGGAAACAACAGAGGGCGTACCCCCCTATCCACATCGACGGGACAGCAGTGGAGAAGGTGGAAAGTTTTAAGTTCCTCGGCATACATATCAATGACAAACTGAAATGGTCCAACCACACAGACAGTGTGGTGAAGAAGGCGCAACAGCATCTCTTCAACCTCTGGAGGCTGAAGAAATTTGGCCTTTCACCTAAAACCCTCACAAACTTTTACAGATGCACGATTGAGAGCATCCTGTCGGGCTGTATCACCGCCTGGTATGGCAACTGCACAGCCCATAACCGCAGGGCTCTCCAGAGAGTGGTGCGGTCTGCACAACGCATCTCCGGGGGGCAAACTACCTGCCCTCCAGGTCACCTACAGCACCCGATGTCACAGGAAGGCCAAAAAGATAATCAAGGACAACTACCACCTGAGCCACTGCCTGTTCACCCCGTTATCATCCAGAAGGCGAGAACAGTATAGGTGCATCAAAGCTGGGACCGAGAGACTGAAAAACAGCTTCTATCTCAAGGCCATCAGACTGTTAAACAGCCATCACTAGCACAGAGAGGCTGCTGCCTACATACAGTCTTGAAAATCACTGGCCACTTTAATAAATAGAACACTAGTCACTTTAATAATGCCACATATCTTGCATTACCGATCTCATATGTATATACTGTATTCTATACTCTCTATTGCATCTTAGACTACGCCACTCTAATAATGATAATGACGTTGCTCATCCATATATTTATATATTGTTATTCCATTCCTTTACTTAGATTGTGTGTATTAGGTTTTTGTTGTAGAACTGTTAGATGTTACTTGCTAGATATTGCTGCACTGTCGGAACTAGAAGCACAAGCATTTCGCTACACTCGCAATAACATCTGCTAACCATGTGTATGTGACAAATACATTTGATTTGATTTGACATTTGAACCCCTAAACTCTGTATTTTCCGCTGGCTGCCCCACCACCACAGAAAGCACTGAGCTAGGCTGAAACATCTGCATTTTGGAGCTGCCTTACTCAAGAAAGCAAAAAAGAGACCATGTTTGTATGCGGCTTTGTTAACTCAATGATTTTTTGTAAACATTGTTTGCAAACTGATGTGTGACACATATTAATGACAAAATAACATGCGAAACAGGAAACAACAACAAAAACATAATAAAATAAAATGTCTAAACAGGTGGGGCTCTGAGTATTTTTGTAATACACCAAACATACTGCAAACCATTCAGAAACAGCACATATGAGTACTATACCATTCAATGTAAACATGCATACACACCATTCTAGATGTTATCCCAAATAACCTCATACCATTATACAAATGGATATACAGTATATCTACAATAACTCTATTCTATCCAGGAATTCCAAGTCTTATGAAAGGACTGTGTGCTGCCACATTGGCCTATATAATACACACCTTTGTCTAATGTCATACAGGAATTGTCCTCATTTATCCATTGAGACCTATTAGGAGGATCCCCATGATGCCACTTAAACAGTTCTATATATATGACTAAGCTAAATCAAAGATGTATTATTATTTTTTGCCCACCACCACCCTTCCTCAATCAGGGGACTAAACTGATATCTATTAAAAGTATTGTTTAATTTGTATCTCTTTTTCAATATTGTCTTTCCATGTCTTTTTTCTTATTTCTCCTCCAATCATAGTAAGACATACAGGTGTTTAATACATTGGACAGACTTTATAAATAAACATCCCACAATTGCAAGTGGGAGCTAAAAGTTCCTGGTCCCCCAGATTATCGTCTACTCCTCACCCAGATCTCCCCACCCCCTTCAGCCCACTGCCCCAGTGTGATTGACACACAAAAACAAACAAGAAACATTAAAGAACAGTAACCCTCACAAAGTACAAAAACATATTGTTATAATGCGTTTCTTTGTATTCAAGGAATTCTGGATGCACGAAGGTAATGAACACTTAGATGGAGAGTTGATACAATGTATTTAATATACGGTACCGGATTCAGCATAGCAATCTGCACGTGGATTGCATCTTACTATCATAACTACTAGACAAAGGAAATCTCTTAGTTTATATAGCCCTTTACACATTTCTTCAACAACTTCTGGTAACCGTCAGTTGGCACTCCCCACCCTGATGTTATCTCCTTGTACCCCAGGCAGGATATTCCATTTATCAATCATTCTAAGATAAACACCAGTGAGCTCCCTAGACATCCTGGTATCCTTGGCATTCAGACTTTGTGACACCAAGAGTGACCTATCTACTGGATTTAACCTCGTCCCTAAAACCATGTGAAAACACGTCATATCACACATAAAAAAATATATTACACAAAGAAACAATACTACAAGAATACATAAACTCAAAGTAAAAATTATCATGTGACTCATCAGCAACAAGTTGAATGTGCATCCCCTCTGATGGTTAGATAAGACTGCTCAATATTATAAATCCACTCTCATTGGTTTTAGACAAGAAGGAAATTTGGACAATTTATACAAAATACGTTTTTATTCACAATTTCAATATTATTTTTTTCAAGTAGACAGGTAATACAGTTCAGTTCAACACAGGTACAAAAGGGAAATACAAAATATAAATAATAATTTATACAAATAAAAAACAATAATTTATGGATTTAAATATAATAAATAGACTAACAGGGTCCCACATGATTGTATTCATGCTTTATAAACTGGTAAGGGCGTAGCTTCTGAGATGAGTCTGGATGATCAGTACATCTGTGCTGCAAGGATATCCAATCTTTGCAGATGACGTTTCGTCTCTTTCCTGATGAGCTCCCACGCCTGTGCACTGTAGTTCTGAAAAACACAGAAAAATGTAAATATTAGTGGGGTGAACTTTCTTGGCAATTTAATGACAATTTTGTCTTGAACAACAAAGAAAGGATTGGTGTCGTATGTATTAAGCTTCTCAGAGTAGGAGTGCTGATTTAGGATCAGTTTTGCCTTTTAGATTTTTATAAATAGGAGGACAGAGGAGACCTGAGAGAAGACCTGATACTAGATCAGCACTTCTTCTCTGAGACTCTTGATACATATGGCCCCAGAACCTCATTTTTTTTAAGGAACCCTGCTCCTGTTTAGCCTAGCCTAGTTTATACTAATTTGATTACAGGTATCAAACACGTTTCCATACGAAACCAAACTCACCATTTTTCTCAGAACCTTCCTATTCAACTTCTTGAAGTACCGTTTCAGTCTCCTCTCAGGTTTCATGGCAGGTGATACCTGTTGGACAAAATTAAACAAAACATTAGCGTCATACAGATGTAGGATCTTAATTCGACCTCTTTTTTAAATGAGAATTTTCCTGCACGGCAGGAAATGGAAACTTACAGCGTATTCAAGGTTTAAAAAGGATTCTAAAGTTTGTAATTTCCACTTTAAGATATCAAACTTGAATGTCCATTAATTATAATCTGCAATAATCTACATTTCTCATTGCTGCAGTATTATTTTTGTGATGTTGCAAACTGGCTCAAAATCTATAATAACCCATATACAGTACATTCAGACCCCTTTCCTTTTTCTACATTTTGTTACGTTACAGCCTTATTCTAAAATGTATCAAAGAAAACAAATTCCTCATCGATCTACAGAAAATAACCCATAATGACAATGCAAAAACAGAAATACCTTATTTACATAAGTATTCAGACCCTTTGCTATGAGACTCATAATTGAGCTGAGGTGAATCCTGTTTCCATTGATCATCGTTGAGATGTTTCTACAGGTGAAGTCCACCTGAGGTAAAATCAATTGATTGGGCATGATTTTGAAAGGCACACACCTGTCTATATAAGGTACCACAGTTGACAGTGCATGTCAGAGCAAAAACCAAGCCCTGAGGTCAAAGGAATTGTCCGTAGAGCTCTGAGACAAGATTGTGTCGAGGCACAGATCTGGGTAAGGGTACCAAAAAATGTCTGCAGCATTGAAGGTCCCCAAGAAAACAATGGCCTCCATCATTATTAAATGGAAGAACTTTGGAACCACCAGGACTCTCCTAGAGCTGGCCACCCTGCCAAACTGAGCAACCAGGGGAGAAGGGCCTTGGGCAAGGAGGTGGCCAAGAACCCGATGGTCACTCTGATAGAGCTCCAGATTTCCTCTGTGGAGATGGGAGAATCTTCCAGAAGGACAACCATCTCTGCAGTACTCCACCAATCAGGCCTTTATGGTAGAGTGGCCAGACGGAAGCCATTACTCAGTAAAAGGCACATGACAGCCCGCTTGGAGTTTGCCAAAAGGCACCTAAAGGACTCTCAGACCATGAGAAACTAGATTCTCTGGTCTGATGAAACCAATATTTAACTCTTTGGCCTGAATGCCAAGGGTCACATCTGGAGGAAACCTGGCACCATCCCTATGGTGAAGTATGGTGGTGGAAGCATCATGCTGTGGGGATGTTTTTCAGCGGCAGAGCGATCCTTGATTAAAACCTGCTCCAGAGCTCTCAGGACCTCAGACTGGGGCGAAGGTTCACCTTCCAACAGGACAACGACCCTAAACACACAGCCAAGACAATGCAGGAGTGGCTTCGGGAAAAGTCTCTGAATGTTCTTGATTGGCCCAGCCAGAGCCCAGACTTGAGCGAGACCCGATCGAACATCTCTGGAGAGACCTGAAAATAGTCCCCCTTGGCGTTTTTCCTATTTTGTTGCATTACAACCTGTAATTTAAATTGATTTTTATTTGGATTTCATGTAATGGACATACACAAAATAGTCTAAATTGGTGAAGTGAAATGAAAAAAAATTACTTGTTTCAAAAGAATTCTACAAAATAAATCACAGAAAAGTGGTGCATGCATATGTATTCACCCCTTTTGCTATGAAGCCCCTAAATAAGATATTGTGCAACCAATTACCTTCAGAAGTCACACAACTAGTTAAATAAAGTCCACATGTAGGCAATCTAAGTGTCACATGATCTCAGTATATATACACCTGTTCTGAAAGGCCCCAGAGTCTGAAACACCACTAAGCAAGGGGCACCACCAAGCAAGCGGCACCATGAAGACCAAGGAGCTCTCCAAACAGGTCAGGGACAAAGTTGTGGAGAAGTAAAGATCAGGGTTGGTTATAAAACAAATATTAGAAATGTTGAACATCCCACGGAGCACCATAAAATCCATTGTAAAAAAATGGAAAGAATGTGGCACCACAACAAACCTGCCAAGAGAGGGCCGCCCACCAAAACTTATGGACCAGGCAAGGAGGGCATTAATCAGAGAGGCAACAAAGAGACCAAAGATAACCCTGAAGGAGCTGCAAAGCTCCACAGCGGAGATTTGAGTATCTGTCCATAGGACCACTTTAAGCCGTACACTCCATAGAGCCGGGCTTTACGGAAGAGTGGCCAGAAAAAAGCCATTGCTTAAAGAAAAAAATAAGCAAACACGTTTGGTGTTCGCCAAAAGGCATGTGGCAGACTCCCTAAACATATGGAAGAAGGTACTCTGGTCAGATGTGACTAAAATTGAGCTTTTTGGCTATCAAGGAAAACGCTATGTCTGGCGCAAACCCAACACCTCTCATCACCCCGAGAACACCATCCCCACAGTGAAGCATGGTGGTGGCAGCATCATGCTGTGGGGATGTTTTTCATCGGCAGGGACTGGGAAACTGATCAGAATTGAAGGAATGATGGATGGCGCTAAATACAGGGAAAGTCTTGAGGGAAACCTGTTTCAGTCTTCCATAGATTTGAGACTGGAACGGAGGTTCACCTTCCAGCAGGACAATGACCCTAAGCATACTGCTAAAGCAACACTCGAGTGGTTTAAGGGGAAACATTTAAAGGTCTTGGAATGGCCTAGTCAAAGCCCAGACCTCAATCCAATTGAGAATCTGGGGCATGACTTAAAGATTGCTGTACACCAGCGGAACCCATCCAACTTGAAGGAGCTGGAGCAGTTTTGCCTTGAAGAATGGGCAAAATCACAATGGCTAGATGTGCCAAGCTTATAGAGACATACCCCAAGAGACTTGCAGCTGTAATTGCTGTAAAAGGTGGCTCTACAAAGTATTGACTTTGGGGGGTTGAATAGATAGGCACGCTCAAGTTTTCTATTTTTATGTCTTATTTCTTGTTTGTTTCACAATAAAACATATTTTGCATCTTCAAAGTGGTAGGCATGTTGTGTAAATCAAATGATACAACCCCCCCCAAAATCCATTTTAATTCCAGGTTGTAAGGCAACAAAATAGGAAAAATGCCAAGGAGGGTGAAAACTTTCGCAAGCCACTATAGTTGTGCAGCAATGCTCCCTATCCAACCTGACAGAGCTTGAGAGGATCTGCAGATACAGGTGTGCCAAGCTTGTAGCATCATACCCAAGAAGACTCAAGGCTGTAATCACTGTCAAAGGTGCTTCAACAAAGTACTGAGTAAAGGGTCTGAATACTTATGTAAATGTGATATTTCAATTTTTTACTGTTAAGACATTTGCAAACATTTCTAAAACACGGTTTTTCCTTTGTCATTATGGGGTATTGTGTGTAGATTGATGAGGGGAAAAAACAATTTAATCCATTTTAGAATAAGGCTGTAACGTAACATGTGGAAGAAGTCAAGGGGTTGCACTTCATACATAGATTTGTTCACTTCTAGAGTTAGTAGGCTACACCTAAAACAGGGCCCTCCAACCCTGTTCCTGGAGAGATACCGTCCTTTAGGTTTTCACTCCAGTCCTAATCTAGCACACCTGATTAATTAGCTGCTTGATAAACTGAATCAGGTTAGTTACAACTGGGGTTGGAGCGAAAACCTACAGGAGGGTAGCTCTCCATGAACAGGGTTGGAGAGCCCTGACCTCAACAGTGATTATACTTTAAAATAGACTCGTTACTTACACAGGAATTAAGGTTCTCAAATTGGCGTTCAAGAATGTTGAGGAAATCATCCAGGTTTTTCTTGTCCCAGGTGACAGCATTCATATTCCCATCAAACAGTTTTGTGATTTCATAGATGGTCTCGTTCAGGAACCTGACTTTGTCCTCAAACTACACAGGATGATAAAAAACAAATATTAGAAACAGTATAGGCTTCCGTTATGGCATCAATATAACATTGGGTCAAGACTGCTATACCAAAGCATATCAGAACATGATGAGTCAAAATTCAAGTCTTTACCTCAGCATCATCTATGTGTCTGTAAAGTGATGTTGGGAAAAAGACAGGGGCATTCTGCTTTGTGATATCTCCTCCCTGGAAAACAATCAATATAGTATGTTAAGTCACGTGTCAAATACTTCAAGAACAATCAAGACTGACATAAAGTATAGCTTATACTGCAAGTACAGTAGGCCTAATGTAGATAGCCTCTCTTGATATCTCTGTCACTATAGCCTTAGCGCCAGTGGTGTAGTGGTCCCTGGAGAAGTGGGTATACTCTCAGTATTCACCTTTTTTTTTTTAAGTAGTCCAGAAAAAAGCCCTGTTTTAGAAACAGTGACATGTAAGACTATGATTTAGTTTACCCAAAAATATGTAATTTCTACTTGCACACTATTATAAAATGATCATGACTTGATTAGGAGCAGTTTGTAGTTACTACTGGTCACAAGAGCAGCCTGGATGAATGTAAAATGTATTTATCATGAGGCAAACAGGAAATGGTGTTTCGATTATTTTTTGCACATTTATTTAAATAAAATACTTCAAATCTGAAGGTGACAATGCATCCTTGTTCATATTGCTATATGCTTTGTTTTGAACATGTTCATTTACCGGTAAATCATTCAACAAAATATGTTACAACAATATTTAGTTAACAATTAACAAAAATATATGCATTAACAACACATCAACAGTGATATACTCTCTCAACCCAGCACTGGGTTTCTGACCTTTGCTCATACTACAGTATATTCCAGACAAATTTGCTTTCTGCAGGAGCTTTCACACTGCACTGTCTAGAACGCACCGAAGAGGCAGCACGATGGCTCTTCAACCAGGTCCTTGTATATTTTCTAGGATCAAACTTGGAAGTTGGTGGGCCGTTGATATTAATCATCATCAAGTTTGATATGTTTGAGATCAGAAGGACAGCCCTCTTGTCTGAGCTTATATTGTTCATAAGGCTAAAATTCCTCTCACACTCTGCTGTACCGACAGGGAATGTTTTCATACAGTTCATAAGTGGTTTTAGGTCCTTGGGCTCACTACTGGGCTCTTCCAGTAGGTCCCGCATCCCATTCAGTGCTTGGTCTGTGCACAAGTTAAATCGCTTGCACAGTCGCTTAACTTGTTCTTCACCATGGCGGATGCTGGGCTTTGATGGCCACTTACTCTGATCAAGGATGCTGAGGTCCATGATGGTCTCATCTTCAAAAGACAAGCGTTTCTCCAGATTGTTCACAAGGCTTTGTAAGAACTGGCCTGGATTGATAGACTTCAGCTTTGCATTTGTTTTCAGGGCTATAGACCGATACTCCCCAGTCTGTTTTGCTTCTAAAGCCTCACTATATTTCTCACCTGGACTCTCTTTGAATGACTGGATCACTCTGATTGAGCGTTTCAGCAGATGCTCTGCTCTGAGGAGCGTTATAGAACGAGACTGAAGCTCCTGTGACAGGAGACTTAGTTCATGGAGAGTGTCGTACATGAGGCCAAGGTCACAAATGAATTCTGGACTTTGAACACGGTCTAACAAACCTCTGTACATCTGCCTCTCTTTGGTGGACCTCATCTCATCACTGCAAGCATTTTTAAAGTGCTGCACAAGAGCTCCCAGGGATGTCCAAACAGCACGAACAGTCCGAAAGCTACTGGCCACCCAGCGTACATCCAAGATTCTGCCAATGCGAAGAAGTTGTGAGCCTACTTCAGCTGCTGCATTAACAAGTTCACGTTCATTTTTGTTTGACACACTATACAGAGAGTATAGCTTCTGGATAAAAGTTTTAAAGTGATTGACAGAGTTTACCTCATCAACTGCATCTGACACAGCAAGTTCAAGTCTATGGTTCATGCAGTGCCATACAAAAAGCTTTGGGAATCTCAAAGTCAGTCTGGTTGCTACTCCTGACTTCTTTCCTAGCATGACACTGGCTCCATCAGATACAAATGTTACCCAGTTTTCATGAAGCCACTCTTCTGTAAAGCCAGCATTAGTTAAACAGGGGAGTAACGCCTGTAATATGCCATCTGCTCTCTGATTTTCCAGTTCAACAAGTTCCAGGAATATGAACTCAGGGCTTTCTTCTTGAATTGATGCTTTAATAGAAACTGTCATGACAGCTTTGTGACTTAAAGAAGATGCCTCGTCAATTAGGACAGCTAACTTACTGGATGATGCTATAATGCTACTGATGATTTTGCTCTGCATCTCACTAGCAACATGTTGTATTATTTGTGTTGCACTGTAACGTGAATGAAGTATTGAGCCCATTTTTACACCATTCAGTTCCTGCAGCTCAATGAGGCTCTCATGGTCAGAAAAGGGTCGGTTCTTTTTGGCCAGATGGTAGGCTGTTCGAAACACAGCTTCAGTTTCCTTCATGTAGGACTCAGTCATAGTCTCCACTGCATTCTCAATGGCAGCTTCTTTCTGTTGCTCTGCCACCTTCACAGCCTGAGTGTGGGCCTTGGACAACGCATGTTTCCTCACCTTATTTCTCAAGATTGACAAACTTGTTGTTCTACTTCCCTGGCCAGACACTTGAATTTCAAAGTTCATCCATTCTCTTGAGAGCGATACACCTTGTCCTTGCTCCTTGTCGATCCCAATGGAGTTCACACTGCTACAGACCAGACATCCTGCGAAGCATAAACAAACAATGTAACTACTCCTGTATCCACAGCTGTACGTGTGCATGGTCCTTTACACACACACACACACACACACACACACACACACAAAGTTATCTGTGCCCACTGTTTCAGAAGTTACCCAAACTAGCAATCTACCTAAACTTACCCAATTTTTTGTTTTTGGATCCCAACCAGGGGTTCTTGGATTTGAAGTCTTCTGTTTGTTTAGCACTCCACAGGTCTGGCCAGTCATTATTGATGTCTACAGACAACAACAAAACTAATTATGCATCTCCCTGTCTCTCTCTCTCTCACACACTTACACACACACACACACACACACACACACACACACTACTGTGATCACAATAGTCATCAGCAAGACATGGGTCCCCCTCTTTACATTAACAATCTGCATAACCAAGTGGAAATATTTTCAGCAAGTGAAGCTGAAGCATACAGGAGATTAGTGAGTGAAATACTTGGGAGAGTTTATTTAACAAAAAAACAACAAATTTAACACAAAATGTTATATAACAGTAGCATTGTAAAAAACAAACATGGATACAGACAAAATAAATAGAAGGGCAATAAAATAAATAACATCACACAGAAATTCAAAATGAGGCTTAATCTGTCAAAATCACCTTTTGTTACAGTGTGAGGCTTCACTTTTCAATAAACTGGAGATGCAATTTACTGCCTGTGTGTTCTGACCTGGTGGTGGTAGACTGGATCCTTCTCTATGCTCACACTGACTTGCCTGGCTAGCTCCCGGTTGAGAGCTGCCAGGGCTGCTGGTTTTAGGGGTGGGGTCTGCCTGGGCCTGATCTGGGCCTGATTTGTGCCTCTTTACAAAAAAGTCTGCAATATCTCCCTTCCTTTTCATGGTTACCTGTCCCTATACAAAATAAGACAGCCTGATTAGACCTCAATATTGTTTTAGGCTGAATCTTAAACTATTTGTCCCCATTCTTGTGTTTTAACTTACTTAAAAATCAACTACCAGCTTAGCTACTATGCAATTAAACTAGATCATATAGGTTAGTTAGGGCTAAGTAACTTGGCTAATGTTATAATTTAGGGCTTAGTAACTTGGCTAACGTTATAATTTAGACCTTTACAATAATAAACAAGCTTCATAAACATTGAGATAATCAGTTTCATCAGTCTGGTATGAAATTCTTATGAACTGGGTTGATTAAACACTTACTGAAAACCAACAATGCCCCGGTTTCCCCACATTATCCCAATCTACGTAGCTAGCTTCATAACGTTAGCCGACTCGCACTAACTATTGGCGGCAACATCTCTTCTCCTCTAAATGTGCAGTCACTGGCAATTTGCCAGTAGTTTAAAATAATGATTCATTTGGAAACCACCTTAAAACTTACCTCAGAATGATGTCTTCCATCAACTGGGGTGGCACACCGCCGCTTGTGTCCTTTCTTCATCCGTTGTTTGGTCTGCTGCCGTTATCGTAGTCAAGTGGCACCGGCACCTGAGTTTTTTTTTTTTTTTTTTTCACTGGCACCTGAGGTATTAGCGATATTTTCCTCGGCATGACCCGCCCTACTCTGCCTCTGATTGGCTCATCAGTCCTCATGCCTAAAGTTAACCAATCTAATCAGTGAAAGCAGCGAGTACCAGCCAATTAGAGGCAGAGGAGGGTGGGTCATGGCTTCACTATCCCCGAGGAAGAAAATAGGCAATCTGACTCACAGATATTACTGAATGATGCGCATCAGGGGGGATTTAGAAGTGGGTATACGCAATGCTGACTGAAAAATAAGTAGGTATACGCCGTATACCAGCGTATACCCTGGACTACACCTCTGCTTAGCGCCCTTTTACTATGGCTATTCAAATATAGGCTAACAGTTTTCTCAGAGGTGTAGTCCAGGGTATACGCTGGTATACGGCGTATACCTACTTATTTTTCAGTCAGCATTGCGTATACCCACTTCTAAATCCCCCCTGATGCGCATCATTCAGTAATATCTGTGAGTCAGATTGCCTATTTTCTTCCTCGGGGATAGTGAAGCCATGACCCACCCTCCTCTGCCTCTAATTGGCTGGTACTCGCTGCTTTCACTGATTAGATTGGTTAACTTTAGGCATGAGGACTGATGAGCCAATCAGAGGCAGAGTAGGGCGGGTCATGCCGAGGAAAATATCGCTAATACCTCAGGTGCCAGTGAAAAAAAAAAAAAAAAAACTCAGGTGCCGGTGCCACTTGACTACGATAACGGCAGCAGACCAAACAACGGATGAAGAAAGGACACAAGCGGCGGTGTGCCACCCCAGTTGATGGAAGACATCATTCTGAGGTAAGTTTTAAGGTGGTTTCCAAATGAATCATTATTTTAAACTACTGGCAAATTGCCAGTGACTGCACATTTAGAGGAGAAGAGATGTTGCCGCCAATAGTTAGTGCGAGTCGGCTAACGTTATGAAGCTAGCTACGTAGATTGGGATAATGTGGGGAAACCGAGGCATTGTTGGTTTTCAGTAAGTGTTTAATCAACCCAGTTCATAAGAATTTCATACCAGACTGATGAAACTGATTATCTCAATGTTTATGAAGCTTGTTTATTATTGTAAAGGTCTAAATTATAACGTTAGCCAAGTTACTAAGCCCTAAATTATAACATTAGCCAAGTTACTTAGCCCTAACTAACCTATATGATCTAGTTTAATTGCATAGTAGCTAAGCTGGTAGTTGATTTTTAAGTAAGTTAAAACACAAGAATGGGGACAAATAGTTTAAGATTCAGCCTAAAACAATATTGAGGTCTAATCAGGCTGTCTTATTTTGTATAGGGACAGGTAACCATGAAAAGGAAGGGAGATATTGCAGACTTTTTTGTAAAGAGGCACAAATCAGGCCCAGATCAGGCCCAGGCAGACCCCACCCCTAAAACCAGCAGCCCTGGCAGCTCTCAACCGGGAGCTAGCCAGGCAAGTCAGTGTGAGCATAGAGAAGGATCCAGTCTACCACCACCAGGTCAGAACACACAGGCAGTAAATTGCATCTCCAGTTTATTGAAAAGTGAAGCCTCACACTGTAACAAAAGGTGATTTTGACAGATTAAGCCTCATTTTGAATTTCTGTGTGATGTTATTTATTTTATTGCCCTTCTATTTATTTTGTCTGTATCCATGTTTGTTTTTTACAATGCTACTGTTATATAACATTTTGTGTTAAATTTGTTGTTTTTTTGTTAAATAAACTCTCCCAAGTATTTCACTCACTAATCTCCTGTATGCTTCAGCTTCACTTGCTGAAAATATTTCCACTTGGTTATGCAGATTGTTAATGTAAAGAGGGGGACCCATGTCTTGCTGATGACTATTGTGATCACAGTAGTGTGTGTGTGTGTGTGTGTGTGTGTGTGTAAGTGTGTGAGAGAGAGAGAGACAGGGAGATGCATAATTAGTTTTGTTGTTGTCTGTAGACATCAATAATGACTGGCCAGACCTGTGGAGTGCTAAACAAACAGAAGACTTCAAATCCAAGAACCCCTGGTTGGGATCCAAAAACAAAAAATTGGGTAAGTTTAGGTAGATTGCTAGTTTGGGTAACTTCTGAAACAGTGGGCACAGATAACTTTGTGTGTGTGTGTGTGTGTGTGTGTGTGTGTGTGTAAAGGACCATGCACACGTACAGCTGTGGATACAGGAGTAGTTACATTGTTTGTTTATGCTTCGCAGGATGTCTGGTCTGTAGCAGTGTGAACTCCATTGGGATCGACAAGGAGCAAGGACAAGGTGTATCGCTCTCAAGAGAATGGATGAACTTTGAAATTCAAGTGTCTGGCCAGGGAAGTAGAACAACAAATTTGTCAATCTTGAGAAATAAGGTGAGGAAACATGCGTTGTCCAAGGCCCACACTCAGGCTGTGAAGGTGGCAGAGCAACAGAAAGAAGCTGCCATTGAGAATGCAGTGGAGACTATGACTGAGTCCTACATGAAGGAAACTGAAGCTGTGTTTCGAACAGCCTACCATCTGGCCAAAAAGAACCGACCCTTTTCTGACCATGAGAGCCTCATTGAGCTGCAGGAACTGAATGGTGTAAAAATGGGCTCAATACTTCATTCACGTTACAGTGCAACACAAATAATACAACATGTTGCTAGTGAGATGCAGAGCAAAATCATCAGTAGCATTATAGCATCATCCAGTAAGTTAGCTGTCCTAATTGACGAGGCATCTTCTTTAAGTCACAAAGCTGTCATGACAGTTTCTATTAAAGCATCAATTCAAGAAGAAAGCCCTGAGTTCATATTCCTGGAACTTGTTGAACTGGAAAATCAGAGAGCAGATGGCATATTACAGGCGTTACTCACCTGTTTAACTAATGCTGGCTTTACAGAAGAGTGGCTTCATGAAAACTGGGTAACATTTGTATCTGATGGAGCCAGTGTCATGCTAGGAAAGAAGTCAGGAGTAGCAACCAGACTGACTTTGAGATTCCCAAAGCTTTTTGTATGGCACTGCATGAACCATAGACTTGAACTTGCTGTGTCAGATGCAGTTGATGAGGTAAACTCTGTCAATCACTTTAAAACTTTTATCCAGAAGCTATACTCTCTGTATAGTGTGTCAAACAAAAATGAACGTGAACTTGTTAATGCAGCAGCTGAAGTAGGCTCACAACTTCTTCGCATTGGCAGAATCTTGGATGTACGCTGGGTGGCCAGTAGCTTTCGGACTGTTCGTGCTGTTTGGACATCCCTGGGAGCTCTTGTGCAGCACTTTAAAAATGCTTGCAGTGATGAGATGAGGTCCACCAAAGAGAGGCAGATGTACAGAGGTTTGTTAGACCGTGTTCAAAGTCCAGAATTCATTTGTGACCTTGGCCTCATGTACGACACTCTCCATGAACTAAGTCTCCTGTCACAGGAGCTTCAGTCTCGTTCTATAACGCTCCTCAGAGCAGAGCATCTGCTGAAACGCTCAATCAGAGTGATCCAGTCATTCAAAGAGAGTCCAGGTGAGAAATATAGTGAGGCTTTAGAAGCAAAACAGACTGGGGAGTATCGGTCTATAGCCCTGAAAACAAATGCAAAGCTGAAGTCTATCAATCCAGGCCAGTTCTTACAAAGCCTTGTGAACAATCTGGAGAAACGCTTGTCTTTTGAAGATGAGACCATCATGGACCTCAGCATCCTTGATCAGAGTAAGTGGCCATCAAAGCCCAGCATCCGCCATGGTGAAGAACAAGTTAAGCGACTGTGCAAGCGATTTAACTTGTGCACAGACCAAGCACTGAATGGGATGCGGGACCTACTGGAAGAGCCCAGTAGTGAGCCCAAGGACCTAAAACCACTTATGAACTGTATGAAAACATTCCCTGTCGGTACAGCAGAGTGTGAGAGGAATTTTAGCCTTATGAACAATATAAGCTCAGACAAGAGGGCTGTCCTTCTGATCTCAAACATATCAAACTTGATGATGATTAATATCAACGGCCCACCAACTTCCAAGTTTGATCCTAGAAAATATACAAGGACCTGGTTGAAGAGCCATCGTGCTGCCTCTTCGGTGCGTTCTAGACAGTGCAGTGTGAAAGCTCCTGCAGAAAGCAAATTTGTCTGGAATATACTGTAGTATGAGCAAAGGTCAGAAACCCAGTGCTGGGTTGAGAGAGTATATCACTGTTGATGTGTTGTTAATGCATATATTTTTGTTAATTGTTAACTAAATATTGTTGTAACATATTTTGTTGAATGATTTACCGGTAAATGAACATGTTCAAAACAAAGCATATAGCAATATGAACAAGGATGCATTGTCACCTTCAGATTTGAAGTATTTTATTTAAATAAATGTGCAAAAAATAATCGAAACACCATTTCCTGTTTGCCTCATGATAAATACATTTTACATTCATCCAGGCTGCTCTTGTGACCAGTAGTAACTACAAACTGCTCCTAATCAAGTCATGATCATTTTATAATAGTGTGCAAGTAGAAATTACATATTTTTGGGTAAACTAAATCATAGTCTTACATGTCACTGTTTCTAAAACAGGGCTTTTTTCTGGACTACTTAAAAAAAAAAAAGGTGAATACTGAGAGTATACCCACTTCTCCAGGGACCACTACACCACTGAGTTTTCTGACAAAGAGGCTAAACATGAAACGTATTACTATTTTACTTGGTTGGTTGTTTTGCTGTCCTTAATACATGCATTCAGTCTGCTCTTACAGCGTGCTGATAACTCACCATCTGGTCCAGCAGGGAAAGGTATTCTGCGCTCAAGTGTCCGTAGTGGTGTCGGATCCAGTCACAGCAATGACACACGCTCTGCATACTGCAAATAATAAGAAAAATACACGTCCAACTCTGCATTGTATACATTGTAAATAGCAGTTTGTTTCGCTCTTAGTTTTCCACATGAGTTTGAACATCTTGCCTGTGTTAAGTAGTTTTATGTGGAGTTGGGAAAGGGAAAACTGTATGGAGAATTTCCCCCGATCAACCTACCGGAGGCGGGGACTTTTACTTTCCAGACTACACATGCAGCCATAGGAATTCCATGCCTGCTCCGTCTTCTGGACGACCAAATCCCAATAAATCTATACACATTCTCCTTGAAATCAGCGTTGAATGATAGTTGAACAACACGATAACATTATTAAATGTAGATATCGGCTAGGCTATTAGCGAGAATAGGCTATTCACGAGCTATGCTTTCAACTGCTAATAACTTCGCGTGAACAGATTAAAAAAAGTCTGATAACAAATTCGTCGAAGTCGAAATAAAACCCACACTTCTTAAGAAATGTAGCCATATAAGACATTAATTTAGTTGGTTTCGTTCAAAGTTAGTCCGAAATATTGTTCTGCAGCTCCGGCAAGTCCTCTGCTGTTGCGCTACAAATGAAAAGTGAATGGGAGACGTCAGCTTCACTACCCCAATCTCTCAACTATCATTTTCACAATGACGTAACCAACTTTCACCCTACTGTTGTCTGCTGGTGATGCAATGTTGACAAGCAACGACTACCTGATTTGTTGGAACTTTCTATTTGTCGTTTTCTTTAAAAGGGGAAAATGAAAAATAATACGTGACTATAGTTCCTTGGTATAGGCTACGATATCAGGGATATTTTCCCTATAATGAATAGTTTTGACAGAGCTATAACCTACTGTTGTGTGTGTGTGTGTGTGTGAATGTGTGTGTGTGTGTGTCATAGTGTGGTGACCGTTTTTGAATGACTATGCAAGGTCAAATCTTGGCATTGATTTATTTCCCCCCTTTTCTATATAATATTGAGATTAATTTAGAATGTACAAAGCCTATGAAACTGTAATGATCATATACTGTAGGGAAGTGGTCACCAAAACTGTCTGCATGTTCCTGGAGACCAGCAGGAGGAGGTAAAGGATTTTGTTCCAACCCAGCACAAACACAGCTGTTTCATGAGGGTCTTGATAAGATGTCATAGGTGGTTTCATCTTGAAATGTCATGTTATAGGCTAAATTATGAGATGTAGCCTAATTATTCTGCTGGGCGTCTCAGAGTGGGAGTGCTGATCTAGGATCAGGACCACCTCTGTCCATTCATTATAATCTAAAAGGCTAAACTGATCCTGGATCAGCACTCATACTCTCTGAGACGCTTTATGAATATGGGCCTTGGTGTTATTAGATATAGCCTTAATAGGCCTTATGTATACAATACATGTAATCTATTGGGGACCAGCCATGAGGATGAATCAGAAGGATGAGGATGAATCGTAAGAGAGCTGTGGCTTTCAAGGAGAGGGACACTAATCCGGACGCTTATAAGAAATCCCGCTATGCCCTCAGGCGAACCATCAAACAGGCAAAGCGTCAATACAAGATTGAATCCTACTACACCGGCTCTGATGCTCGTTTGATTTGGCAGGGCTTGCAAACTATTACGGACTACAAAGGGTAACTCAACTCCGAGTTGCCCAGTGACGCAAGCCTACCATTCGGACTACCTAGGGGCTAAATGCATTTTATGCTCACTTCAAGGCAAGCAACCAGTTGTTCCGGACGACTGTGTGATCACGCTCTCCGTAGCCGATGTGAGCAAGACCGTTAAACAGGTCAACATCCACAAGGCCCGTGGGGCCAGACGGATTACTAGGACGTGTACTCAGAGCATGCGCGGACCAACTGGCAAGTGTCTTTACTGACCAACATCCCGGAAACCCTAGACCCACTCCAATTCGCATACCGCCCCAACAGATCCACAGATGACGCAATCGCAATCGCACTCCACACAGCCCTTTCCCACCTGGACAAAAGAACACCTATATGAGAATGCTGTTCATTGACTACAGCTCAGCATTCAACACCATAGTGCCCACAAAGCTCATCACAAAGCTAAGGACCCTGGGACTAAACACCTCCCTCTGTAACTGGATCATGGACTTCCTGACGGGCCGCCACAAGGTGGTAAGGGTAGGCAACAACACATCTGCCACTCTGATCCTCAACACAGGGGCCCCTCAGGGGTGCATGCTTAGTCTCCTCCTGTACTCCCTGTTCACCCACGACTCCGTGGCCAAGCACGACTCCAACACCATCATTAAGTTTGCTGACGACACAACAGTGGTAGGCCTGATCACTGACAACGATGAGACAGCCTATAGGGAGGAGGTCAGAGACCTGGCTGTGTGGTGCCAGGACAACAACCTCTCCCTCAATGTGAGCAAGACAAAGGAGCTGATCGTGGACTACAGGAAAAGGAGGGCCGAAAACGCCCCCATTAACATCAACGGGGCCGTAGGTGAGCGGGTCGAGAGTTTAAAGTTCCTTGGTGTCCACATCACCAACAAACTATCATGGTCCAAACACATCAAGACAGTCGTGAAGAGTGCATGACAACACCTTTTCCCCCACAGGAGACTGAAAAGATTTGTCATGTGTCCCCAGATCCTCAAAAAGTTCTACAGCTGCACCATCGAGAGCATCCTAACCGGTTGCATCACCGCCTAGTATGGCAACTGCTCGGCATCCGACCATAAGGCGCTACAGAGAGTACAGCGTACGTCCCAGTACATCACTGGGGCTAAGCTTCCTCCCATCCAGGACCTATATACTTGGCGGTGTCAGAGGAAGGCCCCAAAAATTGTCACCCAAGTCATTGACTGTTCTCTCTGCTATCGCACAGCAAGCAGTACCGGAGTGCCAAGTCTAGGTCCAAAACGCTCCTTAACAGCTTCTACCCCCAAGCCATAAGACTGCTGAACAGTTAATCAAATGGCCACCCGGCTGCTACTCGCTGTTTATTATCTATGCATAGTCACTTTACCCCTACCTACATGTACAAATTACCTCGATTAACCTGTACCCCCGCACATTGACTCGGTACCGGTACCACATGTATATAGCCTCGTTATTGTTATTTTATTGTGTAACTTTTCATTGTATTTTTTACTCTAGTTTATTTAATAAATATTTCTTAACTCTATTTCTTGAACTGCATTGTTGGTTAAGGGCTTGTAAGTAAGTATTTCACTGTAATGTCTACACCTGTTGTATTCGGCGCATGTGACAAAGACAATTTGATTTGATTTGAAACGTGATACCAAAGAGTCAGAGAGCAATATTTCCCATCACATACATCATCAATTTATTGCCTATAGTTTTACAATTCTAGGTTTAGGGGTGTGGGTAATTGGAACAGTAATTAGCATGGCAATAACAGTAGCAACAGGCCTGCAGCCACAACACAGGAGCACTGATCAAATCGTTGCTGTGTGGTGATGTTCAAAGCGCTGAAGTGGCTGACGTCTTCATGAGTTTTAGCGCTAGCTGTGATACCTGTCCATGGTGCTGAATTGTCTTCTTATGTCGCATGACAGCTGTTTTACAAAAGTTGTGTGATGTCATCAGTTTCACCTGAGTCTTCTCCCAAGTAATCATGCACACCTTTGGCCGACGTATCGAATTGGGTAGGGAATATGTAGTTTAGAGAGCGTTTGCACATTGGGAAGACGTCGCAGAGACATCATAATAGAATGTTGGTATCTGGCCGACGTATAAACTATGTACAGTGGGGAGAACAAGTATTTGATCCACTGCCGATTTTTGCAGGTTTTCCTACTTACAAAGCATGTAGAGGTCTGTCATTTTTTATCATAGGTACACTTCAACTGTGAGAGACGGAATCTAAAACAAAAATCCAGAAAATCACATTGTCTGATTTTTAAGTAATTAATTAGCATTTTATTGCATGACATAAGTATTTGATACATCAGAAAAGCAGAACTTAATATTTGGTACAGAAACCTTTGTTTGCAATTACAGAGATCATACGTTTCCTGTAGGTGTTGACCAGGTTTGCACACACTGCAGCAGGGATTTTGGCCCACTCCTCCATACAGACCTTCTCCAGATCCTTCAGGTTTCGGGGCTGTCGCTGGGCAATTCGGACTTTCAGCTCCCTCCAAAGATTTTCTATTGGGTTCAGGTCTGGAGACTGGCTAGGCCACTCCAGGACCTTGAGATGCTTCTTACGGAGCCACTCCTTAGTTGCCCTGGCTGTGTGTTTCGGGTCGTTGTCATGCTGGAAGACCCAGCCACGACCCATCTTCAATGCTCTTACTGAGGGAAGGAGGTTGTTGGCCAAGATCTCGCGATACATGGCCCCATCCATCCTCCCCTCAATACGGTGCAGTCGTCCTGTCCCCTTTGCAGAAAAGCATCCCCAAAGAATGATGTTTCCACCTCCATGCATCACGGTTGGGATGGTGTTCTTGGGGTTGTACTCATCCTTCTTCTTCCTCCAAACACGGCGAGTGGAGTTTAGACCAAAAAGCTCTATTTTTGTCTCATCAGACCACATGACCTTCTCCCATTCCTCCTCTGGATCATCAAGATGGTCATTGGCAAACTTCAGACGGGCCTGGACATGCGCTGGCTTGAGCAGGGGGACCTTGCGTGCGCTGCAGGATTTTAATCCATGACGGCGTAGTGTGTTACTAATGGTTTTCTTTGAGACTGTGGTCCCAGCTCTCTTCAGGTCATTGACCAGGTCGTGCCGTGTAGTTCTGGGCTGATCCCTCACCTTCCTCATGATCATTGATGCCCCACGAGGTGAGATCTTGCATGGAGCCCCAGACCGAGGGTGATTGACCGTCATCTTGAACTTCTTCCATTTTCTAATAATTGCGCCAACAGTTGTTGCCTTCTCACCAAGCTGCTTGCCTATTGTCCTGTAGCCCATCCCAGCCTTGTGCATCTCTACAATTTTATCCCTGATGTCCTTACACAGCTCTCTGGTCTTGGCCATTGAGGAGAGGTTGGAGTCTGTTTGATTGAGTGTGTTGACAGGTGTCTTTTATACAGGTAACGAGTTCCAACAGGTGCAGTTAATACAGGTAATGAGTGGAGAACAGGAGGGCTTCTTAAAGAAAAACTAACAGGTCTGTGAGAGCCGAAATTCTTACTGGTTGGTAGGTGATCAAATACTTATGTCATGCAATAAAATGCAAATGAATTATTTAAAAATCATACAATGTGATTTTCTGGATTTTTGTTTTAGATTCCGTCTATCACAGTTGAAGTGTACCTATGATAAAAACTACAGACCTCTACATGCTTTGTAAGTAGGAAAACCTGCAAAATCGGCAGCGTATCAAATACTTGTTCTCCCCACTGTAGAACTGGAGAATTTAGAATGTGCAAGACGTCAATGAGCAAACAATGTCTAAACTGCATCATCTCAATGTATACAGGATACATCATGCCTACCCACTAAGCACGGTGCTGTCTGGATCGGCCGTCTTTATTTGGTCTGATTTTTGTGAAGTCCGGACTTAATTTCAACGTCCACGGACAAGTTTGGATAGCACAGTACAGTAGAGCACAGTAGAGTACAGTTCATTACAGTAGAGTGTACAGTACAGTACCGTACAATACAGTAGAGCACAGTAGAGTACAGTTCATTACAGTAGAGCATACAGTGCAGTAAAGTAAAGAAAAGTAAAGTATAATTCAGTGCAGTAGAGTACAGCACAGTATAGTGTAGCCTACTTTACTCTAATGTACTAAACTGTACTGAATTAAACTCTACTGTAATCTACTGAATTAATATCTACTGTACTATACTGAATAAAACTCTACTGTCCTCTACACTACCGTTGTGACGAGTACTGAGGATACGAAGAGGCAGGACGCAGACGCAGGAATCAACAATGTAAAGGATTACTAAACACTGAGCAATACAACAAAGAGCGAGAACACAACAAGACACTAACAATCACACACAACACAACACTGAACAGTCCAGGGCTATATAGGGGTGGTGATGAGATGATGTGGTGCAGGTACCCTGGAGGTTATTAGGGTGCATTGGGTTTCCATTCTGGTGTTGCCGAGGTGGTGCGCTCAGACCAGTGGCTCAGTAGACCGGCGAATCAGAGCGCCGGAGGGGAGCAACGGGAGGAGACGTGACAGAATCCCCCCCCCTCCCCCCGGTTGCGCGGCTCCCTCCGCAGGACGTCGCCAGCCAGGAGGACGACCCCGAGGACGAGGAGAGTCCAGCAGGTCCCTCACCGCATACGCCAGACTCCCGTCAATGTCCAGGGGCAGAGGGGGCGTACCCCGGGGGACGGCATCCGCCAGAGGACCAGGAACCACCGGCCTGAGGAGAGACACATGAAAAGTGGTTGAGACACGGTAGTGAGGGGGAAGGAGCAGCCGGTACGATACCTCATTTATCCGCTGGAGGACCTTAAACGGCCCCACAAACCGGGGGCTCAGTTTCTTGCAGGGCAGGAAGAGAGGGAGGTTTTTAGTGGACAGCGAGACACGATCACCAGGCTGGAATACGGGGGCCTCACTGCGGTGGCGGTCGGCTTGGTCCTTCTGCCGACGAAAGGCCCTCTGGAGATGGACATGGGCAGCGTCCCAGACCTGTCCGGCCCTGCGGAGCCACTCGTCAACAGCGGGCGCATCGGTCTGGCTGGGTGTCCAAGGGGCCAGGGCCGGCTGGTACCCCAGGACGCAGTGGAAGGGAGTGAGCCCCATGGAGGAGTGAACGAGGGAGTTGTGGGCATATTCTGCCCAGGGAAGAAACCTCGCCCACTCACCCTGCCGGTCCTGACAGTGGCAACGAAGAAACATCCCCAGCTCCTGGTTCATGCGCTCCACCTGCCCATTCGACTGAGGCCTATACCCGGAATTGAGGCTGGCCATGGCTCCGATCTTCTCCAGGAAAGCCTTCCACACTCGTGAGGTGAATTGGGGGCCACGGTCCGATGTCCTCCGGAAGTCCATAATGCCGGAAGTCCTGTTGGAACAGGACCTCAGAGACAGTTGGCAGGCGCAGTTGGAGACGGAGGCAGGATAGGACCCTCCAGATCCTTCCTTTCTTCTGTATGGTGCATCCTGGAGAGTGCGTCGGCTTTCACATTCTGGGATCCTGGGTGGTAGGACAGAATAAACTGAAAGCGAGTAAGAATTTGGGTCCACCAGTCTTGACGAGAGTTCATCGGTTTCGCTGCCCATATGTGCTCCAAATTCCGGTGGTCAGTGAGAATCCGGAATGGATGGACTGCATCCTCCAGCCAGTGTCTCCATTCCTCCAGAGCGAGGATCACCGCCAAAAGCTCCCTGTCTCCAACTCCATAGTTCCTCTCTGCGGGGGTAGGCTTTTTCGAGAAAAAGGCACAGGGATACATTTTCTCTGGCTTACCTTGCCGCTGGGAGAGGATCCCACCCACGCCCTCCTCAGATGCGACCACCTCCAGGATGAAAGGACGAGCTGGATCTGGGTGTTTTTGGAGGAGCACTGAGATTAACCTCTCATTCAGCCTCTTGAAGGCAGCGTCAGCCTCAGGGTTCCAGGCCAGCTTCTGAGGACCACCCTTAAGGAGAGAGGTGAGCGGGCGGCTATGGAGCTGAAGGACCTGATGAAACGCCGGTGGAAATTTGCGAAGCCCAGAAAGCTCTGCAGGCCCTTGATGGTGGTGGGGACTGGCCATGACCTGACAGTGTCTGTCTTCGCTCTTTCCATGAACACCCCCTGAGGACTGATCCTGTATCCCAGGAAGGAGATGGCCTGTTGGTGGAATTCTCGGAACACGTCATTGACGAAGGACTGGAACACGGAAGGTGCGTTGGCGAGGCCGTAGGGCATGACGCTGTATTCATAGTGGCCTGAGGTAGTGCTGAATGCCGTCTTCCACTCGTCTCCTTCCCGGATTCGGATCAGATTGTAGGCACTCCTCAGGTCCAACTTGGTAAAGTACCTGGCCCCTCGCAGCTGCTCGATGGCCGATGGAACCAGAGGGAGGTGGTACCGGTACTTGGTGGTGACTGCGTTCAACCCCAAGTAGTCAATGCACGGCCTCAGTCCTCCGTCTTTTTTGACCACGAAGAAGCTGGCGGAGGCAGGTGAGGTAGAGCGTCTGATGAACCTGTTTCAGGGTCTCCGCCACATACTTCTCCATGGCCTCAGTCTCCACTATGGAGAGGGAGTAAATGTGACTCTTCGGGGGGTGTTGTCCCTCCAGCAGGTCAATGGCACAGTCCCAGGGCCTGTGAGGAGGGAGACACTTAGCCTTGGAGGCAGAGAAGACGTCGGAGAGATCTGCGTACTCACGTGGAATGATGGGCTGGAGGGCGGACTCCGGACTCGTGGAATACCACCGGCAGGCAGGTCCTCCGGCATGAGGGGGACCAGGCTGTGATCCTCTTGGTGATCCTATTGATGGTAGGGTTGTGTAGTCTGAGCCAGGGCAATCCCAAGACGATCCGGTGAAGGGGTGACGTGACGATGTGGAAGGACAGCTCCTCGTAGTGCTCCGGTAGTGTGGGAATGGTGATGGTGATGGGGAGAGTGACGTGCGTAATGGTGCCTGATTCAAGTGGTTTATTGTCCAGCGAGGTGACGTGTAGCGGAGAAGGCAGTGGCACGGTGGGCAACCCCCATTCAGAGACCAGCTCCCTATCTATAAGGTTCCCCGCTCATCCAGAATATATCATTGCTGTGGAAGGCAAAGAGAAGGAAGAACCATTCACCGTTAGGGGTACTAAAAACAATGGTTTGGTGACAGGTGATGACGGAACATTCACGGAGCGGCGACGGGAGTCATACCGCCTAGATAGGGATCCACCAGGAGATCTGTGGTCCGTGGTGGTGTTGGTGTGCTTCCCACCTCCATGGGTGAGGACTCAGAGGCAAGGCGGCTTCCATAGCTCAGATGGGGTGAGCGTCGAGGCTCCGGGAGGTGTTGTAAACTCCGTTGGTCTCTCAACATGTCATCAAGACGAATGGACGTGGCGATGAGGGTATCAAGGTCCATCTCGTCGTCCCGACATGCAAGTTCCGTCGTGATGTCCTCCCGTAAGCCTCTCCTGAAGGCTGTGCGCAGAGCATTCTCATTCCAGCCGGAAGACGCCACCACTGTGCGAAAGCTCAGGGCTTACTCGAATGCGGCCCCCTCTCCCTGTTGTAGCCGGAGGAGACGCTCACCCCCGTCCTTTCCCTCCGTGGGATGATCGAACACCACCCTGAATCGAGCGAGGAAGGTGGAGTAGGGAAGCGCCGCGGCCTCACCTCCTTCCCAGACTGCTGTGACCCAATCCAGCGCCTTTCCCTTCAGTTGCGAAATCACCAGTGCTATCCTGGCTTGGTCCGATGGAGATGCCCCACGCTGACGCGCCAGATACAGTGAAACCTGTAGCGGGAAGCCTCTACATTTTGTCGTTTTCCCGTCATAGCGCTCCGGCAGGGCGAGGGGTCCCTCAGACATTGATGATAGCACGGGAGGAGGTGGACTGGGTGCACTCGCCGCTCCCTGAGGTGGAACCGGAGTGATGGTCAGTTTATGCAGCGTTTGAAGCACTTCTTGCATGGTGGCGTTCAGCTGGGCAATCTGCTGCTGGTGCTGGTCGAGGCGCTGGGAAACTCCAGGATGATTACCTGCTGCATCCATTTTCGTGATTGGTGTGTGATTCTGTGACGAGTACTGAGGATACGAAGAGGCAGGACCCAGACGCAGGAATCAACAATGTAAAGGTTTACTAAACAAGAGTACAACAAAGAGCGCGTACACAACAAGACACTGACAATCACACACAACACAACACTGAACAGTCCAGGGCTATATAGGGGTGGTGATGAGATGATGAGATGCAGGTGCGCTGGAGATGATTAGGGTGTGTTGGGTTTCCATTCCGGTGTTGCCGATGTGGTGCGCTCAGACCGGTGGCTCAGTAGACCGGCGAATCAGAGCGCCGGAGGGAAGCAACGGTCCGGACCAGCCAAATGTGTACTTTTTGGGGGGCACAGCTCATTACATTTTGGTCATTCAGCAGACGCTTTTATCTACAGCGACTTACAGTGCATTCAACTGGAGAGACCTGAAAATAGCTGTGCAACGACCCTCCCCATCCTACCTGACAGAGCTTGAGAAGATCTGCAGAGAAGAATGGGAGAAACTCCCCAAATACAGGTGTGCCAAGCTTATAGCGTCATACCCAAAAAGACTTGAGTCTTTTTGGTCTTGGTGCTTCAACCAAGTCTTGGTGCTTCAACCAAGTACTGAGTAAAGGGTCTGAATACTTAGATAACATAAGTGCATGTGACAGATGGGAGCAATAATAAATATTCTATGTTGCAATCTTCAGTTGGCTCTTCTTTCCTATATTAAATGGATTCAAAATGTATTATAGTGAGATAATGCTTACTTAATTGAGAATGTATGTGCAGTTGAAATTTGGCCATTGATTCAATGACCAAAAAAATACATATTTTCAACATCTGTAAATGACATATTTTCAACGTTCATTCAGAACCGAAAATGAACCAGATTTCAATGTCCAGAAAATACGTATTTTCAACATCTAGAAAATATGTACTTTAAATGTCCAGAAAATATGTATTTTCAACTTTCATTCAGAACCAAAAATTTAACTAATTTCTACTTCCGGAAAATACATATTTTCTACTTTCAACATCTGGAAAATATATTTTTTAAATGACCGGAAAATAGGTATTTTCAACTTTCATTCAGAACCTAGAATGAACCTAACTTATTTCGGACGTCTTTTCAAAGTCATTTTGCTTACTGGGTACATTGGGCAGACTTGTGCTACCAAGTTAAGTCACAAAAACCCTGTCTACCACATGTGACATCATCAGTCCTAACCAATGCCATTTTTATTAGGCCTACATGTAAATATGTTAGATTAAGGTCATCAGACTGTTAAATAGCCATCACTAGCCGGCCTCCACCCAGCAACCTGCCCTGAGCTTAGTCACTGTCACTAGCCGGCTACATCCCGATTACTCATCCCTGCACCTTAGAGGCTGCTACCCTATGTACAGTACATACAGTGGGAAAAAAAAGTATTTAGTCAGCCACCAATTGTGCAAGATCTCCCACTTAAAAAGATGAGAGAGGCCTGTGATTTTCATCATAGGTACACGTCAACTATGACAGACAAAATGAGGGGGAAAAAATCCTCATAAGTATTTGGTCAATAACAAAAGTTTCTCAATACTTTGTTATGTACCCTTTGTTGGCAATGACACAGGTCAAATGTTTTCTGTAAGTCTTCACAAGGTTTTCACACACTGTTGCTGGTATTTTGGCCCATTCCTCCATGCAGATCTCCTCTAGAGCAGTGATGTTTTGGGGCTGTCGCTGGGCAACACGGACTTTCAACTCCCTCCAAAGATTTTCTATGGGGTTGAGATCTGGAGACTGGCTAGGCCACTCCAGGACCTTGAAATGCTTCTTACGAAGTCACTCCTTCGTTGCCCGGGCGGTGTGTTTGGGATCATTGTCATGCTGAAAGACCCAGCCACGTTTCATCTTCAATGCCCTTGCTGATGGAAGGAGGTTTTCACTCAAAATCTCACGATACATGGCCCCATTCATTCTTTCCTTTACACGGATCAGTCGTCCTGGTCCCTTTGCAGAAAAACAGCCCCAAAGCATGATGTTTCCACCCCCATGCTTCACAGTAGGTATGGTGTTCTTTGGATGCAACTCAGCATTCTTTGTCCTCCAAACACGACGAGTTGAGTTTTTACCAAAAAGTTCTATTTTGGTTTCATCTGACCATATGACATTCTCCCAATCCTCTTCTGGATCATCCAAATGCACTCTAGCAAACTTCAGACGGGCCTGGACATGTACTGGCTTAAGCAGGGGGACACGTCTGTCACTGCAGGATTTGAGTCCCTGGCGGCGTAGTGTGTTACTGATGGTAGGCTTTGTTACTTTGGTCCCAGCTCTCTGCAGGTCATTCACTAGGTCCCCCCGTGTGGTTCTGGGATTTTTGCTCACCGTTCTTGTGATCATTTTGACCCCACGGGGTGAGATCTTGCGTGGAGCCCCAGATCGAGGGAGATTATCAGTGGTCTTGTATGTCTTCCATTTCCTAATAATTGCTCCCACAGTTGATTTCTTCAAACCAAGCTGCTTACCTTTTGCAGATTCAGTCTTTCCAGCCTGGTGCAGGTCTACAATTTTGTTTCTGGTGTCCTTTGACAGCTCTTTGGTCTTGGCCATATTGGAGTTTGGAGTGTGACTGTTTGAGGTTGTGGACAGGTGTCTTTTATACTGATAACAAGTTCAAACAGGTGCCATTAATAGAGGTAACGAGTGGAGGACAGAGGAGCCTCTTAAAGAAGAAGTTACAGGTCTGTGAGAGCCAGAAATCTTGCTTGTTTGTAGGTGACCAAATACTTATTTTCCACCAATATTTGCAAATAAATTCATTAAAAATCCTACAATGTGATTATCTGGAGAAAAAAAATCTCAATTTGTCTGTCATAGTTGACGTGTACCTATGATGAAAATTACAGGCCTCTCTCATCTTTTTAAGTGGGAGAACTTGCACAATTGGTGGCTGACTAAATACTTTTTTCCCCCACTGTAGATATGGAACACTGGTCACCTTAATAACGTTCACATACTGTTTTACCCGTTTCATGTGTATGTACTATATTCTAGTTAAGGCCATCCTATTCAACTATTGCTGTACCTATACTATTCCATCCACGTATTCTTCACATACACTACCGGTCAAAAGTTTTAGAACACCTACTCATTCAAGGGTTTTTCTTTATTTTTACTATTTTCTACATTGTAGAATAACACATATGGAACAATGTGCTCAGCACATGTGGGAACTCCTTCAAGACTGTTGGAAAAACATTCCAGGTGAAGCTGGTTGAGAGAATGCCAAGCGTGTGCAAAGCTGTCATCAAGGCAAAGGGTGGCTATTTGAAGAATCTCAAATATAAAATATATATTGATTTGTTCAACAATTTTTTGGTTACTACATGATTCCATATGTGTTATTTTATAGTTTTGATGTCTTCACTATTATTCTACAATGTAAAAAATAGTAAAAATAAAGAAAAACGCTTGAATGAGTAGGTGTTCTAAAACTTTTCAGCGGTAGTGTACATATATACACTCCGGACTCCGACACTCCGACATTGCTCATCCTAATATTTATATATTTCTTATGTCATTTTACATTTACATTTAATGTCCATTCTTTTACTTTTAGATTTGTGTGTATTGTTGTGTATTGTTCGATATTACTGCACTGGTAGAGCTAGGAACACAAGCATTTCGCTACACCCGCTATAATATCTGCTAAATATGTGTATGCAACAAATTACATGAGATTTTATTAAAATAGATTTCAGATGTAGAGGCCACATTTATTTAATTAAAATATATTTCATCATTACAATAACACACATTTCGTATCAGGTTGCAATAATAAATACAGTATGCAATGGCCTTCATAAGTACAAAAATAAATGCACTAAAACATTGTTACGTTGTGTATAGCCTAAATCAATCACATAATTATTCAGTATAAAAAATGTTTTACTCCACAGAGTTGTGAATACATTACAACACAATAAATGAATACGTTCAAAAACAAATAAATTAACATGTAAATAAATAATACATAATGCTCATTGGCTACTTAATGTTGTGTCTAGTCTTCGTAGGTGTGCCAGCACAACTGTCCTTACGTCTTCCCAGCCGCTTGCGCTGTGTTTCTGCATGAATTAAATACAATTATTAAGATTTTAGAATAGACACACGTTTTATCATCACATACATACATCCAGATTTGGTGAATGTACTCTCTTTGTAAGACAAATGGATCAACCTACCTCGCGTTTCAAGTAATTGTTAAGGAACTTGAAGTGAAGGCTCATCTTTTTGTTCACTCTTTTGACATATTTTGATAGTCTAGTTTTCATAGCCTTTACCTGTTGGAACAAAATACAAATATTTTAATATTGTGATGTGTTTAACATGTAACCACCTTATTTTATAATCGAATAGGATAGGATAATGTTTTCCTTTTTGCATTAATGTTAAGAGGAGAAATTACATACGCATTGGTCTAGCTCCGAGGTCTGGCGATGCAGGTCATTCATAAACCTGTCAACTCCTTTCTGGTCCCAGGCGGTGGACTCATATTTGCCACTGCTGTACAATTTCTTTATAGCTTTCAGAGTTTGCGAAATGAAGACAATCTGTTCGTCAGCCTAGAAGAAGAGTGCTTTGTATTAGTACATGCCTTATGAATTGAGGGCAAATCTAAGAAAATTATAGCAAATTGCATATTCATTATAACCTAATTATATTCAGACCCCATCACTATTTGCACATTTTGTTACGTTACAGCCTTATTCTAAAATTGTTTCAATGTCTATTTGTTTCATCACAATAACCCATAATGCCAAAGCCAAAACATGTTTTCAGACATTTTTGCAAATTTATTAAAAATAAAAAACAGTTTTTGCTTAATCTTTATGGGGTATTGTGTGCAGATTGATGTGGGGAAAAAACTATGCAATACATTTTAGAATAAGGCTGTAACGTAACACAATGTGGAAAAAGTTAAGGGGTCTGAATACTTTCCGAATTCACTGTAAACTCTTAGAAAAAAAGGTTATGGATAGAACAAAACCTTTTTTTAAGAGTGTAGGCTATGCATATTTCTTACCTTGAAATTATCTACTTGTCTGTATTGCTTGTCAGGGAAAGTGATCTGAGTTTCTCGAGAGACTTCATGACCCTGAGATGCCAAAAAATTTAAACAAAATATGGCATTATTATTACTGTACATAAAGGAGTCAGGGAAATAAATGAAACATAGCAGCACGTGAAATGTTGAAAAAATGACAACAGCCCAATGACCAGGAACAAGTGAATAAACATTACCGCATAGCCTACCATGTTCTGAAGCATCGTTATGGTGTTTTTGCTGAACACTTGGAACATGCTCGGAGACCGAGGCAGTGTCCTCATCCAAGTGCATCCGATGGTTTTATGCCAGGTGCAAATCGTCAGGACCAAGAACATCCAAAGGTTGATTGAACCCATTTTAGCGAAGGTCTACTGTAGTTCTCGGTCTGTCCCAATCAACCGTGGTGCACTTCCGAAAGATAGCCTACTTTGTATAATTCCGACAAAAAAAAATATTTTCCCCAAAGGATAAAGTGATAAAGTGGTCTTCCTGATCGAACAATATCTCGAATTCCCGAGTTCTGCCATGCTCCAACCTGTGTCGATCATTTATACAAAGATTCTGCACGGTGTTCCAAAAGTGAAAGGTGGAAGTCCCCATACACTTTCATACCTGAGAATATTGTTTTCCGTCTGGAGAAAATGCACCGAAAGGACAGGTGCATCTCTCAGATAATTGTTACATTCTTGATTTATTTGCTATTTTATCATGAAATATTGGCCTATCAACCAGGAAAAAAAATATTAATTAAAAAAATGGACATGTGAATCCATTTTATTCAGACTACGGCCTAAATAAATATCACCATATAGAACAAAACTGAGTTTGGCCTTTGACTTCGAAAACAATAGCATTTTATATTGTCTTTGCAAACGCAACAGCTTTTCATTTGCACACAGAAACTATGGTCTCCAACTACGTTGTAACCAATTGCTTAAAGGGAAATTGTGGTTTGTGGACCACAACTGCCTATTTAAAGACACAGATCAACCTTGGATGGGTTCTATCAATTACACACTCAACATGACTTTATTTCGTTTTAGAAACGGGTTTGGATTGTCTGAAATATTTTTGTAGAGCCCCTCCTATATGCTCCCGCTTTTCAGAATAAGACACTGGTAGCATATACAGTGCACAGCCAGTATAGACCTTGGGAATACTGTTTAAATTGGAGCCTATATTGCAGGGGCTTTTGAATCTGGGCCTATAGCCACGTGTGCGTACAATATAGGCCTGTCAGGTAGATCATCCGTCAAAGTATTCCATATTCGTGTGTTTTTATTGGGCTTATAAATTAATATTGTATATATTTATTTATCCAGATATGTGAGTTGATGGGACCTCTGCATGTATTATCTTTCCACTATAGAGAATGAAGAGTAACAGCATGGTTAGCGATTGCAACGCTCCATTGAACTAACATTCAGAATTTGTTGCATGATATCCAATATATGTGTACTTGATATAATTAATAACTATACGAATCAACAATGTTTTACAGTGATATGATGATGGTTGGGATTCAGGAATTCAGAGTATTGTAAAGGATTTTATTGTTTTTCATTGAAAATGATGTTGATATGCAATTGTCAGGAGGAATAACATCACATTTAGGATAACATGCCAAGGAAAAAGTCGTTTCATTTCAAGGTTGCATCACACCACAGAATTTTACAAAATTGCTAGCACAATTTCAACCAATATAAGGCATGTTTGTCTCTTTATTGAAATATTATAGCCTACATGGCAATTATTTGCAACACGGAGAAATAACATATAAAGCTTACAGTGGCATAATTCATATATTCAAAAAAATTACATTTTCATGCAGAAATTAACTAAAAGTAATGCTACTCTCACACGTGTTTTCTTGGCATTTTTTATTTCTTGTAAATATCCCTCAGGATGCTCCCCATTTCAGCTCTAACGACCTCCCATGAGCACAAGCTGAAACGCTGAAAGAAAATACGTGAAACAAATATGTTTTAGGTTAAAATAATATATAATACACCATAGGTATTAGGCCTACTCCACCCCTCTCAATAGTTTAGTTTTGAAACACAATTGACAAAAAAATATAATCTAAGAGATGTTTTACCTCAAGTGTAAGAAAGTCGTCGAGATGTTTGAAGTAGTTCTTAACCATATCTCCAATTGGAAGGTTAAGATGCAGACTCATGTTTTTGACCTGAAAAAAATGTATAAACGTAAAAAACTACTTCAATATGAATTTCCTTGTGAATAATATTAATAACATGAATTACACGGATACTATGATTAATAAATGAATGGCCTATTGTGTAATGCAATGAACAAATACAACAACATCACCAAGAACGTACACATTCCGAATAGGTCCTATTTTGTCGAGCAATGTGTTGGAGCTCCCTGAGCTTGATGGTATTCCATTTCACAAGTGTTAGGTTTTGTTGGAAGAGCTCGCTGGCTAGTTGAAAAGCAAGTCTCAGTGTCCAAAGCTTTTTCCCCTCCTGTAATCACAATAACACCCCGTGTACCCATGCAATTCAACTAGACTAACACAAAAATTGTAGCCACTCATGATTTCTTGAGCATCACCTCTATTGAAAGCGTTGGACGTTGGGCCATTATCTTTTCCGACTCTTTGATACAGCCTCTTGGTCTCCTCTCCTATACCACACACAAAAGACGCCATATCTCAATAAAACAACAATATATGAATGAATCAAGCTCCAATATTCTATTTTGCAACTAGAATACATAACTTGTGATCTCACAGTATATATGCTACAGCCTATATTCAGAACCATATTTCTAAATATATCCTGCCTATATGGTCAATTTGTAACAGGTTAAAGAAATTGACCTACCATGGTAAGATCATTGAGGGTCTGGCGAGTTTGAGAAAGATAAAACTAGCTGTTGACGACATTTTGCATTCTTGTCTTCTGTGTGCAGGTGTGCGCAAGAATGTTGCTCAGAGGGACAGGGTCATGGCTAGAAGGGATCCAGCTTTTGCCAAATTAACGCCAGATTTGACTTTTCGTAGCAGGTTAAGAGAAATTACGCAGCAGGTTAGGAGAATTAACATAGCAGGTAAGGATAATTAGTTTACGTTTAGGAAAATAGTTAGGTAAAATGCAACAACAAAACATTGTGGACGTTAATTTGACAATTAGGAACCCTTCTAGCCATTACAGTGGGACAGCCAGTCTCGAGGGCTGATGACATCGGTGAATAAAAACCATAAATTGCTTTCACTTTCGAAAACGACAGTTTTTACATACTACTGCATTTCGTCATCTATCCCATCTATCCTAGTAGGTAGAACATTGCTTGCGTGCTAGGCCAGCTCACTCAGCATTATTATCACATGCTTATTGCAGTATAAGCTGTATGTAATGATGAACTCTTCGGTTGCCTACATCTTCTCTCACCTGGTTAAAAGTACAATGGTGTCTGCTTTTGGCCAAATGTGGTTGATACACACCTGGTTTCAGATATGTTTGCTTTCAGGGCAGTACATGTAACCCAATACAATTTGATTGCGCAGGCTATTCTGAAACCTCTTCACCCCATCCACTTTTCTATGAGCTCATTGTAATGAAGGATTTACCCCTTTGCCCTGACATTGGCAGGATGTTTTTACACAATGAAGTGCATCCTCTATTTTGCCTTTTAAAAATGATTTGTCTTGTGCTTTTCTTTGTTTTCATTCGAAGACCTTGTGAGTGAAGTAAAAAATAAATTAAAATCGATACCTGCATTGATACCATTCCGAAAACTTGAGCCCTTCCTTCACCTGCTCTTGAGGACTCCCTGTTTACATTTACATTACATTTACGTCATTTAGCAGACGCTCTTATCCAGAGCGACTTACAGTTAGTGAGTGCATACATTATTTTCGAACCCACAACCCTGGCGTTGCAAACGCCATGCTCTACCAACTGAGCTACATCCCTGCCGGCCATTCCCTCCCATACCCTGGACGACGCTGGGCCAATTGTGCGCCGCCCCATGGGTCTCCCGGTCGCGGCCGGCTACGACAGAGCCTGGATTCGAACCAGGATCTCTAGTGGCACAGCTAGCACTGCGATGCAGTGCCTTAGACCACTGCACCACTCGGGAACAACTAAAGCATATAGGGCCCTCACCTTGTTCTTCTTGCCGTCCACCTCAAAGACAGATATGGCTCCCTTTCTGTAGACCTCATCTCCTGGTGGATGCTGGTGGATGCTTCCACACACACTTGGCCATGTATATGAAGGCAATGGTCCTGTCCAGACACAACCCTCTCCTACTTCCAAGACACTTCATATAGATCTGAAATAAATTGGATAGGTAGTAGCAACCCAGCAAAAAAAATTACGTTCCAGGATGTGACCATTTACATCATTTCGCAGACGCTCTTATCCAGAGCGACTTACAAATTTGTGCATTCAACTCATGATAGCCAGTGGGACAACCACTTTTTTTCTTCTTCTTTTTTTTATGGGGGGGGGGGGGGGGGGGGGTAGAAGGATTACTTTATACTATTCCAGGTATTCCTTAAAGAGGTAGGGTTTCAAGTGTCTCCTGAAGATGGTCAGCTGTCCTGGCATCATGGGGGAGATCTGAAATAAATTGGATAGGTAGTAGCAACCCAGCTAACAAAATTACGTTCCAAGACGTGACCACAAAGTTATTTTAGTCCCGACAAAAGTCATGATAACGTTATTGTGAACGTGCCTTCTACGTAGCTGTGGTGTCCGCTGACAAAACTTATGTCCCAAGTCTTTTCAGGACATAGAAATGTGGGGGATTTTAAACAGCTAAATAACGTTATTCAGTAACGTTATAAGAGATGTCCTTGAATCTTCCATGAACGTGCACACTGTTATGTGCCTTATTGCTACTGTAGGTACCCACTGACCAAAGTTAAGTTCCCAGTGGCTACCAGAAATTGCTCTCAATGTACTTTGACGTATAGCAACGTTATGAGGTTGACATAAAAATAATGTTTTCATGAAACGTCTCCTAGATGTTGAAATGAGGGGGGCCCTGAATATCTAATGACATTATAAGACACGTCATTTAATTTACCCTGAACATATACACAGTATCCTGTCGGTAGGTGCCCACTGACAAAATATGCAAAATTCCAGAAAATAATAAGTGTTTTATTTTTATTACTTAACCTGTATCACAATAGATTCGGAAACAAAATCACAGCAATAAGCTTACAAAATAACAAGTCAGTAAAAACATGAACACTGCACTCCAATCAAGAACTGTAAAACTGCTTAAAGCTAAAAGTCAATAACTATGTTATGTTTATTCATGTGCTGCTGCTCCATCCTCATCCACTGTCGCTTCCTCGACCCGCTCCTGGAAGTCACAATAACAGAAATGGGTCATTATTTTCAGTAAACAAATAATCAAAATGCCGGTTTAACGTCTACTCCCTACTACATACCTTTTGTACTAGCACAATAATTTAGCTATACTAACCGACTGGATTAAAGTGAAGTACATTTTTTAAAATTATAATAATAAAGTGTTATTTTTAATCATACCTTTCTCTTACTCTTGAGCCGAGCTGGTGCATGTTTGAGAGCGTCTGCTATTTTGTCATCTACCTCTTGGTAGGTAGCCTTGGGGTGTGCTTTCAGGGACTATTTTGCGAGAAAAAAATGAAATGGTACATTCCATGTCATATCACTACTTTTCCACCTACAGTGGGGAAAAAAGTATTTAGTCAGCCACCAATTGTGCAAGTTCTCCCACTTAAAAAGATGAGAGAGGCCTGTAATTTTAATCATAGGTACACGTCAACTATGACAGACAAAATGAGGAAAAAAAATCCAGAAAACCACATTGTAGGATTTTTAATGAATTTATTTGCAAATTATGGTGGAAAATAAGTATTTGGTCAATAACAAAAGTTTCTCAATACTTTGTTATATACCCTTTGTTGGCAATGACACAGGTCAAACGTTTTCTGTAAGTCTTCACAAGGTTTTCACACACTGTTGCTGGTATTTTGGCCCATTCCTCCATGCAGATCTCCTCTAGAGCAGTGATGTTTTGGGGCTGTCGCTGGGCAACACAGACTTTCAACTCCCTCCAAAGATTTTCTATGGGGTTGAGATCTGGAGACTGGCTAGGCCACTCCAGGACCTTGAAATGCTTCTTACGAAGCCACTCCTTCGTTGCCCGGGCGGTGTGTTTGGGATCATTGTCATGCTGAAAGACCCAGCCACGTTTCATCTTCAATGCCCTTGCTGATGGAAGGAGGTTTTCACTCAAAATCTCACGATACATGGCCCCATTCATTCTTTCCTTTACACGGATCAGTCGTCCTGGTCCCTTTGCAGAAAAACAGCCCCAAAGCATGATGTTTCCACCCCCATGCTTCACAGTAGGTATGGTGTTCTTTGGATGCAACTCAGCATTCTTTGTCCTCCAAACACGACGAGTTGAGTTTTTACCAAAAAGTTCTATTTTGGTTTCATCTGACCATATGACATTCTCCCAATCCTCTTCTGGATCATCCAAATGCACTCTAGCAAACTTCAGACGGGCCTGGACATGTACTGGCTTAAGCAGGGGGACACGTCTGGCACTGCAGGATTTGAGTCCCTGGCGGCGTAGTGTGTTACTCTGCAGGTCATTCACTAGGTCCCCCCGTGTGGTTCTGGGATTTTTGCTCACCGTTCTTGTGATCATTTTGACCCCACGGGGTGAGATCTTGCGTGGAGCCCCAGATCGAGGGAGATTATCAGTGGTCTTGTATGTATTCAATTTCCTAATAATTGCTCCCACAGATTCAGTCTTCCCAGCCTGGTGCAGGTCTACAATTTTGTTTCTGGTGTCCTTTGACAGCTCTTTGGTCTTGGCCATAGTGGAGGTTGGAGTGTGACTGTTTGAGGTTGTGGACAGGTGTCTTTTATACTGATAACAAGTTCAAACAGGTGCCATTAATACAGGTAACGAGTGGAGGACAGAGGAGCCTCTTAAAGAAGAAGTTATAGGTCTGTGAGAGCCAGAAATCTTGCTTGTTTGTAGGTGACCAAATACTTATTTTCCACCATCATTTGCAAATAAATTCACAAAAAATCCTACAATGTGATTTTCTGGATTTTTTTCTTCTAAATTTTTCTGTCATAGTTGACGTGTACCTATGATGAAAATTACAGGCCTCTCTCATCTTTTTAAGTGGGAGAACTTGCACAATTGGTGGCTGACTAAATACTTTTTTTCCCCACTGTATGCTGGCTGTCCCGCTCTTCCCTCATAGGCAATATTGGCCATGAGAACTCTCTCCTTCACGTTTCCTTTGTCCTCTCTCTCCGATCTTAACAGGTTGTAGGATTTCACATTTAGTTTATAACTGCCTTGTTACTGATTTAATTCATTTGAAATGTTAATAAATACACATTTGACTTACCATCACTTGACCAATAATAGTAATGATTGATAGTAATGAGAAATATTTTTTGTAGTGTATCATGGGCTGATCGTTTCTTCTGAAGATAAGTTAAATGGTAATTGGGAAATCAATCCAAACACTAAATAGGCATATGGCATATATGACATCTGCATTTCATTGACATTAAGATATTTGGATTCAGTAATATTGCAGGTTGCAGTCTTCTCTCAAATCTGATCCTCTTGATAAACAGCTAACTTATTTTTGTCAATTGCTGTTCAAATAATGATACAGATTAAAAAAAAGTTAAAAACAGATACATTTTAAATGGCCATCCGTACCATTTTCTTTCGATAGTGGGAGTCTTTAAGTGTTTCACAGATATCCTTCAGTTCCTCATTTGTTTCTGCAGGGTTTTGCAGCATTTCAAGTTGCCCCAGGGACTGACTCCTTTGGCTGCCGGGCCTCTATAACTTGGGTCAGAGCAGTCCTGAACTCTGTACGGATCATCTCCAGTTTCACCATTATCCTCATCTCCACTGCTTGAAGATCTGCAAAATAATAAAGACTCCACAGTCGTGTGGAGAGGCAGAACATTGTTGGCGGAGGTACATCCCTATTTCTTGGTTCAGACGTTCCGTCTGCCCGTTGGTCTGGGGATGGTACCCGGAGGAGAGGCTGAGGGCGACCCCCAGTCGGTCACAGAAGGCTCGCCACACCCGGGAGACAAACTGGGGCCCGCGTTCAGAGACGATGTCCTCCGTAATCCCATACAGACGGAACACCTGTTGGAACATACACTCAGCCAATTCCATGGCGTTAGGTAAATGAGGAAGAGGAACCAGACCACACATTTTGAAAAACGGTCTACTATGACAAGGATGGTGGTGTTACCAGAGGATTCAGGAAGGTCTGTGATGAAGTCAACCGCTATGTGGGATCAGGGTCTGTGAGGGATTGGCAAAGGTTGAAGCTTACCGGAAGGGAGATGACGAGGGCTTTTGGTTTGGGCGCAGACTGGACAGAAGAGTACGTAATCCCTGACATCGGATGCCAGCGAGGACCTCAAGAATTTGCGGGCTAGATGTTCGGTGGTTTGTGTAATGCCCGGATGTCCTGACCCCAAGGACGTGGGACACCACAGCTTCAGTTGGGGTCTGACAGCTGCTGGTACGTAACTCTTCCCTGCTGATGTCTCAGGAGGAGCCGGGTCTGAGGTTAGGGCTTCTTGTATGGCATAGTGAACCTCCCATTGTACCAGTCCCATAATGCAAGAGGAAGGAAGAATGGGTGTAGGGTCTGAGTTAGTGGTCGGAAGGTCAAACTGGCGGGAGAGAGCATCAGCTTTTACGTTTTTCTTTACAGGGATGTAAGTAACATGAAAATGGAAGCGTGTGAAGAAGAGAGCCCAGCGGGCTTGTCTGGAGTTTAACCTCTTGGCCCCTCTGATATACAGTGAGGGAAAAAATGATTTGATCCCCTGCTGATTTTGTACGTTTGCCCACTGACAAAGACATGATCAGTCTATAATTTGAATGGTAGGTTTATTTTAACAGTGAGAGACAGAATAACAACAAAAAAATCCAGAAAGATGCATGTCAAAAATGTTATAAATTGATTTGCATTTTAATGTGCTCCCGAGTGGCGCAGTGGTCTAAGGCGCTAGCTGTGCTACTAGAGATCCTGGTTCGAATCCAGGCTCTGTCGTAGCCGGCCGCGACTGGGAGATCCATGGGGCGGCGCACAATTGGCCCAGCGTCGTCCAGGGTAGGGGAGGGAATGGCCGGCAGGGATGTAGCTCAGTTGGTAGAGCATGGCGTTTGCAACGCCAGGGTTGTGGGTTCGTTTCCCACGGGGGGCTAGTATGAAAATAAAACAATAAAAACAAACAAAAACACAATTTATAATGTATGCACTCACTAACTGTAAGTCGCTCTGGATAAGAGCGTCTGCTAAATGACTAAAATGTAAATGTTAATGAGGGAAATAAGTATTTGACCCCTCTGGAAAACATGACTTAGTACTTGGTGGCAAAACCCTTGTTGGCAATCACAGAGGTCAGACGTTTCTTGTAGTTGGCCACCAGGTTTGCACACATCTCAGGAGGGATTTTGTTCCACTCCTCTTTGCAGATCTTCTCCAAGTCATTAAGGTTTCGAGGCTGACGTTTGGCAACTCGAACCTTCAGCTCCCTCCACAGATTTTCTATGGGATTAAGGTCTGGAGACTGGCTAGGCCACTCCAGGACCTTAATGTGCTTCTTCTTGAGCCACTCCTTTGTTGCCTTGGCCGTGTGTTTTGGGTCATTGTCATGCTGGAATACTCATCCACGACCCATTTTCAATGCCCTGGCTGAGGGAAGGAGGTTCTCACCCAAGATATGACGGTACATGGCCCCGTCCATCGTCCCTTTGATGCGGTGAAGTTGTCCTGTCCCCTTAGCAGAAAAACACCCCCAAAGCATAATGTTTCCACCTCCATGTTTGACGGTGGGGATGGTGTTCTTGGGGTCATAGGCTGCATTCCTCCTCCTCCAAACAGGGCGAGTTGAGTTGATGCCAAAGAGCTCGATTTTGGTCTCATCTGACCACAACACTTTCCCCCAGTTCTCCTCTGAACCATTCAGATGTTCATTGGCAAACTTCAGACGGGCCTGTATATGTGCTTTCTTGAGCAGGGGGACCTTGCGGGCGCTGCAGGATTTCAGTCCTTCACGGCGTAGTGTGTTACCAATTGTTTTCTTGGTGACTATGGTCCCAGCTGCCTTGAGATCATTGACAAGATCCTCACGTGTAGTTCTGGGCTGATTCCTCACCGTTCTCATGATCATTGCAACTCCACAAGGTGAGATCTTGCATGGAGCCCCAGGCCGAGGGAGATTGACAGTTCTTTTGTGTTTCTTCCATTTGCGAATAATCGCACCAACTGTTGTCACCTTCTCACCAAGCTGTTTGGCGATGGTCTTGTAGCCCATTCCAGCCTTGTGTAGGTCTACAATCTTGTCCCTGACATCCCCGGAGAGCTCTTTGGTCTTGGCCATGGTGGAGAGTTTGGAATCTGATTGATTGATAGCTTCTGTGGACAGGTGTCTTTTATACAGGTAACAAGCTGATATTAGGAGCACTCCCTTTAAGAGTGTGCTCCTAATCTCAGCACGTTACCTGTATAAAAGACACCTGGGAGCAAGAAATATTTTTGATTGAGAGGGAGTCAAATACTTATTTCCCTCATTAAAATGCAAATCAATTTATAGCATTTTTCACATGTGTTTTTCTGGATTCTTTTGTTGTTATTCTGTCTCTCACTGTTCAAATTAACCTACCTTTAAAATTATAGACTGATCATTTCTTTGTCAGTGGGCAAACATACAAAATCAGCAGGGGATCAAATACTTTTTTCCCTCACTGTATTCCAGATTACGATGATCTTTTAGGACAAGAAAGGGATGTTGTGCGCCCTCCAACCAGTGGCGCCACTCCTCGAGGGCCAGCTTGATGGCGAGGAGTTCTTTGTTCCCCATATCGTATTTCCGCTCAGCGGGGGATAACTTCCTGGAAAAGAAGGCACATGGATGTGATTTTGGAGGTGTTCCCACCCGCTGAGAGAGTATGGCTCCTACTCCTACTTCGGAGGCATCCACCTCCAGGGTAAAAGGAAGGGTCGGTTCAGGTTGGTGAAGGACAGGAGCTGAGGTGAAGAGGCGTTTCAAGGTGTTGAAAGTAGTCAGTGCGGTATCAGTCCATTGAAGGGTCCGGGTCTTTTGGCTGGTAAGGGCAGTGAGGGGAGCGGCAGTAGAACTGAAGTTCCAAATGAACCGTCGACAGAAGTTGGAGAACCCAATGAAACGTTGGAGTTCCTTAACGGTGGTGGGTTTGGGCCAGTTACTGACGGCGGTGACTTTGTTCTCAGCCATGCTGACCCCTCCAGGTGTCAGTACGAAACCGAGAAACTTTACTGAGGTTACATGGAAGGTGCTCTTTTCAGTCTTCACATAAAGGTTATGGTCAAGGAGCCATTGAGGAACCCTTTGTACATGTTGTATGTGTTCCTTCAGGGAGTGGGAGTAAATCAGGATGTCATCAATGTAGACAATGAGAAAGCGGTTGATCATATCCTGGGAAACCTTGTTCATAATGGATTGGAAGACGGCGGGGGCGTTAGTAAGGCCATAGGGCATGACCAGGTATTCGTAGTGCCCTCGTGCGGTGATAAAGACCGTCTTCCATTCGTCGCCTTCACGTATACGGACAAGAATATAAGCACTCCGCAGGTCGAGTTTTGTATAGATGTTGGCGTGATTCAAGGAACGGTAATCAATACATGGACGAAGACCACCGTCCTTTTTTCCAACGAAGAAGAAGCTGGATGCAGCCGGGGAAGAAGAAGGACGAATGAAACTGTTTGAGTGCTTCATCAATGTAGTTCTCCATTGCCTCATTTTCCGGGATAGATAGGGGGTAAACACGGCCCTTTGGTGGGGATACTCCAGGGAGTAAGTCAATAGCACAGTCCCCTGGGTGATGTGGTGGCAGAGTGGAGGCCTTGATTTTGCTGAAGACATTGCTGTACTGGGCGTATTCAGATGGTATGGTGGGTGGCACTGCAGAGGCAGAGTCCTCAATGGTGGTGGCTCTGCAGGGTAGGCTGAGACAACTGGTGAAGCAGGTAGAAGACCAGGACAGTAGTTCACCTTGTCGCCACGAGATGGCAGGGTCGTGACGACAAAGCCAGGGTTGTCCAAGGATGAGTGGCTGTTTGGGGGATGAGAGTTCCATGAGTTGAATGGTTTCGGTGTGGAAGACTCCAATCTGGAGGGTAACGCTCTGTGTCAGGTGCGTAATGAAGCCCGTGCCCAATGGCTGTCCGTCCAGGGTGTTAATCCTTGAGGGGTGACAGGTGTAAGATCAATGTGAAGCTCTTGTACTAGCTGGTGATCGATAAAACTACCTGCTGCTCCCGGATCTATCAAGCCCTTCGTAACCCCCTTCACGGTTATCAGTACTGGGATGGAGAATTGCTTCTGGGAGATATTTAGAAATATGGACCCGCCTACCTGCATGGCAGAGGAGGGACCCTTCTCATCTCTCCGTGGGGGGCGAACAGGGCAATGGCTGAGTAGATTATCTTTCCCTCCACAGTATAGGCAGAGCCCTTCTTGGATCCACCTTTGACGTTCGATACACGGGAGAGGAGCATGACCCAACTGCATGGGCTCTGGAATACTCGGACGGGATGACGGAATCATGGAAAGAGAAGGTTTTGGGTTCCTGGGTGGCAGAGTTCTTCGGCGGTCGGCGATGAGGTGGTCGATGGAAATGGACATACGAATGTATTGATTTAAATCCTGAAGGTCACCTCTACAGGCCAGCTCCACCTGAAGTTCCCTGTTGAGCCCTCTTCGGTAGACAGTAAGTAAAGCAGCCTCACTCCATCAACTCCCTGCAGCCATGGTGTGGAACTTGAGGGCATACTCGGCAGCTGAATTGCGTCCTTGTTGAAGGTCTATGAGGAGGTCCCCTATAGGACGACCGGAAGGAGAGTGATGGAATACCTCTTTGAAGAGCATGTGGAAATGGGTCTTGGATCTTAGTTCTGTGCGGTTGGCAGTCCATATGGCGGTGGCCTAATCCAGGGCTTTGCCTGTGAGTAGAGACACAACAAAATCCACCCTGCTCTTGTCGCTGGTGAAGTTAGTGGGTTGTGCTCAATGTATTTGCTGCATTGCATCAGAAATCCCTGACATTTCCCAGGTGAACCGTCATATTTTCCAGGCATGGATATGAATGAAGGAGGGCTATGGGTTACGATACCTGGCATTGGAGGAGTAGGGATAGGCTGGTGGAGAAGATGGCCGATTACCTCCATACGCTCCTCTTGCCGGGTTAGGCGCCACTGTAGTTCCGCTGAATCCATTCCGTTTTAGGTGAGGGATTCTGGAATGAATACTCAGGGAGAAAAAGGTGTAGATTCACGCGCAGAGTGCGGCAGGTGTTTATTACGCCTTCGCAGAAGGTAGGAATCGTGGTCACAGGCATGCAATGGTCATACACAGGTAGGCAAACAGGCAGGTGAAACAAAACTAGGACTGAAGGCTAAAACTGCTTATCACAAACGAGCTAGGAAAAGGCTTAGTCGAGTCAAAATGAACAATACCTCACAAGGCACAAACAGAAAGAACTGCACTAAATAAGGAGCTGATGAGACCAGGGGAGTAACTAACACAGGTGAAATCAATTAACAAAAATGAAAGACAGGTCTACGTTCAAGAACACAAAGAAACAGGGCTACGTACAAGAACACAAGGTGAACTAAGAAAACAAATACAGAACCTTACACCATGGAAGCGCGCACACCGTTTTCTTGACGTTGTCAGCCAACCCATCTATGTAGCTACTGTTAGATGCTAAATAATTATATTGTAAACACACACACACACACACACACACACACACACACACACACACACACACACACACACACACACACACACAAACACACAATCTATTCACTTACTCCTGCAAATACAACAACCGTCTCTGTGTTTGCTGAGCTGCGTCTTCAATTCCATCTTCTATAAATTGGAAAAAAATGTAACAGCTACTATCCAGCTTTGTTTTTTCAACAGATAACGTAACGTTAGCTAGCGAATTGAGCTGATGTTACCAAAACACTAACGTCATGTTAGCCATGTTAGCCTTAAATTAGCTAGCTATCTTTATTAGGATATATTTTTTGCATATTTGGACAGTACTTGATTAGACAGTAATTGGTTAGCTAGTGATACTTTGTTGTGTGGTGAACAGAGCTCCAGCAGTTGGATTCAGTGTCCAGATAGCTAATCAATAACTGTACTGTCAAAACCCTGCTCATGAAATTTGCTAGGTTGCTAATGAAGCTGCACTTCTAGCTAGACTGGGTAGTCCTCACGTTAGTTAGCTTAACCTTTTCTGTCAGTGCAGCTTTTGAGTCAACATGTTGAAATGTAAATTACTTAAATTTGGCTTACTGTGAGGTCAATAACTCTGAATAGAATAACATCATCATGGGCTAACAAAATGTGCTATGGTAATAGCAAGCTAACAAAGTTTACCTCCGGTTCTACTTCTCATCTTTGCGCTCTCTTCCTTTAGAGCAGGGGTGTCAAACGTACGGCCCGCGGGCCGGATCAGGCCCGCAAACGGGTTTAATCCGGCCCGCAAGATGATTTCGGGGGAAAAAAATACTTTTTTTTAAGTATAAAAATGCGCTGCAATTTTTCAATAAAATAAACTGCTGTTCCAATTGCGTCCACTGGATGGCGCAATAGCAATTGTGTTAGGCAAGCAAACTGTTTATACCGGGGCAGAGCAAGTAGGTCAAGCACGTGCAGCCAATGAGCTACTTTGTTTTGCCCGCGATATTTATTACGGCTTCTACTTTTAACATTATGTGCTTTGGCACCCTCATTGCCCCAATATGTCTCTGTCAAAAAAGAGAAAAGTGGACGCAGAGTGCAGAGTGTTCCAAGAAAAATGGTCATCCTATTTAATCACGGAATTGAATGGGAAAGCTGTATGTTTGGTGTGTTCAGAGCATGTTGCAGTGCTGAAAGAATATAACCTTCGTCACAACTATGTGAGTCTTCATGCCGACAAATATGACAACTTTCAAGGACAGCGGAGATGAGAGAAGGTGAATGAACTGTTGGCGGGTATGAAGAAACAGCAGTCTGTGTTTACTCACAGCCGAGACATCAGTGACGCTGCAGTGAAAGCTAGCTACCTCATTGATAATGAAATCGCAGTGGCTTCAAAACCATTTAGTGAGGGTGAATTTGTAAAAACATGCATGATAAAGGCAGCGGAGATTGTGTGCCCTGAAAAACGGCAGGCTTTTGCAAATATCAGCCTGACAAGAAACACAGTTGCAGACAGGATTTCCGATCTTTCAGTGGATTTGGACAGCCAGTTGAAGCAAAAAGTAAAGTCATTTATTGCGTTTTCGGTTGCAATTGATGAAAGCACGGACATTACAGATGTTGCACAACTGGCCATTTTTTCATCCGCGGAGTTGATGACACATTGACCGTCACCGAGGAGTTCGTGGAGTTGGTGCCGATGACAGATACAACGACAGCAGCTGATATTTTTACCGCACTCGTCGGCGCGCTGGACAGGGTCGGAGTGGACTGGTCCCGCGCTGTCAGCCTGGCTACAGATGGTGCGCCCTCAATGATCGGGAAAAAAGCAGGCGTTGTGACAAAGTTCAGAGAGAAAGTGCAATCTGCAAATGGAGGACGTGATTTTTTGACTTTTCACTGTATTTTGCACCAGGAGGCTTTGTGTTGCAAGTCATTAAAGATGGATAACGTCATGAAGGTGGTCATCCAAACTGTTAATTTCATCCGATCCAGAAGCCTGAATCACCGTCAGTTTGACAGCCTTCTCAGAGAGAAAGACCACATCTATGGCCTGCCATACCACACTGAGGTAAGATGGTTAAGCCGAGGTGCTGTGCTGAGGTGTTTCTTTGATTTACGAGAAGAAATTGAACAGTTCATGGAAGAAAAGGGCAAACCAGTGTTAGAATTTCATTCCGCAGAATGGATGCCGGACCTTGCATTTATGGTGGATGTTACAGAGCACCTGAATAACTTGAACAAACAGCTGCAAGGGCGCAACAAAGTTGTCATGCAGTATTATGACAGCATACGTTCTTTCAAGTTGAAGCTGTCATTGTGGGAGACGCAACTTGCCGGTGGTGATGCAGCTCACTTCCCCTGTCTGAAAAATGTGTGCGCGACCCAACATGTGGCAGACATGAAGCGGTTCAAAGATAAAATAACTGGACTGTTACAGGAGTTTGAGCAACGCTTTCAGATTTATGTTTATATGTTTTTATGTTGATGTGCTATTGTTTTTAATTGATTTTATTTTATTTGTATATTTAACCTATTCTTGACTCTGTGGTTCTTGCACTTGTTTGGGGAACAGGATTTCATTATTTTTATCTACATTTCTGCCTGAGAAATGACACCCTGATATAGTTCTGTGATCTGTGAAACAGTTCTGTTAATCACTGAGGCATTGTGTGTTTGTGTGTTCTTTTTCTTTAGAATTTTCAAATAAACTTGACGTGTTTTATGATTAATAGTGATGTTGTGCTTGTATTATTTTGGACACACTGTCCTCAGGCTCCAGCTTTATGTTGTATGTTGATCGTATTAAAACAAAGAAAACAATCTGAAGATGTTGTTTTTAAGTTATATATACCATGATTTTTCCGGTCCGGCCCACTTGGGAATAGATTTTCCTCCATGTGGCCCCTGAGCTAAAATGAGTTTGACACCCCTGATCTAAATAAAGTGTGACCAACAACTATGAAGAAAAAAGTGGGATAACGTGACAAATATACCAATTATATAGACATTGTGTAAGAATTATGTGGTCTTTGTGTGCTACTACGGAGTTGGGAAAAAAATAGTCGTAATGCTTTTGATGTGATGATTTTTGATTAAATTAATCAGTTAATTAAGGATAAATGTACGTAATAATTTCCTGTTTGTTGCTTGTTTGTGAAAGATCTGATGTAGATGTGGTAGACTTTGTCGGGAGAAGATCAATAAAGGAAAAACTGTGGTATGGTTGAACTTGAGTGCAATTATGTTTATTTATTTATTCATGTGGGTTTTACTATTCAAACCCAGCGTTGAAATATGTCTGGTGTTAACCTTTGTGGCTGATATGATTCTCTACTGTCTGATCTTCTTCTTGCTACCACAGCATCCACAAAAGAACCTGGCGAAGGCAGCAGACAAGCGGGAGCCAAAGGAGGGCTTCTTGTGTTTCTCTGCAGCAGCTGAAACTACAGATCAACAAGAGATCAGTACTCTGACAGGCCTGTAATAGCTGTCATCTGTATTTAAATGGTACACAGCTTTACACAATTCCCCACAACGGATTTAACTGATTTCCACACAAAATTAAAAGGTAACCTGTAACATGAGCATTTGTTATTTTAGGAAAACTTACCAGACAGGGGTGCCACTGAATTGTTGAATTTATTTCCTTTACGAGGCTTGGAAGATTTCTTCTGGCTTTTGTTCTGAAACTTCGCTGTCTTTGATAGAGTTTTAGGCACCTGTTAACCGCAGAGGCACAACATGTCATTGACTTGACATGAATGTTTTGCTATAATGTATTTCTCTAATCAACTCATTGAAATGAAGATACGTCATTTCAATGTATTTTCATGTGTAATAGTCTGTGAGATAAAGTGATAATAGTGTTGCTACCTCAATGGGTGTCCCCTCAGCAGTCTGGCAGCAAGGGATGCAGCGCCACCCTTTGTGACCTGCTGCCCCTGTGCTGCTCTGAGTCACAGCCATGTTCTGACGGTCAGCTGTTAATGCAGCATTGTTAGAAGAGCTGAGGTTTACCATCGTCTCAAGTGAGGCCAGTGAGGAGGCACCTGATGAGGCTTCTGCCTTGAAGGAAGCCTGGCTGGGATTGGACTGCCGGAAGGATGAGGTTCTGTGCTCTGTCTTGGCTGAGTCCACTGATTCAGCTCTGCACTCGTCCAGTTCCCCTGTCATCCAAGGGGAGTAGGGTTTCTTCTCACAGCCAGTGACATCAGATTCAAGAGAATACTTATATGAAGTCTCTGACATCATGTCCGGCATCATGCAATCTGGAGATGCACAACAGTTAAATCACAAAGAAAATTGGGTCTTTATGTCATGTTGATACCATCAATGATCTATTAATTCACTTATCTTAAAGAAATGTGACAGCGCTATGGTTGTGCACCATATAAATACCATGTTGTAAATGACTGATTTTTTTTCCAATACAGCAAATCTGACTTACTAATCATCTTAGCTTTGTATGGACACTTTATGGACAGACCTATGTTGATTAAACCAAATATGCTTGTACAGATATCTTACCGTTGTTTGAAATACGTTCAACCTCATCATCATCCCAAGCCTCTTGGAGACGTTCTTCAACTCTGGCAGCAGTCTGTTCAACCTCATCATCATCACAACCCTCTTGGAGAAGTTCTCCAACTCTGAAAATGAACATGTCAGATAGAAGACCATTGATGGTTTTTCTAGAGCTGGGCTTGACCACGCCCACTTCACCTGACTCTTGTGTGATTGTGGAGTCATCATCACTCTCCAGGCGTGCACTCCTGGCACGAGAGAGGGTGGGAGAGGCCACCCAGTTCCTCTCTTCCATGCAGCTGTAATCCTCCATGAAGGATTCCACAGGAGGGCTGTGTGGAACACTCAGGAAAGTCTCCAGAAGGTTCTTGACCGCCCCCTCCACAAAGCTGTAGAGGAGCTCAGTACAGAACTTTGTGAACAGGTCAAAGCCTCCACTCAGGTTGGTGACTGTCATGTCTGAGAAACACTTTCTTACTGACATCGTCTTCGCCATTTTGGACTCCAGGATCAGTCGCACCACGTGCAAGATCAGTTGCTCAGAGAAGCGGCGGAGGTTAGGGCTGCGAAGGAACCCTGCTAGGTCCTTGGAGTCCAGGAAGGCACGCATGGGGCACTGATACTGAGAGCCTCCCCTGGATGAGGTGGACCTTCTGTCCTTCATGGGATTCACCAGATCCACGATGGAGGAGAAGATAGAGGTGGCGGTTATGCTGGCCTCATAAGCGATGTCCTCATCACCTTGGAGGGAGATGTGGTTCTTATCCACAGCTATGTCTGAGGAACATCCTGGAGGCTCCATGGTTCTGTCTGGGATCAGCTCTGAGGTCTCCATGGTTACAGCTGGGATCAGCTCTGGGGTCTCCATGGTTCCATGTGGGATCTGCTCTGAGGTCTTCAGGGTGGAGTTGTCTCCCTGCACCACAGAAACCTGAGCATCCAGCATCAGCAGACTCTTCAGGGTCACCTTCACAGAGTTGACCAGGCTTTGGCTGATAGTCTTTTCCAACTCTGACCTGGCGACCTCTTTGGACTGAACAGCACCGATGGTGTCCTTTAGGCCGTGCAGAACAACAGACAAAATATTGCTGGCTGCCAGGCTGGTAGTGGAAGTGAAGCGGCGAGAGCCTGGTGACACAACTTCACACAGCTCTGTGGATCCAGAGGCTAAGTCCTCACCGCCCTCTGTGATGATCTCCTCCACAGCCATGATAATCCTCTGCTTCACCTCAGGAGTGAGGAGCTCGTCTGGACTCTGACTACCAGAGAGGGAGGCAGCACTCTGCCCTGAAGTCTGTCTGCAGTGTGAGGAACATGACTGTCTTCCCTGGAGGGAGGTGATGCTGTGCTGCTCAGAGAGAGAGGGAGACCTGCCTGTCTCTTCCCCAGCGGTCAGGCAGCACTGGGACTTCTGACACAGCGGTGATGGAGGAGACAGTGTTCTGTCATCAGTGAAGCCTAGAGACTTGTCCTCCAATACAGAGAACCTGGTGTTGCTGTACGCGCTGGTCACCGTGTCTGAGCAAATACGGCTGATGTGCTCGTCTGAGAGGAAAAACCCTGGGTTGATTCTCTGCCCAATGTCAACTATCTCCAAGGGACTCTGACTGTCAGATCTTTCTCTATCTGCAGCTACAGCAGGATTCAACACCATGGGGATGTTCTTGAGAATGCCTGAGAGAAGAGCCCTCATCTCAGGGTCGCTAGTGTCTACTGATGTCATAGTCCAGACCCCTTGTAGAACCACAGCCACCACCCTGCTGGCCATGTGTCCTAACTCAGCATCCGTCCTCACCTCTCCACCTAACAGGGATCCAAGGGGCCGCCCCTCCAGAAGGCGACCAGTAGCATCACCCTGGCCTGTGAGGAAGCTGGACATTTTGGGGATGATTCTCAGTCTCATTGGGGAGGCACCAGAGTGTGGAGGTGTTGATGTTGATATTGATGGGGCCTGTAGCAGCGAGCCCTCTGATGGGGACCTTCTCTGTGGATCCTGCTTAGTGCTAGAGGAGGATCTGCTTCTCAGAGCTTTGCACAGGGAGATGGCAGGGAGGAGAACTTCAGTGGTGACAGTCAACACCCAGTCGATGATGCCATCTGAGGCGTGACTCAGGTCCTCCAAACTAATCTGAATTTTGAAGAAAGGAGAAAATCAAAACATTTCAGTAGAGGTTCCTTTTTAACAAATGTATTGTTGAATCAATTCATAATTTGACAACGCTTTAGTCGGCAATGAGACACAGGGTAACCATTTTCAATGTGACTGAAAGGAGAGTTACTGAAATCTCTGATCTTATACTAATAACTAATCCCTTAAAGGGGCAATCAGCCGTAGAAACTATAACAAAACGGAATGCCCCTGTTTCAGTAAAAAGCTGAGGGATGGGTTTGGAGAAATGTAACCACTCTCAAATTCATAAATAGAGGATGCCAAGGACTGACCATCCATGATATCAAGACTATAGTTTTAACCATGTTTTGAGGCTGTTTGTTTACATTTACTTTGTTTACAAACATTAGAGTAAAACAAGTTTATATCTTGGGTTCTGATGGGGTACGACAGTCGAAATAAGCTCATGAGGCATTTATAACTTATCTTCTTCAAGATCAATGGGTACATATCATTAATTTATACGTCCACAAATAGATGTAGCACCAGCTGATTGCCTCTATAAACTCTACATAATGGTTAGACTCACCACACCATGTAGACATTCATTCACGATCCTCCGTTCTCTAAGATTGTCAACAGGGAAATGATGTAGTTATAACATACAGTAGGGTGACATGATTTCCTGTACTTTGTTCATTTGTAACACATTTCACATTAGGCTTCTTATTGTATTAAATTGAATTAAAATACTATTTTTTTAATCAGGGGACTTCTTTTGTGGAGTGGTTATATACAAGAGAAAACGACACATAAAAATCAACAACTGTTAAGACATACAGTACCAGTCAAAAGTTTGGACACGTACTCATTCAAGGGTTTTTCTTTATTATTACTATTTTCTACATTGTAGAATAATAGTGAAGACATCAAAACTATGGAATAACACATATGGAATCATGTAGTAACCAAAAGTGTTAAACAAATCAAAATATGTTTGAGATTTGAGATTCTTCATAGTAGCCACCCATTGCTTTGATGACAGCTTTGCACACTTGGCATTCTCTAAACTAGCTTCATGAGGTAGTCACCTGGAATTTATTTCAATTAACAGGTGTGCCTTGTTAAAAGTTAATTAATACGTTTGAGCCAATCAGTTGTGTTGTGACAAGGTAGCCACCCTTTGCCTTGATGACAACTTTGCACACTCTTGGCATTCTCTCAACCAGCTTCACCTGGAATGCTTTTCCAACAGTCTTGAAGGAGTTCCCACATATGCGTAGCATATGACAGTGTCACAAGCAAAGCACCCTCACACCATAACACCTCCTCCTCCATACTTTACGGTGGGAACTACACATGCGGAGATCATCAGTTCACCCACACGCGTCTCACAAAGACACGGCGGTTGGAACCAAATATCTCACATTTTGACTCCAGACCAAAGGACACATTTCCACCGGTATAATGTCCATTTTTCGTGTTTCTTGGTCCAAGCAGATCTCTTTTTCTTATTGGTGTCCTTTAGTAGTGGTTTCTTTGCAGAAATTCGACCGTGAAGGCCTGATTCACACAGTCACTTCTGAACAGTTGATGTTGAGATCTGTGTCTGTGACTTGAACTCTGTGAAGCATTTATTTGAGCTGCAATTTCTGAGGCTAGTAACTCTAATGAACTTATCCTCTGCACCTCTGGGTCTTCCACATTTTGATTTGTTTAACACTTTTTGGGTTACTACATGATTCCAAATGTGTTATTTCATAGTTTTGATGTCTTCACTATTATTCTACAATGTAAAAAAATAGTAAAAATACAGAACAACCCTTGAATGAGTAGGTGTGTCCATACTTTTGACTGGTAGTGGACATACACTGTAACTGAACTTACTCAGCAGACAGTTTCTGTAGTGCACTGAAGCCCTGTTGGGAGCGCTGTTTGCTGGGTTTCTGAGGACGCTGCTCTCCACTGACTCTGGATCCTGAGGTCACTGCAGCCTGACTTGTCTCCCTACAGCCAGAGGAACAGGAGGAAGCCTGGAGATGGACAGTATCATCACTCACATTGCATCCCAAATGGCACCCTATTCACTGCTTTTGTCCAGGCAAGGGTTCAAAAGTAGTCAGGCCCTAGTCAAAAGCAGTGCTCTATATAGTGAATAGGGTGCCATTTTAGAAAACAAATCGTGATTTATGAAAAAACTATTTGCAGGGTATATAAGTTACATTTCTCAGTCCAGTCAAGTAACCCAACACTTACTTTAATGGGCAAAGGGTCAGCAAAACTGCCAGTTTTATTTGAGTAAAGTGATGAGAGAGATCATGTGCTGTCAATTACCTGATAAATAGCCAGATTACAAAAGCATACATCTGCTGTTACAACAATCAAACATTGTGGGCTACTTACAGTTCTATTCTGGTCCTCCAGCCCTAACACGTTAGGGTTTGAATCCATCATACACGCACCTGGAAGCTAAAAACATCATCAACGTCATTCATCATAATCTCATAATTCATAATTATTATTACTCATGAGTTCTCTTGAATTTCTTACTTCAGTTGTTGATCCAAGCACTTAAAAATATACTTAAAATATACGAATCCACAACAACCTACAGATCTGCCATTGTGAGTAAAGTGATTGATAAACCTATTTTAGAATACAGTTCATGTCACTAGAACTATAATTATATTTCTATGGCAATTGCCTTTGTGACGTCACTGTTTAAAACCCAAGTGTTGGTCCCGTGCGTTCGCATTGATGTTGTGAGTAGCTTGCTGTCCATAACACGGACAATGAAATTGTGCCAGTGTGAACCCATTAGGGAAATCAATCACCTACCTTCAAGTCACAAAATGTTCCGTTTCTCAGTTTAGTTTCTCATGATTCACTACTCAAATATTCCCTTATCTCCACTAGATGGAGGCAAAGCTTTGAAGTAAATTTGCCTGTGGCGCGCAGACTAGATTTATATCACATGTTCTGTCTGATATCTGAATAATTACACACGTCCGCGTACAAAAACAACAACTGAAAACCTATACGGTAACACTTCCTTTTAAGGGGTCCTTGTTGCAGTGTAATTCCATTTGTAACTACACTGTAACAAGTATTGTGGTTAACTGTATCAACTCATAGTTGCAGTGTAATAACAACATGTAGCTGGTAGTAATTATGGTCTGTAATGACAGAAGTGTAACAACGAATGCTTGATACCATGCTTGTTACAAATGGGCAGGTTTCCACTAAATTCACCAATTTATTGTTTTGTTTCTTCTCAGCTGCATCAGACTCATTAACAAAGGTTGGGATCCCTTGTGGATACACTGGGTGTCTGAGAGATTATAGCCTACACTCTAAAACTTAGGGGTTCAACAAGGGTTCTTCTAAGATCTTCAAAGTTCTTTGAAGAACCTTAGGGTTCTTGGCACTGAAAATTGCACCCAAAAGGTTCTTCCAAGAACTCCATAGGAGGTGGGGTTCATCGAGGAACCTCCTTAGTTGGTGAGGGTTCTTGCAGGAACCTCTGCCCAACTGAAAAATGTGGATTTGAATTTGAAAGGACAGCAGGTGCAGGCACTTAACTGAAAAATGTAAAGATCTCCTCAATTTAAGGTAAGGTTTATCTAAATTGATATTGTTTTCTGATGACACTATCAATTTTTTCATATTTGTGCAAATCTTTCTTAAACAGAAAATGGGCAGAATTCAATGGATATCAATCAACAAAGAGGTAAGAATATGTACTGTAGGCTATAAGAATATGTTGAAGGCTAGGTGTATTGGGTGCAGAAGACTGAACTGCTCACTTTTGTGTCTGCAGGTATACAGACGAGGAGGCATACAAAGGTATGTCAATTGGTATTAGTATGTTATGCAGATCACATATACCATCCTCCTCCCTTACCTCTACAATGAATATCCCATAGGCCTCTACATTATGGACAAGGTATGTGTATGAAAAACATTATTAAAACAGATTTTTTTCCATTCAGATTTACCACAAAAACCAAGGTATGAATAATGTTGTGTGCATGTTTTGTTAATCATTTGTATAACTACTCTTTTTAGGATTCACAGACTTCACCCTCCCTACACCTCTGATGACTATAACAGGAAACCTGTTTGATCACCATGCACTGCAAAATCATTCTGGCTATGGATATGGAGAACATCAACACTAACATCAACACGCCAGAGGATATACCTATTGGACTTGGGGCTCTGCTGGGAGTTTACCTCATATTTTTTTATTCTGCTTTGCCACTAAAATCATAATAAACACTGACAACTAAAATATTGTGTTATTGTTGTTATTGTTAAGCGTATTATTAATAATAATATTAATAGGGGAGGGGGGGTGTAGTTCAAAAATTAACCCCAAAAGGTTCTTCAAAAGGTTCTTTGAGGATCCATTAAAAGGGGTTCTTTAAAGAACACTTTTAAAGAGTTATTTGAAGAACTTATAGGGCTCCCCCACAGTTTCAATTTGAAGAACCCCTAAAGGATCCTCCAGGAACCTTTACTTTTTAGAGTGTATGTTTAATAACAGTGTGTTATATGTGAAAATGTGATCGTATTTTAATGTTTAAGGACTCTTGGAAGATTGGCCCAAATGAGGACTAAAAGATAATAAAATAAAATAAAATAAAATCAGATTGCTCAGCTTGGGCGGGCAGCCAGCTCTAGGAAGAGTCTTGGTGGTTCCAAACTTCTTCCATTTAAGAATGATGGAGGCCACTGTGTTCTTGGGGACCTTCAATGCTGCAGAAATGTTTTGGTACCCTTCCCCAGATCTGTGCCTCGACACAATCCTGTTTCGGAGCTCTACGGACAATTCCTTCGACCTCATGGCTTGGTGTTTGCTCTGACATGCACTTTCAACTGTGATACCTTATATAGACAGGTGTGTGTCTTTCCAAATCATGTCCAATCAATAGAATTTACCACAGGAGGACTCCAATCAAGTTGTAGAAACATCTCAAGGATGATCAATGGAAACAGGATGCACCTGAGCTCAATTTCGAGTCTCATAGCAAACCATCTGAATACTTTTTTCGCTTTCTCATTATGGGGTATTGCGTGTAGATTGCTGAGGATTTGTATTCATTTAATCCATTTTAGAATAAGGCTGTGGAAAAAGTTAAGTGGTCTGAATACTTTGCGAAGGCACTGTATTTACCATTTTCCGTATAATAAATATTTATCATAGAATACACACCAATACAGCACTATGTATACAAAAAGAGGGTAGCTGGTTTCTGTATTACAGTCCTACCAAGTATTCATATCACTGACAGACTTTTATGAGCTGTTTTGACTGTAACACCAATTGGTGTTTTTAAATCATTGATGAAGGATTTTGAGGCTGATTCCTTAACCTGTCAATGTTTCTAAATTACTATTTTATGATTTTGTTAAACTCCTGTGATTTCTATGGATGTTTACTATATTACTTGCAGTTTTTCATGTTGTCTGTCTGTACTGTGGCTTGCGAAAGTATTCACCACCCTTGGCATTTTTCCTATTTTGTTGCCTTACAACCTGGAATTAAAATGGGTTTTGGGGGGGGTTCTATCATTTGATTTACACAACATGCCTACCACTTTGAAGATGGCAAAAAAAAAATTATGTGAAACAAACAAGAAATACATACAACTTGAGCGTGCATAACTATTCACCCCCCCCCCAAGTCAATACTTTGTAGAGCCACCTTTTGCAGCATTTTTCAGCTGCAAGTCTCTTGGGGTATGTCTCTATAAACTTGGCATATCTAGCCACTGGGATTTTTGCCCATTCTTCAAGGCAAAACTGCCCCAGCTCCTTCAAGTTGAATGGGTTCCGCTGGTGTACAGCAATCTTTAAGTCATGCCCCAGATTCTCAATTGGATTGAGGTCTGGGCTTTGACTAGGCCATTCCAAGACATTTAAATGTTTCCCCGTAAACCACTCAAGTGTTGCTTTAGCAGTATGCTTAGGGTCATTGTCCTGCTGGAAGGTGAACCTCCGTCCCAGTCTCAAATCTCTGGAAGACTGAAACAGGTTTCCGTCAAGAATTTCCCTGTATTTAGCGCCATCCATCATTCCTTCAATTCTGACCAGTTTCCCAGTCCCTGCCGATGAAAAACATCCCCACAGCATGATGCTGCCACCACCATGCTTCACTGTGGGGATGGTGTTCTCGGGGTGATGAGAAGTGTTGGGTTTGCGCCAGATATAGCGTTTTCCTTGATGGCCAAAAAGCTCAATTTTAGTCTCATCTGACCAGAGTACCTTCTTCCATATGTTTGGGGAGCCTCCCACATGCCTTTTAGTGAACGCCAAATGTGTTTGCTTATTATTTTCTTTAAGCAATGGCTTTTTTCTGGCCACTCTTCCATAAAGCCCAGCTCTGTGGAGTGTACGGCTTAAAGTAGTCCTATGGACAGATACTCCAATCTCCACTGTGGAGCTTTGCAGCTCCTTCAGGGTTATCTTTGGTCTCTTTGTTGCCTCTTGGATTAATGCCCTCCTTGCCTGGTCCATGAGTTTTGGTGGGTTTGTTGTGGTGCCATATTGGCAGGTTTGTTGTGGTGCCATATTCTTTCCATTTGTGAACAATGGATTTAATGGTACTCAGTGGGATGTTCAAAGTTTCGGATATTTTTTTATAACCCAACCCTGATCTGTACTTCTCCACAACTTTGTCCCTGACCTGTTTGGAGAGCTCCTTGTTCTTCATGGTGCTGCTTGTTTGGTGGTGCCCCTTGCTTAGTGGTGTTGCAGACTCTGGGGCCTTTCAGAACAGATGTATATATACTGAGATCATGTGACAGATCATTTGACACTTAGATTGCACACAGGTGGACTTTATTTAACTAATTATGTGACTTCTGAAGGTAATTGGTTGCACCAGATCTTATTTAGGGGCTTCATAGCAAAGGGGGTGAATACATATGCACGCACCACTTTTCCGTTAGTTATGTTTTAGAATTTTTTGAAACAAGTTATTTTTTTCATTTCACTTCACCAATTTGGACTATTTTGTGTATGTCCATTACATGGAATCCAAATAAAAATCCATTTAAATTACAGGTTGTAATGCAACAAAATAGGAAAAACGCCAAGGGGGATGAATAATTTTGCAAGGCACTGTAATGAATTGGTACTGCCTATCTTGTAAAAGAGATTTCAAATCTCAATGAGCCCTTCCTGGTTAAATAAAGGTTACATTAAATTAAAATATATCTAAGGTAACTTTGATTTTGTACACGGTCATACTTAGTTATAACCAGTTATAACCATTGGCACGTACATAAGGTGCTCTATCTCTGTAGGTGATCTGTCTATCTCGTCAAAATCACTCCAATAGGTCCACCTCCACCCTCTAAGGATATTTATAACTTCACATTATGTCTTCAGAGAAACATGGATTCAAATAAATACTTTTTTAGATTTGCCTTAGAATAACTACTTTTTGAAGACTATAATACACAACACTCAATCAAATCAAATTGTATTTGTCACATGCGCCGAATACAACAGGTGTTACCGTGAAATGCTTACTTACAAGCCCTTAACCAACAATGTAGTTCAAGAAATAGAGTTAAGAAAATATTTACTAACTAACTAAAGTAAAAAATACAATAAAAAGTAACACAATACAATAACAATAACAAGGTTATATACAGGGGGTAGCGGTACCGAGTCAATGTGTGGGGGTACAGGTTAGTCTAGGTAATTTGTACATGTAGGTAGGGGTAAAGTGACTATGCATAGATAATAAACCACGAGTAGCAGCAGTGTCAAAACAAATGGTGGGTGGGAGGGGGGTGTGTCAATGTAAATAGTCTGGGTGGCCATTTGATTAACTGTTCAGCAGACTTATGGCTTGGGGGTAGAAGCTGTTGAGGAGCCTTTTTGGTAGCAGAGAGAACAGTCTATGACTTGGGTGACTGGAGTCTTTGACAATCTTTGTGGCCTTCCTGTAGATTCAGAGTCTACCTGAGTTTTGTATTGCATTTCTATCAAGTATTTATACCATTGGCAGATGTTGTATACCATTGATAGATTTTAGATGCACAAAAAATAAGGTGATTTTGGTTTTGGTACACAGTCATTGTCACGCCCTGGCTCTGGGGACTCTGTTATGTTGAGCCAGGGTGTGTAGAGTCTATGTTTTGTGTTTCTATGTTCAAGATCTAGTTCATTGTGTTTCTATGTTGGCCGGGGTGGTTCTCAATCAGAGGCAACGAGAATCAGCTGTTGTTTGTTGTCTCTGATTGAGAACCATACGTAGGCAGCCGTTTGGGCATTTGTGTTTGTGGGATCTTGTTCCGTGTATGGTTTGTGTATGTACCCAAGGACTTCACGTATCGTTTTGTTGTTTTTGTTCGTGTGGTGAATATTTAATAAAAGTATGTTCGCATTCCACGCTGCGCATTGGTCCACTTCCTCCAACGTTCATGACAGAAGATCCCACAAGGAGGAGGAGGAGGCTCAGGGAGGGGCTTACTCAGCATCAGGGGTGGTTTAAGGGGGCATTTTAGTGGTTTATAGGGACATGGGGTGGCTTAAAGGTAGCTAAGTTCCAGATCTGTTTGTGTTAGGTGTGATAATGAAATACACTGCCTTCAGAAAGTATTCAAACCCTTTGACTTTTTCCACATTTTGTTTTGTTACAGCCTGAATTTCAAATTAATTAAATTTAGATTTTGTGTCGCTGGCCTACACACAATAGCCCATAATGTCAAAGTGGAATTATGTTTTTAGAAATGTTTACATACTTATTAAAAATGAAAAGCTGAAATCTCTTGAGTCAATAAGTATTCAACCCTTTTTTTATGGCAAACCTAAATAAGTTCAGGACAAAACATTTGCTTAATTTGAGCATGGTGAAGTAATTAATTAGACTTTGGATGTTGTATCAATACACCCAGTCACTACAAAGATACAGGCGTCCTTCATAACTCAAGGAAACCGCTCAGGGATTTCACCACGAGGCCAATGGTGACTTTAAAACAGGGAGAGTTTAATGGCTGTGATAGGGGAAAACGGAGAATGGATCAACAACATTGTAGTTACTCCACAATACTAACCTAAATGACAGATTGAAAAGAAGGAGGCCTGTACAGAATACAAATATTCCTGTTTGCAATAAGCAAAGAAATGAACTTTATGTCCTGAATACAAAGCGTTATGTTTGGGGCAAATCCAACACAAATCATCACTGACCACCACTCTTCATATTTTCAGGCATGGTGGTGGCTGCATCATCGACTAAATCATGTTATGGGTATGCTTGTCATCGGCAAGGACTAGGGAGTTTTTTAGGATAAAAAGAGATGGAATAGAGCTAAGCACAGGCTGTCAGTGTTGATGTGGATGTGGTTGAGGAGTCAGACGCAGGACGCATGGGCTCAGTCAAACAAGACTTTACTGAACTGTATAAACAAAACAAAATAAAGGACCTCAAACAAGGAGGCGAGCGACAACGCAAACACAGTGCGTCACAATAAACAAAGTCCAGAGTACTGCACGGGTGACACCAACGGACAGGCGGAAAATAACACACAAACTCACAAACACAAAGCCGGAAACTTATAGGACACATAATCAGACACAAACGGACACAGGTGCAACAGACAGACCAAACCAATCAAACATCGAAATATCTACGGTGGTAGCTAGTACTCCGGGGACGACGAACGCCGAAGCCTGCCCGAGCAAGGAGGAGGAGCAGCCTCGGCAGAATCCGTGACAGTACCCCCCCCCTTGACGCGCGGCTCCAGCCGTGCGCCGACCCCGGCCTCGGGGACGACCAGGAGGACGCGGAGCCGGGCGCGTGGGATGACCACGGTGGAACTCAGTCAGGAGGGATGGATCTAGGATATCCCTCCTAGGCACCCAGCACCGTTCCTCCGGGCCGTACCCCTCCCACTCTACGAGATACTGGAGACCCCCCATCCGACGTCTCGAGTCCAAGATGGTCCTGACCGTGTACGCCGGAGCTCCCTCGATGTCCAGTGGGGGTGGAGGAGTCTCCCGTATCTCACCTTCCTGGAGTGGACCAGCTACCACCGGCCTGAGAAGAGACACATGGAACGAGGGGTTAATATTCTTATAATCAATAGGCAGTTGTAACCTGTAACACACCTCGTTCAATCTCCTCAGGACTTTATAAGGCCCCACAAACCGCCGACCCAGCTTCCGGCAGGGCTGGCGGAGGGGCAGGTTTCGAGTCGAGAGCCAGACTCGATCTCCCGGTGCGTACACCGGTCCCTCACTGCGGTGGCGATCGGCGCTCGCCTTCTGTCGACGGATGGCCCGCTGCAGATGGACATGTGCAGCGTTCCACGTCTCCTCCGAGCGCCGAATCCAATCATCCACCGCAGGAGCCTCGATCTGGCTCTGGTGCCATGGTGCCAGAACCGGCTGATACCCTAACACACAAAGGGTTAGATTGGTGGAGGAGTGGCGGAGAGAGTTCTGTGCCATCTCTGCCCAGGGGATATACCTTGACCACTCCTCCGGCCGGCCCTGGCAGTAGGACCTCAGAAACCTACCCACATCCTGGTTGACTCGTTCTACCTGCCCATTGCTCTCTGGGTGGTAACCCGAGGTAAGGCTCACCGAGACCCCCAAGCGTTCCATGAATGCCCCCCAGACTCTGGAGGTGAACTGGGGACCTCGGTCAGACACTATATCCTCGGGAACCCCATAGTGCCGGAAAACGTGGGTAAATAGGGCCTCAGCGGTCTGTAGGGCAGTAGGGAGACCCGGCATTGGGAGGAGACGACAGGCCTTGGAAAACCGATCCACAACGACCAAAATGGTGGTATTCCCCTGGGAGGGGGGAAGGTCGGTGACAAAATCCACCGAGAGGTGGGACCATGGTCGTTGTGGAACGGGCAGGGGATGTAACTTTCCCCTGGGCAGGTGTCTAGGCGCCTTACACTGGGCGCACACCGAGCAGGAGGAGACATAAACCCTCACATCCCTAGCTAACGTTGGCCACCAGTATTTCACGCTAAGGCAGTGCACTGTCCGGCCAATACCTGGATGTCCAGAGGAGGGTGATGTATGAGCCCAATAAATAAGGCGATCACGAACCTCGAGCGGAACGTACGTCCGCCCCACAGGACACTCTGGGGGAGTAGGGTCGGTACGTAACGCCCGCTCGATCGCCGCATCGACCTCCCACACCACCGGAGCCACCAGACAAGACTCCGGCAGTATGGGAGTAGGCTCAATGGACCTCTCCTCTGTGTCATACCGCCGGGACAGGGCGTCTGCCTTACCGTTCTGTGACCCTGGGATGTACGTGATCTTAAAAACAAACCGGGTCAGGAACATGTTCCACCTAGCCTGACGAGGGTTTAATCTCCTAGCTGCCCGGATGTACTCCAGGTTACGGTGGTCAGTCAGAATGAGGAAAGGGTGTTGAGCTCCCTCAAGCCAATGCCTCCACACCTTTAGGGCCTGAACCACGGCTAACAGCTCCCTGTCCCCTACGTCATAATTACGCTCCGCCGGGCTGAGCTTCTTAGAATAGAACGCACAGGGGCGGAGTTTAGGTGGCGTGCCGGACCGTTGCGACAGAACTGCCCCAATACCGGCCTCTGACGCGTCTACCTCAACTTGGAATGGTAAAGCGGGGTCCGGATGCGCCAGCACCGGGGCCGAAGTGAACAGGTTCTTCAGTTTAACAAATGCCCTGTCCGCTTCAGCTGACCACTGCAAACGCACCGGGCCCCCCTTCAGCAGGGACGTAATGGGAGCTGCCACCTGTCCAAAGCCCCGGATAAACCTCCGGTAGTAATTAGCAAAACCCAAAAACTGCTGCACCTCTTTTACAGTGGTTGGAGTTTGCCAATTACTCATGGCAGACACACGGTCAACCTCTATCTTCACACCAGACGCGGACAATCGATAACCCAAAAAGGAGATGGACTCCTGGAAAAACAAGCATTTCTCTGCCTTGACATACAGGTCATGCTCCAACAGCCTCCTCAACACTCGGCGCACCAGGGCTACATGCTCGGCTCGTGTAGAAGAGTACACTAGGATGTCGTCGATGTACACTACCACACCCTGCCCATGCATGTCCCTGAAAATCTCGTCCAGAAAGGATTGGAAGACTGAAGGAGCATTCATTAACCCGTATGGCATGACGAGATACTCGTAATGACCCGAGGTGGTGCTAAATGCTGTTTTCCATTCATCCCCCTCCCTAATGCGCACCAGATTGTACGCGCTCCTGAGATCCAACTTTGTGAAGAACCGCGCTCCGCGTAACGATTCAGTCATAGTCGCAATCAGAGGAAGAGGATAACTGTACTTAACCGTGATCTGATTGAGACTACGGTAATCAATACACGGGCGCAAACCCCCGTCCTTCTTCTTCACAAAGAAGAAACTCGAGGAAACCGGGGAAGTGGAGGACCGTATGTATCCCTGTTCCAAGGACTCGGCTATGTAAGTCTCCATAGCCGCTGTCTCCTCTTGAGACAGGGGATACACACGGCTCCGCGGAAGTGCCGCTCCTGTTTGGAGATCTATCGCACAATCCCCCTGTCTATGAGGTGGCAACCGTGTTGCCCTAGTCTTGCTGAACACAAGTGCTAAATCCTCATATTCAGGGGGAATGTGCATTGCGGGCACTTGGTTCGGACTCTCCACCGAGGTCGCCCCTAAGGAAACACCTAGACATCTCCCTACACACTGGGCAGACCACTCCATAAGAGCCCTCTGTTGCCACGCAATGGTAGGATCATGGGCGCTTAACCAGGGAAGCCCCAGCACCACGGGATACGCAGGAGAGTCGATCAGATAAAACTGAATGATCTCCTCATGACCCCCCTGCGTCGTCATCTTAAGTGGTGCTGTGACTTCTCTAATCAACCCCGACCCCAGCGGCCGGCTGTCTAGGGCATGGACAGGGAAGGGGGCTTCCACCGGCCGAAGGGGAATTCCTAACCTAGAACAAAACTCACAATCAACAAAATTCCCAGCTGCGCCTGAATCGATTAGCGCCTTATGCTGGGAATGAGGTGCCACCTGTGGAAATCTCACAGGTATACACAGGTGACCAACAGAGAGCTCTGGGTAAGTGGGGCGCCTACTCACCTGAAATGACTCCCCAGTGCGTGACCTGTTGTCCCCTCTCCCAGGAGACCCTCCCCAGCACCTAGCCGCAGTGTGCCCTCCACGGCCACAGTTGGTGCAGGGGACGGCCCCCCTCGGGTTCTCTCTCCTCCTCTCCCTAGCGCCAGCACCTCCGAGCTCCATGGGAATCGGCTCGGGGGTGCTGGAGGGTGGAATGGACGACCCCCATTCGGGACGTCCGCGGGTAGCCAGCAGGGTGTCGAGACGGATGGAAATGTCCACCAACTGGTCGAAGGATAGGTTGGTGTCCCTGCAGGCCAGCTCACGACGAACGTCCTCTCGTAGGCTGCACCGATAGTGGTCGATGAGGGCCCTCTCATTCCACCCCGCATCCGCCGCTAGAGTCCGGAACTCCAGGGCGAACTCCTGTGCACTCCTCTTCCCCTGTCGGAGGTGGAACAGACGCTCCCCCGCCGCCTTCCCCTCAGGTGGATGATCGAACACTGTCCTGAAGCGGCGGGAGAACTCCGCGTAGGTGATGGTGGCGGCGTCTATTCCCCTCCATTCGGCGTTGGCCCACTCCAACGCCTTGCCGGAGAGACAGGAGATGAGGGCGGAGACGCTCTCGTATCCCGAGGGCGCCGGGTGTATGGTGGCCAGGTAGAGTTCCACCTGCAGGAGGAACCCCTGGCTGCGGAACCATCATATGCCCTCGGGAGCGAGAGCCGAATGCCACTGGGTTCCGGTGCTGGGAGAGGAGGACTGGCCGATGGTGATGGTAAGGTGTGCGAAGGTGTGGGAACCTCTCCGGTGACCAAACGGCGCAGAGTGTTGGACACCTCGTTCATGGCGACCCCAAGTTGCCGGATCATGGTGTCTTGATCGCTGATCCGTTCCTCCAGCGACTTGGGTGCCGCCGCTGCTCCTGCTGACTCCATAAGGTGTGTTATTCTGTCAGTGTTGATGTGGATGTGGTTGAGGAGTCAGACGCAGGACGCATGGGCTCAGTCAAACAAGACTTTACTGAACTGTATAAACAAAACAAAATAAAGGACCTCAAACAAGGAGGCGAGCGACAACGCAAACACAGTGCGTCACAATAAACAAAGTCCAGAGTACTGCACGGGTGACACCAACGGACAGGCGGAAAATAACACACAAACTCACAAACACAAAGCCGGAAACTTATAGGACACATAATCAGACACAAACGGACACAGGTGCAACAGACAGACCAAACCAATCAAACATCGAAATATCTAACGGTGGTACCTAGTACTCCGGGGACGACGAACGCCGAAGCCTGCCCGAGCAAGGAGGAGGAGCAGCCTCGGCAGAATCCGTGACACAGGCAAAATATTAGAGGAAAACTCAGTCTGCTTTCCAACAGACACTGGGAGACAAATTCACCTTTTCAGCAGGACAATAACCTAAAACACAAGGGCAAATATACACTGGAGTTGCTTACCAAGACGCCATTGAATGTTCCTGAATGGCCTAGTTACAATTTTGACTTAAATCAACTTGAAAATATATGGCAAGACTTGAAAAGGCTCTCTAGCAATGATCAACAACCAACTGGACAGAGCTTGAATATTTTTTTAAAATAATAGTGTGCAAATATTGTACAATCCAGGTGTGCAACGCTTTTAGAGACTTACCCAGAAAGCAGTGGCGGCTCCTGAAAAAATTCTCAGGGGGGGCAATTTTTCTGATGATTTAGGTGACCTACACACATTTTAAAAAAGATATGTCCAGCAACAACATGAAGACAGGGGCAGCATATAAGTCAATGCCAGAAACATTTATTGACTGATCTCAAAAGTGTTGGCTTACAAAAGCAAAATAAGTTATCACAGTAAAAATAATCAAGGGTGTTCTTTCACATTCCTCAACACTGCATAAACAATATGCATTTCCATAAACAAATGAAATATCAGCTGAAAATACAGCATCTTGGTATTTGTTCAGATTGCAGAATCAACAAGAGCTTTTACCACATTTTTTGCCTCATGGTTGAATTGGAAATATGTGCACCTGAGCATAATTCACAACAAGCAAGCAGGAGCTTTTGATAGAGGCTACTGAAAACATTGATGCAAGTTATTGGTAATAAGAAATTTTTATAGACTTCCATATTCTGCCCTCTTGTATAGATTTGTGAAAATGAACAGTGATAGACATTTTGCCTGAAAACAGAATTTGAAAATAATTTATAGAAAAGGTAAACACAGCTATCTGTATGGCTTTGTAAAAATGAACAACAATATTCTGGCCAATTGTATAGATTTGTAAATATGAACAACCATATTATGGCCAATTATATAGATTTGTAAAAATGAACATGAACAGATTATTATTATTTTTTTACTTTTTTTTTAATGAAAAATAACTATTTTAAACAACATCAACTGTGAACTGATTTGGGCGTGTGTGTGTTAAAGAGACAGACAGGGAGGGACAAAGAGAGAGAGAGGCTACATTACTTGTACTGAAACTGTTCTCTTCTCTCTTTCAATGCAGCAAAGCGGTCAATGACTTTCTCATTGAAATCAGGCATGCTGAGGACTAGTTCACTCTCCATGGAAAGCATGGCCAGTGCATTCAGACATTCCTGGCCCATTGAATTTCGCAGGAATGTCTTAACTCGTGTCAAAGTTGAGAAACATCTCTCAGCTTCAGCTGTTGTCATGGGAGTAGTTATGAGGATGTTCAACAGAGTCACAGTCTCAGAGAACGTCTCCTGGAGGTTGTAGCTCATGAGAACCTGGTACAGTGCCAGTGCACCACAGTTTGACTTTCTCGTCGTCGGCAAAAAGACCGTTCAGTCTCTCCAAAAGCACACTGGCGATTGAGACTGAGGTTGATTCCGAGATGAGAAGGAACTCAAAAAAGCGCTCCTGCACTTTGTGGTTGCTATCTATGTACCTCAGCACAAGCACCAGCTGTGTCTGTGTAGAAACGTCCGTGGTCTCGTCAGCTTGGATAGCTACGAAGTTCGCCGACTTCACCTCCTCCACAATATGTTCCCTCATGACCGCTAGCATACACTCCAGTAGCTCGTTTTGAATGGTCTTTGATGTGAACTTCTTTCAAATAGACAATCGAGTTGCACTGAAGGCTAGCCATCTTGATAGTAGTACGTGAATTGATTGACGCTGCTACCCGCTCTTTTCTTAGTTACGTTCATGGTTATGTTACGTATGACGAAAGCGCGTAAGTGCAAGCCCTCAGAAACCCATAGAGATTGTATTGAAAGCTCTGATATTTGAAAAAAAAAGATTTTACATGACAGGCTATGAGAGACTTCTGGGCGATTTTCAACCTGACTGAAATCGCCCCAAAAGGGGCGGGGCCATTTGAAGCACGACTTTAGCCTGATTGGACATTTAGTGGCAGATCAGACGTCTAGATTAGAACACTGATAACTACTGTTGCCGTGATATAATTGATTAGAAAAAAAATCCCTTCCTTTTCCCGTTTGGCAGTGCGTCGCCCATATCGCCCTAATGAACACACCGCCACTGCCAGAAGTGCAGTGTTGGTTGGCCACCTCCACGGGATCAGACAGAGTTCTAACCAGAAGAGGGGTTCTTTTCTGCAGCCTTAATTGACATGTGTGTGTCCCAATTGTCCACCCTTCTCCCAAAGTGTGCACTTGCATACTCCCCTTCATGGATACAATGGATTGGTGTAAGCATTGGCTGGAAGGAGTTTCCACCAACCGTTGTTGGGGAGTGTGCAAGTGCACACTTTGGGAGAAAGGTGGAGGATTGGGATGCAGTCTTGGAACTCATACACACCTATACTCCCACATATATCAACACATATTAAAGAAGGAACCTTAGGAAGGCCATTGGTGTGCAAAGCTACCTTCTGGCCAACATAAAGGGAAGGCGATGATACCTGAACAACACAAGTCCTACGGAAGACCACTGTAGCCCGGTCATTGCGCAATGACCTAGGACCTGCTTGCCATTCCTTTTCTGCCAGTTTAGCTTTCTTTGTTTGGCAAAGGTAAAATGGCATCTACTCTTGGTCATGGAGGACTGCATTGTTTAATGTTTTCTGCCATATCTATGCCAAATTAACACCCTCGCCAAATCCACTGTTAACGGTGCTAAATCTGAAATGTTATCCCATCATACAGGACAAAGGACAGGGTATGACATACAGGAACTGAACAACTAACAGTAAAGCACAACTATAGACAAGCCACAATAACACCAATTGAGCTGTTACAGATGTGCTGCATCATCACTCAGATATTGTCCTCAACTGTTCACAGCGGAACATTCTCAAACTAGATAAATCAGTAAACCTTTAATCAAATTCTTAAGCATTCCATCAGCAGGCACCAAATTCAATAATGATGATGTGTAAGCACGAATAAAGAAGACCGATGTACGTAACCAACTTAAAAGCCAAGTCCTTTTCCGCCAATCACCAACACCCATGCACCAACGTTGACTGCCAACCAAAATGTGACCAACACTGGCTTGACACTAGTAACTGACATAGTGTATGTCCTTAAAATCAGAGTGTCAATTGCATACTCCTGTCCGCTCTCCTCACTTCCTCAAAACCTATTGGAGGAGAAGGTCAAAAGGGAGGGATCTCTGGCTTTCTCATCCAATGGGTTAAAGAGAAGGAGGTGAGGAGAGAGGACGCGAGGAGTATGCCATTGAGATTCTCCCAAAGTGGCCTCGGAAGCCTCTCATTTGACTTAGCACTAGAATACCAGCAGTCGATTTCAGACTGACCAGTGCTATTTATCTCTTCTTTCATCCCAACAGCTGATGTGATTTCTGTTTCCACATGTTCGTAATGATCCATGCGTGTGTGACTGAGTGTTTTTTTCAAGGCAAAACGTGCTCAAGAATTGTATATTTATTCAATTATTTTTTGTTGGAGATTTTTAAGTATATATCTATACTACAGATATAATAAAAAAAACAGGACATTTTTATTTTGTGGCATACATAACAAATGTGTAATTATGCACAACACGTAATTATATATGTATGACATAACATTTTTAATACATTGTTATTAACCAGATATTACTATGTTATAAACGAAGATAATATATTGTACCTATTATTAAAATAGCATATGTCTATATGTATTAATGCATTTAAAGTGTGTGTGTTTCAAAATAACTGACATCTTCGGCTTTCATTATGTGAGGTGAGGCATTGTTTTCTGAATCAGGAAACATTTTCTTTGTCATGTTTTACTGTTGCAAACCTTTCTGGGGCGAAACATTTAGGTAACACTTTATTTGGATAGTCCCAAGTAGATGGGTTGTAGATGTTCAGTAGATGTTCAATCACTGTCAACAACATTTCAACTAACTATCCACTAACCCTAGCACTAACCCTAAACTTAACCCTTAACCTAGGCCTAACCTTAACCGTTACCCTAACCCTTATTCTAAACCTACCCCTAAACGTAACCTTAGCAAACATTTGCTTATCAACAGCTACTTAGTTGATACTATGACCATCTATATTGGATTATCTAAATAAAGTGTGACCAACAACTATGAAGAAAAAAGTGGGATAACGTGACAAATATACCAATTATATAGACATTGTGTAAGAATTATGTGGTCTTTGTGTGCTACTACGGAGTTGGGAAAAAAATAGTCGTAATGCTTTTGATGTGATGATTTTTGATTAAATTAATCAGTTAATTAAGGATAAATGTACGTAATAATTTCCTGTTTGTTGCTTGTTTGTGAAAGATCTGATGTAGATGTGGTAGACTTTGTCGGGAGAAGATCAATAAAGGAAAAACTGTGGTATGGTTGAACTTGAGTGCAATTATGTTTATTTATTTATTCATGTGGGTTTTACTATTCAAACCCAGCGTTGAAATATGTCTGGTGTTAACCTTTGTGGCTGATATGATTCTCTACTGTCTGATCTTCTTCTTGCTACCACAGCATCCACAAAAGAACCTGGCGAAGGCAGCAGACAAGCGGGAGCCAAAGGAGGGCTTCTTGTGTTTCTCTGCAGCAGCTGAAACTACAGATCAACAAGAGATCAGTACTCTGACAGGCCTGTAATAGCTGTCATCTGTATTTAAATGGTACACAGCTTTACACAATTCCCCACAACGGATTTAACTGATTTCCACACAAAATTAAAAGGTAACCTGTAACATGAGCATTTGTTATTTTAGGAAAACTTACCAGACAGGGGTGCCACTGAATTGTTGAATTTATTTCCTTTACGAGGCTTGGAAGATTTCTTCTGGCTTTTGTTCTGAAACTTCGCTGTCTTTGATAGAGTTTTAGGCACCTGTTAACCGCAGAGGCACAACATGTCATTGACTTGACATGAATGTTTTGCTATAATGTATTTCTCTAATCAACTCATTGAAATGAAGATACGTCATTTCAATGTATTTTCATGTGTAATAGTCTGTGAGATAAAGTGATAATAGTGTTGCTACCTCAATGGGTGTCCCCTCAGCAGTCTGGCAGCAAGGGATGCAGCGCCACCCTTTGTGACCTGCTGCCCCTGTGCTGCTCTGAGTCACAGCCATGTTCTGACGGTCAGCTGTTAATGCAGCATTGTTAGAAGAGCTGAGGTTTACCATCGTCTCAAGTGAGGCCAGTGAGGAGGCACCTGATGAGGCTTCTGCCTTGAAGGAAGCCTGGCTGGGATTGGACTGCCGGAAGGATGAGGTTCTGTGCTCTGTCTTGGCTGAGTCCACTGATTCAGCTCTGCACTCGTCCAGTTCCCCTGTCATCCAAGGGGAGTAGGGTTTCTTCTCACAGCCAGTGACATCAGATTCAAGAGAATACTTATATGAAGTCTCTGACATCATGTCCGGCATCATGCAATCTGGAGATGCACAACAGTTAAATCACAAAGAAAATTGGGTCTTTATGTCATGTTGATACCATCAATGATCTATTAATTCACTTATCTTAAAGAAATGTGACAGCGCTATGGTTGTGCACCATATAAATACCATGTTGTAAATGACTGATTTTTTTTCCAATACAGCAAATCTGACTTACTAATCATCTTAGCTTTGTATGGACACTTTATGGACAGACCTATGTTGATTAAACCAAATATGCTTGTACAGATATCTTACCGTTGTTTGAAATACGTTCAACCTCATCATCATCCCAAGCCTCTTGGAGACGTTCTTCAACTCTGGCAGCAGTCTGTTCAACCTCATCATCATCACAACCCTCTTGGAGAAGTTCTCCAACTCTGAAAATGAACATGTCAGATAGAAGACCATTGATGGTTTTTCTAGAGCTGGGCTTGACCACGCCCACTTCACCTGACTCTTGTGTGATTGTGGAGTCATCATCACTCTCCAGGCGTGCACTCCTGGCACGAGAGAGGGTGGGAGAGGCCACCCAGTTCCTCTCTTCCATGCAGCTGTAATCCTCCATGAAGGATTCCACAGGAGGGCTGTGTGGAACACTCAGGAAAGTCTCCAGAAGGTTCTTGACCGCCCCCTCCACAAAGCTGTAGAGGAGCTCAGTACAGAACTTTGTGAACAGGTCAAAGCCTCCACTCAGGTTGGTGACTGTCATGTCTGAGAAACACTTTCTTACTGACATCGTCTTCGCCATTTTGGACTCCAGGATCAGTCGCACCACGTGCAAGATCAATTGCTCAGAGAAGCAGCGGAGGTTAGGGCTGCGAAGGAACCCTGCTAGGTCCTTGGAGTCCAGGAAGGCACGCATGGGGCACTGATACTGAGAGCCTCCCCTGGATGAGGTGGACCTTCTGTCCTTCATGGGATTCACCAGATCCACGATGGAGGAGAAGATAGAGGTGGCGGTTATGCTGGCCTCATAAGCGATGTCCTCTTCACCTTGGAGGGAGATGTGGTTCTTATCCACAGCTATGTCTGAGGAACATCCTGGAGGCTCCATGGTTCTGTCTGGGATCAGCTCTGAGGTCTCCATGGTTACAGCTGGGATCAGCTCTGGGGTCTCCATGGTTCCATGTGGGATCTGCTCTGAGGTCTTCAGGGTGGAGTTGTCTCCCTGCACCACAGAAACCTGAGCATCCAGCATCAGCAGACTCTTCAGGGTCACCTTCACAGAGTTGACCAGGCTTTGGCTGATAGTCTTTTCCAACTCTGACCTGGCGACCTCTTTGGACTGAACAGCACCGATGGTGTCCTTTAGGCCGTGCAGAACAACAGACAAAATGTTGCTGGCTGCCAGGCTGGTAGTGGAAGTGAAGCGGCGAGAGCCTGGTGACACAGCTTCACACAGCTCTGTGGATCCAGAGGCTAAGTCCTCACCGCCCTCTGTGATGATCTCCTCCACAGCCATGATAATCCTCTGCTTCACCTCAGGAGTGAGGAGCTCGTCTGGACTCTGACTACCAGAGAGGGAGGCAGCACTCTGCCCTGAAGTCTGTCTGCAGTGTGAGGAACATGACTGTCTTCCCTGGAGGGAGGTGATGCTGTGCTGCTCAGAGAGAGAGGGAGACCTGCCTGTCTCTTCCCCAGCGGTCAGGCAGCACTGGGACTTCTGACACAGCGGTGATGGAGGAGACAGTGTTCTGTCATCAGTGAAGCCTAGAGACTTGTCCTCCAATACAGAGAACCTGGTGTTGCTGTACGCGCTGGTCACCGTGTCTGAGCAAATACGGCTGATGTGCTCGTCTGAGAGTAAAAACCCTGGGTTGATTCTCTGCCCAATGTCAACTGTCTCCAAGGGACTCTGACTGTCAGAGCTTTCTCTATCTGCAGCTACAGCAGGATTCAACACCATGGGGATGTTCTTGAGAATGCCTGAGAGAAGAGCCCCCATCTCAGGGTCGCTAGTGTCTACTGATGTCATAGTCCAGACCCCTTGTAGAACCACAGCCACCACCCTGCTGGCCATGTGTTCTAACTCAGCATCCGTCCTCACCTCTCCACCTAACAGGGATCCAAGGGGCCGCCCCCCCCAGAAGGTGACCAGTAGCATCACCCTGGCCTGTGAGGAAGCTGGACATTTTGGGGATGATTCTCAGTCTCATTGGGGAGGCACCAGAGTGTGGAGGTGTTGATGTTGATATTGATGGGGCCTGTAGCAGCGAGCCCTCTGATGGGGACCTTCTCTGTGGATCCTGCTTAGTGCTAGAGGAGGATCTGCTTCTCAGAGCTTTGCACAGGGAGATGGCAGGGAGGAGAACTTCAGTGGTGACAGTCAACACCCAGTCGATGATGCCATCTGAGGCGTGACTCAGGTCCTCCAAACTAATCTGAAATTTGAAGAAAGGAGAAAATCAAAACATTTCAGTAGAGGTTCCTTTTTAACAAATGTATTGTTGAATCAATTCATAATTTGACAACGCTTTAGTCGGCAATGAGACACAGGGTAACCATTTTCAATGTGACTGAAAGGAGAGTTACTGAAATCTCTGATCTTATACTAATAACTAATCCCTTAAAGGGGCAATCAGCCGTAGAAACTATAACAAAACGGAATGCCCCTGTTTCAGTAAAAAGCTGAGGGATGGGTTTGGAGAAATGTAACCACTCTCAAATTCATAAATAGAGGATGCCAAGGACTGACCATCCATGATATCAAGACTATAGTTTTAACCATGTTTTGAGGCTGTTTGTTTACATTTACTTTGTTTACAAACATTAGAGTAAAACAAGTTTATATCTTGGGTTCTGATGGGGTACGACAGTCGAAATAAGCTCATGAGGTATTTATAACTTATCTTCTTCAAGATCAATGGGTACATATCATTAATTTATACGTCCACAAATAGATGTAGCACCAGCTGATTGCCTCTATAAACTCTACATAATGGTTAGACTCACCACACCATGTAGACATTCATTCACGATCCTCCGTTCTCTAAGATTGTCAACAGGGAAATGATGTAGTTATAACATACAGTAGGGTGACATGATTTCTTGTACATTGTTCATTTGTAACACATTTCACATTAGGCTTCTTATTGTATTAAATTGAATTAAAATACTATTTTTTTAATCAGGGGACTTCTTTTGTGGAGTGGTTATATACAAGAGAAAACGACACATAAAAATCAACAACTGTTAAGACATACAGTACCAGTCAAAAGTTTGGACACATGTACTCATTCAAGGGTTTTTCTTTATTATTACTATTTTCTACATTGTAGAATAATAGTGAAGACATCAAAACTATGGAATAACACATATGGAATCATGTAGTAACCAAAAGTGTTAAACAAATCAAAATATGTTTGAGATTTGAGATTCTTCATAGTAGCCACCCATTGCTTTGATGACAGCTTTACACACTTGGCATTCTCTCAACCAGCTTCATGAGGTAGTCACCTGGAATTTATTTCAATTAACAGGTGTGCCTTGTTAAAAGTTAATTAATACGTTTGAGCCAATCAGTTGTGTTGTGACAAGGTAGCCACCCTTTGCCTTGATGACAACTTTGCACACTCTTGGCATTCTCTCAACCAGCTTCACCTGGAATGCTTTTCCAACAGTCTTGAAGGAGTTCCCACATATGCGTAGCATATGACAGTGTCACAAGCAAAGCACCCTCACACCATAACACCTCCTCCTCCATACTTTACGGTGGGAACTACACATGCGGAGATCATCAGTTTACCCACACGCGTCTCACAAAGACACGGCGGTTGGAACCAAATATCTCACATTTTGACTCCAGACCAAAGGACAAATTTCCACCGGTATAATGTCCATTGCTCGTGTTTCTTGGTCCAAGCAGATCTCTTTTTCTTATTGGTGTCCTTTAGTAGTGGTTTCTTTGCAGCAATTCGACCGTGAAGGCCTGATTCACACAGTCCCTTCTGAACAGTTGATGTTGAGATCTGTGTCTGTGACTTGAACTCTGTGAAGCATTTATTTGAGCTGCAATTTCTGAGGCTAGTAACTCAAATGAACTTATCCTCTGCACCAGAGGTAACTCTGGGTCTTCCACATTTTGATTTGTTTAACACTTTTTGGGTTACTACATGATTCCAAATGTGTTATTTCATAGTTTTGATGTCTTCACTATTATTCTACAATGTAAAAAATAGTAAAAATACAGAACAACCCTTGAATGAGTAGGTGTGTCCATACTTTTGACTGGTAGCGGACATACACTGTAACTGAACTTACTCAGCAGTCAGTTTCTGTAGTGCACTGAAGCCCTGTTGGGAGCGCTGTTTGCTGGGTTTCTGAGGACGCTGCTCTCCACTGACTCTGGATCCTGAGGTCACTGCAGCCTGACTTGTCTCCCTACAGCCAGAGGAACAGGAGGAAGCCTGGAGATGGACAGTATCATCACTCACATTGCATCCCAAATGGCACCCTATTCACTGCTTTTGTCCAGGCAAGGGTTCAAAAGTAGTCAGGCCCTAGTCAAAAGCAGTGCTCTATATAGTGAATAGGGTGCCATTTTAGAAAACAAATCGTGATTTATGAAAAAACTATTTGCAGGGTATATAAGTTACATTTCTCAGTCCAGTCAAGTAACCCAACACTTACTTTAATGGGCAAAGGGTCAGAAAAACTGCCAGTTGTATTTGAGTAAAGTGATGAGAGAGATCATGTGCTGTCAATTACCTGATAAATAGCCAGATTACAAAAGCATACATCTGCTGTTACAACAATCAAACATTGTGGGCTACTTACAGTTCTATTCTGGTCCTCCAGCCCTAACACGTTAGGGTTTGAATCCATCATACACGCACCTGGAAGCTAAAAACATCATCAACGTCATTCATCATAATCTCATAATTCATAATTATTATTACTCATGAGTTCTCTTGAATTTCTTACTTCAGTTGTTGATCCAAGCACTTAAAAATATACTTAAAATATACGAATCCACAACAACCTACAGATCTGCCGATGTGAGTAAAGTGATTGATAAACCTATTTTAGAATACAGTTCATGTCACTAGAACTATAATTATATTTCTATGGCAATTGCCTTTGTGACGTCACTGTTTAAAACCCAAGTGTTGGTCCCGTGTGTTCGCATTGATGTTGTGAGTAGCTTGCTGTCCATAACACGGACAATGAAATTGTGCCAGTGTGAACCCATTAGGGAAATCATTCACCTACCTTCAAGTCACAAAATGTTCCGTTTCTCAGTTTAGTTTCTCATGATTCACTACTCAAATATTCCCTTATCTCCACTAGATGGAGGCAAAGCTTTGAAGTAAATTTGCCTGTGGCGCGCAGACTAGATTTATATCACATGTTCTGTCTGATATCTGAATAATTACACACGTCCGCGTACAAAAACAACAACTGAAAACCTATACGGTAACACTTCCTTTTAAGGGGTCCTTGTTGCAGTGTAATTACATTTGTAACTACACTGTAACAAGTATTGTGGTTAACTGTATCAACTCATAGTTGCAGTGTAATAACAACATGTAGCTGGTAGTAATTACGGTCTGTAATGACAGAAGTGTAACAACGAATGCTTGATACCATGCTTGTTACAAATGGGCAGGTTTCCACTAAATTCACCAATTTATTGTTTTGTTTCTTCTCAGCTGCATCAGACTCATTAACAAAGGTTGGGATCCCTTGTGGATACACTGGGTGTCTGAGAGATTATAGCCTACACTCTAAAAATTAGGGGTTCAACAAGGGTTCTTCTAAGATCTTCAAAGTTCTTTGAAGAACCTTAGGGTTCTTGGCACTGGAAATTGCACCCAAAAGGTTCTTCCAAGAACTCCATAGGAGGTGGGGTTCATCGAGGAACCTCCTTAGTTGGTGAGGGTTCTTGCAGGAACCTCTGCCCAACTGAAAAATGTGGATTTGAATTTGAAAGGACAGCAGGTGCAGGCACTTAACTGAAAAATGTAAAGATCTCCTCAATTTAAGGTAAGGTTTATCTAAATTGATATTGTTTTCTGATGACACTATCAATTTTTTCATATTTGTGCAAATCTTTCTTAAACAGAAAATGGGCAGAATTCAATGGATATCAATCAACAAAGAGGTAAGAATATGTACTGTAGGCTATAAGAATATGTTGAAGGCTAGGTGTATTGGGTGCAGAAGACTGAACTGCTCACTTTTGTGTCTGCAAGTATACAGACGAGGAGGCATACAAATGTATGTCAATTGGTATTAGTATGTTATGCAGATCACATATACCATCCTCCTCCCTTACCTCTACAATGAATATCCCATAGGCCTCTACATTATGGACAAGGTATGTGTATGAAAAACATTATTAAAACAGATTTTTTTCCATTCACATTTACCACAAAAACCAAGGTATGAATAATGTTGTGTGCATGTTTTGTTAATCATTTGTATAACTACTTTTTTTAGGATTCACAGACTTCACCCTCCCTACACCTCTGATGAATATAACAGGAAACCTGTTCGATCACCATGCACTGCAAAATCATTCTGGCTATGGATACAGAGATCATCAACACATTCACATCAACACGCCAGAGGATATATCTATTGGACTTGGGGCTCTGCTGGGAGTTTACCTCATATTATTTTATTCTGCTTTGCCACTAAAATCATAATAAACACTGACAACTAAAATATTGTGCTATTGTTGTTATTGTTAAGCGTATTATTAATAATAATATTAATAGGGGAGGGGGGGTGTAGTTCAAAAATTAACCCCAAAAGGTTATTCAAAAGGTTCTTTGAGGATCCATTAAAAGGGGTTCTTTAAAGAACACTTTTAAAGAGTTATTTGAAGAACTTATAGGGCTCCCCCACAGTTTCAATTTGAAGAACCCCTAAAGGATCCTCCAGGAACCTTTACTTTTTAGAGTGTATGTTTAATAACAGTGTGTTATATGTGAAAATGTGATCGTATTTTAATGTTTAAGGACTCTTGGAAGATTGGCCCAAATGAGGACTAAAAGAGATCCTAATAAAATAAAATAAAATCAATCCCCAGATTGCTCAGCTTGGGCGGGCAGCCAGCTCTAGGAAGAGTCTTGGTGGTTCCAAACTTCTTCCATTTAAGAATGATGGAGGCCACTGTGTTCTTGGGGACCTTCAATGCTGCAGAAATGTTTTGGTACCCTTCCCCAGATCTGTGCCTCGACACAATCCTGTTTCGGAGCTCTACGGACAATTCCTTCGACCTCATGGCTTGGTGTTTGCTCTGACATGCACTGTCAACTGTGATACCTTATATAGACAGGTGTGTGTCTTTCCAAATCATGTCCAATCAATAGAATGTACCACATGAGGACTCCAATCAAGTTGTAGAAACATCTCAAGGATGATCAATGGAAACAGGATGCACCTGAGCTCAATTTCGAGTCTCATAGCAAACGGTCTGAATACTTTTTTCGCTTTCTCATTATGGGGTATTGCGTGTAGATTGCTGAGGATTTGTATTCATTTAATCCATTTTAGAATAAGGCTGTGGAAAAAGTTAAGTGGTCTGAATACTTTCCGAAGGCACTGTATTTACCATTTTCCGTATAATAAATATTTATCGGAGAATACACACCAATACAGCACTATGTATACAATCAGAGGGTAGCTGGTTTCTGTATTACAGTCCTACCAAGTATTCATATCCCTGACAGACTTTTATGAGCTGTTTTGACTGTAACACCAATTGGTGTTTTTAAATCATTGATGAAGGATTTTGAGGCTGATTCCTTAACCTGTCAATGTTTCTAAATTGCTATTTTATGATTTTGTTAAACTCCTGTGATTTCTATGGATGTTTACTATATTACTTGCAGTTTTTCATGTTGTCTGTCTGTACTGTGGCTTGCGAAAGTATTCACCCCCCTTGGCATTTTTCCTATTTTGTTGCCTTACAACCTGGAATTAAAATGGGTTTTGGGGGGGGTTCTATCATTTGATTTACACAACATGCCTACCACTTTGAAGATGCCCAAATTTTTTTTATGTGAAACAAACAAGAAATAAGACAAAAAAACATACAACTTGAGCGTGCATAACTATTCCCCCCCCCCCCAACTCAATACTTTGTAGAGCCACCTTTTGCAGCAATTTTCAGCTGCAAGTCTCTTGGGGTATGTCTCTATAAACTTGGCATATCTAGCCACTGGGATTTTTGCCCATTCTTCAAGGCAAAACTGCCCCAGCTCCTTCAAGTTGAATGGGTTCCGCTGGTGTACAGCAATCTTTAAGTCATGCCCCAGATTCTCAATTGGATTGAGGTCTGGGCTTTGACTAGGCCATTCCAAGACATTTAAATGTTTCCCCGTAAACCACTCAAGTGTTGCTTTAGCAGTATGCTTAGGGTCATTGTCCTGCTGGAAGGTGAACCTCCGTCCCAGTCTCAAATCTCTGGAAGACTGAAACAGGTTTCCGTCAAGAATTTCCCTGTATTTAGCGCCATCCATCATTCCTTCAATTCTGACCAGTTTCCCAGTCCCTGCCGATGAAAAACATCCCCACAGCATGATGCTGCCACCACCATGCTTCACTGTGGGGATGGTGTTCTCGGGGTGATGAGAAGTGTTGGGTTTGCGCCAGATATAGCGTTTTCCTTGATGGCCAAAAAGCTCAATTTTAGTCTCATCTGACCAGAGTACCTTCTTCCATATGTTTGGGGAGCCTCCCACATGCCTTTTGGTGAACGCCAAATGTGTTTGCTTATTATTTTCTTTAAGCAATGGCTTTTTTCTGGCCACTCTTCCATAAAGCCCAGCTCTGTGGAGTGTACGGCTTAAAGTAGTCCTATGGACAGATACTCCAATCTCCACTGTGGAGCTTTGCAGCTCCTTCAGGGTTATCTTTGGTCTCTTTGTTGCCTCTTAGATTAATGCCCTCCTTGCCTGGTCCATGAGTTTTGGTGGGCGGCCATCTCTTGGCAGGTTTGTTGTGGTGCCATATTCTTTCCATTTGTGAATAATGGATTTAATGGTACTCAGTGGGATGTTCAAAGTTTCGGATATTTTTTTATAACCCAACCCTGATCTGTACTTTTCCACAATTTTGTCCCTGACCTGTTTGGAGAGCTCCTTGTTCTTCATGGTGCCGCTTGCTTGGTGGTGCCCCTTGCTTAGTGGTGTTGCAGACTCTGGGGCCTTTCAGAACAGATGTATATATACTGAGATCATGTGACAGATCATTTGACACTTAGATTGCACACAGGTGGACTTTATTTAACTAATTATGTGACTTCTGAAGGTAATTGGTTGCACCAGATCTTATTTAGGGGCTTCATAGCAAAGGGGGTGAATACATATGCACGCACCACTTTTCCGTTAGTTATGTTTTAGAATTTTTTGAAACAAGTTATTTTTTTCATTTCACTTCACCAATTTGGACTATTTTGTGGATGTCCATTACATGAAATCCAAATAAAAATCCATTTAAATTGCAGGTTGTAATGCAACAAAATAGGAAAAACGCCAAGGGGGATGAATAATTTTGCAAGGCACTGTAATGAATTGGTACTGCCTATCTTGTAAAAGAGATTTCAAATCTCAATGAGCCCTTCCTGGTTAAATAAAGGTTAAATTAAATTAAAATATATCTAAGGTAACTTTGATTTTGTACACGGTCATACTTAGTTATAACCAGTTATAACCATTGGCACGTACATAAGGTGCTGTATCTCTGTAGGTGATCTGTCTATCTCGTCAAAATCACTCCAATAGGTCCACCTCCACCCTCTAAGGATATTTATAACTTAACATTATGTCTTCAGAGAAACATGAATTCAAATAAATACTTTTTTAGATTTGCCTTAGAATAACTACTTTTTGAAGACTATAATACACAACACTCAATCAAATCAAATTGTATTTGTCACATGCGCCGAATACAACAGGTGTTACCGTGAAATGCTTACTTACAAGCCCTTAACCAACAATGTAGTTCAAGAAATAGAGTTAAGAAAATATTTACTAAATAAACTAAAGTAAAAAATACAATAAAAAGTAACACAATACAATAACAATAACAAGGTTATATACAGGGGGTAGCGGTACCGAGTCAATGTGCGGGGATACAGGTTAGTCTAGGTAATTTGTACATGTAGGTAGGGGTAAAGTGACTATGCATAGATAATAAACCACGAGTAGCAGCAGTGTCAAAACAAATGGTGGGTGGGTGGGGGGGGGGGGGGTGTCAATGTAAATAGTCTGGGTGGCCATTTGATCAACTGTTCAGCAGATTTATGGCTTGGGGGTAGAAGCTGTTAAGGAGCCTTTTGGACCTAGACTTGGCGCACCGGTACCGCTTGCCATGCGGTAGCAGAGAGAACAGTCTATGACTTGGGTGACTGGAGTCTTTGACAATCTTTGTGGCCTTCCTGTAGATTCAGAGTCTACCTGAGTTCTTTGACAATCTTTGTGGCCTTCCTGTAGATTCAGAGTCTACCTGAGTTCTGTATTGCATTTCTATCAAGTATTTATACCATTGGCAGATGTTGTATACCATTGATAGATTTTAGATGCACAAAAAATAAGGTGCCCAGCCAATCAGAATATGTCGTCCCCCCCCCCTCAGACAATACCGCAGGTGAAGAAGCCGGATGTGGGGGTCCTAGGGCTGGCGTGGTTACACGTGGTCTGTGGTTGTGAGGCCGGTTGGACCTAATGCAAAATTCTCTAAAATGACGTTGGAGGCAGTTTATGGTAGAGAAATGAATATTCAATTCTCTGGCAACAGTTTTTGGCTGGGGTCAAAATGACCCCGATGGACAAAACAGAAACAGAAATTCATACAGAAACACTAAACAATGATTTAGATTTGTTAAGAACAAGTCGATTGACAAAGTCATGAAAACATGGAAGAATTGAATGAACCACCTTTGGGCTATGAAAAAGAAAAAGACCCCAGTCGGTTGTTTGATGGTTAAAGTGATCAATTGATTGCCCCTTCACTGTTTGATGCTCTTCTGTCACGATCGTTGATTGATGAAGCGGACCAAGGCGCAGCGTGATAAGCGTACATTATTTTATTAAGTACACACACCCGAACAAAATAACAAAACGAACGATAAGTGAAGTCCTGAGGTTACAAACACAAACCTTAACGGAACAAGATCCCACAAATAACCAGGTGCCAACAGGCTGCCTAAGTATGGACCCCAATCAGAGACAACGAACTACAGCTGCCTCTAATTGGGAACCACCCTGGCCAACATAGATCTACATGATCTAGAAAACTAACACAGACAAACTAAACAATGAAAATCCACACCCTGGCTCAACATTTAAAAGTCCCCAGAGCCAGGGCATGACATCTTCACACACTGCATCATTGGCGGTTCCTCAACTGGGGCCTACTTTTATAACCATGGTGTAAATTTAACACAAAATATCAAAAATATTGAGATCTATAAACTTGGCGCAAACCATACATACACGTTTCCCATTATAAATCAGACCTGTCGTAAAACTGTGCACACGTGAACGTTTACTGCGCCTGACAAACACACATCATTCACCTTTTATGATGACAATAATGCCATTATTTGCTGTATAGTTTGGAAGTATTGGAATTACGCCTCGATCACACCAACAGTACCTTTGCGCAAAATGGTACGCAGCATCATCTGGATATGTGTGCAACAAAAGTTCAACATTCACCTTCTGCTACCATTTCTGTCAAGCCGTCTAGCATGCAGTTTGACAATTTATGCACCACACCGAACGCACGGCAATTGCCTCTGCAACGCAATGATGCAAGGCAAACGCAGCATTCCATTGGTTTTCTCTATCGGTGTGATCGAGGCGTTAGGCCAAGACAGTAGGCCTATCTAAGGTTAGTCTAGGTAATTTGTACATGTAGGTAGGGGTAAAGTGACTATGTATAGATAATAAAACACGAGTAGCAGCAGTGTCAAAACAAATGGTGGGTGGGTGGGGGGTGTGTCAACGTAAATAGTCTGGGTGGCCATTTGATTAACTGTTCAGCAGACTTATGGCTTGGGGGTAGTAGCTGTTAAGGAGCGTTTTTGGTAGCAGAGAGAACAGTCTATGACTTGGGTGACTGGAGTCTTTGACAATCTTTGTGGCCTTCCTGTAGATTCAGAGTCTACCTGAGTTCTGTATTGCATTTCTATCAAGTATTTATACCATTGGCAGATGTTGTATACCATTGATAGATTTTAGATGCACAAAAAATAAGGTGATTTTGGTTTTGGTACACAGTCATTGTCACGCCCTGGCTCTGGGGACTCTGTTATGTTGAGCCAGGGTGTGTAGAGTCTATGTTTTGTGTTTCTATGTTCAGGATCTAGTTAATTGTGTTTCTATGTTGGCCGGGGTGGTTCTCAATCAGAGGCAACGAGAATCAGCTGTTGTTTGTTGTCTCTGATTGAGAACCATACTTAGGCAGCCGTTTGGGCATTTGTGTTTGTGGGATCTTGTTCCGTGTATGGTTTGTGTATGTACCCAAGGACTTCACGTATCGTTTTGTTGTTTTTGTTCGTGTGGTGAATATTTAATAAAAGTATGTTTGCATTCCACGCTGCGCATTGGTCCACTTCCTCCAACGTTCGTGACAGAAGATCCCACCAAAACTGGACCAAGCAGCGTGTGTCGGAGCAAACGCCGTGTAGGGAGCTGGAGAAGTTGGCGATGGCCCAGGTGGGCCAATGGTGGTCCTGGGAGGACATGTTCGAGGGCAGAGGACCATGGGCAAGGGTTAAAGCCCTGGCGAGAGAGGAGGTACGGCGCCAACAGTGTCGTCGTCGGACAGACGAGAGGCACCCCCAATACATTTTTAGGGGGGGGCACATGGCATGGGCGACGGGGCTGCTGGAGGCAGAAAAAGGGCGAGTTAGTGGACGAGGAGAGAAGGCCACCGGGTTACGGGAGCCATTGGTGAGTAGAGGGAGGGAAAGTGTAGAGGCACGGCGAGAGGTACTGAGGTGTGTTGCCAGTCCGGTCCGGCCCGTTCCTGATCCCCGTGTAAGGCCAGTGGTGTGTGTTCCCAGTGCGGTCCGGCCTGTTCCTGTCCCTCGCACCAAGCCTGTGATGCACGTCGCCAGCCCGGTCCGGCCTGTTCCTGTCCCTCGCACCAAGCCTGTGATGCGCGTCGCCAGCCCGGTCCGGCCTGTTCCTGCCCCTCGCACCAAGCCTATGGTGCGCGTCGCCAGCCCGGTCCGGCCTGTTCCTGCCCCTCGCACCAAGCCAATGGTGCGCGTCGCCAGCCCGGCCCGGCCTGTTCCTGCCCCTCGCACCAAGCCAATGGTGTGCGTCACCAGCCCGGCCCAGCCTGTTCCTGCCCCTCGCACCAAGCCAATGGTGCGCGTCGCCAGCCCGGCCCGGCCTGTTCCTGCCCCTCGCACCAAGCCAATGGTGCGCGTCGCCAGCCCGGCCCGGCCCGGCCTGTTCCTGATCCCCGCACCAAGCCTATGGTGCGCGTCGCCAGCCCGGCCCGGCCTGTTCCTGCTCCCCGCACCAAGCCTATGGTGCGCGTCGCCAGCCCGGCCCGGCCCGTTCCTGCTCCCCGCACCAAGTCAGTGGGGCGCGTCGTCAGCCCGGCCCGGCCCGTTCCTGCTCCCCGCACCAAGCCTGTGGTGCGCATCGTCAGCCCGGTCCGGCCCATTCCTGCTCCCCGCACCAAGCCAGGGGTGCGCGTCGTCAGCCCGGTCCGGCCCATTCCTGCTTCCCACACCAAGCCTGGGGTGCGTGTCGTCAGTCCGGCACAGCCCGTGCCCGGTTCACCGGTGCCTGGTCAGGTACCGGTCAGCTGCTCCACACCGGAGCCTAAGCAATCCGCTCCACCGATGTCCAGTCCAGCTCCAGCCAGCGGGGCCAGACCAGACCAGGGGCACTACGGGGGTGGGTTATTAGAGGGTGGTGGTCACGCCCGGAGCCGGATCCTTTCAACGATCGTGACAGTCATACAATACGTGGTATAGAAAAGTGCAATATAGGCGAGTACATGGGGAGCTATATCTCAGTAGATAATCTGTCTATCTGGTCAAAATCACTGATACAGGCCCCCCTCCACCCTCTGGTGTTATGGATAAGTTGTTATTATGTCTCCAGAGAAACCTATACTGAACAAAAATATAAATGCAACATGCAACAATTTCAAAGATTTTAATGAGCTACAGTTCATATAAGGAAATCAGTCAATTGAAATAAATTCATTAGGCCCTAATCTACGGATTTCACATGACTGGGCAGGGGTGCAGCCATGGGTGGGCCTGGAAGGGCATAGGCCCACCCACTGGGGAGCCAGGCCCAGCCAATCAGAATATGTCGTCCCCCCCCCCTCAGACAATACCGCAGGTGAAGAAGCCGGATGTGGGGGTCCTAGGGCTGGCGTGGTTACACGTGGTCTGTGGTTGTGAGGCCGGTTGGACTTACTGCCAAATTCTCTAAAATGACGTTGGAGGCAGCTTATGGTAGAGAAATGAATATTCAATTCTCTGGCAACAGTTTTTGGCTGGGGTCAAAATGACCCCAATGGACAAAACTGAAACAGAAATTCATACAGAAACACTAAACAATGATTGAGATTTGTTAAGAACAAGTCGATTGACAAAGTCATGAAAACATGGAAGAATTGAATAAACCACCTTTGGGCTATGATAAAGAAAAAGACCCCAGTCGGTTGTTTGATGGTTAAAGTGATCAATTGATTGCCCCTTCACTGTTTGATGCTCTTCACACACTGCATCATTGCATTGGCGGTTCCTCAACTGGGGCCTACTTTTATAACCATTGTGTAAATTTAACACAAAATATCAAAAATATTGAGATCTATAAACTTGGCGCAAACCATACATACACGTTTCCCGTTATAAATCAGACCTGTCGTAAAACTGTGCACACGTGAACGTTTACTGCGCCTGACAAACACACATCATTCACCTTTTATGATGACAATAATGCCATTATTTGCTGTATAGTTTGGAAGTATTGGAATTACGCCTCGATCACACCAACAGTACCTTTGCGCAAAATGGTACGCAGCATCATCTGGATATGTGTGCAACAAAAGTTCAACATTCACCTTCTGCTACCATTTCTGTCAAGCCGTCTAGCATGCAGTTTGACAATTTATGCACCACACCGAACGCACGGCAACTGCCTCTGCAACGCAATGATGCAAGGCAAACACAGCATTCCATTGGTTTTCTCTATCGGTGTGATCGAGGCGTTAGGCCAAGACAGTAGGCCTATCTAAAGGAAATAGCAATGGCGAACTTTATCAAATGTTTTCTTTTGCAGTGACATTTGCGGTATCTGACCGTTTCTGAAAGACAACAACAATTGCAAATTGTTGTGGATCTGTAAACATATCCTTTGAATTCATTAATGTTTTACATTTACTTTTTCCCAAACCAAATATGCTGCACTGCCTGTGAATTCTGAAACGGTGTCTACTCACATTTTTTTTAACAAGTCTACAGTAGGCCTACTTACAGTGGTAGCCTACACACATCAATGCAAAAGATCAACTGTCCGTTCACCTGATAAATTCTACTGTATATTAGCCTATAAACCGCATGGTTATCTAATAAGCACAATTAAAGTTGCGCATGGTAAATTGTTGTATGTCTACTTCGGGAATGGGAACTCATCATGGCCAGAAAAGGTGAGGAATTCATTCTGCAATGGTTATGATACTGTGTATGTATTATGTTTAGAAATTAAATATTGTCTACTCGAGAATTTGACATTACAGTATTCAGATGCAGTAGCCTACAAACGACAGTGGAAAAGGTGAACCGTCTGTTCTACCATTAAACTGTGCTTCGGATTGGGTAAAAAATAGCAAAATACTTGAAATAGCTTACAGTTGAAGTCGGAAGTTTACATATACTTACAGTGGGGGAAAAAAGTAGTTAGTCCAAATCAAATCAAATCAAATTGTATTGGCCACATGCGCCGAATACAACAGGTGCAGACATTACAGTGAAATGCTTACTTACAGCCTTTAACCAACAGTGCATTTATTTTTAACAAAAAAGTAAGTGTTGGGAAAAAAAGGGGGGTACCGGTGCAGAGTCAATGTGCGGGGGCACCGGCTAGTTGAGGTCGTTGAAGTAATATGTACATGTGGGTAGAGTTAAAGTGACTATGCATAAATAATTAACAGAGTAGCAGCAGCGTAAAAGGATGGGGTGGGGGGGCAGTGCAAATAGTCTGGGTAGCCATGATTAGCTGTTCAGGAGTCTTATGGCTTGGGAGTAGAAGCTGTTGAGAAGTCTTTTGGACCTAGACTTGGCACTCCGGTACCGCTTGCCGTGCGGTAGCAGAGAGAACAGTCTATGACTAGGGTGGCTGGAGTCTTTGACAATTTTGAGGGCCTTCCTCTGACACCGCCTGGTATAGAGGTCCTGGATGGCAGGAAGCTTGGCCCCAGTGATGTACTGGGCCGTACGCACTACCCTCTGTAGTGCCTTGCGGTCGGAGGCCAAGCAGTTGCCATACCAGGCGGTGATGCAACCAGTCAGGATGCTCTCGATGGTGCAGCTGTAGAATTATTTGAGGATCTGAGGACCCATGCCAAATCTTTTCAGTCTCCTGAGGGGGAATAGGCTTTGTCGTTTCCTCTTCACGACTGTCTTGGTGTGTTTGGACCATGATAGTTTGTTGGTGATGTGGACACCAAGGAACTCTCAACCTGTTCCACTACAGCCCCGTCGATGAGAATGGGGGCGTGCTCAGTCCTCTTTTTTTTCCTGTAGTCCACAATCATCTCCTTTGTCTTGGTCACGTTGAGGGAGAGGTTGTTATCCTGGCACCACACGGCCAGGTCTCTGACCTCCTCCCTATAGGCTGTCTCATCGTTGTCGGTGATCAGGCCTACCACTGTTGTGTCGTCGGCAAACTTAATGATGGTGTTGGAGTCGTGCCTGGCCATGCAGTCATGGGTGAACAGGGAGTACAGGAGGGGACTGAGCACGCACCCCTGAGGGGCCCCCGTGTTGAGGATCAGTGTGGCAGATGTGTTGTTACCTACCCTTACCACCTGGGGGCGGCCCGTCAGGAAGTCCAGGATCCAGTTGCAGAGGGAGGTGTTTAGTCCCAGGATCCTTAGGATGTGCTTCCCTTTGTAGTCTGTAATAGTTTTCAAGCCCTGCCACATCCGACGAGCATCAGAGCCAGTGTAGTACGATTCAATCTTAGTCCTGTATTGACTCTTTGCCTGTTTGATGGTTCGTCGGAGGGCATAGCGGGATTTCTTATAAGCGTCCGGGTTAGAATCCCGCTCCTTGAAAGCGGCAGCTCTACCCTTTAGCTCAGTGCGGATGTTTCCTGTAATCCATGGCTTCTGGTTGGGGTATGTACGTACGGTCACTGTGGGGACGACATCATCAATGCACTTATTGATGAAGCCAGTGACTGATGTGGTGTACTCCTCAATGCTATCTGAAGAATCCCGGAACATGTTCCAGTCTGTGCTAGCAAAACAGTCCTGTAGCTTAGCATCTGCGTCATCTGACCACTTTTTTTATTAACCGAGTCACTGGTGCTTCCTGCTTTAGTTTTTGCTTATAAGCAGGAATCAGGAGGATAGAGTTATGGTCAGATTTGACAAATGGAGGGCGAGGGAGAGCTTTGTATGCGTCTCTGTGTGTGGAGTAAAGGTGGTCTAGAGTTTTTTTCCCTCTGGTTGCACATTTAACATGCTGGTAGAAATTAGGTAGAACGGATTTAAGTTTCCCTGCATTAAAGTCCCCGGCCACTAGGAGCGCTGCATCTGGATGAGCAATTTCCGGTTGACTTATCGCCTTATACAGCTCATTCAGTGCAATCTTAATGCCAGCATTGGTTTGTGGTGGTAAATAGACAGCTATGAAAAATATAGATGAAAACTCTCTTGGTAAATAGTGTGGTCTACAGCTTATCATAAGATACTCTAACTCAGGCAAGCAAAACCTCGAGACTTCCTTAGTATTTGATTTTGTGCACCAGCTGTTGTTTACAAATATACACAGACCGCCACCCCTTGTCTTACCGGAGTCAGCCGTTCTATCCTGCCGATGTAGCGTATAGCCCGCTAGCTGTATGTTATCCATGTCGTCGTAAAGCCACGACTCGGTGAAACATAAGATATTACAGTTTTGAATGTCCCGTTGGTAGGATAACCGTAATCTTAGGTCATCCAATTTGTTCTCCAATGATTGAAGATTGGCTAATAGGATTGATGGGAGCGGCAGTTTACTCGCTCGCCGTCGGATCCTTACAAGGCACCCCGACCTACGTCCACGATATCTCCGTCTCTTCCTCATGCGAATGACGGGGATTTGGGCCTTGTCGGGTGTCTGTAGGATATCCTTTGCGGCCACCTCGTTGAAGAAAAAATCTTCGTACAATACGAGGTGAGTAATCGCTGTCCTGATATCCAGAAGCTCTTTTTGGTTATAAGAGACAATGGCAGAAACATTATGTACAAAATAAATTGCAAATAACGCAGAAAAACACACATGATAGTACAATTGGTTAGAGGGTTTTCAGCCACCAATTGTGCAAGTTCTCCCACTTAAAAAGATGAGAGAGGCCTGTAATTTTCATCATAGGTACACGTCAACTATGACAAACAAAATGAGGGAAAAAAAATCCAGAAAATCACATTGTAGGATTTTTTATGAATTTATTTGCAAATTATGGTGGAAAATAAGTATTTGGTCAATAACAAAAGTTTCTCAATACTTTGTTATATACCCTTTATTGGCAATGACACAGGTCACACGTTTTCTGTAAGTCTTCACAAGGTTTTCACACACTGTTGCTGGTATTTTGGCCCATTCCTCCATGCAGATCTCCTCTAGAGCAGTGATGTTTTGGGGCTGTCGCTGGGCAACACAGACTTTCAACTCCCTCCAAAGATTTTCTATGGGGTTGAGATCTGGAGACTGGCTAGGCCACTCCAGGACCTTGAAATGCTTCTTACGAAGCCACTCCTTCGTTGCCCGGGCGGTGTGTTTGGGATCATTGTCATGCTGAAAGACCCAGCCACGTTTCATCTTCAATGCCCTTGCTGATGGAACAAGGTTTTCACTCAAAATCTCACGATACATGGCCCGATTCATTATTTTCTTTACACGGATCAGTCGTCCTGGTCCCTTTGCAGAAAAACAGCCCCAAAGCATGATGTTTCCACCCCCATGCTTCACAGTAGGTATGGTGTTCTTTGGATGCAACTCAGCATTCTTTGTTCTCCAAACACGACGAGTTTAGTTTTTACCAAAAAGTTATAATTTGGTTTCATCTGACCATATGACATTCTCCCAATCCTCTTCTGGATCATCCAAATGCACTCTAGCAAACTTCAGACGGGCCTGAACATGTACTGGCTTAAGCAGGGGGACACGTCTGGCACTGCAGGATTTGAGTCCCTGGCGGCGTAGTGTGTTACTGATGGTAGGCTTTGTTACTTTGGTCCCAGCTCTCTGCAGGTCATTCACTAGGTCCCCCCGTGTGGTTCTGCGATTTTTTTTGTGATCATTTTGACCCCAAGGGGTGAGATCTTGCGTGGAGCCCTAGATCGAGGGAGATTATCAGTGGTCTTGTATGTCTTCCATTTCCTAATAATTGCTCCCACAGTTGATTTCTTCAAACCAAGCTGCTTACCTATCGCAGATTCAGTCTTCCCAGCCTGGTGCAGGTCTACAATTTTGTTTCTGGTGTCCTTTGACAGCTCTTTGGTCTTGGCCATAGTGGAGTTTGGAGTGTGACTGTTTGAGGTTGCGGACAGGTGTCTTTTATACTGATAACAAGTTCAAACAGGTGCCATTAATACAGGTAACGAGTGGAGGACAGAGGAGCTTCTTAAAGAAGAAGTTACAGGTCTGTGAGAGCCATAAATCTTGCTTGTTTGTAGGTGACCAAATACTTATTTTCCACCATAATTTGCAAATAAATTCAATAAAAATCCTACAATGTGATTTTCTGGATTTTTTTCTTCTCAATTTGTCTGTCATAGTTGATGTGTACCAATGATGAAAATTACAGGCCTCTCTCATCTTTTTAAGTGGGAGAACTTGCACAATTGGTGGCTTACTAAATACTTTTTTTTCCCCACTGTGGTTGGAGTCATTCAAACTCGTTTTTCAACCACTCCACAAATTTCTTGTTAACAAACTATAGTTTTGGCAAGTCGGTTAGGACATCTACTTTGTGCATGACACAAGTAATGTTTCCAACAATTGTTAACACACAGATTATTTCACTTATAATTCACTGTATCACAATTCCAGTGGGTCAGAAGTTTACATACTGTGCCTTTAAACAGCTTGGAAAATTCCAGAAAATGATGTCATGGCTTTAGAAGCTTCTGATAGGCTAATTGACATAATTTGAGTCAATTGGAGGTGTACCTGTGGATGTATTTCAAGGCCTACCTTCACAGTCAGTGCCTCTTTGCTTGACATCATGGGAAAATCAAAAGAAATCAGCCAAGACCTCAGAAAAGAAATTGAAGATCTCCACAAGTCTGGTTCATCCTTGGGAGCAATTTCCAAACGCCTGAAGGTACTGTCGTGTATTGAGATTATGACGTTGTTAATGTTTTAAGTGGAACCAGAGAGGACGTTAATTTTAGTATCAAGAGGGAATGTTTTAGTGTAACGCCACATACAACAGACAGGAAGTGTGTTGTAGACAGGGGATTGGACAGTAGAGGGAGCCACCCACATCTTGGGGAGATTATATATACTGGGGGAAAAACGAAGGAGAGGGCAGAGCGGCCATTCTGAGGCGTCGCTCTCCGGATGTCATGACCTCTGTCACTTATGCTGAAGCTTGTGATCTGAATAAACCTTATGATCAAAGTTCAGTATGAGCGGACTCCTTTGTTTATCAGCAATAATTGCCACCATTCACCCGATACGACAGTACCACGTTCATCTGTACAAACAATACTACGCAAGTATAAACACCATGGGACCACGCAGCCGTCATACCGCTCAGGAAGGAGATGTGTTCTGTCTCCTAGAGATTAACGTATTTTGGTGCGAAAAGTGCAAATCAATCCCAGAACAACAGCAAAGGACCTTGTGAAGATGCTGGTGGAAACAGGTACAAAAGTATCTATATCCACAGTAAAACAAGTCCTATATCGACATAACCTGAAAGGCCACTCAGCAAGGAAGATGCCACTGCTCCAAAAACCGCCACAAAACAGCCAGACTACGGTTTGCAACTGCACATGGGAACAAAGATTGAACTTTTTGGAGAAATATCCTCTGTTCTGATGAAACAAAAATAGAACTGTTTGGCCATAATGATCATCGTTATGTTTGGAGGAAAAATGGGGTAACTTCCAAGCTGAAGAACACCATCCCAACCGTGAAGCACGGGGGTGGCAGCATCATGCTGTGGGGGTGCTTTGCTGCAGGGGGGACTGGTGCACTTCACAAAATAGATGGCATCACGAGGAAGGACAATTATGTAGATATATTGAAGCAACACCTCAAGACAACAGTCAAGGAAGTTAAAGCTTGGTCGCAAATGGGTCTTCCAAATGGACAATGACCCCAAGCATACTTCCATAGTTGTGGCAAAATGGCTTAAGGACAACAAAGTCAAGGTATTGGAGTGGCCATCACAAAGCCCTGACCTCAATCCTATAGAACTTTTGTGGGCAGAACTGAAAAAGTGAGCAAGGAGGCCTACAAACCTGACTACTAATTGAGTGTATGTAAACTTCTGACCCACTGGGAATGTGATCAAAGAAATAAAATCTGAAATAAATCATTCTCTCTGTCACGCCCTGACTCAGGGGACGCTTATATGTTGAGTCAGGGTGTGTATATTCCTTGTTGTGTTTGGTCTTTGTTTGTCGATCTAGTATGTATGGTTCTATGTTGGCCAGTGTGGTTCCCAATCAGAGGCAGCTGTCGTTCGTTGTCTCTGATTGGGGACCATACTTAGGCAGCCTATTGGCACTAGTGGGTTGTGGGATCTTGTTCCGGTTAAGGTATGTTGTGTCGTCTACCTTGGACTTCACGTTTCGTTTAGTTTGTTGTTTTGTCGTTGTGTTTAATAGAAAATAAACATGTACGCATATCACGCTGCGCCTTGGTCTGTCCCGTCATTCAACGAACGTGACACTCTCTACTATTATTCTGACATTTCACATTCTTAAAATAAAGTGGTGATCCTAACTGACCTAAGACAGGGAATCTTTCCTAGGATAAAATGTCAGGAATTGTGAAAAAACTGAGATTAAATCTATTTGGCTAAGGTGTATGTGAACTTCCGACTTCAACTGTATTTAGCCTACTATTGTGAAGTGGGTCAAATTAAATGAGAGATGGGACTAATGATAGCCTATCCTAACTTGTTGTAGGCCGATAGGCATTTCGCGAATATGAAACAATCACAGTCAGAAAGGGTAGAATTTATTCTGCAATGATCATGGAAATGAAATAAAAAATTGGAAATGGATGCCTAGTTTTAATTATTTTAGAACGCAAAGATAAAAGAAATCGATTTTCTCTTCTCACTAACAGCAAATGATTGCATCTTGTTGTTATATTTAGCTACCTGTTTTTTTTTGTTATGAATAAGAGTGTCATCATATTTTCCTGCACAACTTTTGCCTTCTTGCAATGCAATACGTCAACCACTAGAAACTGTGCGTAGCCTACGCATGGTCATTTTTTGGAGGATAAGCACATTCTCAAGTCAAATTCAGCTTTTATAAATGGCAACTTTTGCATGAAAACTGGGCACGCATTTTTGGGGGCATATTCTGTGTATACACAATGTTTATAAATGAGGCCCGAGCACATCTCCACACCAGAGAAATCGTCCTTCCTTCACCAATTGAAGCTTATTCTCTGTCCACAGATGTTTGGTAGGCCTACGTAGAATGTCAATGTGAGAGGGAAATTGGAAATATAACATTTAGGGTTATGATACTTTATGGCGAAATGATCAATCCAGGAATATACTTGAACATACAGTTATTATGTGCATTTTTCACATAATTTTCCTTGATTTACTGATGTTGCTAGGCCTATTTGTTGTAAGATTATGTGTACGATTGTCTACATGATTTTCATCAAAGGTTATCTCATAGTCCACTGAGTTCCCACTCAATTAAAATTGACCACCAGCTCAAGAACATGCTTCATCTGAACTTTAAACACCTGTGACTTCATTTTTAAATACTGTGTCACGTTTCCTTACAAGAACAAGGAATTATTTGCATATCTCTTCCTGAGAAAAGGGTTTTTGTAGATGACAAGTATGTAGTGGTGTAATTGGCGTCAATATACAGTTTCCATAGACCCTATCTTGCCCATTGATTGTGTTACAGAAACAGTGCCTTGTTACCACACTGGCTGCCTAGGAAATAACCAGCCAAGGTTGACAAATAGCTTCAGTAGCTTGTGGTCTCTTGTTCTCCTTTCTGTCTTTGTGTGGACCTGCCCTTCACCTGACCTCACCCTGCACTGTAACAAATTGCTGTAAATTTAAAGCAAACAAATTTACAGTTAGCTACTGTAATTCTATATTACAGTACAGTACTGTAAAGAGCATTATGTGGGCTCACTGGCATTCCAATTTACAATAAAATGTTACAGTAAAGTAGTGTATTACTGTGAATTATGGTGCATTGCGGGAACATGTTGTGGGCGGGGAAATCATCTCTGGCTCATTAACATATTTTGATGCAGGCTTTGTAAGAGGCTATATTTGTTGCACCCCTTAGTGAGAATGCTGTACCCCACAGAATACAGTACCACACCATATTTTTTCAATCTAAAACCATTTTTTTGTAAATCTAAAGTAATTTACTGGCTACTGTGCTGCCCGTTATTTACTGTAATTCGGTACCACCCCACAGAATACAGTACCATACTGTATTTCTGGAATCTAAAAACCCTTTCCTGTAAATCTACAGTAAATTACTGGCTACTGTGATGCCAGTAATTTACTGTAATTCAGTACCACCCCACAGAATACAGTACCATACCGTATATGTTTTGGGGCGAGTGCCAAAAATCATTTGAACACTAGTGGGTGCATGGTATTGTTGTTTCTGGCTCATTAACATATGTTCAGACGTGCCTTGTAAGTGGCAATATTTGTTGTACCCGTTAGTGAGAGTGCTGTACCAATTTAACTGAAATGTGGTAGTAGTTCCCTATCAATTTAATGTGTATAGAGGACAGATCAGAGTGGCAGCAAGTTTTTTGCCAAGCCGTTTTGGTCTGTTTTGCCCTGTAATCATGGCCAGTTTGGAAGCCTTTGTGTAGGCCTAGAAGTGCAAGTGATATAAAAAAAAACAAATATTCATAAATATGCTGTAATATACAAATACCTAGCAGCCAACCTGCTTGCACCAATCCCATGTAATTACAGTAAAATACCAATATTACAATAACAGTAGCATTTACTTTCTTAAAGTATAGCAGGCTAATTTTACAGTATTGTACTGTATTGTTGCTCTGATATTACAGTAACTTAGAGAAAGTTAGTGGTAGGTTACTGTGAATATTACCGTATCATACTTTGCACTAGTCAGAGATGGGCAAAGATATATCAAAAGGTATCTTTTCACAAATACAAACTACTTTGAAGACCAATGTATCCGTAAATACAAAAACATTCTCAGTAACGGTTACAGAAATGTTTTACTTGCTATGACTGTGATATGTTTTTTTTTGTCAACCTTAGTTTAATGCACTGACTGTAGATCACTCTGGACAAGAGTGTCAGCTACATTACCAACATTTAAATATACAATTATAAACAAGAACATATCACAATCATAGCAAGTAAAAAGAATGTTACCATTACTGAGAATGTTGAAGTTAAGTGGGCTTGTGTTAGAAAACACAAAATACATGTATTCCAAAAAAACTGTTACAAAATACATTAATTGTGCTTCAGGCCAGTGAAATACAAATGACAAAATAGGTTTTGAAATACCTATATCAAATGCTTTTAACAGAAATACTGCACATAGTTGGCACAAGTTACCTACACTGTAAATCTACAACAGTTTAGTAACCACTGTACTTCCAGTAATGCACTGTGAATTCAAGAAATACAACATGTTGCTCTAGTCAGGTGTTACAATAATGTGTTGTACATTTGTGTTTCAGTAAAGGTCCTGTAAATCTACAGTAATTTACTGGCTTCTGTGCTGCCAGTATTTTACTGTACATTTACAGTAACCTACTGGCTACTGTACTGCCAGTAATTTATTGTAAAATTATAAGAAATGTTATACAGTGTGCTTTTGCTCTGTTTGTCTGTGCCTAAGCAGGTCACGGCTCAGTCAGCCAATAAAAGGTTAGGTAAGGTAGGGTAGAGATCCTGGTTCGAATCCAGGCTCTGTCATAGCCGGCCGCGACCGGGAGACCCATGGGGCGGCGCACAATTGGCCCAACGTCGTCTAGGGTAGGGGAGGGCATGGCCGGCAGGGGATGTAGCTCAGTTTGTAGAGCATGGCGTTTGCAACGCCAGGGTTGTGGGTTCGATTCCCACGGGGGGTATAAAAATAATGTATGCACTAACTGTAAGTCGCTCTGGATAAGAGCGTCTGCTAAATGACTTAAATGTAATGTAAATGTAAAGGTTAAGGGCTTGGTCCTCAGCAAACCCACACCACATTAATAATCTAAGAAGTTGATGCACATTAGACTTAACCAAGTAATGAAGTGAATGTCTATGGCTTCAACATGGCACTCTCATGGTCGGGATTATTTGCTGTATGAAAACCATAGACTGCAGTAATTTAAGGTTGATATTAATGCATGGTCTGTTGTACATATTTTTAGAAGGGCTAGGCCCCTTAACTGTTCAAATTTGTCCTGGGCCCCCTATTGGCTAACACCTGCCCTGGCAAGTGGTGACACATTGCCATGAGTGCTTGTGCTCTGAAGAGAATATCTCAATTTCAGCAATTGTTACAGGCAAGTCAATCAGGTAACTCAGAGGTGTCAAACATTCGTGCCATCGTTTGGTGCTTGCTACACAATGGGTTAATAAAGTAGTAGTAGTAGTATAGGAACAGTAGTACAGTAGTATTACATGCTTTATTGTTGGTGTTTTGCGATGATTATCATAAGATTATAACCCTTGGGATAGATTATTTAATCCAGATTTTGGCTTGATGGATAAAGGAAAAACTGTGGTATGGTGGAACTTATTGCAATTATGTTTATTTATTTATTCATGTGGGTTTTACTATTCAAACCCAGCGTTGAAATATGTCTGGTGTTAACCTTTGTGGCTGATATGATTCTCTACAGTCTGATCTTCTTCTTGCTACCACAGCATCCACAAAAGAACCTGGAGAAGGCAGCAGACAAGCGGGAGCCAAAGGAGGGCTTCTTGTGTTTCTCTGCCGCAGCTGAAACTACAGATCAACAAGAGATCAGTACTCTGACAGGCCTGTAATAGCTGTCATCTGTATTTAAATGGTACACAGCTTTACACAATTCCCCACAACGGATTTAACTGATTTCCACACAAAACTAAAAGGTAACCTGTAACCTGAGCATTTGTTATTTTAGGAAAACTTACCACGCAGGGGTGCCACTGAATTATTGAAGTTATTTCCTTTACGAGGCTTGGAAGATTTCTTCTGGCTTTTGTTCTGAAACTTCGCTGTCTTTGATAGAGTTTTAGGCACCTGTTAACCGCAGAGGCACAACATGACATTGACTTGACATGAATGTTTTGCTATAATGTATTTCTCTAATCAACTCATTGAAATGAAGATACGTCATTTCAATGTATTTTCATGTGTAATAGTCTGTGAGATAAAGTGATAATAGTGTTGCTACCTCAATGGGTGTCCCCTCAGCAGTCTGGCAGCAAGGGATGCAGCGCCACCCTTTGTGACCTGCTGCCCCTGTGCTGCTCTGAATCACAGCCATGTTCTGACGGTCAGCTGTTAATGCAGCATTGTTAGAAGAGCTGAGGTTTACCATCGTCTCCAGTGAGGCCAGTGAGGAGGCACCTGATGAGGCTTCTGCCTTGAAGGAAGCCTGGCTGGGATTGGACTGCCGGAAGGATGAGGTTCTGTGCTCTGTCTTGGCTGAGTCCACTGATTCAGCTCTGCACTCGTCCAGTTCCCCTGTCATCCAAGGGGAGTAGGGTTTCTTCTCACAGCCAGTGACATCAGATTCAAGAGAATACTTATACGAAGTCTCTGACATCATGTCCGGCATCATGCAATCTGGAGATGCACAACAGTTAAATCACAAAGAAAATTGGGTCTTTATGTCATGTTGATACCATCAATGATCTATTAATTCACTTATCTTAAAGAAATGTGACAGCGCTATGGTTGTGCACCATATAAATACCATGTTGTAAATGTCTGATTTTTTTTCCAATACAGCAAATCTGACTTACTAATCATCTTAGCTTTGTATGGACACTTTATGGACAGACCTATGTTGATTAAACCAAATATGCTTGTACAGATATCTTACCGTTGTTTGAAATACGTTCAACCTCATCATCATCCCAAGCATCTTGGAGATGTTCTTCAACTCTGGCAGCAGTCTGTTCAACCTCATCATCATCACAACCCTCTTGGAGAAGTTCTCCAACTCTGAAAATGAACATGTCAGATAGAAGACCATTGATGGTTTTTCTAGAGCTGGGCTTGACCACGCCCACTTCACCTGACTCTTGTGTGATTGTGGAGTCATCATCACTCTCCAGGCGTGCACTCCTGGCACGAGAGAGGGTGGGAGAGGCCACCCAGTTCCTCTCTTCCATGCAGCTGTAATCCTCCATGAAGGATTCCACAGGAGGGCTGTGTGGAACACTCAGGAAAGTCTCCAGAAGGTTCTTGACCGCCCCCTCCACAAAGCTGTAGAGGAGCTCAGTACAGAACTTTGTGAACAGGTCAAAGCCTCCACTCAGGTTGGTGACTGTCATGTCTGAGAAACACTTTCTTACTGACATCGTCTTCGCCATTTTGGACTCCAGGATCAGTCGCACCACGTGCAAGATCAGTTGCTCAGAGAAGCGGCGGAGGTTAGGGCTGCGAAGGAACCCTGCTAGGTCCTTGGAGTCCAGGAAGGCACGCATGGGGCACTGATACTGAGAGCCTCCCCTGGATGAGGTGGACCTTCTGTCCTTCATGGGATTCACCAGATCCACGATGGAGGAGAAGATAGAGGTGGCGGTTATGCTGGCCTCATAAGCGATGTCCTCATCACCTTGGAGGGAGATGTGGTTCTTATCCACAGCTATGTCTGAGGAACATCCTGGAGGCTCCATGGCTCTGTCTGGGATCAGCTCTGAGGTCTCCATGGTTACAGCTGGGATCAGCTCTGGGGTCTCCATGGTTCCATGTGGGATCTGCTCTGAGGTCTTCAGGGTGGAGTTGTCTCCCTGCACCACAGAAACCTGAGCATCCAGCATCAGCAGACTCTTCAGGGTCACCTTCACAGAGTTGACCAGGCTTTGGCTGATAGTCTTTTCCAACTCTGACCTTGCGACCTCTTTGGACTGAACAGCACCGATGGTGTCCTTTAGGCCGTGCAGAACAACAGACAAAATGTTGCTGGCTGCCAGGCTGGTAGTGGAAGTGAAGCGGCGAGAGCCTGGTGACACAGCTTCACACAGCTCTGTGGATCCAGAGGCTAAGTCCTCACCGCCCTCTGTGATGATCTCCTCCACAGCCATGATAATCCTCTGCTTCACCTCAGGAGTGAGGAGCTCGTCTGGACTACCAGAGAGGGAGGCAGCACTCTTCCCTGAAGTCTGTCTGCAGTGTGAGGAACATGACTGTCTTCCCTGTAGGAAGGTGATGCTGTGCTGCTCAGAGAGAGAGGGAGACCTGCCTGTCTCTTCCCCAGCGGTCAGGCAGCACTGGGACTTCTGACACAGCGGTGATGGAGGAGACAGTGTTCTGTCATCAGTGAAGCCTAGAGACTTGTCCTCCAATACAGAGAACCTGGTGTTGCTGTACGCGCTGGTCACCGTGTCTGAGCAAATACGGCTGATGTGCTCGTCTGAGAGGAAAAACCCTGGGTTGATTCTCTGCCCAATGTCAACTATCTCCAAGGGACTCTGACTGTCAGAGCTTTCTCTATCTGCAGCTACAGCAGGATTCAACACCATGGGGATGTTCTTGAGAATGCCTGAGAGAAGAGCCCTCATCCCAGGGTCGCTAGTGTCTACTGATGTCATAGTCCAGACCCCTTGTAGAACCACAGCCACCACCCTGCTGGCCATGTGTTCTAACTCAGCATCCGTCCTCACCTCTCCACCTAACAGGGATCCAAGGGGCCGCCCCCCCAGAAGGCGACCAGTAGCATCACCCTGGCCTGTGAGGAAGCTGGACATTTTGGGGATGATTCTCGGTCTCATTGGGGAGGCACCAGAGTGTGGAGGTGTTGATGTTGATATTGATGGGGCCTGTAGCAGCGAGCCCTCTGATGGGGACCTTCTCTGTGGATCCTGCTTAGTGCTAGAGGAGGATCTGCTTCTCAGAGCTTTGCACAGGGAGATGGCAGGGAGGAGAACTTCAGTGGTGACAGTCAACACCCAGTCGATGATGCCATCTGAGGCGTGACTCAGGTCCTCCAAACTAATCTGAATTTTGAAGAAAGGAGAAAATCAAAACATTTCAGTAGAGGTTCCTTTTTAACAAATGTATTGTTGAATCAATTCATAATTTGACAACGCTTTAGTCGGCAATGAGACACAGGGTAACCATTTTCAATGTGACTGAAAGGAGAGTTACAGAAATCTCTGATCTTATACTAATAACTAATCCCTTAAAGGGGCAATCAGCCGTAGAAACTATAACAAAACGGAATGCCCCTGTTTCAGTAAAAAGCTGAGGGATGGGTTTGGAGAAATGTAACCACTCTCAAATTCATAAATAGAGGATGCCAAGGACTGACCATCCATGATATCAAGACTATAGTTTTAACCATGTTTTGAGGCTGTTTGTTTACATTTACTTTGTTTACAAACATTAGAGTAAAACAAGTTTATATCTTGGGTTCTGATGGTGTACGACAGTCGAAATAAGCTCATGAGGCATTTATAACTTATCTTCTTCAAGATCAATGGGTACATATCATTAATTTATACGTCCACAAATAGATGTAGCACCAGCTGATTGCCTCTATAAACTCTACATAATGGTTAGACTCACCACACCATGTAGACATTCATTCACGATCCTCCGTTCTCTAAGATTGTCAACAGGGAAATGATGTAGTTATAACATACAGTAGGGTGACATGATTTCCTGTACTTTGTTCATTTGTAACACATTTCACATTAGGCTTCTTATTGTATTAAATTGAATTAAAATACTATTTTTTTAATCAGGGGACTTCTTTTGTGGAGTGGTTATATACAAGAGAAAACGACACTTAAAAATCAACAACTGTTAAGACATACAGTACCAGTCAAAAGTTTGGACACATGTACTCATTCAAGGGTTTTTCTTTATTATTACTATTTTCTACATTGTAGAATAATAGTGAAGACATCAAAACTATGGAATAACACATATGGAATCATGTAGTAACCAAAAGTGTTAAACAAATCAAAATATGTTTGAGATTTGAGATTCTTCATAGTAGCCACCCATTGCTTTGATGACAGCTTTGTACACTTGGCATTCTCTCAACCAGCTTCATGAGGTAGTCACCTGGAATTTATTTCAATTAACAGGTGTGCCTTGTTAAAAGTTAATTAATACGTTTGAGCCAATCAGTTGTGTTGTGACAAGGTAGCCACCCTTTGCCTTGATGACAACTTTGCACACTCTTGGCATTCTCTCAACCAGCTTCACCTGGAATGCTTTTCCAACAGTCTTGAAGGAGTTCCCACATATGCGTAGCATATGACAGTGTCACAAGCAAAGCACCCTCACACCATAACACCTCCTCCTCCATGCTTTACGGTGGGAACTACACATGCGGAGATCATCAGTTCACCCACACGTGTCTAACAAAGACACGGCGGTTGGAACCAAATATCTCACATTTTGACTCCAGACCAAAGGACAAATTTCCACCGGTATAATGTCCATTGCTCGTGTTTCTTGGTCCAAGCAGATCTCTTTTTCTTATTGGTGTCCTTTAGTAGTGGTTTCTTTGCAGCAATTCGACCGTGAAGGCCTGATTCACACAGTCCCTTCTGAACAGTTGATGTTGAGATCTGTGTCTGTGACTTGAACTCTGTGAAGCATTTATTTGAGCTGCAATTTCTGAGGCTAGTAACTCTAATGAACTTATCCTCTGCACCAGAGGTAACTCTGGGTCTTCCACATTTTGATTTGTTTAACACTTTTTGGGTTACTATATGATTCCAAATGTGTTATTTTATAGTTTTGATGTCTTCACTATTATTCTACAATGTAAAAAATAGTAAAAATAAAGAACAACCCTTGAATGAGTAGGTGTGTCCATACTTTTGACTGGTAGTGGACATACACTGTAACTGAACTTACTCAGCAGACAGTTTCTGTAGTGCACTGAAGCCCTGTTGGGAGCGCTGTTTGCTGGGTTTCTGAGGACGCTGCTCTCCACTGACTCTGGATCCTGAGGTCACTGCAGCCTGACTTGTCTCCCTACAGCCAGAGGAACAGGAGGAAGCCTGGAGATGGACAGTATCATCACTCACATTGCATCCCAAATGGCACCCTATTCACTGCTTTTGTCCAGGCAAGGGTTCAAAAGTAGTCAGGCCCTAGTCAAAAGCAGTGCTCTATATAGTGAATAGGGTGCCATTTTAGAAAAAAAAAACTATTTGCAGGGTATATAAGTTACATTTCTCAGTCCAGTCAAGTAACCCAACACTTACTTTAATGGGCAAAGGGTCAGAAAACTGCCAGTTGTATTTGAGTAAAGTGATGAGAGAGATCATGTGCTGTCAATTACCTGATAAATAGCCAGATTACAAAAGCATACATCTGCTGTTACAACAATCAAACATTGTGGGCTACTTACAGTTCTATTCTGGTCCTCCAGCCCTAACACGTTAGGGTTTGAATCCATCATACACGCACCTGGAAGCTAAAAACAACAGAACGTCATTCATCATAATCTCATAATTCATAATTATTATTACTCATGAGTTCTCTTGAATTTCTTACTTCAGTTGTTGATCCAAGCACTTAAAAATATACTTAAAATATACGAATCCACAACAACCTACAGATCTGCCGATGTGAGTAAAGTGATTGATAAACCTATTTTAGAATACAGTTAATGTCACTAGAACTATAATTATATTTCTATGGCAATTGCCTTTGTGACGTCACTGTTTAAAACCCATGTGTTGGTCCCGTGCGTTCGCATTGATGTTGTGAGTAGCTTGCTGTCCATAACACGGACAATGAAATTGTGCCAGTGTGAACCCATTAGGGAAATCAATCACCTACCTTCAAGTCACAAAATGTTCCGTTTCTCAGTTTAGTTTCTCATGATTCACTACTCAAATATTCCCTTATCTCCACTAGATGGAGGCAAAGCTTTGAAGTAAATTTGCCTGTGGCGCGCAGACTAGATTTATATCACATGTTCTGTCTGATATCTGAATAATTACACACGTCAGCGTACAAAAACAACAACTGAAAACCTATACCGTAACACTTCCTTTTAAGGGTCCTTGTTGCAGTGTAATTACATGTGTAACTACACTGTAACAAGTATTGTAGTTAACTGTATCAACTCATAGTTGCAGTGTAATAACAACATGTAGCTGGTAGTAATTACGGTCTGTAATGACAGAAGTGTAACAACGAATGCTTGATACCATGCTTGTTACAAATGGGCAGGTTTCCACTAAATTCACCAATTTATTGTTTCGTTTCTTCTCAGCTGCCTCAGACTCATTAACAAAGGTTGGGATCCCTTGTGGATGCACTGGGTGTCTGAGAGATTATAGCCTACACTCTAAAAATTAGGGGTTCAACAAGGGTTCTTCTAAGATCTTCAAAGTTCTTTGAAGAACCTTAGGGTTCTTGGCACTGGAAATTGCACCCAAAAGGTTCTTCCAAGAACTCCATAGGAGGTGGGGTTCATCGAGGAACCTCCTTAGTTGGTGAGGGTTCTTGCAGGAACCTCTGCCCAACTGAAACATTTGGATTTGAATTTGAAAGGACAGCAGGTGCAGGCACTTAACTGAAAAATGTAAAGATCTCCTCAATTTAAGGTAAGGTTTATCTAAATTGATATTGTTTTCTGATGACACTATCCATTTTTTCATATTTGTGCAAATCTTTCTAAAACAGAAAATGGGCAGAATTCAATGGATATCAATCAACAAAGAGGTAAGAATATGTACTGTAGGCTATAAGAATATGTTGAAGGCTAGCTGTATTGGGTGCAGATGACTGAACTGCTCACTTTTGTGTCTGTGTCTGCAGGTATACAGACGAGGAGGTATGTCAATTGGTATTAGTATGTTATGCAGATCACATATACCATCCTCCTCCCTTACCTCTACAATGAATAGCCCATAGTCCTCTACATTATGGACAAGGTATGTGTATGAAAAACATTATTAAAACAGATTTTTTTCCATTCACATTTACCACAAAAACCAAGGTATGAATAATGTTGTGTGCATGTTTTGTTAATCATTTGTATAACTACTCTTTTTAGGATTCACAGACTTCACCCTCCCTACACCTCTGATGAATATAACAGGAAACCTGTTCGATCACCATGCACTGCAAAATCGTTCTGGCTATGGATACAGAGATCATCAACACATGCACATCAACACGCCAGAGGATAAAACTAATTGGACTTGGGGCTCTGCTGGGAGTTTACCTCATATTTAGATTTTTTTATTCTGCTTTTCCACTAAAATCATAATAAACACTGACAACTAAAATCTTGTGTTATTGTTGTTATTGTTAAGCGTATTATTAATAATAATATTAATAGGGGAGGGGGGGCGTAGTTCAAAAATGAACCCCAAAATGTTCTTCAAAAGGTTCTTTGAGGATCCATTAAAAGGGGTTCTTTAAAGAACACTTTTAAAGAGTTATTTGAAGAACTTATAGGGCTCCCCCACAGTTTCAATTTGAAGAATACCTAAAGGATCCTCCAGGAACCTTTACTTTTTAGAGTGTATGTTTAATAACAGTGTGTTATATGTGAAAATGTGATCGTATTTTAATGTTTAAGGACTCTTGGAAGATTGGCCCAAATGAGGACTAAAAGAGATCCTAATAAAATAAAATAAAATCAATCCCCAGATTGCTCAGCTTGGGCAGCAGCCAGCTCTAGGAAGGGTCTTGGTGGTTCCAAACTTCTTCCATTTAAGAATGATGGAGGCCACTGTGTTCCTGGGGACCTTCAATGCTGCAGAAATGTTTTGGTACCCTTCCCCAGATCTGTGCCTCGACACAATCCTGTTTTGGAGCTCTACGGACAATTCCTTCGACCTCATGGCTTGGTTTTTGCTCTGACATGCACTGTCAACTGTGATACCTTATATAGACAGGTGTGTGTCTTTCCAAATCATGTCCAATCAATAGAATTTACCAAAGGAGGACTCCAATCAAGTTGTAGAAACATCTCAAGGATGATCAATGGAAACAGGATGCACCTGAGTCTCATAGCAAACGGTCTGAATACTTTTTTCGCTTTCTCATTATGGGGTATTGCGTGTAGATTGCTGAGGATTTGTATTCATTTAATCCATTTTAGAATAAGGCTGTGGAAAAAGTCAAGTGGTCTGAATTCTTTCTGAAGGCACTTTATTTACCATTTTCCGAATAATAAATATTTATCGGAGAATACACACCAATACAGCACTATGAATACATTCAGAGGGTAGCTGGTTTCTGTATTACAGTCCTACCAAGTATTCATATCACTGACAGACTTTTACGAGCTGTTTTGACTGTAACACCAATTGGTGTTTTTAAATCATTGATGAAGGATTTTGAGGCTGATTCCTTAACCTGTCAATGTTTTTAAATTGCTATTTTATGATTTTGTTAAACTCCTGTGATTTCTATGGATGTTTACTAGATTACTTGCAGTTTTTCATGTTGTCTGTCTGTACAGTGGCTTGCGAAAGTATTCACCCCCCTTGGCATTTTTCCTATTTTGTTGCCTTACAACCTGGAATTAAAATGGGTTTTGGGGGGTGTTTCTATCATTTCATTCACACAACATGCCTACCACTTTGAAGATGCCAAATATTTTTTAATGTGAAACAAACAAGAAATAAGACAAAAAAACATACAACTTGAGCGTGCATAACTATTCACCCCCCCAAAGTCAATACTTTGTAGAGCCACCTTTTGCAGCAATTTTCAGCTGCAAGTCTCTTGGGGTATGTCTCTATAAACTTGGCAAGCTCAATTTTAGTCTCATCTGACGAGAGTACCTTCTTCCATATGTTTGGGGAGCCTCCCACATGCCTTTTGGCGAACACCAAACGTGTTTGCTTATTATTTTCTTCAAGCAATGGCTTTTTTCTGGCCACTCTTCCATAAAGCCCAGCTCTGTGGAATGTACGGCTTAAAGTAGTCCTATGGACAGATACTCCAATCTCCACTGTGGAGCTTTGCAGCTCCTTCAGGGTTATCTTTGGTCTCTTTGTTGCCTCTCGGATTAATGCCTTCCTTGCCTGGTCCATGAGTTTTGGTGGGCGGCCATCTCTTGGCAGGTTTGTTGTGGTCCCATATTCTTTCCATTTTTGAATTATGGATTTAATGGTACTCAGTGGGATGTTCAAAGTTTCGGATATTTTTTTATAACCCAACCCTGATCTGTACTTCTCCACAACTTTGTCCCTGACCTGTTTGGAGAGCTCCTTGTTCTTCATGGTGCCGCTTGCTTGGTGGTACCCCTTGCTTAGTGGTGTTGCAGACTCTGGGGCCTTTCAGAACAGATGTATATATATATGTGACAGATCATTTGACACTTAGATTGCACACAGGTGGACTTTATTTAACTAATTATGTGACTTCTGAAGGTAATTGGTTGCACCAGATCTTATTTAGGGGCTTCATAGAAAAGGGGGTGAATACATATGCACGCACCACTTTTCCGTTAGTTATGTTTTAGAATTTTTTGAAACAAGTTTTTTTTTTCATTTCACTTCACCAATTTTGACTATTTTGTGTATGTCCATTACATGAAATCCAAATAAAAATCCATTTAAATTACAGGTTGTAATGCAACAAAATAGGAAAAACGCCAAGGGGGATGAATACTTTTGCAAGGCACTGCAATGAATTGGTACTGCCTATCTTGTAAAAGAGATTTCAAATCTCAATGAGCCCTTCCTGGTTAAATAAGGGTTAAATTAAATTAAAATATATCTAAGGTAACTTTGATTTTGTACACGGTCATACTTAGTTATAACCAGTTATAACCATTGGCACGTACATAAGGTGCTGTATCTCTGTAGGTGATCTGTCTATCTCGTCAAAATCACTCCAATAGGTCCATCTAAGGATATTTATAACTTAACATTATGTCTTCAGAGAAACATGGATTCAAATAAATACTTTTTTAGATTTGCCTTAGAATAACTACTTTTTGGAGACTATAATACACAACACTCAATGAAATCAAATTGTATTTGTCACATGCGCCGAATACAACAGGTGTAGACCTTACCGTGAAATGCTTACTTACAAGCCCTTAACCAACAATGTAGTTCAAGAAATAGAGTTAAGAAAATATTTACTAAATAAACTAAAGTAAAAAATACAATAAAAAGTAACACAATACAATAACAATAACAAGGTTATATACAGGGGGTAGCGGTACCGAGTCAATGTGCGGGGATACAGGTTAGTCTAGGTAATTTGTACATGTAGGTAGGGGTAAAGTGACTATGCATAGATAATAAACCACGAGTAGCAGCAGTGTCAAAACAAATGGTGGGTGGGTGGGGGGGGGGGGTGTCAATGTAAATAGTCTGGGTGGCCATTTGATCAACTGTTCAGCAGATTTATGGCTTGGGGGTAGAAGCTGTTAAGGAGCCTTTTGGACCTAGACTTGGCGCACCGGTACCGCTTGCCATGCGGTAGCAGAGAGAACAGTCTATGACTTGGGTGACTGGAGTCTTTGACAATCTTTGTGGCCTTCCTGTAGATTCAGAGTCTACCTGAGTTCTTTGACAATCTTTGTGGCCTTCCTGTAGATTCAGAGTCTACCTGAGTTCTGTATTGCATTTCTATCAAGTATTTATACCATTGGCAGATGTTGTATACCATTGATAGATTTTAGATGCACAAAAAATAAGGTGATTTTGGTTTTGGTACACAGTCATACAATACGTGGTATAGAAAAGTGCAATATAGGCGAGTACATGGGGAGCTATATCTCAGTAGATAATCTGTCTATCTGGTCAAAATCACTGATACAGGCCCCCCTCCACCCTCTGGTGTAATGGATAAGTTGTTATTATGTCTCCAGAGAAACCCATACTGAACAAAAATATAAACGCAACATGCAACAATTTCAAAGATTTTAATGAGCTACAGTTCATATTAGGAAATCAGTCAATTGAAATAAATTCATTAGGCCCTAATCTACGGATTTCACATGACTGGGCAGGGGTGCAGCCATGGGTGGGCCTGGAAGGGCATAGGCCCACCCACTGGGGAGCCAGGCCCAGCCAATCAGAATATGTCGTCCCCCCCCCCTCAGACAATACCGCAGGTGAAGAAGCCGGATGTGGGGGTCCTAGGGCTGGCGTGGTTACACGTGGTCTGTGGTTGTGAGGCCGGTTGGACCTAATGCAAAATTCTCTAAAATGACGTTGGAGGCAGTTTATGGTAGAGAAATGAATATTCAATTCTCTGGCAACAGTTTTTGGCTGGGGTCAAAATGACCCCGATGGACAAAACAGAAACAGAAATTCATACAGAAACACTAAACAATGATTTAGATTTGTTAAGAACAAGTCGATTGACAAAGTCATGAAAACATGGAAGAATTGAATGAACCACCTTTGGGCTATGAAAAAGAAAAAGACCCCAGTCGGTTGTTTGATGGTTAAAGTGATCAATTGATTGCCCCTTCACTGTTTGATGCTCTTCTGTCACGATCGTTGATTGATGAAGCGGACCAAGGCGCAGCGTGATAAGCGTACATTATTTTATTAAGTACACACACCCGAACAAAATAACAAAACGAACGATAAGTGAAGTCCTGAGGTTACAAACACAAACCTTAACGGAACAAGATCCCACAAATAACCAGGTGCCAACAGGCTGCCTAAGTATGGACCCCAATCAGAGACAACGAACTACAGCTGCCTCTAATTGGGAACCACCCTGGCCAACATAGATCTACATGATCTAGAAAACTAACACAGACAAACTAAACAATGAAAATCCACACCCTGGCTCAACATTTAAAAGTCCCCAGAGCCAGGGCATGACATCTTCACACACTGCATCATTGGCGGTTCCTCAACTGGGGCCTACTTTTATAACCATGGTGTAAATTTAACACAAAATATCAAAAATATTGAGATCTATAAACTTGGCGCAAACCATACATACACGTTTCCCATTATAAATCAGACCTGTCGTAAAACTGTGCACACGTGAACGTTTACTGCGCCTGACAAACACACATCATTCACCTTTTATGATGACAATAATGCCATTATTTGCTGTATAGTTTGGAAGTATTGGAATTACGCCTCGATCACACCAACAGTACCTTTGCGCAAAATGGTACGCAGCATCATCTGGATATGTGTGCAACAAAAGTTCAACATTCACCTTCTGCTACCATTTCTGTCAAGCCGTCTAGCATGCAGTTTGACAATTTATGCACCACACCGAACGCACGGCAATTGCCTCTGCAACGCAATGATGCAAGGCAAACGCAGCATTCCATTGGTTTTCTCTATCGGTGTGATCGAGGCGTTAGGCCAAGACAGTAGGCCTATCTAAAGGAAATAGCAATGGCGAACTTTATCAAATGTTTTTGGAGGTGTAGACAGAATGTTTTCTTTTGCAGTGACATTTGCGGTATCTGACCGTTTCTGAAAGACAACAACAATTGCAAATTGTTGTGGATCTGTAAACATATCCTTTGAATTCAATAATGTTTTACATTTACTTTTTCCCGGACCAAATATGCTGCACTGCCTGTGAATTCTGAAACGGTGTCTACTCAAAAAAAGTCTACAGTAGGCCTACTTACAGTGGTAACCTACACACTTCAATGCAAAATATCAACTGTCCGTTCACCTGAGAAATTCTACTCTATGTTAGCCTATAAACCGCATGGTTATCTAATAAGCACAATTAAAGTTGCGCATGGTAAATTGTTGTATGTCTACTTCGGGAATGGGAACTCATCATGGCCAGAAAAGGTGAGGAATTCATTCTGCAATGGTTATGATACTGTGTATGTATTATGTTTATAAATTAAATATTGTCTACTCGAGAATTTGACATTACAGTATTCAGATGCAGTAGCCTACAAACGACAGTGGAAAAGGTGAACCGTCTGTTCTACCATTAAACTGTGCTTCGGATTGGGTAAAAAATAGCAAAATACTTGAAATAGCTTATCTACAGTTAAAGTCGGAAGTTTACATACACTTAGGTTGGAGTCATTAAAACTTGTTTTTCAACCACTCCACAAATTTCTTGTTAACAAACTATAGTTTTGGCAAGTCGGTTAGGACATCTACTTTGTGCATGACACAAGTAATGTTTCCAACAATTGTTTACAGACAGATTATTTCACTTATAATTCACTGTATCACAATTCCAGTGGGTCAGAAGTTTACATACTGTGCCTTTAAACAGCTTGGAAAATTCCAGAAAATGATGTCATGGCTTTAGAAGCTTCTGATAGGCTAATTGACATAATTTGAGTCAATTGGAGGTGTACCTGTCGATGTATTTCAAGGCCTACCTTCACAGTCAGTGCCTCTTTGCTTGACATCATGGGAAAATCAAAAGAAATCAGCCAAGACCTCAGAAAAATAATTGTAGACCTCCACAAGTCTGGTTCATCCTTGGGAGCAATTTCCAAATGCCTGAAGGTACCACGTTCATCTGTACAAACAATAATACGCAAGTATAAACACCATGGGACCACGCAGCCGTCATACCGTTCAGGAAGGAGATGTGTTCTGTCTCCTAGAGATTAACGTATTTTGGTGCGAAAAGTGCAAATCAATCCCAGAACAACAGCAAAGGACCTTGTGAAGATGCTGGAGGAAACAGGTACAAAAGTATCTATATCCACAGGAAAACAAGTCCTATATCGACATAACCTGAAAGGCCACTCAGCAAGGAAGATGCCACTGCTCCAAAACCGCCACAAAAAAGCCAGACTACGGTTTGCAACTGCACATGGGAACAAAGATCGAACTTTTTGGAGAAAAGTCCTATGGTCTGATGAAACAAAAATAGAACTGTTTGGCCATAATGATCATCGTTATGTTTGGAGGAAAAATGGGGTAACTTGCAAGCCGAAGAACACCATCCCAACCGTGAAGCACGGGGGTGGCAGCATCATGCTGTGGGGGTGCTTTGCTGCAGGGGGGACTGGTGCACTTCACAAAATAGATGGCAACATGAGGAAGCAAAATTATGTAGATATATTGAAGCAACACCTCAAGACAACAGTCAAGGAAGTTAAAGCTTGGTCGCAAATGGGTCTTCCAAATGGACAATGACCCCAAGCATACTTCCAAAGTTGTGGCAAAATGTCTTAAGGACAACAAAGTCAAGGTATTGGAGTGGCCATCACAAAGCCCTGACCTCAATCCTATAGAACATTTGTGGGCAGAACTGAAAAAGCGAGCAAGGAGGCCTGCAAACCTGACTACTAATTGAGTGTATGTAAACTTCTGACCCACTGGGAATGTGATGAAAGAAATACAATCTGAAATAAATCATTCTCTCTACTATTATTTTGACATTTCACATTCTTAAAATAAAGTGGTGATCCTAACTGACCTAAGATAGGGAATCTTTCCTAGGATTAAGTGTCAGGAATTGTGAAAAAACTGAGTTTAAATCTATTTGGCTAAGGTGTATGTTAACTTACGACTTCAACTGTATTTAGCCTACTATTGTGAAGTGGGTCAAATTAAATGAGAGATGGCACTAATGATAGCCTATCCTAACTTGTTGTAGGCCGATAGGCATTTCGCGAATATGAAACAATCACAGTCAGAAAGTGTGGAATTTATTCTGCAATGATCATGGAAATGAAATAAAAAATAGGAAATGGATGCCTAGTTCTAATTATTTTAGATCGCAAAGATAAAATAAATCGATTTTCTCTTCTCACTAACAGCAAATGATTGCATATTGTTGTTATATTTAGCTACCTGTTTGTTTTGTTATGAATAAGAGTGTCATCATATTTTCCTGCACAACTTTTGCCTTCTTGCAATGCAATACGTCAACCACTAGAATCTGTGCACAGCCTACGCATGGTCGTTTTTTGGAGGATAAGCACATTCTCAAGTCAAATTCAGCTTTTATAAATGGCAACTTTTGCATGAAAACTGGGTACGCATTTTTGGGGGCATATTCTGTGTATACACAATGTTTATAAATGAGGCCCGAGCACATCTGCACACCAGAGAAATCGTCCTTCCTTCACCAATTGAAGCTTATTCTCTGTCCACAGATGTTTGGTAGGCCTACGTAGAATGTCAATGTGAGAGGGAAATTGGAAATATAACATTTAGCGTTATGATACTTTATGGCGAAATGATCAATCCAGGAATATACTTGAACATACAGTTATTATGTGCATTTTTCACATAATTTTCCTTGATTTACTGATGTTGCTAGGCCTATTTGTTGTAAGATTATGTGTACGATTGTCTACATGATTTTCATCAAAGGTTATCTCATAGTCCACTGAGTTCCCACTCATTTAAAATTGACCACCAGCTCAAGAACATGCTTCATCTGAACTTTAAACACCAGTGACTTCATTTTTAAATACTGTATCACGTTTCCTTACAAGAACAAGGAATTATTTGCATATCTCTTCCTGAGAAAAGGGTTTTTGTAGATGACAAGTATGTAGTGGTGTAATTGGCGTCAATATACAGTTTCCATAGACCCTATCTTGCCCATTGATTGTGTTACAGAAACAGTGCCTTGTTACCACACTGGCTGCCTAGAAAATAACCAGCCAAGGTTGACAAATAGCTTCAGTAGCTTGTGGTCTCTTGTTCTCCTTTCTGTCTTTGTGTGGACCTGCCCTTCACCTGACCTCACCCTGAACTGTAACACATTTAATGTGTATAGAGGACAGATCAAAGTGGCAGCAAGTTTTTTGCCAAGCCGTTTTGGTCTGTTTTGCCCTGTAATCATGGCCAGTTTGGAAGCCTTTGTGTAGGCCTAGAAGTGCAAGTGATATAAAAAAACAAATATTCATAAATATGCTGTAATATACAAATACCTAGCAGACAACCTGCTTGCACGAATCCCATGTAATTACAGTAAAATACCAATATTACAATAACAGTAGCATTTACTTTCTTAAAGTATAGTAGGCTAATTTTACAGTATTGTACTGTATTGTTGCTCTGATGTTACAGTAACTTAGAGAAAGTTAGTGGTAGGTTACTGTGAATATTACCGTATCATACTTTGCACTAGTCAGAGATGGGCAAAGATATATCAAAAGGTATCTTTTCACAAATACAAACTACTTTGAAGACCAATGTATCCATAAATACAAAAACATTCTCAGTAACGGTTACAGAAATGTTTTACTTGCTATGACTGTGATATGTTTTTTTTTGTCAACCTTAGTTTAATGCACTGACTGTAGATCACTCTGGACAAGAGTGTCTGCTAAATTACCAACATTTAAATATAAAAATTATAAACAAGAACATATCACAATCATAGCAAGTAAAAAGAATGTTACCATTACTGAGAATGTTGAAGTTAAGTGGGCTTGTGTTAGAAAACACAAAATACATGTATTCCAAAAAAACTGTTACAAAATACATGAATTGTGCTTCAGGCCAGTGAAATACAAATGACAAAATAGGTATTGAAATACCTATATCAAATGCTTTTAACAGAAATACTGCACATAGTTGGCACAAGTTACCTACACTGTAAATCTACAACAGTTGAGTAACCACTGTACTTCCAGTAATGCACTGTGAATTCTAGAAATACAACATGTTGCTCTAGTCAGGTGTTACAATAATGTGTTGTAAATTTGTGTTTCAGTAAAGGTCCTGTAAATCTACAGTAATTTACTGGCTTCTGTGCTGCCAGTATTTTACTGTACATTTACAGTAACCTACTGGCTACTGTACTGCCAGTAATTTATTGTAAAATTATAAGAAATGTTATACAGTGTGCTTTTGGTCTGTTTGTCTGTGCCTAAGCAGGTCAAGGCTCAGTCAGCCAATAAAAGGTAGGTAAGGTAGGGTAAAGGTTAAGGGCTTGGTCCTCAGCAAACCCACCCACACATTAGTAATCTATGAAGTTGATGCACATTAGACCAAGTAATGAAGTGAATGTCTATGGCTTCAACATGGCACTCTCAAGGTCGGGATTATTTGCTGTATGAAAACCATAGACTGCAGTAATTTAAGGTTGATATTAATGCATGGTCTGTTGTACATATTTTTAGAAGGGCTAGGCCCCTTAACTGTTCAAATTTGTCCTGGGCCCCCTATTGGCTAACACCTGCCCTGGCAAGTGGTGACACATTGCCATGAGTGCTTGTGCTCTGAAGAGAATATCTCAATTTCAGCAATTGTTACAGGCAAGTCAATCAGGTAACTCAGAGGTGTCAAACATTCGTGCCATCGTTTGGTGCTTGCTACACAATGGGTTTATAAAGTAGTAGTAGTAGTAAAGGAACAGTAGTACAGTAGTATTACATGCTTTATTGTTGGTGTTTTGATATGATTATCATAGGATTATAACCCTTGGGATAGATTATTTAATCCAGATTTTGGCTTGATGGACGTTCATTTATTATACATGTATATGTACAGAATGTGTGCTTTCATATCCATCTGTGTTCCCGTCTACTTTCTCTACCACAGTTAGAATACAACAGAGCACAATCAGACCCGGCGCCAGGATAGAGTGACTAAGGAGGCAGTTGAAATCAATGAGGGGGCACAATTTTTTCGGGTTCTTGCATTGGAATTATATTGAATTTTGCTAATATCAGGCTATACCACAATAAACATAAAGTTCAAATGCCGAGATTCCGAGATCATTGAGTGCTTTTGAAGTGACAGGTTGGTGTGAAATTCTTAGCCTAACTCTGCTATACTGTATCAGCACAATGGACAGCATAAGGCAGTTTTGGTAATGAATATAGGCTATAAGATAGATAGGGTAATTCACCTATTACAAACAGCCTACGTGAATGCAGGCGTAAACACTGCTGTCTTACCAAAATAATGCAAAGTTAAATGTTGAAAGTAGTAGCCTAGTTATTCATGCATGCAAACAAAAATACTGAATAACACTTTGGCTTAGAATACCAACTCAACTGCGAATGAGAATGAATGAATGCGAACAGAACAAAACAGCGGTATCAAGTAGTAGGCCTTGTAAACAAAATATCAGATCTATAAAGACATGACACAATCTATATTTAGGCTAGCTACATTAACATTAAGCAAACGCAGTAAACAAAAGGCGAATGGTTTAATCTTTTTCACATATAGAAAGTCGGCTCTCTGGGCCTCCACCAGTTGGCTGTTGCGTTCACTGAATCGTTCTGACATTTCACCAATGACAGCATCCAACGTGCTGAAGAGCAGTCTTTTACACTCAGTCTTTAATCATCTGCCCTGTTTGCCTACTGTACTGTCCACCATGTATTTCTGGAGTACTTACATAACTTTGTCGTTTGCTTGGAGCTGGTTGTGCGTCAGTGCCACTGGCACTGCACTGTGCCCAAATGGCTTTGAACTTGCTGTCACACCTCAGCTTCTCGATGCACTCCAACGCACTGTGGACCACTTTGACTCTAGTGTAAAGATCTGTTGCTTTTGCCTGGAGTAATTTGTTTGGAGGATCGAGAAGACTGAGAATTCAGTGCACCATGGTGGCTGTAAACCTAAATTCGGGGTCCGTCACCGCCTTCAACAGCCCTGTGGCCTCAAATCTTACTTCTGTGTTGTAATGTGCATTCGATGTCAGAGGAACTTCACAATGCTGTCAAAACTATTTTGTTCCAGTATCCTTTTTAAGCTTTCTCCAGTGTACAGGGCAGCCACGGTTGGTTTTTTAAATAACTTATAGAGTGAGTCACAGACATTAAAAAAGTCCTCCAGCGCATTCTCAGATGACATTGCGTGAACGACTACTACGTGAAGCTTGTTTTGTCCCGCTTTTTATGGAAACTCAAAGGAGTCATACCTAACTGCCCCAGTGACTTTCCATAGCCAATGGACAGTGCGTTCTGTCCATTGTGCTGACACAGCACAGCGGAGATACAGACTTTGCGCCAACCTGTCACACAATTATTTGAACTTTTTTGCTATTTTTATATAGGAACATAAAACTAAAACTGAGGGGGCACAAGTTTCAACTGAGGGGGATAAGCCCCCTTTTGCCTCCTTGTGGAGCCGGATCCGAGCTCAATGTGCATGAGGGAGAAGTTGAGCGTGTGCGTGTGTGCATATGTGTGTGTGCGTGCGTGTTTGTGTGTATGCTTGCATGCCTTCACAGCAAATTGGCCAATGTTATCTAGTGTTGATTTTTCAGTGTAACATTTCTAGTGTTGATTCTGAAGATAAATTACAGTGCATTCGGAAAGTATTCAGACCCCTTCACTTTTTTTCCAGATTTTGTTAAGTTACAGCCTTATTCTAAAATTGATTGAAAAAATTAAAATCTTCATAAATCTAAACACAATACCCCATAATGACAAAGCAACAACAGGTTTTTAGAAATGTTTGCAAATGTATAAAAAATAAAAAACAGAAATACATTATTTACATAAGTATTCTGATCCTTTGCTATGAGACTCGAAATTGAGCTCTGGTGCATCACTCTTACAGTTCCTCTGTGGAGATGGGAGAACCTTCTAGAAGGACAATCATCTCTGCAGCACTCCACCAATCAGGCCTTTATGGTAGAGTGGCCAAACGGAAGCCACTCCTCAGTAAAAGGCACATGACAGCCCGCTTGGAGTTTGCCAAAAGGCTCCTAAAGGCTCCTAAAGGACTCTCAGACCGTGAGAAACAAGATTCTCTGGTCTGATGAAACCAAGATTGAACACTTTGGCCTGAATGCCAAGCTCACATCTCGATGGAAACCTGGCACCATCCCTACGGTGTAGCATGGTGGTGGCAGCATCATGCTGTGGGGATGTTTTTCAGCAGTAGGGACTGGGAGACTAGTCAGGATCGAGGGAAAGATGAACAGAGCAAAGTACAGAGAGATCCTTCATGAAAACCTGCTCCAGATTGCTCAGGACCTCAGACTGGGGCGAAGGTTCACCTTCCAACAGGACAACGACCCTAAGCACAAAGCCAAGGGTCATAACTGTCCCATGAGGATCCAATGGGTAGATCAGCTTGGCAATGGTTGACAGTAACCAGGCCTCTCTCACCCATAAAAGAGGGGAGGAGGGGACTGGGCCTGTTTGATAGCTCATACCCTGTCGTAAATTAAAGGAGAGGAGATCTAGGGTCTCCCTCTCCAGTATTAACCAAAGGAATGTCTTTGTTAACAGACAGTCTTCCCGCCGAAACTCTAAACACATTAAAAAGTGAATATTGGAACAATATCTCTAACATAAGAATGTGGCGAATGGTCAGTGGGGATCTAAAGAATAATCATGTCATATTGTTTAGTATTTTGTGATGTCATTAAGAATGGTATCAAGACAATATTGTAACTTGGAAAGTATACACACTGTATGTGTCAGGTTTTCATCCTTTACAGAGATATGAAAACTGATGAGAGTATTTTTGTTAAGATAGGAATGTGATTTTAGTTTTCTAATGAGATAATTGTTTTTCATATAAGCTTTGCACCAGTAAGTAGCCACGCCCCGAGTGAGCTCAGAGATCGTGTCAGCATGATGGAATGCCCCATTTTACCAAGAGTGCATAAAGACTAGAAAGACAAATTAACATCAGACCAGAAAGACGTGAGGTGGTCACTACACATCTGAAAATGGTTGGAACGTTGAACCTCTACATGAGGTGAAGAGGATCACCTCTCAGACTAGACCCGAACATTGCGAGGCTGCAGCTGTGCGTGTAAAGTGGTTCAAACTCTGACTAAGTGGTTCAAACCCAGATCAGCAGGTGGTCAAGGACACTGGTGGGTACATACACGCGCCCCGCAGGCGCTGGGTCCTCCTGAGCCGCCAGGCGGATGTCTTCGTCCACATCCCAAACGACAGGAGTAACAATGAGAGACGAGGGCAGGATAGGACCCCCCAGATCCTTCCTTTCTCCGATATGGTTTATCCTGGAAAGTGCGTCGGCCTTCATATTCTGGGATCCTGGGCGGTAGGACAGAATGAATTGGAAGCGAGTGAGAAATTGGGCCCACCTGGCATGACGAGAGTCCATCCGTTTCGCTGCCCATATGTGCTCCAAATTCCGGTGGTCAGTAAGAATCAGGAATGGATGGACTGCGCCCTCCAGCCAGTGTCTCCATTCCTCCAGAGCGAGGACCACCGCCAACAGCTCCCTGTCTCCAACTCCATAGTTCCTCTCTGCGGGGGGAAGCTTTTTAGAGAAAAAGGCACAGGGATACATTTTCTCGGGCTTACCGTGCCGCTGGGAGAGGACCGCACCCACGCCCTCCTCTGATGCGTCCACCTCCAGGATGAAAGGACGAGATGGATCTGGGTGTTTTAGGATTGGCGCTGTGGTGAACCTCTCCTTCAGCCTCTTGAAGGCAGCGTCAGCCTCAGCATTCCAGGCCAGCTTCTGAGGCCCACCCTTAAGGAGAGAGGTGAGCGGGGCGGCTATGGAGCTGAAGGACCGGTAGAAATTAGAGAAGCCCAGGAAGCTCTGTAGGCCCTTGATGGTGGTGGGAACTGGCCATGACCTGACAGCGTCCGTCTTCACTCCTTTGATGAACACCCCCTGAGGACTGATCCAGTACCTCAGCAAGGAAATGGCCTGTTGGTGGAATTCGCATTTCTCCCCCTTCACCAACAGGCTGTGTTCCCGGAGGCGGAGTAGGACAGCTCAGACGTCCCTGACGTGCTCCTCGAACGTAGCTGAGTAGATCAGGATATCATCGATGTACACCACCACCTGTCTACTCAGCATGTCCCGGAACACGTAATTGACGAAGGACTGGAACACAGAAGGTGCGTTGGTTAGGCCTTAAGGCATGACGCAGTATTCATAGTGGCCTGAGGTAGTGCTGAATGCAATCTTCCACTTGTCTACTTCCCGGATTTGGATCAAGTTGTAGGCACTCCTCAGGTCCAACTTGGTAAAGTACCGGGCCCCTCGTAGCTGCTCGATGTCCGACGGTACCAGAGGGAGGGGGTACCGGTACTTGGTGGTGACTGCGTTCAGCCCCCTGTAGTCAATGCATGGTCTCAGTCCTGCGTCTTTTTTGGCCACGAAGAAGAAGCTGGTGGAGGCATGAGAGGTAGAGCGTCTGATGAACCCCTGTGTCAGGTTCTCCGCCACATACTTCTCCATGGCCTCAGTCTCCGCCATGGAAAGGGGGTAAATGCGACTCTTTGAGGGGTATTGTCCCTCCCGCAGATCAATGGCGCAGTCCCAGGGCCTATGAGGAGGGAGACACGTAGCCTTTAATGAAGAGAAGACATTGGAGAGATCTGCATACTCACGTGGACTGTTGGGCTGGGGGGCGGACTCCGGACTCTCCACTGACGTAGAGCAACAAACCACCGGCAGGCAGGTCTTCCGGCATGAGGTGGACCGGGCTGTGATCCTCTTGGTGCTCCAATTGATGGTGGGGTTGTGTAGTCTGAGCCAGGTCAATCCCAAGAAGACGATCCGGTGAAGGGGTGACGTGACGATGTGGAATGACAGCTCCTCGTGGTGCTCAGGTAGTGTGGGAATGGTGATGGTGATGGGAGAGTGACATGCGTAATTGTGCCTGATCCAAGGGGTTTATTGTCCAGTGAGGTGACATGTAGCGGAGATGGCAGTGGCACGGTGGGAAACCCCCATTCAGAGAACAGCTCCCTATCTATAAGGTTCCCCGCTGATCCGGAATCTATCATTGCGGTAGAAATAATCTGTCACCGTTATGAGAACTAAAAACAATGGTTTTGTGATAGGAGCTGACGTAACACTCACGGAGCAGCGACGGGAGTCATACCGCCTAGATAGGGAGCCGCCAGGAGATCTGTGGTCCGTGGTGGTGTAGGGGGTGCTGCCCACCTCCATGGGTGAGGACTCGGAAGCAGGGCAGCTTCCATAGCTCAGATGGGGTGAGCGTCGAGGCTCCGGGAGGTGTTGGGAATGCCGTCTATCTCTCAACATGTCTTAAAGATGGATGGACGTGGTGATGAGGGTATCAAGGTCCATCTCGTCATCCCGACATGCGAGTTTTGTCTTGATGTCCTCCCGTAAGCCTCTCCAGAAGGCCTTGCGCAGAGCACGCTCATTCCAGCCTTAAGACGCCGCCACAGTGCGAAAGCTTAGAGCGTACTCGGACGCGGGCCCTTCCCTCTGTTGTAGATGGAGGAGACGCTCAACTCCATCCTTTCCCTCCATAGGATGATCAAACACCGCCCTTAACCTAGCGAGAAAGGTGAGGTAGGGAAGTGCCTCTGCCTCCTCTCCTTCCCAGACTGCCGTGGCCCAATCCAGCGCCTTTCCTTTAAGAAGCGAAATCACGAGCGCTGTCCTGGCTTGGTCAGATGGATATGCCCCAGGCTGACGCGCCAGATAAAGTGAAACCTGTAGCAGGAAGCCGCTACATTTAGTAGTTTTACTGTCATAGCGCTCCGGCAGGGCGAGGGTTCCCGCAGGAGTGGGTGATAGCACGGGAACAGGTGGATTGGGGGCACTCGCCGCTCCCTGAGGTGGAACTGGAGCGCTGGGCAGATTATGCAGAGTTTGGAGCACTTCCTGCATGGCGGCGTTCAACTGGGCAAGCTGCTGCTGGTGCTGGTCGAGGCACTGGGAAACTCCTGCTGCATCTATTTTTGTTTGGTGTGTGATTCTGTGATGCATACTGAGTAAAGAAGAGGCAGGACGCAGACGCAGGAATTAACAAGGTCAAGGTTTACTTAAACAATGAGCAAGAGAAATAACAAAGATAGAGTAAACAACACGATGATTAACAATCACACACATCATCCTCCAGAACAGTCCAGGGCTAAATAGGGGTGGTGATGAGATGATGAGTTGCAGGTGTGCTGGAGGTGATTAGGGTGCGTTGGGTTTCCGTTCCGGTGTTGCCGAGGTGGTGCGCTCAGACCGGTGGCTCAGTAGACCGGCGAATCAGAGCGCCGGAGGGGATCAACGGGAGGAGACGTGACACAATGAAAGGAATTACAAACAATCATCAAAGACGCATACATGTTAATTTAGTTATCTCGGGTGACAGGTTTAGCCAAACAGAAATCTAGCTTTTTCTGTTTTGGCACCGTCATCCTCAGCATCAACATCAATCGGTTGGCGTGGGTCTTTCTCCACCAGTCTTGTGGAGCTGTGCTCTGCCTGAAGGAACTTCTTGATATTTTAAGTTGAGTTCTTCGCAGTTGACAGGCGTTTATCCCCGAGGCACATTTTGCATTTTATTATGATGTTTTTCTCCTTTAAGTAACTAAGTATCTGATTAATTCAATTGAAAAACTAACGCATTAAGTTACTCGTTACGCATTACCTCCAACACTGGTTTTGAGTGACTAAAATATCACCCATAATATTTGTTTTGGATAGAAATGCTCAACATTTTTGAAAAAGTACTTTTTCTCTCATGGCTAAGTACCAGGAAGTTTGAAAAGAAAGGCTGAATGGGCAGGGAGCTTATGTTGATGCGCTCGCTTTGACTGAGAGCTCTTTGAAACGCTTATGTCAAGCAACTTGGATGCAGAGAGCAGTGTTGCAATAAAATCATATCAAGCAAATTTGGTGGTACACAAAGCAACTCAAACAATATTGAAATTGCATCTCTTGTGATGCAGTTCACAGCAGCACTGACGGATGTGTTGACTTGACAACTGCATCTGAGCTTTGTCATACATGAATAGGTTAAGCTTTTAATTATATTTGCTGACACCCTTTTGCCACCAGTACAGTACAGTAGCTATCTACTGCCATGACTTGTGCCATGTTACAGTTTTTGCCCATTGCTTACACACTAAAACCGAATGCTTAGACCAAAGCCTCAATACCTAAACTTCTTGTAGCATACCTTAAACACAGTGTAACCATAGCTTAAACACAATGTCAACTTTGCACTTTGTTTGCAATTCTGTAACACACTTATTGCGAAACACTACACACGTTTTCTTACATTAGACACTTTGTTCAAAAACGAAATCACCTGTTATCATTGGGAAAACACTCTGTTCAAAATGCAAAACTCATCTGGCAATTGTATGCACTTACATACACACCTGAAAACACTTGCACAGAAAACAGAACACCAATCAGTCTGAGCCTTAGCACTACAAATAGGCCTCAGGTAAGCCATTTTTAGAACTTTGCAAGCATGGAGGCAATGAGAGTCAGAGTAAGAGGAGGACAAAGAGAGAGAGGAGTCGGATGTGGAAGAGGACGTGGAAGAGGACGAGGACCAGTGCGGAGACGTATATCAGATGACATCAGGGCTACTCTGGTGGACCATGTCATAAATCATGGCCTGTCCATGAGGGAGGCTGGGCAAAGAGTCCACCCTAACCTCAGTCGCTACACAGTAGCATCGATAATAAGGACATTCCGACTGGAGAACAGGTATATCTTCAAGTTTCTACTCCAGACTGTACCTACTGTATGTGTCACATGATTCTGTATCATATTACAGTATTACTGTACTAACTATACTATACAAAAATGGGTAGTGCTGTGAAGTACTGTATATGTAAAGGAATACCATTGTGATGTTGCAGTACTGTGTACAGTTTGAAAGTACAGTATGTGAAAAATAACCTAACCAATGACATCTTGTGGTGGCATTTTCTAATGGTTGGACGACCTCCTCAAGGTGGAAGGGAACAGCTCTTCACTCAACAACAAGAGCTTGCCATCATTGAAATGGTGCGAGAAAATAATGCAATCCGACTTCGTGAGTTGCAACAACGCATAATTGCAAATGGAAATGAATTCAACAATATCAACAGGGTCAGCATTTCTACACTAAGTCGCATCCTACAGAAACATAACTTCAGAATGAAGCAGCTGTACAGGGTGCCATTTGAGAGGAACAGTGTCAGGGTCAAGGATCTGCACCATGATTATGTGCAGGTATGTGTCACTTTACTTTACATACTATATATTGTGATGTGGGAATGAGGGTTTATGCTGCCACCTGCCCTGCCTGTAGCTTGTAGTTTTTGTCTATATCACCCAACCCAGCCCCTACTTGTGTGAAAATATAGACATTGTAGTTACTGTATGTGTTTTCAGTAACACTATTCAATATTCTCTGTTACAGACAGTTCTGGAGTTTGATGCCGCCGAACTGCCGCATGAGTTCATCTACGTGGATGAGGCAGGCTTCAATCTGGCCAAAACCAGGCGTCGGGGCCATAACATAGTTGGACAAAGGGCTGTTGTAAATGTCCCTGGGCAGCGTGGGGGAAATATCACCTTGTGTGCTGCAATTAGTGTCCAAGGAGTCCTGCATCATCATGCCACTCTAAGTCCCTACAATACAGGACAGATCATTGCATTTCTAGATGCACTACATGCAGTTGTGCAGGACAGACCACAGCAGCCCAGGTTTGTTGTCATCTGGGATAATGTTAGTTTCCACCGGGCTGCTCTGGTCCGAGATTGGTTCAACAACCACAATCATTTCACAGTTTTATACCTGCCCCCTTACAGCCCCTTTCTACTGTAAATGCAATCGAGGAATTATTTTCAGCGTGGCAGTGGAAAGTATATGATCTGCAACCACATGCCCGCATGACTCTTCTGCAAGCAATGGAAGAGGCATGTGGAGACATTGAGGTGGGATTAATCCAAGGATGGATTCGGCACACAAGGCGATATTTTCCCCGATGCCTAGCCCGCGAGGACATCGCCTGTGATGTTGACGAGGTCTTGTGGCCAGATCCGAACAGAAGGCGTGATCCATAAGCCCCCCCGCCCCCCACCACACACACGCACACGCACACACACACACACACAAAACAAGTATATGTTTTTTCCCCCAATAGCAATTTATCCAGTAATTGTTTAGTTTTTTTACCTTTGTTTTGTTGCTAAATTTGATGTTAAGAATTTCTGTAAGAATGTTTGTTTTTTTTGTAAAAACTTTTTTGTAAATACTGTTTGATTACTGCAGAAATTCTACTTTTGAGTTTTACAGAAGTCAATGACAATAAAATGACAATAAAAATAGAAACACAAAGACTGCAGTGTTTTATATAAAGCCCATCAGTGTGTTGCTGGTGATATGAAAGAGTAATTCAAATGTTGCTTGTGTGTATGGTTTTGTTGCAAGAATTTCATTTTTAGAAAGGAGTGTTAAGTTTTGATTGCAGTGTTTCATTTTGGCATATATGTGAGTTGTTAATCTCCAAGTGCTATGTCTGATTGGCTTGTGTGTTGAGTTTTGACATAATGAGCCAAATTCTGCAAAAATGTGTAAGCAATAGGCAAAAACTGTAATGATATCTGAGTGAGAGTGACAAACAAAATCAATGGGGGACCCCTGGAGGTCAGGGCCTCTAGGCACGTGCCCTGCGTGCCCGGTTTGTATTCGTCCATGATTTCTACAAGTTTAGATAACTGGCTAGACTAATTTACATATCAAAAAATTGTTAGCTGACATGGCTAAGTGACTGTCAGGGACTGACAAAAGAAGAGGAAAACTGCTGATGCACAACCAAATTTCGAACTTGCACTTTGTGTATTCTACTATTCTAATGCTCAATGGTAAGTTCAGACCCCGATTGAATTCCTTCCTTCCTTCCTGCCTGCCTGCCTGCCTGCCTGCCTGCCTGCCTGCCTGCCAGCCTCTCTCTCTCTCTCTCTCTCTCTCTCTCTCTCTGTCTGTATGTCTGTCTCTCGCTCTCGCTCTCGCTCTCTGTGTTCACTGTTGTAAATTCAGTTTGGTAGCCTGGTGGTTATTGTCCTATCAGTCATTGTCGAGGCCACCTGCCGCTGTATGGAAGCTCTACCAACTAGTTCAAACAGCGGAGTAGCAGAGTAGCGCAAGTATTGGCAATGTTGAAAAAAGAAGAGAGAGTTCTCAATCGGAAATAACAGTGGGGCTCCTCTTGCCAACAAACCCTCATGGCTAGACTTTACCTGCAAGGGAGGTATGTTTCATCACAATATGTCTCTCTTTCTCTCCTGCCGTTTCTCTCCCTCTGTCTCACACGTTCAGTTTTCTCTCCCTTTCTCATCTTATGGTCATGTTTGGACACATTCTATTTTGAGGTACATGTTTGTTTGGTGTAGATTATTAATTAGCCAACTCTGTAGGTTTATTTCTATTAACTTTTACTTTAATGTGCTTGTATGCAACTGCTTTGAGGTGCCATTGCGAAAGAGAATTTCAACATACAATCACATCAGAGACATCTTTGTTCCTGGTTGTACAGTCTGCTATTGGTGTTTAAAGCCTAGACTTCCTGGTCAGATCTGTTTGTGCTATCATGCCAACTCCATTGCGGTTAACCCAACTGCTGATGGGTCAAAGAAACTACTGACGGTTAAATTAACCCATGTTTGGGTAATCCAAACAACCCAACATTTACGGAACCAAACTGGCTGGGTCAAAATGACCCAGCGAGTGTTCTGTCCAATATTTACCCAGCGCTGGGTTACCAAATAATAGTCTATAAACTCCCTATGATGACAGCTGTACTCATAGGGAAGTGGAGTTGTGGGTGATTGAACTGGCCCTACTGCTCAGTTCAACTTCCTTTTTTAAAGGCAAGCCTTAATGTCAACCCCTGATAGGCACTCTGTCACATTTTCACATTAACAAGGGCTGTGAGACCATGATTTATGATTTGTCATGGGGATATCTTTGGCTAGCTACTTCCGGTTAGCTAGCATATTGCATGCTGCTGAAGGGTTTGATCATGTGGCGTATGGCGGGTGTACGGATGTCACTTTTAAGAGAGCAAAGAACGATCAGTCAGAAGTTAACATGACTCTGTATTGTAGTTTTATGAAAGAGGATCCGTAAACGGGTACTGTGGGTCATTCTCTCAGTATATTGTGGACCAGGAAGTGGGGTTCATATATATGATCTGTTTTTATGTACTAAGTTGATGAGAATAAATTACTTGATGTTACCTTAAATTGTAAACTGTCATGGTCAAAACATAGATTCAATGGTTGTAAAGATGGGGAGAGGTCTGTCCATAATAGAGAGATGCTCTGCTTTTTTGGCACCACAGGATCTAGTTTAGTCTTATCTTGATTATTGTCCAGTCATGTAGTCAGGTGCCTTTTCATTGTAATAAGAGGGCTAATATAAAAACTATGCATGCCATTCTCTCTTGGCTAAGAGTTGAGGAGAGACTGACTGCATCACTTCTTCTTTTTATAAGAAACAATGTGTGGAAAATTCTAAATTGTTTGCATAGTCAGCTTACACACATCTCTGACACACACACTTACCCCACAAGACATGCCACCAGGGGTCTTTTCACAGTCCCCAAATCCAGAACAGAACAAATTCAAGAAAGTGTACTGTATTATAAAGAGCCATTATTGCATGGAACAAAAATTTACATCAAACCTGGTTTCAAAAAACAGATAAAGCAACATCTCACAGCACAACTGTGATGCGTGTGATGACAGAGTTTATTCCTTCGTTGACACACATCTGCGCTCAAATAGCGATCAACAAAACAGGCACAGGGGAAACTCTCATCCCTGGCAAATACACTGTAATGGTAGAATCCAATAATACATAGGCACAGGGGAAAATCTACCCTGGCAACAAAATGTACGAGTAGCTCCACCGAGCTATACTACTCTCACAACTAACAATCACCCACAAGGACAAGGGGGCAGAGGGAACACTTATACACAGACTAATGAGGGGATTAGAACCAGGTGTGTGTGATTGACAAGACAAGACACATGTGATGATGATTGGGGCGGCAGTGGTTAGTAAGCCGGTGACGACGAACGCTGAAGTCTGCCCGAACAAGGAAGGGAGGCAGCCTCGCCCGAAGTCGTGACAACAACGCCTCTCCTCTATTTGACCTAGATATTTTGTGTGTATGTATTGATATGTAGGCTATGTCTGCCATTTTTAAATGTATGTAGTTCTGTCCTTGAGCTGTTCTTGTCTATTGATATTCTGTAGTATGTCATGTTTCATGTTTTGTGTGGACCCCAGGAAGAGTAGCTGCTGCTTTAGCAACAGCTAATGGGGATCTTAATAAATTACCAAAACGACTATAGGCCTATGTAGCTGTGACCTTCCTCTAAGGCTGCGTCCCAAATAGTACCCTATTCCCTTTATAGTGTACACATTTTGACCAGGGCCCATAGCGCACATTGTCTGTTCCCCTTTTCCCATTTTATCCGTCACTCTCCAGTTTTTCATTCTGACTTTTCATGGGAGCTTGTGTTGTTGATGGTTGCTCTTAGACAAATACCTTGTCAGAGCAAATTTACTTATTTCCAATGCACAACACTGTAGCCTCTGCATTCGTGGTGTGTGTGGGTGGGGATGTTATGTATGATGATAATCTTTCCCAGACACAATAGGAGCACTGTGGGACTGCCCAGGTAGCCTATCCCCAACCTTTGTAATGAAGCAGCACACCGGAGGATCAGGTGTGTGTGTGTGTGTGTGTGTGTGTGTGTGTGTGTGTGTGTGTGTGTGTGTGTGTGTGTGTGTGCAACCCAAAGCTAGAGGAGCAGAAGGAATGAGCAGAGCAGCAGGTTGGCAGGTACGTGGGTAAGGGAAGGGGGACGGGAGGAGGGGGGAGGTTTACCCTTCCATATTGGAGAAGGAAGGTATTGTAATGCACTGTGCACAGAGTAACAGAAAAAAGAGGGTGACATTTGAGCATGGTGAGTGGGAGAGAATAGGTTTCATTGTACAAAAGGGTACTGGGCTCTCTCTCCAGAGGATAAAGCCGAGACTTCCTTGTCACACACTAATGTTTAATGTGTAACTGATGACTTTTGTGGTCAATTGCCTTTCTGCACAGTTGTAAACAATCATTCACACTACCCAGGAATTAACCTGTGATGTGCCACCACATGCACCCTCAAATATCTTAACGTTGAGTCGCTCACCTACACAAATTCCATGTGGGACCAATCAGCTGTCACGCCCTGGCTCTGGGGACTCTAGTATGTTGAGCCAGGGTGTGAGTTTTCATTTGTGTTCGTTCTAGTATTGTGTTTCTATGTTGGCCAGTGTGGTTCTCAATCAGAGGCAACGTGAATCAGCTGTTGCTTGTTGTCTCTGATTGGGAACCATACTTAGTCAGCCTGTTTCCCACAGTATGGTGTGGGATCTTGTTCCAATTAGGTTTGTGTTTAAACCGAGGACGTCACGTTATCGTTTGTTGTTTTGTTCGTGTAGCATTAATAAAAAGCATGTTCACCTTCAACGCTGCGCCTTGGTCCTCTGTTCCCGACGAATGTGACAGAAGATCCCACCAAGACTGGACCAAGCAGCGTGTCCAGGAGCCATCGCCAGGGAGATCTCTAGCGGATCTCCTTCGCCTCCTCGACTGGGTCAAGCCGTGTGAGGAAGAGAGGGGCTTGGCTTGGAAGCAGAAGGGCGAAAGGCTGGCGAGAGATATGGAGACCTGGTCCACGGGTAGGAGAGAAGGCCAGACATTTTTTAGGGGGGGGCTCACGCCGTGGACGACGGGGCAGCAGGAGACCGCGATAGAGCGGCCCAGCGGGTTGGCAGAGGAGGCCGCCAGGTTACGGGGGCCACTGGTCAAAAGGGGAAGGAAGGTGTAGAGGCACGGCGAGAGGTACTGGGGTGTGTTGCCAGTCCGGTCCGGCCCGTTCCTGATCCCTGCGTAGGGCCTGTGGTGTGTGTCCCCAGTACGGTCCGGTCTGTTCCTGTCCCTTGCACCGAGCCTGTGGTGCGCGTCGCCAGCCCAGTCCGGTCCATTCCTGCTCTCCGCACCAAGTCAGTGGTGCGCTTCGTCAGCCCGGTCCGGCCCGCTCCTGCTCCCCGCACCAAGCCAATGGTGCGCGTCGCCAGCCCGGCCCGGCCTGTTCCTGCTCCCCGCACCAAGCCAATGGTGCGCGTCGCCAGTCCGGCCCGGCCTGTTCCTGCTCCCCGCACCAAGCCTATGGTGCGCGTCGCCGGCCCGGCCCGGCCTGTTCCTGCTCCCCGCACCAAGCCAATGGTGTGCGTCGCCAGCCCGGCCCGGCCTGTTCCTGCTCCCCGCACCAAGCCTATGGTGCGCGTTGCCAGCCCGGCCCGGCCTGTTCCTGCTCCCCGCACCAGGCCAATGGTGCCCGGTCCAGCCCGCTCCTGCTCCCCGCACCAAGCCAATGGTGCGCGTCGCCAGCCCGGTCCGGCCCGCTCCTGCTCCCCGCACCAAGCCTATGGTGAGCGTCGCCAGCCCGGTCCGGCCCGTTCCTGCTCCCCACACCAAGCCAGTGGTGTGCGTCGTCAGTCCGGCATGGCCCGTGCCTGTTCCACCGGTGCCTGGTCCAGCACCGGTCAGCTGCTTCACGCCGGAGCTAGAGCAATCCGCTCCACCAGTGTGCAGTCCAGCTCCGGCCAGCGGGGCCAGACCGGACCAGGGGTACTTTGGGGGGTTGGAGAGGGAGTGGGGATCAGGCCCGGAGCCGGATCCGCCGCCAAGGCGGAGTGCCCACCCGGTCCCTCCCCTGTGGTGTTTGGTTGGCGCGGCCGGAGTCCGCGCCTTTGGGGGGGGGGTACTGTCACGCCCTGGCTCTGGGGACTCTAGTATGTTGAGCCAGGGTGTGAGTTTTCATTTGTGTTCGTTCTAGTATTGTGTTTCTATGTTGGCCAGTGTGGTTCTCAATCAGAGGCAACGTGAATCAGCTGTTGCTTGTTGTCTCTGATTGGGAACCATACTTAGTCAGCCTGTTTCCCACAGTATGGTGTGGGATCTTGTTCCAATTAGGTTTGTGTTTAAACCGAGGACGTCACGTTATCGTTTGTTGTTTTGTTCGTGTAGCATTAATAAAAAGCATGTTCACCTTCAACGCTGCGCCTTGGTCCTCTGTTCCCGACGAACGTGACATCAGCAGAATTTCATTCAGTGGAGATCAGTAAGGAGGAAGATATGTAGTCATATTTACCAGAACTAATCCTCTGCATAGGGGCCCAACCCTAAGGTGTGTGCTGCAATGAAGATTGTACACAGTTCCGCATGACTTTCTTTATCTTTACAAGTCTAAGTAAGCTCCTAGAGCAATGGGGTTACACTCTAAAAAAAGCTGTGCTAAAAACAACTTCATTTGGGTTATTTGGTAACCCAGCGCTGGTTAAATATTGGACAGATCACACGCTGGGTTATTTTGACCCAGCCAGTTGGGTTGCGTAAATAACCCAACATGTTGGGTTGTTTGGATTACCCAAACATGGGTTAATTTAACCTGCAGTTGTTAGTTTTTTTAACCATCAGTTGGGTTGACACGGAGCTGGGTCTTTTTTAATGTAAACCATCGGCTATTTTCAGGAGGTGTGGCCTATTAGATAATGATTTTGTCACTTGTTCATGTACAATGCAAATAAAAAACGTTCCTTTAATATTTTTGCACATAACATATTCTCATATAAAATTCATAACTTTATTATTTACATATCCCAACATTGAGATACAATATTGGGATATGCATAGGCTCTTGAGGAACTCATACACTTGTCTAAGCCTCATCAAAGCTACAATAATATTAGTGTTCAACCTTAATATGTGATAACAATACAACAGAACAGATTAACCCGAATGACATTTGTCCTCACAGGTGGCCAAAACTATCTGAAAGCCCTACTAAGCAACACCTCTTGTCTTCTGAACTGACCCGCTGGGTCATATCTCAATAACCAAGCATCAATAAACCAGCACCCAGCATCAATAAACCAGCAGTTTTCAAAGAAAATAACCCAACTAAGTGACCCATCGCCCGCAAAACATCCAGGTGCAATTGAGTTGTAGTTGCATTCACATGTAATAGCTATTTTTTCCTTTATATGGTCAAATAAAATCCCAGATTGGTTTTAGGTACTGTTGCACCACTATGAGGTTGAGTAGACTCCCAGATCCTGCTTCCAGGTTTCACAATAGAAACAGGTATTAAACAAAGGAAGTACACTAGGAAGTTGACAGGTGTTCCTGTAAGTGTGCACAGTAGATTGTGTACGCACAGATCAGAGAACAACTGTACAAAAAGGGCCTGACTTGACAATATTACCTGTCTGTCAGACATTAACATATCATCATACATTTCAATAAACTTTGATGATTTAATAATTATTGTTAATATGCTACCTTCGGGCTCCATATAAAAGTGACATGGAACGAGATATGAAAACAGGTCATACCATTTTATATGGTTATCTTAGCAAGTTGTAGATCATGTCGAAGAGCGACATTTCATCTCAGGATGTATAAAATAACTTGGGTGACTGAAGTGATGACATGCAATACATTTTGGGCCTGCTGTATTTATTTGACAGTAAAAACATGTTCCCCATGAAGGGTTTGAGAGAGTGATATTTTAAACTAATGTGCATTACTGTCTATCTACATGATGTGTACAGTATACATTGTAACACTTTATTTGAAGGGTCTGTAATAAGGTATTTATAAATTGTGTTTTCACCATTTATTAATCATTACTCCCACATGTATAAACCATTTACCAATCATTAGTATTTTACCTAATCTAAAGTTAGCACTATTTTTACTTTACAAATACTTTATAAACGTTTTGAGTGACCAGTGCAATTTCTCACAAAAAGATGGGCATGCCAATCGTAGACATTCATGCAGTACCTGGTAAAAGAATAAGCACACAACACAGGACGTTTAAGTATATATATAGATGTGTGAATAACTAGCTTACAAAAATGTACAAATGTGGGAGTAGTGATTAATAAATGGTGAGCAAGCGGTTTGTAAATGCCTCATATTATTCCTATTAAATGGTTTATTATGGACCCTTAAAATAAAGTGTTACGGTATATATCATTACATTCATATTTTTGATGACAATAAGTCATCATCAGTACAGTGTAATCGAATAAGACATTACTTTGGAAGCATACAGTCCTACACATCTCAATGTTCTACTTCTATTCCACGAAGACAAGTGGAAAGAGAGAGTTTATCTTATGTGTAGTCAATTCAATCTCAGAAGGTCAAAGGTCCTTTTCACAAACACAGCTTAGAATGGCTAACCTTGCAACCAACTTCTGATTATGCACGAGTAGTGCCAGGAGTCATGTCAACAAAGACCATTACATGTCAGCTCTTACAAAGACAGAGTACTTCCCACGACCTGAAGACCCTGATGTCTTCATACTCACGTGTCCGTGACCAGCAGCACTGCTAGCATTAGCTGGTGGATGAGACAACATTGTACTCCAACACCAAAGGCATCATGGTGTAACAATAGAACAACAGTACTATGAAACGTGAGATTATTTATTTCAATGAACAGATCATTTGGTCAACTTTGCGTTATAGCCTACAATGTAATGTTATGAAATGTAGACAATAAAAACATATACTGTAGGCTACTAGTAAATATTTATAACATACAAAACTGTCACTCATCCTTTAAAATGTTCTGGTTAGAAGGGGAAATAGGGGGAAACAGTAAGAGCTGGAGTGATTGGATTAACAAGTGAGTCTCACAGCAAAGCTGCAGACATAGCAGTCCACTGTACAGATTTCTCTCTGAGACTGCAGTGAGGACAAATGTATCTTAGTTATGTGATTTGATTCACAATGGAATGGAGAGGTCTCCATTCTGATAGACCATTTCTTGTTGGATAAAAAATAACTTCATGGTATTTCAGTCATATAAGCAAATAATAATTAACCCAGTTTTCTACACCTGTTTTGCTTATGCCCAATTTTAACCCTAAACAACCATGCCAAGAATGCAAAACAGGGGGTTAAAGTGAAAGTAGCCAGAGTGCCTGCAGTCTACGTAGGGGCGGCAGGTAGCTTAGTGGTTAAGAGCGTAGTGCCAGAAACCGAAAGGTTGCTGGTTCTAATCCCTGAGCCGACTAGGTGAAAAATCTGTCGATGTGCCCTTGAGCAAGGCACTTAACCCTAATTCCTTCTGGATAAGAGCGTCTACTAAATTACTAAAATGTAAAATGTAGGAAAACCACAAGTAAAAAAGGCAGTTGAAGCACTTGTAAGCTTTCAGTGAGTGGGGGCTTTTAATTGAACACCCAACCAGGTTAACAATGCAGGAAGAGTCCTCAAATATGATTAAATGGGTAACTGAACTCCCTTTGGATTTTGTACGCTATTCCTGGACTGTTAAGGATGCTACACATGTTTCGCAAATGCAGCGGCGGAGAGTCATTTTCTATGTAGTTCTACGTACTTTTGTTTGGCTCACACACAATGCTTCATCGCCCAGATTGTGTAGAGTGTGTAGAGCGCTGTCTGTGTACTGTTGGTTTCTGCTGATTTCCTTGGTGGTTTCTTCTCGTTTCCTGGTTAGTTTCTTCTGGTTTCCTGATTCTTTTTCTTTACCAGTCTCATTCATTAACAATGGGTGATGAGTAAACAGGGTTCAAATCTAATATACTGTAGGTCACGCTTTTTTGTTTCTTTAAGACAAGTTGTTGTTTTACTTTATGTAAATATATATTGATGAGCATGCAAACAATGCCAAAACATTCGGAATGGTTATGTGGGCCTAACTGTTAACTAAGTAAGGAGTTTGTAAACTTCCATTTAGCTAAAGAGTTGTGTACATGTCTGTTTTTCAGGATGAAGATGCGAAGGCACAACTTATTTATCTTCGGCGCATTGGCCTTGTGTGTCCTCTCCCTGCTGCAATACTGCAAGGGCTTCCACCACATGCCTATGCTGAGAGAGCTGTATGCCTCCTCTGTCAACCTCGAGGCCCTAAGCTTCCTCTGGAGAAGGAATGGGGACCCTCCATACAATTTTCACCCAGAGAGGAGGCCTCTCCCTGGACCCTCCGACACGGGCCTGTGGGAACCAGGGGAAGACCGGGAGGACCAAGGGAACGCGGAGGTGAGGAGAAGGGTGTGGCAGTGAGGTGAGGGGGCAGATTATACATTGTTTTGGGTTTATATGATATTGCCATTGATATGATTCATTGTTTTCCCACTCAGGACACGTTGGGCAAGGAGCAGCCTAATCCATGGAATGTAAACAGAATAACGATCACTCTCCCGGACCCCAAAGGACCATGGGGAGAACTTCACAAACGGAGCTTCCATCTTCGCGATGACCCCACCCCGTTCTTTGTGCGCACCAAGTCTGGAGCATATTGCTTCCGAGAGGGGACGGAAATGACTTTTCTCAAAGACGACTCGGGACAAAGGGTACAGGCAGCTGGAGAGGGCCAGCGTAAGATCCTGCATGCACACCAAGTGGAACCCAAGTCAGCCCCAGGGAAAACAGCCAGGGGGAAGGGGCTGGTGAAGTGTATGTGTCGCCCAGGCTGGCACGGCCCTCACTGTGGCATCCCCACCATGGTGCAACACTCCAACCTGCCCACTAAGGAGCGTCTGACGCCCAGGATGGTTCCGCGGAGGGTCATCAACGCCATTAACATCAACCATGAGTTTGACCTCCTCCACGCCCGCTTTCACGAGCTGGCTGATGCCGTGGACCTCTTCCTGGTGTGTGAGTCAAACTTCACGGCCTACGGAGATTCCAAGCCGCTGCACTTCCTGCGCCTCCTGCTTAACGGGACCTACGACTATGTGCACCACAAGATCCTCTACGTCTTCCTCGATCACTTCCCTAAAGGTGGCCAGCAGAACGGGTGGATTGCTGACGACTACCTGCGAACGTTTCTAAGCCGTGACGGGATGTCCAGGGTACAAGGCGCCAGGCCGGATGATGTCTTCCTCATCAATGACGCAGACGAGATCCCGGCCCGCGAGGGCATCCTCTTCCTCAAACTCTACGACGGCTGGACGGAACCTGTGTCCATCCATATGAGAAAGTCCCTTTATGGTTTCTTCTGGAGGCAGCCCGGGACGCTGGACATTGTCTCCGCCTGCACTGTTGCCATGCTCTTCGCCGTCTACAATGGAGACGGGATATCACTGAGGCGCAGGGAATACTTCTCCATGCCGGGTTTCCGGAACTACCAGAGGAAGAGTGGACACATCCTGGTGCAGTGGTCCATTGGGAGCCCCGTCCACTACGCAGGCTGGCACTGTTCCTGGTGCTTCAGACCAGAGGGAATCTCCCAAAAGCTAATCTCTGCCCAGAATGGAGACTTCCCCCGCTGGGGCGATTATGTGGAAAAACGAGACCTGAACTACATCAAGGGCTTGATCCGGACTGGGGGATGGTTCGATGACTCGGTGGGGGAGTACCCACCTACAGACCCTAAAGAGCCTATGTACGCACCCAAATATCTATTAAAGAACTTTCAGCTGTATTGCTACATACTTGAGAACCAATATGCCTGAATCTGGTATAAAATCATTGTTGATTTCAATGGAAGGATTGTTAACTTCAAGGGGTGTTGCCGGACCAAAACTATGAAACCTCCACCTGCGCCTCTGATTGAAGGGCAGGCCGTCCACTTTCTGTCTGAAGACGAAGTAGCTAGCTGGTGAGAGGGGGTGTAATGAGGGACAGCTGAGATTCATTCTATCCGATTCTATTCCTTTTCAATCACAATATTAAACGATAGTTAACAATCCTCAACGACAAAGGCCTCTTCTGCTCCAGAGCATTCAAGGACCGGTTTCCGGTTGGGACATGATGACTGTTGTCTTTCTAACTGTAGACGTGATGGCAGACAGGTATATATGTATAGTAGATATATCTGATGATGGCCAATGGCCAGTGATACTGTAGTTTTCCCTCAGTCAGATCAACAATGTGCTTCTAGTGCCACCAGTGCTGTGTTTCCAGAGCCCTTTGTGAAGAAAGAGACCAGATCAGTGCACTTTTCTGTGGTGGTGGTAAAACTGTGTTACTGTGCTGAAAGGGTTGTTCGAACACCACAGGGAAATATAGGGGGAAGGGGAAAGTCTGTTTTATATTGTTTAATACAAATCCAGGTATCCCTCACTAATGCACTATAGGCTTATCTTAGCCATCGCTTACTTTGACTACACAACTATCCTCTTAGCCTTCTTGTAAACAGATTGTTTATGGTTTACAGGTGAATAAATGTGAGGCCAAAAAGCATATGTAATTAGAACCATGGGATCCTGCCAAACAATTGTCATATTGCTTTTTGCCATTTCTGTATCCATTGTTCATTTAGAGAGAAAATTCTCGAGAAACATCATTTACATTTTACATTTTAGTCATTTAGCAGACGCTCTTATCCAGAGCAATTAGGGTTAAGTGCCTTGCTCAAGGGCACATCGACAGATTTTTCACCTAGTCAGTTCGGGGATTAGAACCAGCGACCTTTCGGTTACTGGCACAACGCTCTTAACCACTAAGCTACCTGCCGCCCCAAACAAAATCCATTTATTCTGCTATGGTCTAGGGATTCACATCACGTCTGGTAATTCAATCTGTTCTAGACACTCAACTTTACATTTATATAAGCAATGGTTTCATTATATCATACATCATGTAATAATAATATATACAATAGTGATATTTGGGAGATTATTTCCTTTTCAAATAACTGAAAGTGAAAGGTTGTAATCTGAAAAAAAGGGGAAAAGGCCATTCTTGAACATTGTGTGAGACAATCTGACTAATTTGCTATTGAACCAGTTCGGATTAAAGTATAACTTTTGTATGACTGAAGCTTTTAGTGATACAGTTGAAGTCGTTTACATACACTTAGGTTGGAGTCATTAAAACTTGTTTTTTAACCACTCCACAAATTTCTTGTTAACAAACTAAAGTTTTGGCAAGTCGGTTAGGACATCTACTTTGTGCATGACACAAGTAATGTTTCCAACAATTGTTTACAGACAGATTATTTCACTTATAATTCACTGTATCACAATTCCAGTGGGTCAGAAGTTTACATACACTAAGTTGACTGTGCCTTAAAACAGCTTGGAAAATTCCAGAAAATGATGTGATGGCTTTAGAAGCTTCTGATAGGCTAATTGACATCATTTGAGTCAATTGGAGGTGTACCTGTGGATGTATTTCAAGGCCTACCTTCAAAGTCATTGCCTCTTTGCTTGACATCATTGGAAAATCAAAATAAATAAGCCAAGACCTCCGAAAGAAAAAGTCTGGTTCATCCTTGGGAGCAATTTCCAAACACCTGAAGGTACCACGTTCATCTGTACAAACAATAGTACGCAAGTATAAACACCATGGGACCACGCAACCGTCATACCGCTCAGGAAGGAGACGCGTTCTGTCTCCTAGAGATTAACGTACTTTGGTGCAAAAACTGCAAATCAATCCCAGAACAACAGCAAAGGTCCTTGTGAAGATGCTGGAGGAAACAGGTACAAAAGTATCTATATCTACAGTAAAACGAGTCCTATATCGACATAACATTTTACATTTTACATTTTAGTCATTTAGCAGACGCTCTTATCCAGAGCGACTTACAGTTAGTGAATACATATTTTTTTTATACTGGCCCCCCGTGGGAATTGAACCCACAACCCTGGCGTTGCAAACGCCATGCTCTATCAACTGAGCTACATCCCTGCCGGCCATTCCCTCCCCTACCCTGGACGACGCTGGGCCAATTGTGCGCCGCCCATGAGATAACCTGAAAGGCCGCTCAGCAAGGAAGAAGCCACTGCTCCAAAACCGCCATAAAAAAGCCAGACTACGGTTTGCAACTGCACATGGGGACAAAAATCGTACATTTTGGAGAAATGGTCTGATGGTCTGATGAAACAAAAATAGAACTGTTTGGCCATAATGACCATCGTTATGTTTGGAGGAAAAAGGGGGGGCTTGCAAGCCGAAGAACACCATCCCAACCGTGAAGCACAGGGGTGGCAGCATCATGCTGTGGGGGTGCTTTGCTGCAGGAGGGACTGGTGCACTTCACAAAATAGATGGCATCATGAGGAAGGAAAATTATGTGGAAATGTTGAAGCAACATCTCAAGACATCAGTCAGGAAGTTAAAGCTTGGTCGCAAATGGGTCTTCCAAATGGACAATGACCCCAAGCATACTTCCAAAGTTGTAGCAAAATGGCTTAAGGACAACAAAGTCAAGGTATTGGAGTGGCCATCACAAAGCCCTGACCTCAATCCTATAGAACATTTGTGGGCAGAACTGAAAAAGCGTGTGCGAGCATGGAGGCCTACAAACCTGACTCAGTTACACCAGCTCTGTCAGGAGGAATGGGCCAAAATTCACCCAACTTATTGTGGGAAGCTTGTGGAAGGCTACCTGAAACGTTTGACCCAAGTTAAACTATTTAAAGGCAATGCTACCAAATACTAATTGAGTGTATGTAAACTTCTGACCCACTGGGAATGTGATGAAATAAATAAAATCTGAAATAAATCATTCTCTCTACAATTATTCTGACATTTCACATTCTTAAAATAAAGTGGTGATCCTAACTGACCTAAGATAGGGTATTTTTACTAGGATTAAATGTCGGGAATTGTGAAAAACTGAGTTGAAATGTATTTGGCTAAGGTGTATGTAAACTTCCGACTTCAACTGTAGGTCTAATGATTTCATATTTAATAATTTCTGTCCTCCGAATTCATATGTTGTGAATATCTTAGTTTGTTCTTGTTTCGCACTGTAGACATTGTTTTGTTGAATAGCTACATGAATCCAAACCTACTAGCAGTAAAAGCAGTAACAGGACGACATAAAGACAGACAAAAGTTGTATTACCTAATTATTAGTATATTTTTAGTTACATGCCTCTATTTACAGTGCTTGGCTTGGGCAGGAGCTCACTCATTTCTCAACACCTCTCATTCCTCAATCACTGTTTTGATTATTCATGCTTTCAAGCCTTAAACTCCCTCTGCCCTATTTGTGTGTGAGTGTGTGTGTAAACGTGTATTTTATACATCTTGTTCTTTGAAATGATTGTAACTGTGCCACTTTTCGATACTTCTCTATCTGGAGTCCACATGATGAAAAGTGGGACTTCCATAGTGGCTCCATTTAAATGCCAGAATCTCAGGAAACTTAGAGAATGTCATCTGAACTATATAAACTACACTGTTGTTCAATGCTGCAGCATGTTTACAGCAAAAAAAAAATGCCTTGGGATGTTGTTGACTTTGCTTTTTTAGGGGGATTTAGACATCTGCATGGTATTTTGTAATTTCTGGACGGTGTCCAATCATTTTTGTACAACTATGAGGGACAGCGCCTGTGTTCTAGTTCTGATAACAAATTGTTGAAATAAATCGATAACTAACATTACGTGACTGATTTTGAATCTCATGCAAGTCCTGAGTCTTCCTTCATCAATCATTCCACTACATCTCTTTATTGAAGTAATACACATTCCCGATGTGGTTCATTTTTCCTCTTGTCATGTCAGTCATTGCAGACCTTAGAGAGCTATTTATAACTTGTCAGAAATGTCCAGATCAGCTAGCCCATGTCAGCTAAGATTTTTTAGATAGGTTTTTTAGCCCATAGATTTTGTTGCAATGTTTTAGTCACTCAAATATCACAAGAATACACATTAGACATTGCAAAATGTATAGAATTGCAAGAAAATTTGCTTTAAAACTGCAAAATGTTCTGTGCACCCCATGACAAAATGTATAGATTTGCAGGAAATAAGCTTAAACCTTCAACATTTTCTCTCCACACACAAGAGGGGTGTGAACAGTTTGTGTCATGAAAAGTGCTTGTGCACATATAAATAGACGTGGCGTGCGGGGGGTCGGGATGTTCCCCAATGCTGGAAGGGGGGCTGTGTGAAAAAGTTTGGGAACCCCTGATTTAAACCTCTAACGTCTCAGTCAGCTCAACCATAAAGAGACATAAGAATGCTTTGACCATAATGTTTCATCAAAACAATCAAGAACTATGTTGTTACTGTGTTTTCTATGTCCAAAAAGATGCCATGTTAACTTCAAGGGTGTTCTTCTGACATATTTGTAAAAAATTGGGAGGTGGCCCACTTGAAATTAGCGCTCTAACCAGTATGGTCTGGCAGAAGGCTACAATAATCCCTCAACACTCAAAAGAACAGATGATAGGCCCTATAACAATGGAGGTTGATTACTGATGATGACAAGTGTAGTAATAGTCTAATGTACCTTTACTTGCGCGACTGCAACTCTTTGACAGACGTGTTAAGTGTGGATCAATCAAGCAGAGCAAGGAGGATGTTGAGACAAAGATGACGCTCTTGACTGCATGTGTATCAATATGTTTATTAAAAAACCTATTCAGAATCACACATTAAAAGCTTTGCAAAGTTTATGTCCAATATGTATTGGTCATTTTTATATTAATTCATGTTCAAGTGGAATATTTACATTTATTTGAATTACAAAACAACATATTTTAACACCTTTTTGGACATTGTTTAGCACCTTAAAGGGGAATTTCACCCTGGCTCTACCACGTCATATAGTCATTACTATATCAATAAAATTACATTTTTGTCATAAACATCAAAATTATCCAAAACACAAGGAAGAACTAACACATTTTAATTTTACTGGTAGAATCGGGAAGTTCTGACTTCCTGTGTATTTGTTTGCTCATAGTGAACCACAAAGTCTGGCATTCAAAGCGACTGCAGATACGGCCCACTAAAATAGATAGGGTGTGCCCACGAACTTTATTGATGTTGTAGTGTCGAGAACGATGCTGAGATGCTGTGATGACAAGGAATCTGCTGACACTGTCCTCGATTATAATAGTTTATTACATTGAAGATTTCAGTGCCAATTTACAGACTTCTGCAGACATCTGGAGAACAACTGGCCCAATCTCTAATATGTTGTTACTCTCCGTCCTTTGTCCCAACCATAGTATTTATAATCTGTAACATGATATGGGTGGTTTCCCCTACAGACCAATCCCAGTCCTCCACATAACAGACTTCCTCTAACACACCATTTGCAAACATCAGCAAAGTCATAAATTGTCTAGATACTACAATGTCATTGTGTACTTTGAACGAAAACCACAAAGCAATCTCAGAACTTCTGTAGGCAGGATTTTTCTTTGACAACGTTTGTCATCATGTCTGTGTGGTGTTCTGTGCCTGGCTGTGCTAATTACAAACAAGCGTGAAAATTAGTTATCTTTCATCGTTCTACCTACCAGAGATTTACCCCGATGCTGCCAGTGGCTTGCGGCTATAAAGAATGATGCTTATGGTGTCCAAAGACTATCAGAGGGATTTTCAGGCTGAACTGATGGGGAATCCATTTTGATGACAGCTGAGAAGTGATGCGATACCATCCATCTTTTCCTTCACCAAAAAACGGAAAGATTCTTGATTAGACGTAACCTAACGTTAGCTAGCTTGCTAGTCTATCTGGACTAGCTAGGTAAGTTAGCTAGCTAGCTAACGTTAGCAAATAAGAGTAGCTCAATATGGTAACCATCTATTCCAACTTTGTCTGGAAAACACATTGTTACTAAAAATAGAATTGTTTTTTGTGTTGGTAGCAATGAGGAATGTGTATAAATCATCTATGGTTGGTTAGTTGGTTCTCAGCCAGTCTCAGCTGGCTAGCAATCTTGCTTCCAATTTAGTGACGCTAGCTAACAGCAAGCTGACAATATTGAAATGTCCATGTTAGGTGTGCTAAGCTAGAAAGTCTAATAGAGATCAATACAATTAGTGGGGTGGTTAAATTGTGTATTGTTATGCATAAACATAAATTGGGTAGTGTTTGTATGGTTTGTGTTTGTGTAATGGGGTTACAGGTGGTTAGGTAGCTTGAGGACCACAGAGTACCTTCCAGACCATGTAATCAATTTAGTCTACCCCTCTTCACTTTTTTACCTTTTTTTCTTCGTAAAACTCAGGTTAGCTGGAGTCATTCCACAGTGCCCCTGCTAAAAAATACCCCAAAGTGGTCGACATTTTTGGTACACGAGCATGAGGGAGCGGACACACCTTGCGTTTATGGAGCACAACAAGATTGTGGGACAGAAACCAGCAAGGGACACTGAAAGGTATAACATCAAGACTACAACAGTAATGACACAACCACCTCATTCTTCTCTCTGCAGATTCTCAAAACACAATACAAAGACATGTATACAAAAATCCCCTGAAAAGGGCTGCTATTGATAAGAATTATCTGTCAGTGGGCTGGGGGAGTTTTACAGACAGGTCTTCGAGATGAGGAAGGGGGTTTTGGTTGTGCAGGGTTGTGCTTAGAGACAGTAAATGTATTGTTGTGTATGAAAGCGATTGAGAGGTACTATTTCTCCTCAATCATCCATACACAAGAATTCCTACTGTGTAAGTACTGCCCTCCTAAGACTTTTCACACCTTCTTTAGCCCTCCAGCACATTCACTTTGTTGACTGATCTTTCCTCTCAAAAGCGGCTCCCAGTGTCCCCTCATTGTCCCTAAACAATACGCTAGCCGGTCCCATACAGTTGACACCTTTACCAACAAAGGCGTGTTGCCCTACGTAAAATCCTAACACCACAACCATGTCTTTCCAGGAGACATGCTGTCACGGTTTACAAAGCCAGAACCCAGAAGCAGACCAGGACAAGGTGAGTTGAAACGAAGGTGAGTATTTATTTAACAGATTCAAAAAACGATGTAGAATAATCCAGGGGACAGAGCGGGCAGCGGAGATGAGTTGGTGGAGGTGCAGTGGCAGATCCAAGAATGGCTCGGCAGCCGCCGACAACCAGGCAGGGGTTGGGTGAAGGTTCCGGGAGATTGACTGCAGATAGAAACAAAACGGAGGTAAGTACACGGCACGCCAACAAGGTGCAAAACAACAAAACTAACGCTAGAAAACTCCAAGGCTGATACACTGACAAACATACTGTTCATGGCTAACGATCCGGCAGGGAATGGATGTCAGGTCAGGGCTTAAGAAGGGTGATGATCAGGACCAGGTGTGCAGACCGCTGATGAGATGCAGGTGCGGTTAATCGGGAGATCTCCCGCCTAGCAACGTCGCCCGGTGTTCACGAACCCTCAGGAAACTGGAGATTCCGAGCAGAAAAATGGCAACACAGGCAGGAACCGACTCAGGATGCAGGGTTCATGACAGTACCCCCCCTCCGACGAACGCCACCGGGCGGACTACCCGGAGCGCCAGGATGGAGGCGGTAGAAGTCACGAAGGAGTTCAGCATCAAGGATCTGGCGCCGAGGAATCCAGCTCCTCTCTTCAGGACCATACCCCTCCCAGTCCACGAGATACTGGAAACCCCGGACCCGCCGTCTGGAATCCATAATGCGGCGCACCGTGTAGAAAGGACCACCTCCGATCCTCCGAGGGGGAGGAGGAGGAGGCGGAGGGGGTAACAGAGGACTGAGGAGAACAGGCTTGAGGCAGGAGACATGAAAGGTGGGATGGACTCTGAGCGTTCTAGGTAACTTGAGTCGAACCGCAACAGGATTGATCACCTTCTCCACCACAAACGGACCAATGAACTTCGGTGACAGTTTCTTAGACTCAGTCCGCAGAGGAAGATCCCATGTGGCCAACCAGACCCTATCTCCGATGGTATAGGTGGGGGCAGGAATCCGGCGCCGATTCGCCTGGAGCTGATACCGGTCAGAAACTCTAAGGAGGGCCTTTCTGGCCCGATGCCAGGTCCGGTGGCAACGACGAATGTGGGCCTGAACAGAGGGCACTGAGAGATCCTTCTCCTGAGAAGGAAACAAGGGAGGTTGGTAGCCATACAGGCACTGGAAGGGAGACATCCCAGTGGCAGATGTAGGGAGAGTATTGTGGGCATACTCAACCCAAGGCAACTGAGAGACCCAGGAGGTGGGGTTGGAGGAGACAAGGCAGCGTAGCGTGGATTCCATCTTCTGGTTGGCTCTCTCCGCCTGACCATTAGATTGGGGGTGAAAACCAGATGTGAGACTGACTGTAGCTCCAATGGCCAAACAGAAAGACTTCCAGACAGAAGAGGTAAACTGAGGGCCATGGTCAGAACCTATGTCACTGGGCAACCCGTGGACCCTGAAAACCTCCCTAACCAGGATCTCGGACGTCTCAGAGGCCGAGGGAAGCTTGGAAATGGGCACAAAGTGGGCGAACTTGCTGAATCTGTCCACGATAGTCAGAATGACCGTGTTCCCCTCAGAAGAGGGCAACCCAGTGACAAAGTCCAGGGCCAGATGCGACCATGGTCGCCGGGGAATAGGGAGGGGGTGAAGCAGTCCAGAGCTGGGCCGGTTGGCACTCTTATTCTGCGCACACACTGGACAGGCAGCAACAAACCGCCGAGTATCTTCTCCCATGGCCGGCCACCAAAATCGTCTGCGAAGTAACGCCATCGTCCGAGCCACGCCAGGGTGACAAGCCATCTTGCTGGCGTGGGACCATTGGAGGACAGCAGAACGAACCGACTCCGGCACAAACAAACGACCGGGTGGACCGTTACCGGGACCGGGCTGCGTCCGAAGGGCCGCCATAACCTCCTCCTCAATCCTCCACATAACTGCTCCCACGACACAGTTCCGGGGAAGAATCGTCTCGGTCTTGGCCCCACTCTCCTCCGTCTTGGAGAACATCCGGGACAAGGCGTCCGCCTTGCCGTTCTTAGACCCAGGTCGGAATGTCAGGGAAAAATTAAAGCGTCCGAAAAACAAAGCCCACCTGGCTTGACGGGAGTTGAGACGTCTAGCCGATTGCACGTAAGCAAGATTCTTGTGGTCGGTCCAGACAATAAACGGTTGCTCCGCCCCCTCCAACCAGTGGCGCCACTCCTCCAAGGCAAGCTTCACCACGAGAAGCTCCCGGTTACCCACATCGTAGTTCCTCTCCGCAGACGAAAGACGACGAGAGTAGTAGGCGCAGGGATGGAGTTTCCCGTCAGTGGAGCATCGCTGGGACAGGATGGCGCCAACCCCCACATCAGACGCATCCACTTCCACGACGAACTGACGGGCCGTGTCAGGTTGAGAGAGAATCGGTGAGTTGGTGAATCGCCTCTTCAAATCCAGGAACGCTCGGTCCGCCTCAGGATTCCAACTGAAGGTCCTGGTACTGGAAGTCAGGGCAGTTAGAGGAGCGGCCACACGGCTGTAATCCCGGATGAATCTGCGATAGAAATTTGCAAACCCCAGAAACCTCTGGAGCTGCAATCTCGTACCGGGCTGGGCCCATTCCAGAACCGCCCTAACCTTCTCCTGGTCCATCCTAATCTCTCCCCTGGAGATGATGTACCCGAGGAAGGATGTAGTGTGGGCGTGAAATTCGCACTTCTCGGCCTTCACGAACAGGCGATTCTCCAACAATCGCTGCAGAACCTGCCTGACATGCTGGATGTGCCTGGAAGGTTCCATCGAGAAGATAAGAATGTCATCCAGGTAAACAAACACAAAGAGACCGATCAAATCTCTCAGGACATCATTAACCATACTCTGGAACACTGCTGGAGCATTGGTCAGTCCAAACGGCATCACCTGATACTCGAAGTGACCCATCGGTGTATTGAAACCCGTCAACCACTCGTCCCCCTCTCTGATCCGGACCAGGTGATACGCATTGCGTAGGTCTAGCTTGGTGAACACAGTAGCACCCTGTAAGGAGTCGAAGGCAGAGCTCATCAAGGGCAGGGGATACTTGTTCTTGACCGTGATATCATTCAACCCCCGATAATCAATACACGGTCGAAGAGAGCCATCCTTCTTACCCACAAAGAAGAAACCTGCCCCCAGAGGTGATGACGAGGGACGAATGAGACCAGCAGCTAGGGACTCCTTGATGTAGGTCTCCAAATCCTCACGTTCAGGTCGGGAGATGCTGTATAACCGTCCCTTGGGATAGACAGCTCCAGGGAACAGGTTTATGGCACAATCATATGGTCGGTGGGGAGGGAGTGACAGAGCCCTCTGCTTACTGAACACTTCCCACAAATCGTGATATGTCTCGGGAACCAGGGACAAATCTGGGGGTTTAGCCTCAATCACCTGACTGGGAACAGAATGGGAACAGGCAGTCTTGAGGCAGTTAGCATGACAATGAAGGCTCCAACTAGTTACCTTGCCAGTCACCCAATCGAACGTGGGATTGTGTTCTTTCAGCCAGGGGTATCCAAGGACCAGAGGAACATGGGAAGAAGGCAGAATGAAGAATGAGATCACCTCAGAATGATTCCCTGACAACAGCATCTTAACCGGTTCAGTCCTCATCGTGATACGTGCCAGACTACTGCCGTTCAGAGTGGTAGCTTCAATGGCTTCCGGTAATCGCTCCTTGGAAAGCCCCAGCTGTTCCACCACTTCGGCATCAATAAAGCTTCCATCGGCACCTGAATCGACGAAAGCGTTAATCGCTAAACTCTGATTCCTGTTCATGAGGATAGCCGGGAAACGGGGTCTGACAGAGGTATTGAGAGGTTGAAACTGGCTCGCTAAAAGTCCTCCCAACTTTAACGAGCCGAGCAGTTTGACGACCGCCGGGGACAAGTGGAGATGTAATGTCCCGAACTACCACAGTAGAGGCAGCAGTTGGTCTTACGTCTATGTTGGCGCTCCTCCTTGGTTAACCCGTGCCGCCCCACTTGCATGGGTTCAGAATCTGGAGGCAGGACCTCTCCACTAATCCTGTGTGGTGGACAATGATCGACGTATTCTGGTCCACCCCCTGACCCGACTGGGAACTGAGAAGCTGATTGATTGGACAGGCCCCATTGCTTCTCCCTCCTCTCTCGAACTCTGTTATCCACCCGAATAGACAAGGCTACCAAGCTGTCCAGGTCACTAGGCTCCGGATAGGAGATCAACTCATCCTTGAGCTGCTCCGACAGCCCCTGGTAAAAGGCCGCTTGCAGAGACTCCTCATTCCACCCACTCTCCACAGCCAAAGTCCTGAACTCGATCACGAAGTCGGCAACGCTGCGAGTTCCTTGGCGAAGCGAAAACAGGCGCCTAGCTGCGTACATACCTCGGACGGGATGGTCAAATAGCTTCCTCATCTCGGCCGTGAACTCCTGGTATGAAGCCATGCAGGTGTCCTGTCGTTCCCAAACGGCTGAAGCCCACTCCAGAGCTCGACCACGCAGCAACTCAATGACAAAGGCTATCCTAGCCTTGTCTGTGGCATAAGAGTGGGGCTGTAGATCGAACACTAAACCACACTGCATAAGGAAAGAACGGCATCTTCCCAACTCCCACTCATATTTATCTGGCGTCGGAACCTTGGGCTCACGGAAGGGCACAGTCCCAGAAGCGGCAGGCGAGATGGGTGAAACCGGTCGTGGATTCTCCACCGGCAAACTGAGCTGAGCCTGGATCTTCGTCAGACTGGTAGAAAAGTTCAGAACGGACAATGCTATCTCCTGTAGTGCCGTGCTATGTTGTCCTAACATCTTCTCCTGATGGGTAATGGCATGGCGAACAGAGTCCAGGTCCGCTGGGTTCATTTCTGGCCGGATCGTTCTGTCACGGTTTACTAAGCCAGAACCCAGAAGCAGACCAGGACAAGGTGAGTTGAAACGAAGGTGAGTATTTATTTAACAGATTCAAAAAACGATGTAGAATAATCCAGGGGACAGAGCGGGCGGCGGAGATGAGTTGGTGGAGGTGCAGTGGCAGATCCAAGAATGGCTCGGCAGCCGCCGACAACCAGGCAGGGGTTGGGTGAAGGTTCCGGGAGATTGACTGCAGATAGAAACAAAACGGAGGTAAGTACACGCCAAGCCAACAAGGTGCAAAACAACAAAACTAACGCTAGAAAACTCCAAGGCTGATACACTGACAAACATACTGTTCATGGCTAACGATCCGGCAGGGAATGGATGTCAGGTCAGGGCTTAAGAAGGGTGATGATCAGGACCAGGTGTGCAGACCGCTGATGAGATGCAGGTGCGGTTAATCGGGAGATCTCCCGCCTAGCAACGTCGCCCGGCAACCAGGCCGGGAGCGTTCACGAACCCTCAGGAAACTGGAGATTCCGAGCAGAAAAATGGCAACACAGGCAGGAACCGACTCAGGATGCAGGGTTCATGACACATGCAGTACCAGCAAATCTTCTGCAAGAGGACCAAACAGTTGGTGAAAGCCCTACAACACTTTTGGCAGAGTCTTATCTAGCTGGCCATTCACCGCAGACAGGACAAGACCATTGGCCATAAGCACAAAGAGTCTCAGCTTCCCCAGCCCACAATGCCGAATACCATTGCCAGTGTACCGAAGCTGGATAAAGGACTATGGACTATTACACAGGCAGCCCAATTCTGATCTTTTGACCAATCCGATCAGTTCTGCAAAAGACCTGATGTGATTAAGACCAATTAGTAGAAAAAATATCAGAATTGGGCTGCCTGTGTAAACGCAGCCAGTGTGGCTCAGCATAAGACCATGTAGAACCACCATAAAATAAATACATCTTCTAAATGTGTCTGCCTTTATGGATTCACAGAATATATTTTTTGTATATAAGCTGTACAGGGCTCTCTAGCATCAAACAGATGCTAGACATTGAGATGCATCCAAATAATGTTTATTTGTCCAAATCTAAAATACAGGGGTGTGTATACTATTTAATGCTAACTCAAAAAGAGAACTGGGTATTCAACAAGAATGTTATATGGTCAAAGTAACATACAAAAAAATAGCATGAACGGTGTAGTACAGTACTGGTGTCCGAGTGTGTCTCAGGTGTAGAGACACACAAGTACAAAGAACTGTAGCTACAGATTGTTACACCAGATAATGTGATTTACCCAAAGATTTTTGCAGACATCTTGTCTGTTATTAAAATAAACACTTTCTGTTGATCCATGAAGTAATCCAGGAGTTCTTTGCAGTTGAATCAGTGAAGGTAACCTGTAGTGGACTTGTTGATATTTGTTTGTGTTTCTTCTGACCAAAGGGGCGGGCGCTCCATGTCACGTTATTTGGGTCAAGATCTGTTTCTTGCTTTGCAAGGACACCATTGAAAGCAGTTATTTCTGGTGTAGCGTCAAGTGTGGAGGTGGCAATTGAAGTTGAAGATTCTTAGTGTTTGTGATGCCTGCCGTTTGGTGCAACGCAGACCTGGTGGTGAAACAGAGGAGTCACTGTCAGTCTTTTTTATGTTTTGACGATAAAGTCATGTTAGGATATATCAGTTATCCTGTTAGAGCTTTTGTGCCGAGTCCACTCCGCTGTTTCAGGTGCAACGTTTATGCTCATGTCTCAGCAGTTTGTAGGAGCGAAGATTGCAAGATGTGGGAAGTGTGCAGGGGATTGTGTAGTTTCGGTGGATAAAGTTGTGTGTGTCAACTGTAGGGGTGCCCATGTTGCTGGGGAACGGAACGTTGCATGTGAGTAGTAGATATTTGCCAGCACAGAGGGATGGGCCAACGAGTGATATATGCTTCAGTAAGGTTGGCTTCTTAGCATTCATAGCAATGGTCATCAACTGTACCGCAGAAATGGAATGTAAATCACAGAAAATGGTGGGACACCACCACTCAACACACCCTTTAAATCTTCTAAAGTCAAATCTCGTATACACAACTATAATGGATTTATATTATAGTCCAGTTGGTGGCGGTAATGCAACACATTGGATGCCAACCGCCGTAAAACTCCAAAGAAGAACAAGGAAACTATGTAGGGTGTATCATTCAGCGCGGAAGCCTGACCTGCCTTCCTCCTGGGCAATTATGTGTGAAACACATCTCACTGTCCTAGAAATGCCTCGGACGTGATGAAAACAATCCCAGATTCCCAGATTCAGGGTGAAATCCCCCTTTAAAAAGGTACTTAAAATATATGAATCCACAACAGAAACATCTGCGGATGTCAGAAAAGTGATTGATAAACCTATTTAAGAATGCAGTTCCTGTCACTAGATCTAGAATTCTATTTCTATGGCGATATTGCCTTTGTGACTTCAATATTCAAAACCTAAGTGTTCGTGTTGTGTGTTCGCATTGATGTTGTGGGTAGCCTGCTGTCCAAAACACAGACAATGTAATTTTATCGGTGTGAACTATTGAGCTATAAGAAGGTGTAAACCCATTAGGGAAATCAACTAAAATATTCCCTTATCTCCACTAGATTGAAGCAGACTGAATTCACAAGTTCCGTCTGATATCTGAATAATTACATAATTCAGCGTTAAAAAAACTACAACTAAATATCTATTCTGTTTTACAGTTCATGTGCAAACCCACACACACAAAATTGCAATGGTAGGAATTAGAATTTATTTGACTTTATTTGAATCCTCATAATGTAGTCATGCATGTGAATGGTCTGTGTGTGTGTGAATGTGTGTGTGAGTGTGTGTGTGTGTGTATGTGTGCGTGTGTCTGTCTGTCTGTCTGTCTGTCTGTGTCTGTGTGTGTGACCTTACAATCCTTCCTGTGTTGGGATGTATATTATTTTGAGGTATGTACTGTATTTCATTACATTACATCTATCAACGAGATTGCATTGGAGGACACATTGTAGGCTACACCTAGCCTAGCAGGGATTGACAGTAGGGGATGCCCTACAGGCAGGTAATTTTATTTTAAACAATCAAACTGCTAAGAATTCCAGTAGCCTAAAAACTGATCTTTCTGGTTCCTTTCCATTATTTAAGTAAAAAACATTGAAGTTATGGCATTTATGGCAGTCAGGGAAATTGAGATAAAGGTGAAAGAAACGCACACCTATTTAGGCAAGGTGCTGGCTGACGGCGTAAAACGCTTCAAAAAGAAAAGGAAAGAAGTAGACTCCTTTAATTCTATAGACAACTTGTCCTGGAGCGCTTGGTTAGTTTTCATCAATTCATTGAATATGCCATCATCATTAACAGCTCTTTGCAGAGCTGTGCGTTTCTCTTCAATCGTGGTATCCATTTCAACAAAAATCATTTTTTAACTGGTCTCCCTTGGTTGTATTCTCGCGGGGCAGAAATCTCAGAGATCAATTGGTAAACTCTGATTTACCACCCCTAAATATCCCTGCACAACGTCTATTTGCGCCTCTACCGGATGGAAACTACAAGTGCAACGGCTGTGCTCAATGCAATGGCACTTACAAATGTAGATCCTTCAAACACCCCCAAACAGGGAAACAGATCCCAATCAAAGGTGTTATTACGTGCTCCACTAAGGCAGTTATTTATCTTATAACTTGTCCTTGTGGTAAAAATTATGTGGGTAAAACAAAGCGCGAATTAAAAGTACGAATCTCGGAGCATCGTAGCACCATTAGGTGCCAAAACTCGACATACCCAGTCGCTGCCCACTTTTTGGAATCGAACCACTCGATTTCTTCCCTGCGTTATATCGGCATCGAACATGTCACCCTCCCTAGGAGAGGAGGTGACCTCGACAACTTATTGTTAAAACGAGAGGCTGCCTGGATCTTTAATTTAAAGACCCTTGCTCCCTTCGGTCTCAACGTAGACTTTGATTTGAAGCCATTCTTGTGATTTTGCTATTCATTGTAAATGTTGTGGGCCTATGTAGCTAAGTATCTATGATCATATGCTATCCATGTTTTTTGTATGTTGTTTTTATCTGTGAATTGGCCAATGCTATTAGGCCACACCCGGCCATGATTGCAGACACCTGCGTGTGTCCTTTCACACTATATAAACCAGTGACCCGCAGTGTTTGTCATTATACCCTGATGAAGACAACTTGTCTGTCGAAACGTTGGTTATTAAGATATTAAATTATTGCATCTGATCTCCTAGAGTGTGCGGCTTTCCTTTTCTTTTTGAAGTCAGGGAAATTGAGCCTGCTCTGGGATGTTTGACTGATGACACCCAAAATACAAAGAATTTCAACACTGATCTTTCTGGATCCTCTTGACATTAACCTGTTTATCCACATGTCCTTCAGACAAGGAGGTGACTGAAAATGTTGTTGTGTTGTTTGATGCAAGAAATCAATTTACAAAATAAAATGCATCATTATTCCCATACCATTATTACAGAGAAAGAGACAAATTATGCTACCCTCTGCCTATTGGCTACTTAGCTTATTCAAGTCTGTCTCAAAATACAACACTGCCCCTTTACCTGACTAGCTTTTCAAATATGTCTAGAAATGCACGTTTTGTGCTTTGGTAGGAAGCAATCACTCCCCCATTGCTGACTATAAATTATCTATAACTGGGCTAATAACTCACTAACTAGCAAAGGATATGAACAAATGTGCACACGTCGCTACATGTAGCTCTCGCTTTGATCTCAAAACAAGCGCATCTACCCACAACCACTGATGCTGTAAAAACAGTCCAGTTCAAAGTGAATGGCACAGATCCATATATGCAATGGTCTATTTGCATATAGGCCTATTGCAAATAGCCCTACTGCAGTGCTGATTGGTTATGGCGCACCGGGCTGTGTAGAGTATGTGCCTGTTAATGCAATACCCCGATGCATTCTGTCTACAACAAAATCTATTGTATAGTTAGTTTTGTTTCAGTATGTTGCATTGAAAGTGGCTAATATTGTGTTGATTCAATCACAATTCCCACAGTAAAGGGAAACGTTGATAGTGTTAACTAACGGGGAAAACTCTAGAAAGTTGATTGAAATTCAATCTTGTGCTTCTCTGCGCACACTTATATTTCTTCTGCTTATATTTCTTCTGCTTATATTTCTTATGCGAGGCAGTCCCAGGGGAGCTGCGCATGCGCGCAGTTTAGAGGGAACATTGCTTCTCAGTGTAGATGTCTGGTCAAAAAGAGTATGACTTTGTTGCCGCCCGTAGCATTGAATGCAAGGGAAGCCAGCAAGCGTTATTAAATAATAGCCAATCAGCGTTAAGCTAAACTGAGTGAGCTCAGTTTTTGAATAGTCCTGGAGCACCAGAAAAAGTCTCAAGGTAACCCAGTTTGGATTTGGCTTCACACCAATCACATCACATAAGAAGCCAAACGTCATCGACTTAAATTGTTGCATCTCGTTGTGTCATTGTCCACCGGTAGCTAGCTAGCTAGCAAAAATTGTCCCTTTCCTAGCTTAGCCATGGAGATAGGGATTTTAACATATTTCTCCGTACTGGCCAATGATTATAACGGCGATTCTGATCCAACCACAAATTCATACATTGTGCCCCTGGCCTGAGAGGGTGGAAGTTCAACATGTAGCTAGATGTAGTATGCTAATGTTAACTAGCTGGCCTGGCGTATCATTGCCCATGAAATGAAGTTAGGCTAGCGAGCAAGCATTTTAGCCAGGTAGCCTAGGACAACATAGACCGTTTAGGCAACATGAAAGAGGAGGATGGCATTGGCGTTTCTCTACAAGTAGAGTGAGTTAATATCATGTTTTTCTACTTGCACGCACACACACACACACACACACACATACACAGAAATCAGTACCATGGACAGCCACATCATATTTAGCTTACGTTGATTGGACTAAATCGTTTTTGGTATCTTTAGTTGTCACTGTATTAGACTAACCATAGGTGATTAGATGATGTTGAAGTTGAAGTTGTGCTGGAATAGTGAAGGCAGCGTCTGTTTTCTTTGCGACTTAAGATAACTCTCCGTGGTTCTAAAATCAGTGGTTGTTTAGTAGTCCAGAAATGTCGGAAACATTAACTTTAACATTAAGTTGCTTGATCATGCTGTAGGTCATGTAACTGTTTGTTACATGCAACATGTTTTGTGGACTTCACAGGACAGATGTTGCTCTCCGGTTTTGTGATGAAACAAAGGTGGTTGAATGTATTCTGCCACTGTCAAATTATTGTCTCGGCCTTAGGCCTGTATTTCACAGTGTCAAGGCATATGAACTAACAGGTTATTGTAATGAATACTCAGGGAGAAAAAGGTGTAGATTCACGTGCAGAGCGCGGCAGGTGTTTATTACGCCTTCGCAGAAGGCAGGAATCATGGTCACAGGCAGGCAATGGTCATACACAGGTAGGCAAACAGGCAGGTGGAACAAAACTAGGACTGATGGCTATAACTGGTTCTCACAAACGAGCTAGGAAAAGGCTTAGTAGAGTCAAAACGAACAATACCTCACAAGGCACAAACAGAATGAACTGAACTAAATAAGGAGCCGATGAGACCAGGTGAGTAACTAACAGATGAAATCAATGAACAAATATGAAAAACAGGGCTACGTTCAAGAACACAAGGTTGACTAAGAAAATGAATACAGAACCTTACAGTTATAGAGCAAACAATGCAATTATCACAACACTGTCATGACTCTCATGTGATGGTTTCACGTGAGATGCCCAAGATCGGAATACAGAGAAGCAACAGTCTACAGATCTTCCTCTCTCTCCCGCAGAACAAAGGAGGGATTGACAAGGGGGGGGGGGGGGTTATGACCCCTCGCGCCAAATCCTACATGGTTTGCTTGTATCTGAATGTCTCTGTGTTACAGGGACAGATTGCCGCCCAAAACTCTAAACGACCAAAGGTGGACACTGGAACAGTATATTTCAACATCCGAATGTTGGGAGTGATGAAAGAGAGAATTTGGAAAATTAATGTATATTTTGTGATGTCATTAAAACTTTGTAACTTGAGGAGCTTTCATCCATTTGAGGAGCTTTCATCCAAGTTTGCATCCATTATAATGTGTAGGAAATATCCAGGAGAAAGATAATATTTTTATAAAGATAGGGAGTAGATTTTGGTTCTTTGAACGAAATCATAGTGTTCAGAATACTTTGCCCCAGTAACTAGCCACGCCCACGGGAGCTCAGAAAGAGTGTCCACGTGACGTAAACGCCCTCTTTACCAGAGTGCATAAAATATTGAGTTAAGAATTAACAAAGCAGACTAGCCGACACGCAGTGCGAGCTGAATATGGAAAAAAGGTTTCAACGCTACAGACCAGGGAGACTAGACGGACCTCAAGCTGCAGCGAGGTCCATATAGGTCCCGACCCTGAAAATCAACACGAGGTGAAGACGACAAAGTTGCCTCCACTAACAATCAATGTTACGGCTGAGTAACTGTTCTAAGTACTGTATCTAAGAAGGTGAATTTAAGTGGGACCATCCTGTTACTCTCTTCAAACCATCGTCTAGTACACTGCTCTCATCACCCCACAGGGGATCATCGACACGGCTGATTAACCGTCCTCAGAAGACCACTTCCAGAACGAGTGAAAGTAAACAGACAACTAAGAAGAAGGACATTGTGACCTCTTGTGGACAATCAGAGCCTTAAGTCTAAGGCCCATCCGAAAGAGAAGGCCCAATCGACCCCTTTCCACGAAGGCATGGGTCCAACAATGCATTACTTCTTACCAAACGGGCGGCAGTTCGGGGCAAGGTATTAGGATTACTGTGAGCGTAGTTCCATGTGTAGCCAAGGGTTTTCTCTCTCTATCGCTCTCTGTTTAACTCGCAATCTGTTGTAACAAGTGTCATATTGTGTTAGTCCGCTAGGAACCCGTTTTCATTGTATTAAGTTCTAATCCCTAACCTATACATGTATGTGTTTGTATCTTATGTTATCATTTTTAATGAATTAGTAAATAAATAATTAAATCAATTTGTGTGGTACGGAATGATCAGTAAGACCCGGGTTCGTGCAGACTTAAAGAGTCTACGACTTTCAGAATGAGACTGATATGACGTAATTATTAATAAATGACTGTTAAATGATAAGAGATATCTAGATATCTTTAGAGTTAATTTGGGAAACAGTAACTAATTAAACAACTTTTCCCGTGGTGGATCAAATTCCTAATGAGTTAATTGTTACATGATTAATTTAATCTAGTAACAATTAATTTAATCCAGGCTCTGTCATAGCCGGCCGCGACCGGGAGACCCATGGGGCGGCGTGCAATTGGCCCAGTGTCGTCCAGGGTAGGGGAGGGAATGGCCGGCAGGGATGTAGCTCAGTTGATAGAGCATGGCATTTGCAATGCCAGGGTTGTGGGTTCGATTCCCACAGGGGGTATGAAAAAAAAGAATGTATGCACTAACTGTGAGTCGCTCTGGATAAGAGCGTCTGCTAAATGACAAAAAATAATAATAATAATGAAAGTCACGTCACGACAACACATAGGTTGTAATAGGTTTTCTTTTTCCTGGCTTGGCTTCCCCGCACTGGAATAGACTTGAGTATGCAGTTTTATTATGTGAATTTTATACTTAATATTCATTGATTTACATATGTTGTTGTGTTGGTATATGTTGTAAGATTATGTGGTCTTCTGTAGCTCAATTGGTAAAGCATGGCGCTTGTAACGCCAGGGTAGTGGGTTCGATCCCTGGGACCACCCATACGTAAAAATGTATGCACACATGACTGTAAGTCGCTTTGGATAAAAGCGTCTGCTAAATGGCTTATTATTTATTATTATTATTATTTTCACCAAAGGACACACTGATTATTATTATACCTATTGATGACATTATGAACACTGTGTGATTCTGTAGCAGCTGGCACATTCACTGTCTTTTGTTTTGACTTCGTACAAGCCTCTCGCGCTGATGTTTAGAGAACATTTGATACTGTCTGACTAAAGGGCCTGTGTCCAAGAGGCCCGTTAGACATTTTCTATGTTTCTGTTATGGAGGTGTCTCCTTGAATTCTTGTATTAAACTGTATTGAAATTTGATTGATATGATCAACGACTGCTCTCTTTTTGTTCACCTGGAAATTCCCGTTACAGACTAACATGGTTATCACTTCATTTTTTAAATACTGTATCACATCTCCTTACAAGAATAAAGAGCTGTCACTGGAGGTCGATAGTAAAGCATGGTCTTTTGTGCATATTTTTTGAAGGGCTTGTTGTTCAAATTTGCCCTGGGCCCCCTGTTGGCTAACACCTGTCCTGGGAAGTGGCAACACATGCCATGAGTGCTTGTTCTCTGAAGAGAATATCTACATTTTGGCAATTGTTACTTGTTCATCCCCAACCATGGACGGCTTGTTCAATAGGGCGATATGGGCGACGCACTGCCAAACGGGAAAAGGAAGGGATTTTTTTTCTAATCAATTATATCACGGCAACAGCAGTTATCAGTGTTCACGTCTGATCTGCCAGCCACTAAATGTCAAATCAGGCTAAAGTCGTGCTTCAAATGGCCCCGCCCGTTTTTTGGGCGATTTCAGTCAGGTTGAAAATCGCCCAGAAGTCTCTCATAGCCTGTCATGTAAAATCAATTTTTTTCACATTTCAAAGCTTTCAATACATTCTCTATGGGTGTCTGTGTGCATGCACTTACGCGCTTTCGTCATACGTGACGTAACGTTGAACGTAACTAAGACAATGGCGGCTACCAGCGTCTATGTTGCGACCTGCAGTGTGGCGTTATTTTATGTTTTTAATTTGTAGACTTAGTTTACAAACATTCTGCAAACATTCTGCTTTGGACTGATCTTCGGTTTTGGACTGATCTTGTTGATCGTGTACATACCCGCTACGAACGGACTAAATAATAAAAACGCTGCTGGCAGCAAAATCCCAATACAGCTGGGAGACTTGGCTGGATGACAGAGTCCCGGACAGAGAGGTGGAGCCGGCCAACTTCACCCTGGTCAGAGCGGACCGCGATCCTGGTAAGAGAGCGACTCTGTACCCCGACATTGAACTGCTTTCTGTGTCATTGAACCTTACTATTGTTGATAAAACAAGTTTACTGGAGAATGGAGAAAAAGTAGAGACTTTTGGACAAGGTGGATAATTGTATAATATAAGGCAGTTTATTCAGAGGTAAAGATATCTGGAATCGCGTGCACGGACCCGTTCGTCAAACTCGTAGGGAGTTTATCAGAAGAGCCCCTAAACATTGTGTGCTGACATTTTATACAATAAAATGAAGTAGGTTGAATCTAGTAGTTCTGATCTTCTGATTGGTCCTGATGAGTTGGGCGATGTCACCTCCAGGCTAGTGTCACTGTTGCATTGGCTCTGAGTCGGGTTCTCTGTTTTCAGATGTTCAGCCTAAGAGAAGAGGATTTGTGTGTGTGTGTGTTTGTTATCAGTGTGTGTGTGTGTGTGTGTGTGTGTGTGTGTTTGTTATCAGTGATGATGTGTGTGTGTGTGTGTGTGTGTGTGTTTATCAGTGATGATGTGTGTGTGTGTGTGTGTGGGTGTGTGTGTGTGTGTCCTCAGGGCAAGAACTCGTGAGTTGGAAGAACTGAGAGACCTATGGCGTGGGTGTTATCCTTAGCCACCTGCTGACAAGGCTGACAAGATAGGACTCTTGTTCATTGTATTGAATACAAAGGCCCAACACAAAATGGGTCATGCACAAGATTTTAGTCAGACCAAGCTATAACATTATATATTTACTACGACAGTACATTCAACCAAAAGCTAATATAACAAAGGCATCAGAGATTATTTATAATCTGTCACAGAAACTGGAATCCATCTCCCCAGATCAGTCAATAAATGCTTCTGGTATTGACTTATATGCTGCCCCTGTCTTCATGTTGTTGCTGGACATATCTTTTTTTAAATGTGTGTAGGTCACCTAAATCATCAGAAAAATTGCCCCTCCTGAGAATTTTTTCAGGAGCCGCCACTGTCCCCAACAGATCCCAGCTAGCATATTTGCTCAGTGGGCATTGAGGAGATTACAGATGCTCCTGCAGTCTGATGGGCCTATGGTTCCATGGTCCTTTGATTCTGCCCTGGTAACTCTGCCAAGCACTCCTGAGAACATCTAGCAGAAGGTAAGAGGAGAGGATGGTGGAGAGGAAGTGTAGAGTCGGTTATTAATAAGTTAATTGTTCCTTATTTAGTGTTGCACAACATTACCACATGCATGTATGGTAAAATGAAGCCTGGGTGCTTTGTCAGCCCATTGCTTTCTTGTTGTCGTATCGCCCCATTCTCACAAATCATATGCAGCACAGTGAACAGTGAATGCAGACAGTCTGCATTCTTTGTGCTGCAGACTGGTAAGAATTAATGCGGTGTGAAATGTAAAGTTGTTGTTTATTTGTTTTGGAATGTCCACCTGTGTGTGTGTGGGTTCATGCGTGTGTGCTTTTTTTGTGCATGCTTGTGTGTCTATGCTTGCATGTATGCATCTGTGTGTTTGTGTGTGCGCGCGCCTGTGTGTTTTTGTGTGAGTTTGTGTGTGAGTGTGGGTGGGTGTGTAGGTGTGTGTGCGTTCGTTTATGTGTGTGCACTTACTTGTGACTGACATGTGTGACGAGTACTGAGTATACGAAGACGCAGGAATAAACAAGGTCAAGGTTTACTAAATAATGAGAAAGAGAATAACAAAGAGAGACTAAACGACACGACGATTAACAATCACACACAACACAATACAGAACAGTCCAGGGCTAAATAGGGGTGGTGATGAGATGAGGTGCAGGTGCGCTGGAGGTGATTAGGGTGCGTTGGGTTTCCATTCCGGTGTTGCCGAGGTGGTGCGCTCAGACCGGTGGCTCAGTGGGGCCTCACTGCGGTGGCGGTCGGCTTGGTCCTTCTGCCGACGAATGGCCCTCTGGAGATGGACATGGGCGGCGTCCCAGAACTGTCCGGCCCTGTGGAACCACTCGTCGACAGCGGGCGCATCGGTCTGGCTGGGTGTCCAAGGGGCCAGGGCCGGCTGGTACCCCAGGAAGGGAGTGAGCCCCGTGGAGGAGTGAACGAGGGAGTTCTGGGCATATTCTTCCCAGGCAAGAAATCTCGCCCACTCACCCTGCCGGTCCTGACAGTGGCAACGAAGAAACCTCCCCAGCTCCTGGTTCATGCGCTCCACCTGCCCATTTGACTGAGGCCTATACTCGGAAGTGAGGCTGGCCGTGGCCCCGATCTTCTCCAGGAAAGCCTTCCACACTCGGGAGGTGAATTGGGGGCCACGGTCCGAGACGATGTCCTCCGGAAGTCCATAATGCCGGAAGACCTGTTGGAAAAGGACCTCAGCGACCTGGAGAGCAGAAGGAAGACCAGTTAGTGGCAAAAAACGGCATGATTTGGAGAACCGATCTACGACCACCATGACTGTGGTGAAGCCGTCAGAACGTGGGAGGTCGGTGACAAAGGCTATGGACAGGTGTGACCAAGGTCGCTGAGGCACTGGGAGAGGAACTCGTTTTCCTGCTGGGTGGCATTCCGAGGTGTCTTCGTTTGGGCACATACGGAACAGGAGTTGACATAGCGGGAGACATCAGAAGCCAAGGTGGGCCACCAGTATTTTTGGGCTAGAGAATGCAGGGTGCGCGTAATACCAGAGTGCCCTGCGGTAAGGGTGGTGTGAGCCCAGATCAGCAGGCAGTCACGGACACTGGTGGGTACATACACGCTGGGGAGAGTGACGTGCGTAATGGTGCCTGATCCTAGGGGTTTATTGTCCAGCGAGGTGACGTGTAGTGGAGATGGCAGTGGCACGGTGGGCAACCCCCATTCAGAGACCAGCTCCCTATCTATAAGGTTCCCCGCTGATCCGGAATCTATCATTGCAGTAGAAATGGAGGAGAAGGAATAACCAGTCACCGTTATGGGAACTAAAAACAATGGTTTTGTGATAGGAGATGACGTAACACTCACGGAGCGGCTACGGGAGGCATACCGTCTAGATAGGGAGCTGCCAGGAGATCTGTGGTCCGTGGTGGTGTAGGGGGTGCTGCCCACCTCCATGGGTGAGGACTCGGAGGCAGGACGGCTTCCATAGCTCAGATGGGGTGAGCGTCGAGGCTCTGGGAGGTGCTGGGAATGCCGTCTCTCTCTCAACATGTTGTCAAGACGGATGGACGTGGTGATGAGGGTATCCAGGTCCATCTTGTCGTCCCGACATGCGAGTTCCGTCTTAATGTCCTCCCGTAAGCCTCTCCTGAAGGACGTGTGCAGAGCACGCTCTTTCCAGCCGGAAGACGCCGCCACCGTGCGAAAGCTCAGAGCGTACTCGGACGCGGGCCCCTCTCTCTGTTGTAGATGGAGGAGACGCTCACCCCCGTCCTTTCCCTCCGTGGGATGATCAAACACCGCCCTGAACCGAGCGAGGAAGGTGGAGTAGGGAAGCGCCACTGCCTCCTCTCCTTCCCAGACTGCCGTGGCCCAATCCAGCGCCTTTCCTTTAAGAAGCGAAATCCTGGCTTGGTCAGATGGATATGCCCCAGGCTGACGCGCCAGATAAAGGGAAACCTGTAGCAGGAAGCCGCTACATTTAGTAGTCGTGCTCCGGTAGGGCGAGGGTTCCCTCAGAAGTGGGTGATAGCACGGGAACAGGTGGATTGGGGGCATTCGCCGCTCCCTGAGGTGGAACCAGAGCACTGGGCAGATTATGCAGAGTTTGGAGCACTTCCTGCATGGTGGCGTTCAACTGGGCAAGCTGCTGCTGGTGCTGGTGCTGGTCGAGGCACTGGGAAACTCCTGCTGCATCCATTTTCGTGAGGTGTGTGATTCTGTGACGAGTACAGAGTATACGAAGAGGCAGGACGCAGACGCAGGAATAAACAAGGTCAAGGTTTACTTAAGAATGAGAAAGAGAATAACAAAGAGAGCGTAAACGACACGACGATTAACAATCACACACAACACAATACAGAACAGTCCAGGGCTAAATAGGGGTGGTGATGAGATGATGAGGTGCAGGTGCGCTGGAGGTGATTATGGTGCGTTGGGTTTCCATTCCGGTGTTGCCGAGGTGGTGCGCTCAGACCGGTGGCTCAGTAGACCAGCGAATCAGAGCGCCGGAGGGGAGCAACGGGAGGAGACGTGACAACATGAAGTCCCCAGAGTACAGGAAAGAAGTGTAACTGCTCCACCAAGAGCTCCACCCTCCTTTTCTATTTCTCTCTCTCTCTTTTTTTGTCTTTCACTCTTTGCACTGTTGTGAATCCAGTTTGATAGCCTGAATGGTATAAGTCATTATTGATGCCACCTACCACCTGCCGCTGTATGGAAGCTTTGCCGACCAGTTCAAATAGCAGAGTAGGGAAGTAGAGTAACTAAGGAAGTGTTGGAGACCTTCCACACAATGTAAAAAAAGAAGTAGATGGTTCTCGATCTGAAATAACAGCTGGGCTCCACTTGCCAACAAACCAGCATGGCTAGACTTTGCCTGCAAGGAAGGTATGTTTCATCACCTTTAGTCTCTATTTCTCTCCCTCTCTCTCTCAATCTCTGTTTTTTTCTCCCTCTCTCTTTTTACAGTATTTGGGAACGTTTCAATGAATTTTATTCTGGTTGGTGTTAATTATTAATAAGATACATCTCTAGATTTGTTGCTATTAATTACTGGTTGTACAGTTCATTTTGGGATGGCAGTCTGCTATTGGTGTGTAAAGCTTAGACTTCCTGGTCCCAGATCTGTTGGCATTGTGGCACAAACAGACTGGCACTCATTCTATAGACTCTATGATGACAGCTATTATCATGGGGAAGTAGAGTTGTGGGGAGGTTGATATTGGGACCTAGTATACTGAGGTTAAGTGAGGCAACTTTTCAGTCAATTCCTCTGTTATAACATCTACCTTTCATGTTCATAGGCAGGGATATAAATGCACTTGCCAATCAGGCAAGTCAGGAGTATTTTATGGTTGCTGGAATATTATGATCACTTTGCTTGAAAATATAAATATATCTGTTTACATGCAGAAATGCCATAAATTATTTTTATTTCACTTAAATATAAGGGAGGAAACAAAGATCAGATTAGGCTACTGTTCTTTTCTGTCACCCACAGAGCAAACTCAACTTGCTTGACTGCTCAGTTCAACTTCCTTCCCCTTGCTCCGGGCATTAGGGCAACCCTTAATGTCAACCCCTGATGAGCATTGTCAAATTTTCACATTTCATCTGTCACATTACTGGGTTTTGGAGTTGTTTTTAAAAGTGGTAGGAACTTATCTGTTCCAGAGCTTCTAATGGATTACAACAAGAAAATTGGTGGGGTTGACCATCACGACCAACTGAGGAGCTATTACAATGTTGGACGCACAGGCAGAAAATGGTGGAAGTATGTGTTTTGGGGGATGCTCAACATTGCCATCATAAATGCGTACATTGTGTACGGGAACCCGCAAAGGCCCCTTCCTAGAAACCGCAGGCACTGGTCACTGAAGGCATTCAAAATGCAGCTTGTGCATTCATTTTGTGATATGACTACAGTGGCAGGAAGAGGGGAGCCAAGAGTGTGGCACCAGGGCGTGTGGACTGAGCTGCAACTAATTTGAGGTGAAGTTTGAAGGGCACAAGAGAGGGTGTGTGGTGTGCATCCTGAGTGGACGCAGGGCAAAGGGTGGGAGATGTGTAGAAACGTCCTTTGGGTGGTTCTGTGTTACTTTGCTGGATGGGGCTGTGCTTCCAGAATTCCATGACATGTTGTAGGCTAAATGCAAACACTAAAGTGACAGTGTGAAATATGAATGTTCTACAAATCTTTTATTGTCTCTGAACAGTTGTTGTGTTCTTTATCTTCTCTCTTTATCTGTCTTATCTAATACTTGTTGCATTCGCTGAATTGTTGTCAAAGTAGGCTACTATTTCAACATTTTGCATCAGGCCCGGTCTGTACTAAATCTTAATGAGAGAGGTTACCTACATTTTGAAATAGTAGACGAGTACTGAGTATATGAAGAGGCAGGACGCAGACGCAGGAATTAAAAAGGTCAAGGTTTACTTAAACAATGAGCAAGAGAAATAACAAAGATAGCGTGAACAACACGAAGCTAAACAATCACACACATCATCATCTAGAACAGTCCAGGGCTAAATAGGGGTGGTGATGAGATGATGAGGTGCAGGTGTGCTGGAGGTGATTAGGGTGCGTTGGGTTTCTGTGACACTGGTCATATTTTGGATACTTTTTTTATTTATATGTAAATAATATTTATATATATTTATATTACACTTGGTACATCTTAAGTGAGTAATTTAGTCAAATGTAATACAATTTAAATACTCTAGGGTTTTTTGTGTTGAGTGTTAGTGATTTTTTTATAGTGAGTGTCTTTCCACAATGGAAGACAAAATGAGTGTTATTCCCATTGACATGAATGTGGTGTCATATTAAAGAAGAGATTGTGCTCTTTTAAACTAAGTTAACTTGTAATTGTCATTTGTTCTTTGTTTTTGAGCTATGTCTGTTTGTTTGAAATGTGTGAGAAAATGAGCTTTATCTTGGGGGGTTGTCGCCAAACATAGTGAGCTGTAATTTGGGACGAAAGTGTCTCTAAAATTCCACCGGGAATCCATAATTACCAGGAGATTTCCCGTATTGTAGATTATTGATGGCCTCCAACAGTTCACCTGGGGTATTGTTTCTATCCATATTAATTTTCTCTGGTTCACTTATAATTGGTAAAATGGCCTTATTACAGTTTTTTCCAACTGCTTACACACGTTTTCAAAACGATGTCTCCTTTTTTTTTAACTCTACACACAATTCCCGAAACTGCACACACAAAATGTAAAATGCCTCACATCTCCTTCAAAATGTAACACTGCATTCAAAATGCCATAAACACATGTCAGAATGAAGCATTTGCATCAAATGGCAAACACTTCTTTCATAATAGTAAATTTTGGGATATACCATGTAAACACTGTTGTTCTATATCTAAAGCTCTTTGGTCTTTCATAGGCTTATATCTACATTTCAATACAATGTTCTACAGTGAAAGTCATCTGCTGAGAGGGCTAACAAGTACACTGTAAACACCAATGCAATGTAGAAACAGAAAATATTTATTAGGCCAAACATTGCTGTTGTATACAGTAGCATACAACAAAACCATAAACATATGTAAACCAAAAGTATATTATTTAGAATACAGTAAATAACACAATTGTGTGTGTGGGGTCCCAGGGGGGCAGTCCAGGAATTGGTGGGGGGGGGGGGGGCAGTCACCAGTACTAAGCTACGCTTCATCTCTTCTCCGGGCCTAGTCTGGCCACAATACTTCGTCCACATCACAAGACACGTTTTCTCTTGCCAAATATCGAGGGAAGTATCTCCTAGCATGGCGTATCCCGAGTGGCGCAGTGGTCTAAGGCACTGCATCACAGTGCTAGCTGTGCCACTAGATTAGATCCTGGTTCGAATCCAGGCTCTGTCGTAGCCGGCCGTGACCGGGAGACCCATGGGGCGGCGCATAATTGGCCCTGCGTCGTCCAGGGTAGGGGAGGGAATGGCCGGTAGGGATGTAGCTCAGTTGGTAGAGCATGGTGTTTGCAACGCCAAGGTTGTGGGTTCAATTCCCACGGGGGGCCAGTATGAAAAATAAAAGAATGTATGCACGCACTAACTGTAAGTCGCTCTGGATAAGAGTGTCTGCTAAATGACTAAAATGTAAATGTATCCAACCTTGGACAGAGGCAACCTCTATGTCCCCACATGCATCCTCCATTGCCTGGAGAAGCGACATGCGGGCATAGCGTTGGCGATCATACACTTTCCAGTGTCAGGCTGAGAATAATTCCTCTATGGGATTTAGAAAACGTGAATATGGGGGTAGGTACAAAACTACAAATTGTGGATGGGTAGCAAACCAGTTTTGGACCAGAACAGCCCGGTGAAAACTAACATTGTCCCATATAACCACAAATCTAGCAGGCTCCTGATCTGGATCAGGGACAAGCATTGTGTAAATTGCATCCAGAAAAGTGAGCATATGGCCGGTGTTGTACGGACCCAGTGTGGCATTGTGATGGAGGACCCCGTTTTGAGTGATGGCAGCACACATAGTTATATTACCCCCACGCTGTCCAGGGACATTGGTAATTGCCCTCTGTCCTATTACATTTCTTCCGCGGCGACTGGTTTTGGTGAGGTTGAAAACAACCTCATCCACATAAATAAATTCATGGCGAATTACATGGGCATCCATCTCCAATACTCTCTATAACAGACAAAATGATATACAGATGAGTACATATGGTATGTCTGAAGTACTGGAAGTAGTGTTGCATACATACCTCTACAAAGTAATGTCGCAGATTCTTGACTCTGTCAGAGTTTCTCTCAAATGGCACCTTGTAAAGTTGTTTCATCCGTTGGAGGATGCGTTGTATGATCGACAGGCTTACAGCATTGATGTTGTTAAATATGCTGTCATTATTCAAGATATGCTCTCTTATATCTCGAATCCTAATTGCATTGTTGGCCAAAACCATATTTATAATTGCAGTCTCTTGTACATCTGTAAACAAGTGTCCTCGTCCTCCATGATGTCTTTGCCTTTCCACTCTGTACAGAATTCAAACACAGTATGTGTTCAGCATAGGAACTGTAAACAATGTACAAAAAAATGTAGTACAGCATGATAACCAACCTCATTCATTCAATGCAGTGCAGTAAATGGATGGCTTAGAGTTACAAATGTTTATGCAATACTATGCAGTCATACGTATTTTACAGTACATTACTGTAATGCTAAAATAGTCATTAGATAGTTGCATACCTGATCTTATTTCTGAAGGTTCGAATTATGGACGCCACTGTAAATCGACTCAAGTTGGGCTGGACTCTCAGTCCAGCCTCTCTCATGGTCAAACCGTGGTTGATCACATGATCAACAAGTGTTGCCCTAATCTCATCAGAGATGGCTCTCCTTCCTTCTCTTCTTTGCCCTCGTCCTCCTCTTCCTCTTCCTCTTCCTCTTCCTCATCCTCTTCCTCTTCTTCTTCCTCTTCTTCTTCCTCTTCTTCTTCCTACTCCTCTTCCTCTTCCTCCTACTCCTCTTCCAACTCTTCGTCTTTAATTTGTCCTCATTGTTGTCCCCTACCTCTCCCTCCTACTCCTCTTGCTCTCTGTCCATTGTTGGCATCCATTGTTCAAAATAGGTAATCTGACCTTTGACCAATTTATAGGCCTATACTACAGTAAAGCAGTGATTGGTTAGTGATCAGTTAAGCAATTAGTGTTTGCACATGTGAGGAGTGTGTGTGTGACCTGGTGAATAAGTGTAGCATTTTGATTGGTTGTGTTTGGAAAAGGAAAGCAAGTCACTTCTTGTTAGATTTTTGTGTTTTAGGTAGAGAATTGTGTGTAGTGTTTTGAAAAAAGTGTTTTATGCAATTGACAACTGAGTCAAAGTCTGAGAAATAGCTTATGGTTTTGGAGATTTGGTGTGTAGGTTTGCACTTTGAGTGAGAGGTTTCAAAAATCATGTGACATAAAAAGATTTTGTGTGTAAGCAGTTGGAAAAAACTGTAAGAACTGTGGGACTATCCTATCCCCACCCTTTATAATGAAGCAGGGTGGTAGGTAACCTAGCAGTTAGAGCATTGGGCCAGTAACCGAAAGGCTGCTAGTTCGAATCCCCAAGCCAACAAGGAAAACAATATATGTCAATGTGTCCTTGAGCAAGGCACTTAAGCCTAATTGCTTCAGGGTTGCCGTTGATAATGGCTGACCCTGGCCCCGATCCCACTCTCCGAGGGTGTCATAAGGAGAGTTGGGATATGCAAAACAAAAAACATTTCCAATTAATACACACTTGTACATGAGTGAGATAGGACAAATATAAAAACACCCACTTAATCTACTGTGCACACTTTACAGCTGTCCATTTACTACCTGTCACATCTCCTCCCGTTGCTCCCCTCCGGCGCTCTGATTCGCAGGTCTACTGAGCCACTGTTCTGAGCGCACCACCTCGGCAACACCGGAATGGAAAGCCAACGCACCCTAATCACCTCCAGCACACCTGCACCTCATCATCTCATCACCACCCCTATTTAGCCGTGGACTGTTCTGTAGGATTTTGTGTGTGATTGCTTTGCTTCATGTACTCTATCTTTGTTTACTATCTTTGTCATTGTTTGAGTAAACCTTGACCTTGTTAAATCCTGCGTCTGCGTCTTCGTATACTCAGTACTCGTCACACTACCTGGGAACACACCTCTTATCTAAAACCTGAAAGCATGATCTGAGAGTTTACATTGTAGTAGTGGTAGGTTTAACAGTACCTAAAACCATTCTGGGATTTTATTAGACCATACAAAGAGAAAAATACCTATTGCATGTGAATGCAAGTTCAACTCAATTGCACCTGGATGTTTTGTAAACAGATGGAGAAAAAGTGTTGGTAAAACTGGTCTTGGCGACTACTGAATGGAGGAGCAGCGTGATAAGTTGACCTGAAGAAACCTTTAGCCCTGCTGTATGGGAGCCCTTACTAAACTGTGTAAATGTAAGTAAGGGCAGGCGGATCTGCGTACATGCTGCATGTACGCACACACACACCTGATCCTCCGGTGAGCTGCTTCATTAAAACGGGTGGGGACAGGCTACTTCCGCAGTCTCACAGTGCTCGTATTGTGTCTGAGAAAAACTATCATCATTGATAACATCCCAACCCATACAGACACAAATGCAGAGGCTGCAGTGTGTTGAGCAATGGAAATAAGTAAATTTGCTCTGACACGTTCTTAGGTATTTGTCTGACAGAAACCGTCAACAACACAAGGTTCCGTGGAAATGCAACCAGGCCAATTATGGTGGAACGTTACCAGAGTGACGTACTACTACAGTACCATGGGAAAAACGGAACAGACTTAATATGGGCCCTGGTCAAAAGTAGTGCACTATAAAGGGAATAAGGTGCGATTTGGGATGCAGACTTAGAGGAAGTTCACAGCTACATTGTTTACATAAAAACAGATCATATAGGAGATATGAACCCTACCTCCTGGTCCACAATATAATGTGAGACTGACTGACCCGCAGTATCAGTTTACAGATCATATTCATTTCCTGACCAGTCGCTCTTTGCTCTCGTAAAAGTGACATCAATACACCCGCCGTAAGCCACATGATCCAACACTTCAGATGCATGTAATATGCTAGCTAACCACATGTAGCTAGCCAAAAATATCCCCATGACAAATCCAAATCAGAAATCGTGGTCTCACAGTGTAATGGGAATTTTCAGATGAACCAAAAGGAGAGCAGTCGTTGATAATATCCTGTATATTACAAGAATTCAGGGAGAACACCTCCAGAGCAGAAGCAAAGAAAATATGTAACGAAGCAGCCCTTATACATTAATCACACAGAATATTCACCCAATGTTCCATAAACACCAGCCCGAGAGGCTTGTAGGAAGTCACAACATCAGCTAATACAGAATCACACAGTGTCATAGATAAATGATCAGTGTGTCCTCGAATCCAGTCTGGCGTCAAACTTTAACCATAACATTCAACACTGTCAAACTTTGATACTGACAATTAAACAGGTAAGAAAATCAGTACTCAGTTACAACAGATAATCATAGACTAACAAGTGAAAACAACTTAATTAAATATGGTACTTAAACATATATGGTTAACTCCTGTTTCCCTTCCCCCAAGGGAATGCATCTGTTTGTGTCTTCCCGCACATACAATCATGCATTAGTACTGCAGTGCATCTCCTCCTCATGGACTGCACCAGATTTGCCCGTTCTTGCTGTGAGATGTTACCCCACTCTTCCACCAAGGCACCTGCAAGTTCCCGGACATTTCTGGGGGGAATGGCCCTAGCCCTCACTCTCCGATCCAGCAGGTCCCAGACGTGCTCAATGGGATTGAGATCCAGGCTCTTCGCTGGCCATGGCAGAACACTGACATTCCTGCCTTGCAGGGAATCACGCACAGAACGAGCAGTATGGCTGGTGGCATTGTCATGCTGGAGGGTCATGTCAAGATGAGCCTGCAGGAAGGGTACCACATGAGGGAGGAGGATGTCTTCCCTGTAACGCACAGCATTGAGATTGCCTGCAATGACAACAAGCTCAGTCCGATGATGCTGTGACACACCACCCCAGACCATGACGGACCCTCCATCTCCAAATCGATCCCGCTCCAGAGTACAGGCCTCGGTGTAACGTTCATTCCTTCGACGATAAACGCGAATCCGACCATCACCCCTGGTGAGACAAAACCGCGACTAGTCAGTGAAGAGCACTTTTTGCCAGTCCTGTCTGGTCCAACGACGGTGGGTTTGTGCCCATAGGCGACGTTGTTGCCGATGATGTCTGGTGAGGACCTGCCTTACAACAGGCCTAGAAGCCCTCAGTCCAGCCTCTCTCAGCCTATTGCGGACAGTCTGAGCACTGATGGAGGGATTGTGCGTTCCTGGTGTAACTCGGGCAGTTGTTGTTGCCATCCTGTACCTGTCCCGCAGGTGTGATGTTCGAATGTACCGATTCTGTGCAGGTGTTGTTACACGTGGTCTGCTACTGCGAGGCCGATCAGTTGTCCGTCCTGTCTCCCTGTAGCGCTGTCTTAGGCGTCTCACAGTACGGACATTGCAATTTATTGCCCTGGCCACATCTGCAGTCCTCATGCCTCCTTGCAGCATGCCTAAGGCATGTTCACGCAGATGAGCAGGGACCCTGGGCATCTTTCTTTTGGTGTTTTTCAGAGTCAGTAGAAAGGCCTCTCTAGTGTCCTACGTTTTCATAACTGTGACCTTAATTGCCTACCGTCTGTAAGCTGTTAATGTCTTAATGACCGTTCCACAGGTGCATGTTTATTAATTGCATTTTTGGTTAATTGAACAAGCATGGGAAACAGTGTTTAAACCCTTTACAATTAAGATATGTTAAGTTATTTGGATGTTTACAAATTATCTTTGAAAGACAGGGTCCTGAAAAAGGGACGTTTTTTTGCTGAGTTTATATACAGCTAAACACTGCAACTATTTCCATGAGACAGCATGCAATCATTCGAGCTCTACTGCTGATGTGGTCACCTGTACCAACCAAGATGTCATGACATTGACAACACCAAACATATATCTGCTGTTTACTTATTTCACTCACCTCGACATGATCGCTTTTCAAAGTGCAAAGACGTGTGCAAATCCGTATCACATCCGTATAACCAACCAACATAAATAAAGTCTCTTTCACGCTGAAAAGTCATGTCTGCTTTGGCACTGTCATTTGGAGTAATGAAGTTAAAAAAGTCAAATGACAGCATACCCAGTTTCCGGTTTCTGGTTGATGACAACAGCCATGCGAGAACAACAACAGGTTGTTAGCAAGTTCATTTTGCGATATTGACACAGATATTATTGTTAGAAAAACAAGGCCATTCACAGCCGCTATAGTAATTTAATGAAAGGCCGTTGGCGGCCGCTATGGGTTTTAAGGGTTTTAATGTAACCATGATTGCGTTCTGACCCCAGTGCAGCTTAGTATAAACAAGCTTAACGGTAGGATCGGGATCTTCTGGCAAGGTAGCTAGCTACAACGGACAGGGAACCAACGGACAGGGTGGTGGTTGGCGAGCAACAATGTGTCACGCCCTGACACTGAGGACTTGTATTTGTTGAGTCAGGGTGTGTATTTTCTGTGTTGTGTTTGCTATGTCGATGTTCTATGTTTAAGATCTAGAATGTGTAGATCTATGTTGGCCTTTGTGGTTCCCAATCAGAGGCAGCTGTTGCTCATTGTCTCTGATTGGGGACCATACTTAGGCAGCCTTTTGGCACCTGTTAGTTGTGGGATCTTGTTCCGTGTGAGGTATGTTATTTGTCTACCTTGGACTTCACATTTCGTTTGTTGTTTTTGTTGTGTGTTTATTCGCTTAATAAACATGTATGCTTATCACGCTGCACCTTGGTCCTTCTCGTTTGTAAACAATCGTGACAGAAGATCCCACCTAAATAGGACCAAGCAGCGTGTTCAGGAGCAAACGCCGGGAATTAAACAGGAGGTTACGTTAGTAGATGTCCTCCTCAGTTGGGGGAGAATCACGGAGGAGGAGGCCGTCCGTTACCGGAGGGCGATGAATGAGGATGCCCAGGTAGGAGAGGAGAAACGGAGCCAACAGTGCCGACGACGGAGACCCGAGAGGCAACCCCAATAAAAAAAATTGGGGGGGCACACGGTGTGGACGACGAGGCAGCAGGAGGCAGTGACAGGGCGAATCTGCAGGTTAGGAGAGGAGGCCACCAGGTTACGGGGGCTATTGGTCCAGAGGGAGCAGGAGTTATTTGGTCAGAGGGAGGAGCTACAGGAGGCTATAAGGGAGAAGGAGAGTGTAGAGGCACGGCGAGAGGAGCTGGTTAGGCAGCAGAAGGAAGTGGTGTGTGTCGCCAGTCCAGTCCGGCCCCTTCCTGATCCCCGCACTAAGCCAGTGGTGAATGTTCCCAGTACGCCCCGACCCATTCCTGCTTCCCGCACAAGGCCAGTGGTGTGTGTTCCCAGTATGGTCCGGCCCGTTCCTGCTCCCCGCACTAAGCTAGTGGTGCGTGTTCCCAGTACGGCCCGACCTTTTCCTGCTTCCCGCACAATCCAGTGGTGAATGTTCCCAGTACGGTCCGGCCCGTTCCTGCTCCCCGCATTAAGCCAGTGGTGCGTGTTCCCAGTACGGCCCGACCCGTTCCTGCTCCCTGCACTAAGCCAGTGGTGTGTGTTGCCAGTACGGTCCGGCCCGTTCCTGCTCCTCGCATCAAGCCAGTGGTGCGTGTCGCCAGCCCGGTCCGGCCCGTTCCTGTCCCTCGCACCAAACCAGTGGTGCGCGTCGCCAGCCCGGCCCGGCCTGTTCCTGCCCGTCACACCAAGGCAGTGGTGCGCGTCGCCAGCCCGGTCCGGCCTGTTCCTGTCCCTCACACCAAGGAAGTGGTGTGCGTCGCCAGCCCGGCCTGGCCTGTTCCTGCCCCTCGCACCAAACCAGTGGTGTGCGTCGCCAGCCCAGTCTGGCCCGTTCCTGGCTCTCGCACCAAACCAGTGGTGCGCGTCGCCAGCCCGGCCCGGCCCGTTCCTGTCCCTCGCACCAAGTCAGTGGTGCGCGTCGCCAGCCCGGTCCGGCCTATTCCTGTCCCTCGCACTAAGCCAGTGGTGCGCGTCGCCAGCCCGGTCCGGCCTGTTCCTGTCCCTCGCACCAAGCTAGTGGTGCGTGTCGCCAGCCCGGCCTGGCCTGTTCCTGCCCCTCGCACCAAACCAGTGGTGTGCGTCGCCAGCCCAGTCTGGCCCGTTCCTGTCCCTCGCACCAAACCAGTGGAGCGCGTCGCCAGCCCGGCTCGGCCTGTTCCTGTCCCTCGCACCAAGTCAGTGGTGCGCGTCGCCAGCCGGGCCCGGCCTGTTCCCTGCCCTCGCACCAAGTCAGTGGTGCGCGTCGCCAGCCCGGTCCGGCCTATTCCTGTCCCTCGCACCAAGCCAGTGGTGCGCGTCGCCAGCCCGGTCCGGCCTGTTCCTGTCCCTCGCACCAAGCCAGTGGTGCGTGTCGCCAGCCCGGCCTGGCCTGTTCCTGCCCCTCGCACCAAACCAGTGGTGTGCGTCGCCAGCCCAGTCTGGCCCGTTCCTGTCCCTCGCACCAAACCAGTGGAGCGCGTCGCCAGCCCGGCCCGGCCTGTTCCTGTCCCTCGCACCAAGTCAGTGGTGCTCGTCGCCAGCCCGGCCTGGCCTGTTCCTGCCCCTCGCACCAAACCAGTGGTGTGCGTCGCCAGCCCAGTCTGGCCCGTTCCTGTCCCTCACACTAAACCAGTGGTGCGCGTCGCCAGCCCGGCCCGGCCTGTTCCTGCCCCTCGCACCAAGTCAGTGGTGCGCGTCGCCAGCCCGGTCCGGCCTATTCCTGTTCCTCGCACCAAGCCAGGACGCTGGACATTGTCTCCGCCTGCACTGTTGCCATGCTCTTCGCCGTCTACAATGGAGACGGGATATCACTGAGGCGCAGGGAATACTTCTCCATGCCGGGTTTCCGGAACTACCAGAGGAAGAGTGGACACATCCTGGTGCAGTGGTCCATTGGGAGCCCCGTCCACTACGCAGGCTGGCACTGTTCCTGGTGCTTCAGACCAGAGGGAATCTCCCAAAAGCTAATCTCTGCCCAGAATGGAGACTTCCCCCGCTGGGGCGATTATGTGGAAAAACGAGACCTGAACTACATCAAGGGCTTGATCCGGACTGGGGGATGGTTCGATGACTCGGTGGGGGAGTACCCACCTACAGACCCTAAAGAGCCTATGTACGCACCCAAATATCTATTAAAGAACTTTCAGCTGTATTGCTACATACTTGAGAACCAATATGCCTGAATCTGGTATAAAATCATTGTTGATTTCAATGGAAGGATTGTTAACTTCAAGGGGTGTTGCCGGACCAAAACTATGAAACCTCCACCTGCGCCTCTGATTGAAGGGCAGGCCGTCCACTTTCTGTCTGAAGACGAAGTAGCTAGCTGGTGAGAGGGGGTGTAATGAGGGACAGCTGAGATTCATTCTATCCGATTCTATTCCTTTTCAATCACAATATTAAACGATAGTTAACAATCCTCAACGACAAAGGCCTCTTCTGCTCCAGAGCATTCAAGGACCGGTTTCCGGTTGGGACATGATGACTGTTGTCTTTCTAACTGTAGACGTGATGGCAGACAGGTATATATGTATAGTAGATATATCTGATGATGGCCAATGGCCAGTGATACTGTAGTTTTCCCTCAGTCAGATCAACAATGTGCTTCTAGTGCCACCAGTGCTGTGTTTCCAGAGCCCTTTGTGAAGAAAGAGACCAGATCAGTGCACTTTTCTGTGGTGGTGGTAAAACTGTGTTACTGTGCTGAAAGGGTTGTTCGAACACCACAGGGAAATATAGGGGGAAGGGGAAAGTCTGTTTTATATTGTTTAATACAAATCCAGGTATCCCTCACTAATGCACTATAGGCTTATCTTAGCCATCGCTTACTTTGACTACACAACTATCCTCTTAGCCTTCTTGTAAACAGATTGTTTATGGTTTACAGGTGAATAAATGTGAGGCCAAAAAGCATATGTAATTAGAACCATGGGATCCTGCCAAACAATTGTCATATTGCTTTTTGCCATTTCTGTATCCATTGTTCATTTAGAGAGAAAATTCTCGAGAAACATCATTTACATTTTACATTTTAGTCATTTAGCAGACGCTCTTATCCAGAGCAATTAGGGTTAAGTGCCTTGCTCAAGGGCACATCGACAGATTTTTCACCTAGTCAGTTCGGGGATTAGAACCAGCGACCTTTCGGTTACTGGCACAACGCTCTTAACCACTAAGCTACCTGCCGCCCCAAACAAAATCCATTTATTCTGCTATGGTCTAGGGATTCACATCACGTCTGGTAATTCAATCTGTTCTAGACACTCAACTTTACATTTATATAAGCAATGGTTTCATTATATCATACATCATGTAATAATAATATATACAATAGTGATATTTGGGAGATTATTTCCTTTTCAAATAACTGAAAGTGAAAGGTTGTAATCTGAAAAAAAGGGGAAAAGGCCATTCTTGAACATTGTGTGAGACAATCTGACTAATTTGCTATTGAACCAGTTCGGATTAAAGTATAACTTTTGTATGACTGAAGCTTTTAGTGATACAGTTGAAGTCGTTTACATACACTTAGGTTGGAGTCATTAAAACTTGTTTTTTAACCACTCCACAAATTTCTTGTTAACAAACTAAAGTTTTGGCAAGTCGGTTAGGACATCTACTTTGTGCATGACACAAGTAATGTTTCCAACAATTGTTTACAGACAGATTATTTCACTTATAATTCACTGTATCACAATTCCAGTGGGTCAGAAGTTTACATACACTAAGTTGACTGTGCCTTAAAACAGCTTGGAAAATTCCAGAAAATGATGTGATGGCTTTAGAAGCTTCTGATAGGCTAATTGACATCATTTGAGTCAATTGGAGGTGTACCTGTGGATGTATTTCAAGGCCTACCTTCAAAGTCATTGCCTCTTTGCTTGACATCATTGGAAAATCAAAATAAATAAGCCAAGACCTCCGAAAGAAAAAGTCTGGTTCATCCTTGGGAGCAATTTCCAAACACCTGAAGGTACCACGTTCATCTGTACAAACAATAGTACGCAAGTATAAACACCATGGGACCACGCAACCGTCATACCGCTCAGGAAGGAGACGCGTTCTGTCTCCTAGAGATTAACGTACTTTGGTGCAAAAACTGCAAATCAATCCCAGAACAACAGCAAAGGTCCTTGTGAAGATGCTGGAGGAAACAGGTACAAAAGTATCTATATCTACAGTAAAACGAGTCCTATATCGACATAACATTTTACATTTTACATTTTAGTCATTTAGCAGACGCTCTTATCCAGAGCGACTTACAGTTAGTGAATACATATTTTTTTTATACTGGCCCCCCGTGGGAATTGAACCCACAACCCTGGCGTTGCAAACGCCATGCTCTATCAACTGAGCTACATCCCTGCCGGCCATTCCCTCCCCTACCCTGGACGACGCTGGGCCAATTGTGCGCCGCCCATGAGATAACCTGAAAGGCCGCTCAGCAAGGAAGAAGCCACTGCTCCAAAACCGCCATAAAAAAGCCAGACTACGGTTTGCAACTGCACATGGGGACAAAAATCGTACATTTTGGAGAAATGGTCTGATGGTCTGATGAAACAAAAATAGAACTGTTTGGCCATAATGACCATCGTTATGTTTGGAGGAAAAAGGGGGGGCTTGCAAGCCGAAGAACACCATCCCAACCGTGAAGCACAGGGGTGGCAGCATCATGCTGTGGGGGTGCTTTGCTGCAGGAGGGACTGGTGCACTTCACAAAATAGATGGCATCATGAGGAAGGAAAATTATGTGGAAATGTTGAAGCAACATCTCAAGACATCAGTCAGGAAGTTAAAGCTTGGTCGCAAATGGGTCTTCCAAATGGACAATGACCCCAAGCATACTTCCAAAGTTGTAGCAAAATGGCTTAAGGACAACAAAGTCAAGGTATTGGAGTGGCCATCACAAAGCCCTGACCTCAATCCTATAGAACATTTGTGGGCAGAACTGAAAAAGCGTGTGCGAGCATGGAGGCCTACAAACCTGACTCAGTTACACCAGCTCTGTCAGGAGGAATGGGCCAAAATTCACCCAACTTATTGTGGGAAGCTTGTGGAAGGCTACCTGAAACGTTTGACCCAAGTTAAACTATTTAAAGGCAATGCTACCAAATACTAATTGAGTGTATGTAAACTTCTGACCCACTGGGAATGTGATGAAATAAATAAAATCTGAAATAAATCATTCTCTCTACAATTATTCTGACATTTCACATTCTTAAAATAAAGTGGTGATCCTAACTGACCTAAGATAGGGTATTTTTACTAGGATTAAATGTCGGGAATTGTGAAAAACTGAGTTGAAATGTATTTGGCTAAGGTGTATGTAAACTTCCGACTTCAACTGTAGGTCTAATGATTTCATATTTAATAATTTCTGTCCTCCGAATTCATATGTTGTGAATATCTTAGTTTGTTCTTGTTTCGCACTGTAGACATTGTTTTGTTGAATAGCTACATGAATCCAAACCTACTAGCAGTAAAAGCAGTAACAGGACGACATAAAGACAGACAAAAGTTGTATTACCTAATTATTAGTATATTTTTAGTTACATGCCTCTATTTACAGTGCTTGGCTTGGGCAGGAGCTCACTCATTTCTCAACACCTCTCATTCCTCAATCACTGTTTTGATTATTCATGCTTTCAAGCCTTAAACTCCCTCTGCCCTATTTGTGTGTGAGTGTGTGTGTAAACGTGTATTTTATACATCTTGTTCTTTGAAATGATTGTAACTGTGCCACTTTTCGATACTTCTCTATCTGGAGTCCACATGATGAAAAGTGGGACTTCCATAGTGGCTCCATTTAAATGCCAGAATCTCAGGAAACTTAGAGAATGTCATCTGAACTATATAAACTACACTGTTGTTCAATGCTGCAGCATGTTTACAGCAAAAAAAAAATGCCTTGGGATGTTGTTGACTTTGCTTTTTTAGGGGGATTTAGACATCTGCATGGTATTTTGTAATTTCTGGACGGTGTCCAATCATTTTTGTACAACTATGAGGGACAGCGCCTGTGTTCTAGTTCTGATAACAAATTGTTGAAATAAATCGATAACTAACATTACGTGACTGATTTTGAATCTCATGCAAGTCCTGAGTCTTCCTTCATCAATCATTCCACTACATCTCTTTATTGAAGTAATACACATTCCCGATGTGGTTCATTTTTCCTCTTGTCATGTCAGTCATTGCAGACCTTAGAGAGCTATTTATAACTTGTCAGAAATGTCCAGATCAGCTAGCCCATGTCAGCTAAGATTTTTTAGATAGGTTTTTTAGCCCATAGATTTTGTTGCAATGTTTTAGTCACTCAAATATCACAAGAATACACATTAGACATTGCAAAATGTATAGAATTGCAAGAAAATTTGCTTTAAAACTGCAAAATGTTCTGTGCACCCCATGACAAAATGTATAGATTTGCAGGAAATAAGCTTAAACCTTCAACATTTTCTCTCCACACACAAGAGGGGTGTGAACAGTTTGTGTCATGAAAAGTGCTTGTGCACATATAAATAGACGTGGCGTGCGGGGGGTCGGGATGTTCCCCAATGCTGGAAGGGGGGCTGTGTGAAAAAGTTTGGGAACCCCTGATTTAAACCTCTAACGTCTCAGTCAGCTCAACCATAAAGAGACATAAGAATGCTTTGACCATAATGTTTCATCAAAACAATCAAGAACTATGTTGTTACTGTGTTTTCTATGTCCAAAAAGATGCCATGTTAACTTCAAGGGTGTTCTTCTGACATATTTGTAAAAAATTGGGAGGTGGCCCACTTGAAATTAGCGCTCTAACCAGTATGGTCTGGCAGAAGGCTACAATAATCCCTCAACACTCAAAAGAACAGATGATAGGCCCTATAACAATGGAGGTTGATTACTGATGATGACAAGTGTAGTAATAGTCTAATGTACCTTTACTTGCGCGACTGCAACTCTTTGACAGACGTGTTAAGTGTGGATCAATCAAGCAGAGCAAGGAGGATGTTGAGACAAAGATGACGCTCTTGACTGCATGTGTATCAATATGTTTATTAAAAAACCTATTCAGAATCACACATTAAAAGCTTTGCAAAGTTTATGTCCAATATGTATTGGTCATTTTTATATTAATTCATGTTCAAGTGGAATATTTACATTTATTTGAATTACAAAACAACATATTTTAACACCTTTTTGGACATTGTTTAGCACCTTAAAGGGGAATTTCACCCTGGCTCTACCACGTCATATAGTCATTACTATATCAATAAAATTACATTTTTGTCATAAACATCAAAATTATCCAAAACACAAGGAAGAACTAACACATTTTAATTTTACTGGTAGAATCGGGAAGTTCTGACTTCCTGTGTATTTGTTTGCTCATAGTGAACCACAAAGTCTGGCATTCAAAGCGACTGCAGATACGGCCCACTAAAATAGATAGGGTGTGCCCACGAACTTTATTGATGTTGTAGTGTCGAGAACGATGCTGAGATGCTGTGATGACAAGGAATCTGCTGACACTGTCCTCGATTATAATAGTTTATTACATTGAAGATTTCAGTGCCAATTTACAGACTTCTGCAGACATCTGGAGAACAACTGGCCCAATCTCTAATATGTTGTTACTCTCCGTCCTTTGTCCCAACCATAGTATTTATAATCTGTAACATGATATGGGTGGTTTCCCCTACAGACCAATCCCAGTCCTCCACATAACAGACTTCCTCTAACACACCATTTGCAAACATCAGCAAAGTCATAAATTGTCTAGATACTACAATGTCATTGTGTACTTTGAACGAAAACCACAAAGCAATCTCAGAACTTCTGTAGGCAGGATTTTTCTTTGACAACGTTTGTCATCATGTCTGTGTGGTGTTCTGTGCCTGGCTGTGCTAATTACAAACAAGCGTGAAAATTAGTTATCTTTCATCGTTCTACCTACCAGAGATTTACCCCGATGCTGCCAGTGGCTTGCGGCTATAAAGAATGATGCTTATGGTGTCCAAAGACTATCAGAGGGATTTTCAGGCTGAACTGATGGGGAATCCATTTTGATGACAGCTGAGAAGTGATGCGATACCATCCATCTTTTCCTTCACCAAAAAACGGAAAGATTCTTGATTAGACGTAACCTAACGTTAGCTAGCTTGCTAGTCTATCTGGACTAGCTAGGTAAGTTAGCTAGCTAGCTAACGTTAGCAAATAAGAGTAGCTCAATATGGTAACCATCTATTCCAACTTTGTCTGGAAAACACATTGTTACTAAAAATAGAATTGTTTTTTGTGTTGGTAGCAATGAGGAATGTGTATAAATCATCTATGGTTGGTTAGTTGGTTCTCAGCCAGTCTCAGCTGGCTAGCAATCTTGCTTCCAATTTAGTGACGCTAGCTAACAGCAAGCTGACAATATTGAAATGTCCATGTTAGGTGTGCTAAGCTAGAAAGTCTAATAGAGATCAATACAATTAGTGGGGTGGTTAAATTGTGTATTGTTATGCATAAACATAAATTGGGTAGTGTTTGTATGGTTTGTGTTTGTGTAATGGGGTTACAGGTGGTTAGGTAGCTTGAGGACCACAGAGTACCTTCCAGACCATGTAATCAATTTAGTCTACCCCTCTTCACTTTTTTACCTTTTTTTCTTCGTAAAACTCAGGTTAGCTGGAGTCATTCCACAGTGCCCCTGCTAAAAAATACCCCAAAGTGGTCGACATTTTTGGTACACGAGCATGAGGGAGCGGACACACCTTGCGTTTATGGAGCACAACAAGATTGTGGGACAGAAACCAGCAAGGGACACTGAAAGGTATAACATCAAGACTACAACAGTAATGACACAACCACCTCATTCTTCTCTCTGCAGATTCTCAAAACACAATACAAAGACATGTATACAAAAATCCCCTGAAAAGGGCTGCTATTGATAAGAATTATCTGTCAGTGGGCTGGGGGAGTTTTACAGACAGGTCTTCGAGATGAGGAAGGGGGTTTTGGTTGTGCAGGGTTGTGCTTAGAGACAGTAAATGTATTGTTGTGTATGAAAGCGATTGAGAGGTACTATTTCTCCTCAATCATCCATACACAAGAATTCCTACTGTGTAAGTACTGCCCTCCTAAGACTTTTCACACCTTCTTTAGCCCTCCAGCACATTCACTTTGTTGACTGATCTTTCCTCTCAAAAGCGGCTCCCAGTGTCCCCTCATTGTCCCTAAACAATACGCTAGCCGGTCCCATACAGTTGACACCTTTACCAACAAAGGCGTGTTGCCCTACGTAAAATCCTAACACCACAACCATGTCTTTCCAGGAGACATGCTGTCACGGTTTACAAAGCCAGAACCCAGAAGCAGACCAGGACAAGGTGAGTTGAAACGAAGGTGAGTATTTATTTAACAGATTCAAAAAACGATGTAGAATAATCCAGGGGACAGAGCGGGCAGCGGAGATGAGTTGGTGGAGGTGCAGTGGCAGATCCAAGAATGGCTCGGCAGCCGCCGACAACCAGGCAGGGGTTGGGTGAAGGTTCCGGGAGATTGACTGCAGATAGAAACAAAACGGAGGTAAGTACACGGCACGCCAACAAGGTGCAAAACAACAAAACTAACGCTAGAAAACTCCAAGGCTGATACACTGACAAACATACTGTTCATGGCTAACGATCCGGCAGGGAATGGATGTCAGGTCAGGGCTTAAGAAGGGTGATGATCAGGACCAGGTGTGCAGACCGCTGATGAGATGCAGGTGCGGTTAATCGGGAGATCTCCCGCCTAGCAACGTCGCCCGGTGTTCACGAACCCTCAGGAAACTGGAGATTCCGAGCAGAAAAATGGCAACACAGGCAGGAACCGACTCAGGATGCAGGGTTCATGACAGTACCCCCCCTCCGACGAACGCCACCGGGCGGACTACCCGGAGCGCCAGGATGGAGGCGGTAGAAGTCACGAAGGAGTTCAGCATCAAGGATCTGGCGCCGAGGAATCCAGCTCCTCTCTTCAGGACCATACCCCTCCCAGTCCACGAGATACTGGAAACCCCGGACCCGCCGTCTGGAATCCATAATGCGGCGCACCGTGTAGAAAGGACCACCTCCGATCCTCCGAGGGGGAGGAGGAGGAGGCGGAGGGGGTAACAGAGGACTGAGGAGAACAGGCTTGAGGCAGGAGACATGAAAGGTGGGATGGACTCTGAGCGTTCTAGGTAACTTGAGTCGAACCGCAACAGGATTGATCACCTTCTCCACCACAAACGGACCAATGAACTTCGGTGACAGTTTCTTAGACTCAGTCCGCAGAGGAAGATCCCATGTGGCCAACCAGACCCTATCTCCGATGGTATAGGTGGGGGCAGGAATCCGGCGCCGATTCGCCTGGAGCTGATACCGGTCAGAAACTCTAAGGAGGGCCTTTCTGGCCCGATGCCAGGTCCGGTGGCAACGACGAATGTGGGCCTGAACAGAGGGCACTGAGAGATCCTTCTCCTGAGAAGGAAACAAGGGAGGTTGGTAGCCATACAGGCACTGGAAGGGAGACATCCCAGTGGCAGATGTAGGGAGAGTATTGTGGGCATACTCAACCCAAGGCAACTGAGAGACCCAGGAGGTGGGGTTGGAGGAGACAAGGCAGCGTAGCGTGGATTCCATCTTCTGGTTGGCTCTCTCCGCCTGACCATTAGATTGGGGGTGAAAACCAGATGTGAGACTGACTGTAGCTCCAATGGCCAAACAGAAAGACTTCCAGACAGAAGAGGTAAACTGAGGGCCATGGTCAGAACCTATGTCACTGGGCAACCCGTGGACCCTGAAAACCTCCCTAACCAGGATCTCGGACGTCTCAGAGGCCGAGGGAAGCTTGGAAATGGGCACAAAGTGGGCGAACTTGCTGAATCTGTCCACGATAGTCAGAATGACCGTGTTCCCCTCAGAAGAGGGCAACCCAGTGACAAAGTCCAGGGCCAGATGCGACCATGGTCGCCGGGGAATAGGGAGGGGGTGAAGCAGTCCAGAGCTGGGCCGGTTGGCACTCTTATTCTGCGCACACACTGGACAGGCAGCAACAAACCGCCGAGTATCTTCTCCCATGGCCGGCCACCAAAATCGTCTGCGAAGTAACGCCATCGTCCGAGCCACGCCAGGGTGACAAGCCATCTTGCTGGCGTGGGACCATTGGAGGACAGCAGAACGAACCGACTCCGGCACAAACAAACGACCGGGTGGACCGTTACCGGGACCGGGCTGCGTCCGAAGGGCCGCCATAACCTCCTCCTCAATCCTCCACATAACTGCTCCCACGACACAGTTCCGGGGAAGAATCGTCTCGGTCTTGGCCCCACTCTCCTCCGTCTTGGAGAACATCCGGGACAAGGCGTCCGCCTTGCCGTTCTTAGACCCAGGTCGGAATGTCAGGGAAAAATTAAAGCGTCCGAAAAACAAAGCCCACCTGGCTTGACGGGAGTTGAGACGTCTAGCCGATTGCACGTAAGCAAGATTCTTGTGGTCGGTCCAGACAATAAACGGTTGCTCCGCCCCCTCCAACCAGTGGCGCCACTCCTCCAAGGCAAGCTTCACCACGAGAAGCTCCCGGTTACCCACATCGTAGTTCCTCTCCGCAGACGAAAGACGACGAGAGTAGTAGGCGCAGGGATGGAGTTTCCCGTCAGTGGAGCATCGCTGGGACAGGATGGCGCCAACCCCCACATCAGACGCATCCACTTCCACGACGAACTGACGGGCCGTGTCAGGTTGAGAGAGAATCGGTGAGTTGGTGAATCGCCTCTTCAAATCCAGGAACGCTCGGTCCGCCTCAGGATTCCAACTGAAGGTCCTGGTACTGGAAGTCAGGGCAGTTAGAGGAGCGGCCACACGGCTGTAATCCCGGATGAATCTGCGATAGAAATTTGCAAACCCCAGAAACCTCTGGAGCTGCAATCTCGTACCGGGCTGGGCCCATTCCAGAACCGCCCTAACCTTCTCCTGGTCCATCCTAATCTCTCCCCTGGAGATGATGTACCCGAGGAAGGATGTAGTGTGGGCGTGAAATTCGCACTTCTCGGCCTTCACGAACAGGCGATTCTCCAACAATCGCTGCAGAACCTGCCTGACATGCTGGATGTGCCTGGAAGGTTCCATCGAGAAGATAAGAATGTCATCCAGGTAAACAAACACAAAGAGACCGATCAAATCTCTCAGGACATCATTAACCATACTCTGGAACACTGCTGGAGCATTGGTCAGTCCAAACGGCATCACCTGATACTCGAAGTGACCCATCGGTGTATTGAAACCCGTCAACCACTCGTCCCCCTCTCTGATCCGGACCAGGTGATACGCATTGCGTAGGTCTAGCTTGGTGAACACAGTAGCACCCTGTAAGGAGTCGAAGGCAGAGCTCATCAAGGGCAGGGGATACTTGTTCTTGACCGTGATATCATTCAACCCCCGATAATCAATACACGGTCGAAGAGAGCCATCCTTCTTACCCACAAAGAAGAAACCTGCCCCCAGAGGTGATGACGAGGGACGAATGAGACCAGCAGCTAGGGACTCCTTGATGTAGGTCTCCAAATCCTCACGTTCAGGTCGGGAGATGCTGTATAACCGTCCCTTGGGATAGACAGCTCCAGGGAACAGGTTTATGGCACAATCATATGGTCGGTGGGGAGGGAGTGACAGAGCCCTCTGCTTACTGAACACTTCCCACAAATCGTGATATGTCTCGGGAACCAGGGACAAATCTGGGGGTTTAGCCTCAATCACCTGACTGGGAACAGAATGGGAACAGGCAGTCTTGAGGCAGTTAGCATGACAATGAAGGCTCCAACTAGTTACCTTGCCAGTCACCCAATCGAACGTGGGATTGTGTTCTTTCAGCCAGGGGTATCCAAGGACCAGAGGAACATGGGAAGAAGGCAGAATGAAGAATGAGATCACCTCAGAATGATTCCCTGACAACAGCATCTTAACCGGTTCAGTCCTCATCGTGATACGTGCCAGACTACTGCCGTTCAGAGTGGTAGCTTCAATGGCTTCCGGTAATCGCTCCTTGGAAAGCCCCAGCTGTTCCACCACTTCGGCATCAATAAAGCTTCCATCGGCACCTGAATCGACGAAAGCGTTAATCGCTAAACTCTGATTCCTGTTCATGAGGATAGCCGGGAAACGGGGTCTGACAGAGGTATTGAGAGGTTGAAACTGGCTCGCTAAAAGTCCTCCCAACTTTAACGAGCCGAGCAGTTTGACGACCGCCGGGGACAAGTGGAGATGTAATGTCCCGAACTACCACAGTAGAGGCAGCAGTTGGTCTTACGTCTATGTTGGCGCTCCTCCTTGGTTAACCCGTGCCGCCCCACTTGCATGGGTTCAGAATCTGGAGGCAGGACCTCTCCACTAATCCTGTGTGGTGGACAATGATCGACGTATTCTGGTCCACCCCCTGACCCGACTGGGAACTGAGAAGCTGATTGATTGGACAGGCCCCATTGCTTCTCCCTCCTCTCTCGAACTCTGTTATCCACCCGAATAGACAAGGCTACCAAGCTGTCCAGGTCACTAGGCTCCGGATAGGAGATCAACTCATCCTTGAGCTGCTCCGACAGCCCCTGGTAAAAGGCCGCTTGCAGAGACTCCTCATTCCACCCACTCTCCACAGCCAAAGTCCTGAACTCGATCACGAAGTCGGCAACGCTGCGAGTTCCTTGGCGAAGCGAAAACAGGCGCCTAGCTGCGTACATACCTCGGACGGGATGGTCAAATAGCTTCCTCATCTCGGCCGTGAACTCCTGGTATGAAGCCATGCAGGTGTCCTGTCGTTCCCAAACGGCTGAAGCCCACTCCAGAGCTCGACCACGCAGCAACTCAATGACAAAGGCTATCCTAGCCTTGTCTGTGGCATAAGAGTGGGGCTGTAGATCGAACACTAAACCACACTGCATAAGGAAAGAACGGCATCTTCCCAACTCCCACTCATATTTATCTGGCGTCGGAACCTTGGGCTCACGGAAGGGCACAGTCCCAGAAGCGGCAGGCGAGATGGGTGAAACCGGTCGTGGATTCTCCACCGGCAAACTGAGCTGAGCCTGGATCTTCGTCAGACTGGTAGAAAAGTTCAGAACGGACAATGCTATCTCCTGTAGTGCCGTGCTATGTTGTCCTAACATCTTCTCCTGATGGGTAATGGCATGGCGAACAGAGTCCAGGTCCGCTGGGTTCATTTCTGGCCGGATCGTTCTGTCACGGTTTACTAAGCCAGAACCCAGAAGCAGACCAGGACAAGGTGAGTTGAAACGAAGGTGAGTATTTATTTAACAGATTCAAAAAACGATGTAGAATAATCCAGGGGACAGAGCGGGCGGCGGAGATGAGTTGGTGGAGGTGCAGTGGCAGATCCAAGAATGGCTCGGCAGCCGCCGACAACCAGGCAGGGGTTGGGTGAAGGTTCCGGGAGATTGACTGCAGATAGAAACAAAACGGAGGTAAGTACACGCCAAGCCAACAAGGTGCAAAACAACAAAACTAACGCTAGAAAACTCCAAGGCTGATACACTGACAAACATACTGTTCATGGCTAACGATCCGGCAGGGAATGGATGTCAGGTCAGGGCTTAAGAAGGGTGATGATCAGGACCAGGTGTGCAGACCGCTGATGAGATGCAGGTGCGGTTAATCGGGAGATCTCCCGCCTAGCAACGTCGCCCGGCAACCAGGCCGGGAGCGTTCACGAACCCTCAGGAAACTGGAGATTCCGAGCAGAAAAATGGCAACACAGGCAGGAACCGACTCAGGATGCAGGGTTCATGACACATGCAGTACCAGCAAATCTTCTGCAAGAGGACCAAACAGTTGGTGAAAGCCCTACAACACTTTTGGCAGAGTCTTATCTAGCTGGCCATTCACCGCAGACAGGACAAGACCATTGGCCATAAGCACAAAGAGTCTCAGCTTCCCCAGCCCACAATGCCGAATACCATTGCCAGTGTACCGAAGCTGGATAAAGGACTATGGACTATTACACAGGCAGCCCAATTCTGATCTTTTGACCAATCCGATCAGTTCTGCAAAAGACCTGATGTGATTAAGACCAATTAGTAGAAAAAATATCAGAATTGGGCTGCCTGTGTAAACGCAGCCAGTGTGGCTCAGCATAAGACCATGTAGAACCACCATAAAATAAATACATCTTCTAAATGTGTCTGCCTTTATGGATTCACAGAATATATTTTTTGTATATAAGCTGTACAGGGCTCTCTAGCATCAAACAGATGCTAGACATTGAGATGCATCCAAATAATGTTTATTTGTCCAAATCTAAAATACAGGGGTGTGTATACTATTTAATGCTAACTCAAAAAGAGAACTGGGTATTCAACAAGAATGTTATATGGTCAAAGTAACATACAAAAAAATAGCATGAACGGTGTAGTACAGTACTGGTGTCCGAGTGTGTCTCAGGTGTAGAGACACACAAGTACAAAGAACTGTAGCTACAGATTGTTACACCAGATAATGTGATTTACCCAAAGATTTTTGCAGACATCTTGTCTGTTATTAAAATAAACACTTTCTGTTGATCCATGAAGTAATCCAGGAGTTCTTTGCAGTTGAATCAGTGAAGGTAACCTGTAGTGGACTTGTTGATATTTGTTTGTGTTTCTTCTGACCAAAGGGGCGGGCGCTCCATGTCACGTTATTTGGGTCAAGATCTGTTTCTTGCTTTGCAAGGACACCATTGAAAGCAGTTATTTCTGGTGTAGCGTCAAGTGTGGAGGTGGCAATTGAAGTTGAAGATTCTTAGTGTTTGTGATGCCTGCCGTTTGGTGCAACGCAGACCTGGTGGTGAAACAGAGGAGTCACTGTCAGTCTTTTTTATGTTTTGACGATAAAGTCATGTTAGGATATATCAGTTATCCTGTTAGAGCTTTTGTGCCGAGTCCACTCCGCTGTTTCAGGTGCAACGTTTATGCTCATGTCTCAGCAGTTTGTAGGAGCGAAGATTGCAAGATGTGGGAAGTGTGCAGGGGATTGTGTAGTTTCGGTGGATAAAGTTGTGTGTGTCAACTGTAGGGGTGCCCATGTTGCTGGGGAACGGAACGTTGCATGTGAGTAGTAGATATTTGCCAGCACAGAGGGATGGGCCAACGAGTGATATATGCTTCAGTAAGGTTGGCTTCTTAGCATTCATAGCAATGGTCATCAACTGTACCGCAGAAATGGAATGTAAATCACAGAAAATGGTGGGACACCACCACTCAACACACCCTTTAAATCTTCTAAAGTCAAATCTCGTATACACAACTATAATGGATTTATATTATAGTCCAGTTGGTGGCGGTAATGCAACACATTGGATGCCAACCGCCGTAAAACTCCAAAGAAGAACAAGGAAACTATGTAGGGTGTATCATTCAGCGCGGAAGCCTGACCTGCCTTCCTCCTGGGCAATTATGTGTGAAACACATCTCACTGTCCTAGAAATGCCTCGGACGTGATGAAAACAATCCCAGATTCCCAGATTCAGGGTGAAATCCCCCTTTAAAAAGGTACTTAAAATATATGAATCCACAACAGAAACATCTGCGGATGTCAGAAAAGTGATTGATAAACCTATTTAAGAATGCAGTTCCTGTCACTAGATCTAGAATTCTATTTCTATGGCGATATTGCCTTTGTGACTTCAATATTCAAAACCTAAGTGTTCGTGTTGTGTGTTCGCATTGATGTTGTGGGTAGCCTGCTGTCCAAAACACAGACAATGTAATTTTATCGGTGTGAACTATTGAGCTATAAGAAGGTGTAAACCCATTAGGGAAATCAACTAAAATATTCCCTTATCTCCACTAGATTGAAGCAGACTGAATTCACAAGTTCCGTCTGATATCTGAATAATTACATAATTCAGCGTTAAAAAAACTACAACTAAATATCTATTCTGTTTTACAGTTCATGTGCAAACCCACACACACAAAATTGCAATGGTAGGAATTAGAATTTATTTGACTTTATTTGAATCCTCATAATGTAGTCATGCATGTGAATGGTCTGTGTGTGTGTGAATGTGTGTGTGAGTGTGTGTGTGTGTGTATGTGTGCGTGTGTCTGTCTGTCTGTCTGTCTGTCTGTGTCTGTGTGTGTGACCTTACAATCCTTCCTGTGTTGGGATGTATATTATTTTGAGGTATGTACTGTATTTCATTACATTACATCTATCAACGAGATTGCATTGGAGGACACATTGTAGGCTACACCTAGCCTAGCAGGGATTGACAGTAGGGGATGCCCTACAGGCAGGTAATTTTATTTTAAACAATCAAACTGCTAAGAATTCCAGTAGCCTAAAAACTGATCTTTCTGGTTCCTTTCCATTATTTAAGTAAAAAACATTGAAGTTATGGCATTTATGGCAGTCAGGGAAATTGAGATAAAGGTGAAAGAAACGCACACCTATTTAGGCAAGGTGCTGGCTGACGGCGTAAAACGCTTCAAAAAGAAAAGGAAAGAAGTAGACTCCTTTAATTCTATAGACAACTTGTCCTGGAGCGCTTGGTTAGTTTTCATCAATTCATTGAATATGCCATCATCATTAACAGCTCTTTGCAGAGCTGTGCGTTTCTCTTCAATCGTGGTATCCATTTCAACAAAAATCATTTTTTAACTGGTCTCCCTTGGTTGTATTCTCGCGGGGCAGAAATCTCAGAGATCAATTGGTAAACTCTGATTTACCACCCCTAAATATCCCTGCACAACGTCTATTTGCGCCTCTACCGGATGGAAACTACAAGTGCAACGGCTGTGCTCAATGCAATGGCACTTACAAATGTAGATCCTTCAAACACCCCCAAACAGGGAAACAGATCCCAATCAAAGGTGTTATTACGTGCTCCACTAAGGCAGTTATTTATCTTATAACTTGTCCTTGTGGTAAAAATTATGTGGGTAAAACAAAGCGCGAATTAAAAGTACGAATCTCGGAGCATCGTAGCACCATTAGGTGCCAAAACTCGACATACCCAGTCGCTGCCCACTTTTTGGAATCGAACCACTCGATTTCTTCCCTGCGTTATATCGGCATCGAACATGTCACCCTCCCTAGGAGAGGAGGTGACCTCGACAACTTATTGTTAAAACGAGAGGCTGCCTGGATCTTTAATTTAAAGACCCTTGCTCCCTTCGGTCTCAACGTAGACTTTGATTTGAAGCCATTCTTGTGATTTTGCTATTCATTGTAAATGTTGTGGGCCTATGTAGCTAAGTATCTATGATCATATGCTATCCATGTTTTTTGTATGTTGTTTTTATCTGTGAATTGGCCAATGCTATTAGGCCACACCCGGCCATGATTGCAGACACCTGCGTGTGTCCTTTCACACTATATAAACCAGTGACCCGCAGTGTTTGTCATTATACCCTGATGAAGACAACTTGTCTGTCGAAACGTTGGTTATTAAGATATTAAATTATTGCATCTGATCTCCTAGAGTGTGCGGCTTTCCTTTTCTTTTTGAAGTCAGGGAAATTGAGCCTGCTCTGGGATGTTTGACTGATGACACCCAAAATACAAAGAATTTCAACACTGATCTTTCTGGATCCTCTTGACATTAACCTGTTTATCCACATGTCCTTCAGACAAGGAGGTGACTGAAAATGTTGTTGTGTTGTTTGATGCAAGAAATCAATTTACAAAATAAAATGCATCATTATTCCCATACCATTATTACAGAGAAAGAGACAAATTATGCTACCCTCTGCCTATTGGCTACTTAGCTTATTCAAGTCTGTCTCAAAATACAACACTGCCCCTTTACCTGACTAGCTTTTCAAATATGTCTAGAAATGCACGTTTTGTGCTTTGGTAGGAAGCAATCACTCCCCCATTGCTGACTATAAATTATCTATAACTGGGCTAATAACTCACTAACTAGCAAAGGATATGAACAAATGTGCACACGTCGCTACATGTAGCTCTCGCTTTGATCTCAAAACAAGCGCATCTACCCACAACCACTGATGCTGTAAAAACAGTCCAGTTCAAAGTGAATGGCACAGATCCATATATGCAATGGTCTATTTGCATATAGGCCTATTGCAAATAGCCCTACTGCAGTGCTGATTGGTTATGGCGCACCGGGCTGTGTAGAGTATGTGCCTGTTAATGCAATACCCCGATGCATTCTGTCTACAACAAAATCTATTGTATAGTTAGTTTTGTTTCAGTATGTTGCATTGAAAGTGGCTAATATTGTGTTGATTCAATCACAATTCCCACAGTAAAGGGAAACGTTGATAGTGTTAACTAACGGGGAAAACTCTAGAAAGTTGATTGAAATTCAATCTTGTGCTTCTCTGCGCACACTTATATTTCTTCTGCTTATATTTCTTCTGCTTATATTTCTTATGCGAGGCAGTCCCAGGGGAGCTGCGCATGCGCGCAGTTTAGAGGGAACATTGCTTCTCAGTGTAGATGTCTGGTCAAAAAGAGTATGACTTTGTTGCCGCCCGTAGCATTGAATGCAAGGGAAGCCAGCAAGCGTTATTAAATAATAGCCAATCAGCGTTAAGCTAAACTGAGTGAGCTCAGTTTTTGAATAGTCCTGGAGCACCAGAAAAAGTCTCAAGGTAACCCAGTTTGGATTTGGCTTCACACCAATCACATCACATAAGAAGCCAAACGTCATCGACTTAAATTGTTGCATCTCGTTGTGTCATTGTCCACCGGTAGCTAGCTAGCTAGCAAAAATTGTCCCTTTCCTAGCTTAGCCATGGAGATAGGGATTTTAACATATTTCTCCGTACTGGCCAATGATTATAACGGCGATTCTGATCCAACCACAAATTCATACATTGTGCCCCTGGCCTGAGAGGGTGGAAGTTCAACATGTAGCTAGATGTAGTATGCTAATGTTAACTAGCTGGCCTGGCGTATCATTGCCCATGAAATGAAGTTAGGCTAGCGAGCAAGCATTTTAGCCAGGTAGCCTAGGACAACATAGACCGTTTAGGCAACATGAAAGAGGAGGATGGCATTGGCGTTTCTCTACAAGTAGAGTGAGTTAATATCATGTTTTTCTACTTGCACGCACACACACACACACACACACACATACACAGAAATCAGTACCATGGACAGCCACATCATATTTAGCTTACGTTGATTGGACTAAATCGTTTTTGGTATCTTTAGTTGTCACTGTATTAGACTAACCATAGGTGATTAGATGATGTTGAAGTTGAAGTTGTGCTGGAATAGTGAAGGCAGCGTCTGTTTTCTTTGCGACTTAAGATAACTCTCCGTGGTTCTAAAATCAGTGGTTGTTTAGTAGTCCAGAAATGTCGGAAACATTAACTTTAACATTAAGTTGCTTGATCATGCTGTAGGTCATGTAACTGTTTGTTACATGCAACATGTTTTGTGGACTTCACAGGACAGATGTTGCTCTCCGGTTTTGTGATGAAACAAAGGTGGTTGAATGTATTCTGCCACTGTCAAATTATTGTCTCGGCCTTAGGCCTGTATTTCACAGTGTCAAGGCATATGAACTAACAGGTTATTGTAATGAATACTCAGGGAGAAAAAGGTGTAGATTCACGTGCAGAGCGCGGCAGGTGTTTATTACGCCTTCGCAGAAGGCAGGAATCATGGTCACAGGCAGGCAATGGTCATACACAGGTAGGCAAACAGGCAGGTGGAACAAAACTAGGACTGATGGCTATAACTGGTTCTCACAAACGAGCTAGGAAAAGGCTTAGTAGAGTCAAAACGAACAATACCTCACAAGGCACAAACAGAATGAACTGAACTAAATAAGGAGCCGATGAGACCAGGTGAGTAACTAACAGATGAAATCAATGAACAAATATGAAAAACAGGGCTACGTTCAAGAACACAAGGTTGACTAAGAAAATGAATACAGAACCTTACAGTTATAGAGCAAACAATGCAATTATCACAACACTGTCATGACTCTCATGTGATGGTTTCACGTGAGATGCCCAAGATCGGAATACAGAGAAGCAACAGTCTACAGATCTTCCTCTCTCTCCCGCAGAACAAAGGAGGGATTGACAAGGGGGGGGGGGGGGTTATGACCCCTCGCGCCAAATCCTACATGGTTTGCTTGTATCTGAATGTCTCTGTGTTACAGGGACAGATTGCCGCCCAAAACTCTAAACGACCAAAGGTGGACACTGGAACAGTATATTTCAACATCCGAATGTTGGGAGTGATGAAAGAGAGAATTTGGAAAATTAATGTATATTTTGTGATGTCATTAAAACTTTGTAACTTGAGGAGCTTTCATCCATTTGAGGAGCTTTCATCCAAGTTTGCATCCATTATAATGTGTAGGAAATATCCAGGAGAAAGATAATATTTTTATAAAGATAGGGAGTAGATTTTGGTTCTTTGAACGAAATCATAGTGTTCAGAATACTTTGCCCCAGTAACTAGCCACGCCCACGGGAGCTCAGAAAGAGTGTCCACGTGACGTAAACGCCCTCTTTACCAGAGTGCATAAAATATTGAGTTAAGAATTAACAAAGCAGACTAGCCGACACGCAGTGCGAGCTGAATATGGAAAAAAGGTTTCAACGCTACAGACCAGGGAGACTAGACGGACCTCAAGCTGCAGCGAGGTCCATATAGGTCCCGACCCTGAAAATCAACACGAGGTGAAGACGACAAAGTTGCCTCCACTAACAATCAATGTTACGGCTGAGTAACTGTTCTAAGTACTGTATCTAAGAAGGTGAATTTAAGTGGGACCATCCTGTTACTCTCTTCAAACCATCGTCTAGTACACTGCTCTCATCACCCCACAGGGGATCATCGACACGGCTGATTAACCGTCCTCAGAAGACCACTTCCAGAACGAGTGAAAGTAAACAGACAACTAAGAAGAAGGACATTGTGACCTCTTGTGGACAATCAGAGCCTTAAGTCTAAGGCCCATCCGAAAGAGAAGGCCCAATCGACCCCTTTCCACGAAGGCATGGGTCCAACAATGCATTACTTCTTACCAAACGGGCGGCAGTTCGGGGCAAGGTATTAGGATTACTGTGAGCGTAGTTCCATGTGTAGCCAAGGGTTTTCTCTCTCTATCGCTCTCTGTTTAACTCGCAATCTGTTGTAACAAGTGTCATATTGTGTTAGTCCGCTAGGAACCCGTTTTCATTGTATTAAGTTCTAATCCCTAACCTATACATGTATGTGTTTGTATCTTATGTTATCATTTTTAATGAATTAGTAAATAAATAATTAAATCAATTTGTGTGGTACGGAATGATCAGTAAGACCCGGGTTCGTGCAGACTTAAAGAGTCTACGACTTTCAGAATGAGACTGATATGACGTAATTATTAATAAATGACTGTTAAATGATAAGAGATATCTAGATATCTTTAGAGTTAATTTGGGAAACAGTAACTAATTAAACAACTTTTCCCGTGGTGGATCAAATTCCTAATGAGTTAATTGTTACATGATTAATTTAATCTAGTAACAATTAATTTAATCCAGGCTCTGTCATAGCCGGCCGCGACCGGGAGACCCATGGGGCGGCGTGCAATTGGCCCAGTGTCGTCCAGGGTAGGGGAGGGAATGGCCGGCAGGGATGTAGCTCAGTTGATAGAGCATGGCATTTGCAATGCCAGGGTTGTGGGTTCGATTCCCACAGGGGGTATGAAAAAAAAGAATGTATGCACTAACTGTGAGTCGCTCTGGATAAGAGCGTCTGCTAAATGACAAAAAATAATAATAATAATGAAAGTCACGTCACGACAACACATAGGTTGTAATAGGTTTTCTTTTTCCTGGCTTGGCTTCCCCGCACTGGAATAGACTTGAGTATGCAGTTTTATTATGTGAATTTTATACTTAATATTCATTGATTTACATATGTTGTTGTGTTGGTATATGTTGTAAGATTATGTGGTCTTCTGTAGCTCAATTGGTAAAGCATGGCGCTTGTAACGCCAGGGTAGTGGGTTCGATCCCTGGGACCACCCATACGTAAAAATGTATGCACACATGACTGTAAGTCGCTTTGGATAAAAGCGTCTGCTAAATGGCTTATTATTTATTATTATTATTATTTTCACCAAAGGACACACTGATTATTATTATACCTATTGATGACATTATGAACACTGTGTGATTCTGTAGCAGCTGGCACATTCACTGTCTTTTGTTTTGACTTCGTACAAGCCTCTCGCGCTGATGTTTAGAGAACATTTGATACTGTCTGACTAAAGGGCCTGTGTCCAAGAGGCCCGTTAGACATTTTCTATGTTTCTGTTATGGAGGTGTCTCCTTGAATTCTTGTATTAAACTGTATTGAAATTTGATTGATATGATCAACGACTGCTCTCTTTTTGTTCACCTGGAAATTCCCGTTACAGACTAACATGGTTATCACTTCATTTTTTAAATACTGTATCACATCTCCTTACAAGAATAAAGAGCTGTCACTGGAGGTCGATAGTAAAGCATGGTCTTTTGTGCATATTTTTTGAAGGGCTTGTTGTTCAAATTTGCCCTGGGCCCCCTGTTGGCTAACACCTGTCCTGGGAAGTGGCAACACATGCCATGAGTGCTTGTTCTCTGAAGAGAATATCTACATTTTGGCAATTGTTACTTGTTCATCCCCAACCATGGACGGCTTGTTCAATAGGGCGATATGGGCGACGCACTGCCAAACGGGAAAAGGAAGGGATTTTTTTTCTAATCAATTATATCACGGCAACAGCAGTTATCAGTGTTCACGTCTGATCTGCCAGCCACTAAATGTCAAATCAGGCTAAAGTCGTGCTTCAAATGGCCCCGCCCGTTTTTTGGGCGATTTCAGTCAGGTTGAAAATCGCCCAGAAGTCTCTCATAGCCTGTCATGTAAAATCAATTTTTTTCACATTTCAAAGCTTTCAATACATTCTCTATGGGTGTCTGTGTGCATGCACTTACGCGCTTTCGTCATACGTGACGTAACGTTGAACGTAACTAAGACAATGGCGGCTACCAGCGTCTATGTTGCGACCTGCAGTGTGGCGTTATTTTATGTTTTTAATTTGTAGACTTAGTTTACAAACATTCTGCAAACATTCTGCTTTGGACTGATCTTCGGTTTTGGACTGATCTTGTTGATCGTGTACATACCCGCTACGAACGGACTAAATAATAAAAACGCTGCTGGCAGCAAAATCCCAATACAGCTGGGAGACTTGGCTGGATGACAGAGTCCCGGACAGAGAGGTGGAGCCGGCCAACTTCACCCTGGTCAGAGCGGACCGCGATCCTGGTAAGAGAGCGACTCTGTACCCCGACATTGAACTGCTTTCTGTGTCATTGAACCTTACTATTGTTGATAAAACAAGTTTACTGGAGAATGGAGAAAAAGTAGAGACTTTTGGACAAGGTGGATAATTGTATAATATAAGGCAGTTTATTCAGAGGTAAAGATATCTGGAATCGCGTGCACGGACCCGTTCGTCAAACTCGTAGGGAGTTTATCAGAAGAGCCCCTAAACATTGTGTGCTGACATTTTATACAATAAAATGAAGTAGGTTGAATCTAGTAGTTCTGATCTTCTGATTGGTCCTGATGAGTTGGGCGATGTCACCTCCAGGCTAGTGTCACTGTTGCATTGGCTCTGAGTCGGGTTCTCTGTTTTCAGATGTTCAGCCTAAGAGAAGAGGATTTGTGTGTGTGTGTGTTTGTTATCAGTGTGTGTGTGTGTGTGTGTGTGTGTGTGTGTTTGTTATCAGTGATGATGTGTGTGTGTGTGTGTGTGTGTGTGTTTATCAGTGATGATGTGTGTGTGTGTGTGTGTGGGTGTGTGTGTGTGTGTCCTCAGGGCAAGAACTCGTGAGTTGGAAGAACTGAGAGACCTATGGCGTGGGTGTTATCCTTAGCCACCTGCTGACAAGGCTGACAAGATAGGACTCTTGTTCATTGTATTGAATACAAAGGCCCAACACAAAATGGGTCATGCACAAGATTTTAGTCAGACCAAGCTATAACATTATATATTTACTACGACAGTACATTCAACCAAAAGCTAATATAACAAAGGCATCAGAGATTATTTATAATCTGTCACAGAAACTGGAATCCATCTCCCCAGATCAGTCAATAAATGCTTCTGGTATTGACTTATATGCTGCCCCTGTCTTCATGTTGTTGCTGGACATATCTTTTTTTAAATGTGTGTAGGTCACCTAAATCATCAGAAAAATTGCCCCTCCTGAGAATTTTTTCAGGAGCCGCCACTGTCCCCAACAGATCCCAGCTAGCATATTTGCTCAGTGGGCATTGAGGAGATTACAGATGCTCCTGCAGTCTGATGGGCCTATGGTTCCATGGTCCTTTGATTCTGCCCTGGTAACTCTGCCAAGCACTCCTGAGAACATCTAGCAGAAGGTAAGAGGAGAGGATGGTGGAGAGGAAGTGTAGAGTCGGTTATTAATAAGTTAATTGTTCCTTATTTAGTGTTGCACAACATTACCACATGCATGTATGGTAAAATGAAGCCTGGGTGCTTTGTCAGCCCATTGCTTTCTTGTTGTCGTATCGCCCCATTCTCACAAATCATATGCAGCACAGTGAACAGTGAATGCAGACAGTCTGCATTCTTTGTGCTGCAGACTGGTAAGAATTAATGCGGTGTGAAATGTAAAGTTGTTGTTTATTTGTTTTGGAATGTCCACCTGTGTGTGTGTGGGTTCATGCGTGTGTGCTTTTTTTGTGCATGCTTGTGTGTCTATGCTTGCATGTATGCATCTGTGTGTTTGTGTGTGCGCGCGCCTGTGTGTTTTTGTGTGAGTTTGTGTGTGAGTGTGGGTGGGTGTGTAGGTGTGTGTGCGTTCGTTTATGTGTGTGCACTTACTTGTGACTGACATGTGTGACGAGTACTGAGTATACGAAGACGCAGGAATAAACAAGGTCAAGGTTTACTAAATAATGAGAAAGAGAATAACAAAGAGAGACTAAACGACACGACGATTAACAATCACACACAACACAATACAGAACAGTCCAGGGCTAAATAGGGGTGGTGATGAGATGAGGTGCAGGTGCGCTGGAGGTGATTAGGGTGCGTTGGGTTTCCATTCCGGTGTTGCCGAGGTGGTGCGCTCAGACCGGTGGCTCAGTGGGGCCTCACTGCGGTGGCGGTCGGCTTGGTCCTTCTGCCGACGAATGGCCCTCTGGAGATGGACATGGGCGGCGTCCCAGAACTGTCCGGCCCTGTGGAACCACTCGTCGACAGCGGGCGCATCGGTCTGGCTGGGTGTCCAAGGGGCCAGGGCCGGCTGGTACCCCAGGAAGGGAGTGAGCCCCGTGGAGGAGTGAACGAGGGAGTTCTGGGCATATTCTTCCCAGGCAAGAAATCTCGCCCACTCACCCTGCCGGTCCTGACAGTGGCAACGAAGAAACCTCCCCAGCTCCTGGTTCATGCGCTCCACCTGCCCATTTGACTGAGGCCTATACTCGGAAGTGAGGCTGGCCGTGGCCCCGATCTTCTCCAGGAAAGCCTTCCACACTCGGGAGGTGAATTGGGGGCCACGGTCCGAGACGATGTCCTCCGGAAGTCCATAATGCCGGAAGACCTGTTGGAAAAGGACCTCAGCGACCTGGAGAGCAGAAGGAAGACCAGTTAGTGGCAAAAAACGGCATGATTTGGAGAACCGATCTACGACCACCATGACTGTGGTGAAGCCGTCAGAACGTGGGAGGTCGGTGACAAAGGCTATGGACAGGTGTGACCAAGGTCGCTGAGGCACTGGGAGAGGAACTCGTTTTCCTGCTGGGTGGCATTCCGAGGTGTCTTCGTTTGGGCACATACGGAACAGGAGTTGACATAGCGGGAGACATCAGAAGCCAAGGTGGGCCACCAGTATTTTTGGGCTAGAGAATGCAGGGTGCGCGTAATACCAGAGTGCCCTGCGGTAAGGGTGGTGTGAGCCCAGATCAGCAGGCAGTCACGGACACTGGTGGGTACATACACGCTGGGGAGAGTGACGTGCGTAATGGTGCCTGATCCTAGGGGTTTATTGTCCAGCGAGGTGACGTGTAGTGGAGATGGCAGTGGCACGGTGGGCAACCCCCATTCAGAGACCAGCTCCCTATCTATAAGGTTCCCCGCTGATCCGGAATCTATCATTGCAGTAGAAATGGAGGAGAAGGAATAACCAGTCACCGTTATGGGAACTAAAAACAATGGTTTTGTGATAGGAGATGACGTAACACTCACGGAGCGGCTACGGGAGGCATACCGTCTAGATAGGGAGCTGCCAGGAGATCTGTGGTCCGTGGTGGTGTAGGGGGTGCTGCCCACCTCCATGGGTGAGGACTCGGAGGCAGGACGGCTTCCATAGCTCAGATGGGGTGAGCGTCGAGGCTCTGGGAGGTGCTGGGAATGCCGTCTCTCTCTCAACATGTTGTCAAGACGGATGGACGTGGTGATGAGGGTATCCAGGTCCATCTTGTCGTCCCGACATGCGAGTTCCGTCTTAATGTCCTCCCGTAAGCCTCTCCTGAAGGACGTGTGCAGAGCACGCTCTTTCCAGCCGGAAGACGCCGCCACCGTGCGAAAGCTCAGAGCGTACTCGGACGCGGGCCCCTCTCTCTGTTGTAGATGGAGGAGACGCTCACCCCCGTCCTTTCCCTCCGTGGGATGATCAAACACCGCCCTGAACCGAGCGAGGAAGGTGGAGTAGGGAAGCGCCACTGCCTCCTCTCCTTCCCAGACTGCCGTGGCCCAATCCAGCGCCTTTCCTTTAAGAAGCGAAATCCTGGCTTGGTCAGATGGATATGCCCCAGGCTGACGCGCCAGATAAAGGGAAACCTGTAGCAGGAAGCCGCTACATTTAGTAGTCGTGCTCCGGTAGGGCGAGGGTTCCCTCAGAAGTGGGTGATAGCACGGGAACAGGTGGATTGGGGGCATTCGCCGCTCCCTGAGGTGGAACCAGAGCACTGGGCAGATTATGCAGAGTTTGGAGCACTTCCTGCATGGTGGCGTTCAACTGGGCAAGCTGCTGCTGGTGCTGGTGCTGGTCGAGGCACTGGGAAACTCCTGCTGCATCCATTTTCGTGAGGTGTGTGATTCTGTGACGAGTACAGAGTATACGAAGAGGCAGGACGCAGACGCAGGAATAAACAAGGTCAAGGTTTACTTAAGAATGAGAAAGAGAATAACAAAGAGAGCGTAAACGACACGACGATTAACAATCACACACAACACAATACAGAACAGTCCAGGGCTAAATAGGGGTGGTGATGAGATGATGAGGTGCAGGTGCGCTGGAGGTGATTATGGTGCGTTGGGTTTCCATTCCGGTGTTGCCGAGGTGGTGCGCTCAGACCGGTGGCTCAGTAGACCAGCGAATCAGAGCGCCGGAGGGGAGCAACGGGAGGAGACGTGACAACATGAAGTCCCCAGAGTACAGGAAAGAAGTGTAACTGCTCCACCAAGAGCTCCACCCTCCTTTTCTATTTCTCTCTCTCTCTTTTTTTGTCTTTCACTCTTTGCACTGTTGTGAATCCAGTTTGATAGCCTGAATGGTATAAGTCATTATTGATGCCACCTACCACCTGCCGCTGTATGGAAGCTTTGCCGACCAGTTCAAATAGCAGAGTAGGGAAGTAGAGTAACTAAGGAAGTGTTGGAGACCTTCCACACAATGTAAAAAAAGAAGTAGATGGTTCTCGATCTGAAATAACAGCTGGGCTCCACTTGCCAACAAACCAGCATGGCTAGACTTTGCCTGCAAGGAAGGTATGTTTCATCACCTTTAGTCTCTATTTCTCTCCCTCTCTCTCTCAATCTCTGTTTTTTTCTCCCTCTCTCTTTTTACAGTATTTGGGAACGTTTCAATGAATTTTATTCTGGTTGGTGTTAATTATTAATAAGATACATCTCTAGATTTGTTGCTATTAATTACTGGTTGTACAGTTCATTTTGGGATGGCAGTCTGCTATTGGTGTGTAAAGCTTAGACTTCCTGGTCCCAGATCTGTTGGCATTGTGGCACAAACAGACTGGCACTCATTCTATAGACTCTATGATGACAGCTATTATCATGGGGAAGTAGAGTTGTGGGGAGGTTGATATTGGGACCTAGTATACTGAGGTTAAGTGAGGCAACTTTTCAGTCAATTCCTCTGTTATAACATCTACCTTTCATGTTCATAGGCAGGGATATAAATGCACTTGCCAATCAGGCAAGTCAGGAGTATTTTATGGTTGCTGGAATATTATGATCACTTTGCTTGAAAATATAAATATATCTGTTTACATGCAGAAATGCCATAAATTATTTTTATTTCACTTAAATATAAGGGAGGAAACAAAGATCAGATTAGGCTACTGTTCTTTTCTGTCACCCACAGAGCAAACTCAACTTGCTTGACTGCTCAGTTCAACTTCCTTCCCCTTGCTCCGGGCATTAGGGCAACCCTTAATGTCAACCCCTGATGAGCATTGTCAAATTTTCACATTTCATCTGTCACATTACTGGGTTTTGGAGTTGTTTTTAAAAGTGGTAGGAACTTATCTGTTCCAGAGCTTCTAATGGATTACAACAAGAAAATTGGTGGGGTTGACCATCACGACCAACTGAGGAGCTATTACAATGTTGGACGCACAGGCAGAAAATGGTGGAAGTATGTGTTTTGGGGGATGCTCAACATTGCCATCATAAATGCGTACATTGTGTACGGGAACCCGCAAAGGCCCCTTCCTAGAAACCGCAGGCACTGGTCACTGAAGGCATTCAAAATGCAGCTTGTGCATTCATTTTGTGATATGACTACAGTGGCAGGAAGAGGGGAGCCAAGAGTGTGGCACCAGGGCGTGTGGACTGAGCTGCAACTAATTTGAGGTGAAGTTTGAAGGGCACAAGAGAGGGTGTGTGGTGTGCATCCTGAGTGGACGCAGGGCAAAGGGTGGGAGATGTGTAGAAACGTCCTTTGGGTGGTTCTGTGTTACTTTGCTGGATGGGGCTGTGCTTCCAGAATTCCATGACATGTTGTAGGCTAAATGCAAACACTAAAGTGACAGTGTGAAATATGAATGTTCTACAAATCTTTTATTGTCTCTGAACAGTTGTTGTGTTCTTTATCTTCTCTCTTTATCTGTCTTATCTAATACTTGTTGCATTCGCTGAATTGTTGTCAAAGTAGGCTACTATTTCAACATTTTGCATCAGGCCCGGTCTGTACTAAATCTTAATGAGAGAGGTTACCTACATTTTGAAATAGTAGACGAGTACTGAGTATATGAAGAGGCAGGACGCAGACGCAGGAATTAAAAAGGTCAAGGTTTACTTAAACAATGAGCAAGAGAAATAACAAAGATAGCGTGAACAACACGAAGCTAAACAATCACACACATCATCATCTAGAACAGTCCAGGGCTAAATAGGGGTGGTGATGAGATGATGAGGTGCAGGTGTGCTGGAGGTGATTAGGGTGCGTTGGGTTTCTGTGACACTGGTCATATTTTGGATACTTTTTTTATTTATATGTAAATAATATTTATATATATTTATATTACACTTGGTACATCTTAAGTGAGTAATTTAGTCAAATGTAATACAATTTAAATACTCTAGGGTTTTTTGTGTTGAGTGTTAGTGATTTTTTTATAGTGAGTGTCTTTCCACAATGGAAGACAAAATGAGTGTTATTCCCATTGACATGAATGTGGTGTCATATTAAAGAAGAGATTGTGCTCTTTTAAACTAAGTTAACTTGTAATTGTCATTTGTTCTTTGTTTTTGAGCTATGTCTGTTTGTTTGAAATGTGTGAGAAAATGAGCTTTATCTTGGGGGGTTGTCGCCAAACATAGTGAGCTGTAATTTGGGACGAAAGTGTCTCTAAAATTCCACCGGGAATCCATAATTACCAGGAGATTTCCCGTATTGTAGATTATTGATGGCCTCCAACAGTTCACCTGGGGTATTGTTTCTATCCATATTAATTTTCTCTGGTTCACTTATAATTGGTAAAATGGCCTTATTACAGTTTTTTCCAACTGCTTACACACGTTTTCAAAACGATGTCTCCTTTTTTTTTAACTCTACACACAATTCCCGAAACTGCACACACAAAATGTAAAATGCCTCACATCTCCTTCAAAATGTAACACTGCATTCAAAATGCCATAAACACATGTCAGAATGAAGCATTTGCATCAAATGGCAAACACTTCTTTCATAATAGTAAATTTTGGGATATACCATGTAAACACTGTTGTTCTATATCTAAAGCTCTTTGGTCTTTCATAGGCTTATATCTACATTTCAATACAATGTTCTACAGTGAAAGTCATCTGCTGAGAGGGCTAACAAGTACACTGTAAACACCAATGCAATGTAGAAACAGAAAATATTTATTAGGCCAAACATTGCTGTTGTATACAGTAGCATACAACAAAACCATAAACATATGTAAACCAAAAGTATATTATTTAGAATACAGTAAATAACACAATTGTGTGTGTGGGGTCCCAGGGGGGCAGTCCAGGAATTGGTGGGGGGGGGGGGGGCAGTCACCAGTACTAAGCTACGCTTCATCTCTTCTCCGGGCCTAGTCTGGCCACAATACTTCGTCCACATCACAAGACACGTTTTCTCTTGCCAAATATCGAGGGAAGTATCTCCTAGCATGGCGTATCCCGAGTGGCGCAGTGGTCTAAGGCACTGCATCACAGTGCTAGCTGTGCCACTAGATTAGATCCTGGTTCGAATCCAGGCTCTGTCGTAGCCGGCCGTGACCGGGAGACCCATGGGGCGGCGCATAATTGGCCCTGCGTCGTCCAGGGTAGGGGAGGGAATGGCCGGTAGGGATGTAGCTCAGTTGGTAGAGCATGGTGTTTGCAACGCCAAGGTTGTGGGTTCAATTCCCACGGGGGGCCAGTATGAAAAATAAAAGAATGTATGCACGCACTAACTGTAAGTCGCTCTGGATAAGAGTGTCTGCTAAATGACTAAAATGTAAATGTATCCAACCTTGGACAGAGGCAACCTCTATGTCCCCACATGCATCCTCCATTGCCTGGAGAAGCGACATGCGGGCATAGCGTTGGCGATCATACACTTTCCAGTGTCAGGCTGAGAATAATTCCTCTATGGGATTTAGAAAACGTGAATATGGGGGTAGGTACAAAACTACAAATTGTGGATGGGTAGCAAACCAGTTTTGGACCAGAACAGCCCGGTGAAAACTAACATTGTCCCATATAACCACAAATCTAGCAGGCTCCTGATCTGGATCAGGGACAAGCATTGTGTAAATTGCATCCAGAAAAGTGAGCATATGGCCGGTGTTGTACGGACCCAGTGTGGCATTGTGATGGAGGACCCCGTTTTGAGTGATGGCAGCACACATAGTTATATTACCCCCACGCTGTCCAGGGACATTGGTAATTGCCCTCTGTCCTATTACATTTCTTCCGCGGCGACTGGTTTTGGTGAGGTTGAAAACAACCTCATCCACATAAATAAATTCATGGCGAATTACATGGGCATCCATCTCCAATACTCTCTATAACAGACAAAATGATATACAGATGAGTACATATGGTATGTCTGAAGTACTGGAAGTAGTGTTGCATACATACCTCTACAAAGTAATGTCGCAGATTCTTGACTCTGTCAGAGTTTCTCTCAAATGGCACCTTGTAAAGTTGTTTCATCCGTTGGAGGATGCGTTGTATGATCGACAGGCTTACAGCATTGATGTTGTTAAATATGCTGTCATTATTCAAGATATGCTCTCTTATATCTCGAATCCTAATTGCATTGTTGGCCAAAACCATATTTATAATTGCAGTCTCTTGTACATCTGTAAACAAGTGTCCTCGTCCTCCATGATGTCTTTGCCTTTCCACTCTGTACAGAATTCAAACACAGTATGTGTTCAGCATAGGAACTGTAAACAATGTACAAAAAAATGTAGTACAGCATGATAACCAACCTCATTCATTCAATGCAGTGCAGTAAATGGATGGCTTAGAGTTACAAATGTTTATGCAATACTATGCAGTCATACGTATTTTACAGTACATTACTGTAATGCTAAAATAGTCATTAGATAGTTGCATACCTGATCTTATTTCTGAAGGTTCGAATTATGGACGCCACTGTAAATCGACTCAAGTTGGGCTGGACTCTCAGTCCAGCCTCTCTCATGGTCAAACCGTGGTTGATCACATGATCAACAAGTGTTGCCCTAATCTCATCAGAGATGGCTCTCCTTCCTTCTCTTCTTTGCCCTCGTCCTCCTCTTCCTCTTCCTCTTCCTCTTCCTCATCCTCTTCCTCTTCTTCTTCCTCTTCTTCTTCCTCTTCTTCTTCCTACTCCTCTTCCTCTTCCTCCTACTCCTCTTCCAACTCTTCGTCTTTAATTTGTCCTCATTGTTGTCCCCTACCTCTCCCTCCTACTCCTCTTGCTCTCTGTCCATTGTTGGCATCCATTGTTCAAAATAGGTAATCTGACCTTTGACCAATTTATAGGCCTATACTACAGTAAAGCAGTGATTGGTTAGTGATCAGTTAAGCAATTAGTGTTTGCACATGTGAGGAGTGTGTGTGTGACCTGGTGAATAAGTGTAGCATTTTGATTGGTTGTGTTTGGAAAAGGAAAGCAAGTCACTTCTTGTTAGATTTTTGTGTTTTAGGTAGAGAATTGTGTGTAGTGTTTTGAAAAAAGTGTTTTATGCAATTGACAACTGAGTCAAAGTCTGAGAAATAGCTTATGGTTTTGGAGATTTGGTGTGTAGGTTTGCACTTTGAGTGAGAGGTTTCAAAAATCATGTGACATAAAAAGATTTTGTGTGTAAGCAGTTGGAAAAAACTGTAAGAACTGTGGGACTATCCTATCCCCACCCTTTATAATGAAGCAGGGTGGTAGGTAACCTAGCAGTTAGAGCATTGGGCCAGTAACCGAAAGGCTGCTAGTTCGAATCCCCAAGCCAACAAGGAAAACAATATATGTCAATGTGTCCTTGAGCAAGGCACTTAAGCCTAATTGCTTCAGGGTTGCCGTTGATAATGGCTGACCCTGGCCCCGATCCCACTCTCCGAGGGTGTCATAAGGAGAGTTGGGATATGCAAAACAAAAAACATTTCCAATTAATACACACTTGTACATGAGTGAGATAGGACAAATATAAAAACACCCACTTAATCTACTGTGCACACTTTACAGCTGTCCATTTACTACCTGTCACATCTCCTCCCGTTGCTCCCCTCCGGCGCTCTGATTCGCAGGTCTACTGAGCCACTGTTCTGAGCGCACCACCTCGGCAACACCGGAATGGAAAGCCAACGCACCCTAATCACCTCCAGCACACCTGCACCTCATCATCTCATCACCACCCCTATTTAGCCGTGGACTGTTCTGTAGGATTTTGTGTGTGATTGCTTTGCTTCATGTACTCTATCTTTGTTTACTATCTTTGTCATTGTTTGAGTAAACCTTGACCTTGTTAAATCCTGCGTCTGCGTCTTCGTATACTCAGTACTCGTCACACTACCTGGGAACACACCTCTTATCTAAAACCTGAAAGCATGATCTGAGAGTTTACATTGTAGTAGTGGTAGGTTTAACAGTACCTAAAACCATTCTGGGATTTTATTAGACCATACAAAGAGAAAAATACCTATTGCATGTGAATGCAAGTTCAACTCAATTGCACCTGGATGTTTTGTAAACAGATGGAGAAAAAGTGTTGGTAAAACTGGTCTTGGCGACTACTGAATGGAGGAGCAGCGTGATAAGTTGACCTGAAGAAACCTTTAGCCCTGCTGTATGGGAGCCCTTACTAAACTGTGTAAATGTAAGTAAGGGCAGGCGGATCTGCGTACATGCTGCATGTACGCACACACACACCTGATCCTCCGGTGAGCTGCTTCATTAAAACGGGTGGGGACAGGCTACTTCCGCAGTCTCACAGTGCTCGTATTGTGTCTGAGAAAAACTATCATCATTGATAACATCCCAACCCATACAGACACAAATGCAGAGGCTGCAGTGTGTTGAGCAATGGAAATAAGTAAATTTGCTCTGACACGTTCTTAGGTATTTGTCTGACAGAAACCGTCAACAACACAAGGTTCCGTGGAAATGCAACCAGGCCAATTATGGTGGAACGTTACCAGAGTGACGTACTACTACAGTACCATGGGAAAAACGGAACAGACTTAATATGGGCCCTGGTCAAAAGTAGTGCACTATAAAGGGAATAAGGTGCGATTTGGGATGCAGACTTAGAGGAAGTTCACAGCTACATTGTTTACATAAAAACAGATCATATAGGAGATATGAACCCTACCTCCTGGTCCACAATATAATGTGAGACTGACTGACCCGCAGTATCAGTTTACAGATCATATTCATTTCCTGACCAGTCGCTCTTTGCTCTCGTAAAAGTGACATCAATACACCCGCCGTAAGCCACATGATCCAACACTTCAGATGCATGTAATATGCTAGCTAACCACATGTAGCTAGCCAAAAATATCCCCATGACAAATCCAAATCAGAAATCGTGGTCTCACAGTGTAATGGGAATTTTCAGATGAACCAAAAGGAGAGCAGTCGTTGATAATATCCTGTATATTACAAGAATTCAGGGAGAACACCTCCAGAGCAGAAGCAAAGAAAATATGTAACGAAGCAGCCCTTATACATTAATCACACAGAATATTCACCCAATGTTCCATAAACACCAGCCCGAGAGGCTTGTAGGAAGTCACAACATCAGCTAATACAGAATCACACAGTGTCATAGATAAATGATCAGTGTGTCCTCGAATCCAGTCTGGCGTCAAACTTTAACCATAACATTCAACACTGTCAAACTTTGATACTGACAATTAAACAGGTAAGAAAATCAGTACTCAGTTACAACAGATAATCATAGACTAACAAGTGAAAACAACTTAATTAAATATGGTACTTAAACATATATGGTTAACTCCTGTTTCCCTTCCCCCAAGGGAATGCATCTGTTTGTGTCTTCCCGCACATACAATCATGCATTAGTACTGCAGTGCATCTCCTCCTCATGGACTGCACCAGATTTGCCCGTTCTTGCTGTGAGATGTTACCCCACTCTTCCACCAAGGCACCTGCAAGTTCCCGGACATTTCTGGGGGGAATGGCCCTAGCCCTCACTCTCCGATCCAGCAGGTCCCAGACGTGCTCAATGGGATTGAGATCCAGGCTCTTCGCTGGCCATGGCAGAACACTGACATTCCTGCCTTGCAGGGAATCACGCACAGAACGAGCAGTATGGCTGGTGGCATTGTCATGCTGGAGGGTCATGTCAAGATGAGCCTGCAGGAAGGGTACCACATGAGGGAGGAGGATGTCTTCCCTGTAACGCACAGCATTGAGATTGCCTGCAATGACAACAAGCTCAGTCCGATGATGCTGTGACACACCACCCCAGACCATGACGGACCCTCCATCTCCAAATCGATCCCGCTCCAGAGTACAGGCCTCGGTGTAACGTTCATTCCTTCGACGATAAACGCGAATCCGACCATCACCCCTGGTGAGACAAAACCGCGACTAGTCAGTGAAGAGCACTTTTTGCCAGTCCTGTCTGGTCCAACGACGGTGGGTTTGTGCCCATAGGCGACGTTGTTGCCGATGATGTCTGGTGAGGACCTGCCTTACAACAGGCCTAGAAGCCCTCAGTCCAGCCTCTCTCAGCCTATTGCGGACAGTCTGAGCACTGATGGAGGGATTGTGCGTTCCTGGTGTAACTCGGGCAGTTGTTGTTGCCATCCTGTACCTGTCCCGCAGGTGTGATGTTCGAATGTACCGATTCTGTGCAGGTGTTGTTACACGTGGTCTGCTACTGCGAGGCCGATCAGTTGTCCGTCCTGTCTCCCTGTAGCGCTGTCTTAGGCGTCTCACAGTACGGACATTGCAATTTATTGCCCTGGCCACATCTGCAGTCCTCATGCCTCCTTGCAGCATGCCTAAGGCATGTTCACGCAGATGAGCAGGGACCCTGGGCATCTTTCTTTTGGTGTTTTTCAGAGTCAGTAGAAAGGCCTCTCTAGTGTCCTACGTTTTCATAACTGTGACCTTAATTGCCTACCGTCTGTAAGCTGTTAATGTCTTAATGACCGTTCCACAGGTGCATGTTTATTAATTGCATTTTTGGTTAATTGAACAAGCATGGGAAACAGTGTTTAAACCCTTTACAATTAAGATATGTTAAGTTATTTGGATGTTTACAAATTATCTTTGAAAGACAGGGTCCTGAAAAAGGGACGTTTTTTTGCTGAGTTTATATACAGCTAAACACTGCAACTATTTCCATGAGACAGCATGCAATCATTCGAGCTCTACTGCTGATGTGGTCACCTGTACCAACCAAGATGTCATGACATTGACAACACCAAACATATATCTGCTGTTTACTTATTTCACTCACCTCGACATGATCGCTTTTCAAAGTGCAAAGACGTGTGCAAATCCGTATCACATCCGTATAACCAACCAACATAAATAAAGTCTCTTTCACGCTGAAAAGTCATGTCTGCTTTGGCACTGTCATTTGGAGTAATGAAGTTAAAAAAGTCAAATGACAGCATACCCAGTTTCCGGTTTCTGGTTGATGACAACAGCCATGCGAGAACAACAACAGGTTGTTAGCAAGTTCATTTTGCGATATTGACACAGATATTATTGTTAGAAAAACAAGGCCATTCACAGCCGCTATAGTAATTTAATGAAAGGCCGTTGGCGGCCGCTATGGGTTTTAAGGGTTTTAATGTAACCATGATTGCGTTCTGACCCCAGTGCAGCTTAGTATAAACAAGCTTAACGGTAGGATCGGGATCTTCTGGCAAGGTAGCTAGCTACAACGGACAGGGAACCAACGGACAGGGTGGTGGTTGGCGAGCAACAATGTGTCACGCCCTGACACTGAGGACTTGTATTTGTTGAGTCAGGGTGTGTATTTTCTGTGTTGTGTTTGCTATGTCGATGTTCTATGTTTAAGATCTAGAATGTGTAGATCTATGTTGGCCTTTGTGGTTCCCAATCAGAGGCAGCTGTTGCTCATTGTCTCTGATTGGGGACCATACTTAGGCAGCCTTTTGGCACCTGTTAGTTGTGGGATCTTGTTCCGTGTGAGGTATGTTATTTGTCTACCTTGGACTTCACATTTCGTTTGTTGTTTTTGTTGTGTGTTTATTCGCTTAATAAACATGTATGCTTATCACGCTGCACCTTGGTCCTTCTCGTTTGTAAACAATCGTGACAGAAGATCCCACCTAAATAGGACCAAGCAGCGTGTTCAGGAGCAAACGCCGGGAATTAAACAGGAGGTTACGTTAGTAGATGTCCTCCTCAGTTGGGGGAGAATCACGGAGGAGGAGGCCGTCCGTTACCGGAGGGCGATGAATGAGGATGCCCAGGTAGGAGAGGAGAAACGGAGCCAACAGTGCCGACGACGGAGACCCGAGAGGCAACCCCAATAAAAAAAATTGGGGGGGCACACGGTGTGGACGACGAGGCAGCAGGAGGCAGTGACAGGGCGAATCTGCAGGTTAGGAGAGGAGGCCACCAGGTTACGGGGGCTATTGGTCCAGAGGGAGCAGGAGTTATTTGGTCAGAGGGAGGAGCTACAGGAGGCTATAAGGGAGAAGGAGAGTGTAGAGGCACGGCGAGAGGAGCTGGTTAGGCAGCAGAAGGAAGTGGTGTGTGTCGCCAGTCCAGTCCGGCCCCTTCCTGATCCCCGCACTAAGCCAGTGGTGAATGTTCCCAGTACGCCCCGACCCATTCCTGCTTCCCGCACAAGGCCAGTGGTGTGTGTTCCCAGTATGGTCCGGCCCGTTCCTGCTCCCCGCACTAAGCTAGTGGTGCGTGTTCCCAGTACGGCCCGACCTTTTCCTGCTTCCCGCACAATCCAGTGGTGAATGTTCCCAGTACGGTCCGGCCCGTTCCTGCTCCCCGCATTAAGCCAGTGGTGCGTGTTCCCAGTACGGCCCGACCCGTTCCTGCTCCCTGCACTAAGCCAGTGGTGTGTGTTGCCAGTACGGTCCGGCCCGTTCCTGCTCCTCGCATCAAGCCAGTGGTGCGTGTCGCCAGCCCGGTCCGGCCCGTTCCTGTCCCTCGCACCAAACCAGTGGTGCGCGTCGCCAGCCCGGCCCGGCCTGTTCCTGCCCGTCACACCAAGGCAGTGGTGCGCGTCGCCAGCCCGGTCCGGCCTGTTCCTGTCCCTCACACCAAGGAAGTGGTGTGCGTCGCCAGCCCGGCCTGGCCTGTTCCTGCCCCTCGCACCAAACCAGTGGTGTGCGTCGCCAGCCCAGTCTGGCCCGTTCCTGGCTCTCGCACCAAACCAGTGGTGCGCGTCGCCAGCCCGGCCCGGCCCGTTCCTGTCCCTCGCACCAAGTCAGTGGTGCGCGTCGCCAGCCCGGTCCGGCCTATTCCTGTCCCTCGCACTAAGCCAGTGGTGCGCGTCGCCAGCCCGGTCCGGCCTGTTCCTGTCCCTCGCACCAAGCTAGTGGTGCGTGTCGCCAGCCCGGCCTGGCCTGTTCCTGCCCCTCGCACCAAACCAGTGGTGTGCGTCGCCAGCCCAGTCTGGCCCGTTCCTGTCCCTCGCACCAAACCAGTGGAGCGCGTCGCCAGCCCGGCTCGGCCTGTTCCTGTCCCTCGCACCAAGTCAGTGGTGCGCGTCGCCAGCCGGGCCCGGCCTGTTCCCTGCCCTCGCACCAAGTCAGTGGTGCGCGTCGCCAGCCCGGTCCGGCCTATTCCTGTCCCTCGCACCAAGCCAGTGGTGCGCGTCGCCAGCCCGGTCCGGCCTGTTCCTGTCCCTCGCACCAAGCCAGTGGTGCGTGTCGCCAGCCCGGCCTGGCCTGTTCCTGCCCCTCGCACCAAACCAGTGGTGTGCGTCGCCAGCCCAGTCTGGCCCGTTCCTGTCCCTCGCACCAAACCAGTGGAGCGCGTCGCCAGCCCGGCCCGGCCTGTTCCTGTCCCTCGCACCAAGTCAGTGGTGCTCGTCGCCAGCCCGGCCTGGCCTGTTCCTGCCCCTCGCACCAAACCAGTGGTGTGCGTCGCCAGCCCAGTCTGGCCCGTTCCTGTCCCTCACACTAAACCAGTGGTGCGCGTCGCCAGCCCGGCCCGGCCTGTTCCTGCCCCTCGCACCAAGTCAGTGGTGCGCGTCGCCAGCCCGGTCCGGCCTATTCCTGTTCCTCGCACCAAGCCAGTGGTGCGCGTCGCCAGCCCGGTCCGGCCTGTTCCTGTCCCTCGCACCAAGCCAGTGGTGCGCGTCGCCAGCCCGGCCTGGCCTGTTCCTGTCCCTCGCACCAAACCAGTGGTGCGCGTCGCCAGCCCGGCCCGGCCTGTTCCTGCCCCTCGCACCAAGACTGTGGTGCGCGTCGCCAGCCCGGCCCGGCCTGTTCCTGCCCCTCGCACCAACCCAGTGGTGCGCATCGCCAGCCCGGTCCGGACTGTACCTGCTCCCCGCACCAAGCCAGTGGTGCGCGTCGCCAGTCCGGTACGGCCCGTTCCTGCTCCCCGCACAAGGCAGTGGTGCGCGTAGTCAGCCCGGTCCGGCCCGTTCCTGCTCCCCGCACCAAGCCAGTAGTGCGTGTGTCCAGTCCGGCACCACCCGTTCCTGCTCCCCGCACCAAGCCAGTGGTGCGTGTGTCCAGTCCGGTACGGCCCATGCCTGTTCCACCGGTGCCTGGTCCGGCACCGGTCAGCTGCTCCACTCCGGAGCCAGAGCAATCCGCTCCACCGTGGTTCAGTCCAGCTCCGGTCAGCGGCTCCACTCCGGAGCCAGAGCAATCTGCTCCACCGGTGCCTGATCCAGCTCCAGTCAGCGGTTCCAGTCCAGACCCAGACGTCAGCCCCTCTCCAGGTTCGGGGTCTCCCACACCAGGGTCCAGACAGGGCTTGGTACGTTGTGGGTGGAAGGAGAGGGGAAGCTGCGCGCCGAGGTCCAGACCAGACCAGGGGCGCAACAGGGAGGTGGAGAGTAAGTGGTGGTCACGCCCGGAGCCGGATCCGCCTCCGAGGCGGAATGCCCACCCGGCCCCTACCCTGTTATGTTTATGTGGCGCGGTCGGACTCCGCACCTTTGGGGGGGGGTACTGTCACGCCCTGACTCTGAGGACTTGTATTTGTTGAGTCAGGGTGTGTATTTTCTGTGTTGTGTTTGCTATGTCGATGTTCTATGTTTAAGATCTAGAATGTGTAGATATATGTTGGCCTGTGTGGTTCCCAATCAGAGGCAGCTGTTGCTCATTGTCTCTGATTGGGGACCATGCTTAGGCAGCCTTTTGGCACCTGTTAGTTGTGGGATCTTGTTCCGTGTGAGGTATGTTATTTGTCTACCTTGGACTTCACGTTTCGTTTGTTGTTTTTGTTGTGTGTTTATTCGCTTGATAGACATGTATGCTTATCACGCTGCGCCTTGGTCCTTCTCGTTCGTAAACGATCGTAACACAATGACAAAACAAATATTTAAGTAAATTATTTTTGGGGAAAATTATACCATCACCTAAAAAGGCACTTTGGAGACTGTAAGGGCAAAGGGGCATGTGCTCTGTACAGGCAGAGCCCTATATGTGTGCATGCCTGAGTTACAGTTAAGTAAGGAGTGTGTAAAATTCTGTTTAGCTAAAGAGTTGTTTGTTTTTCAGGATGAAGATTCGAAGGCACAAGTTATTTTTCTGCTGCACGTTGGCTCTGTGTGTCCTCTCCCAGCTGCACTGCTACTCTGTCAATGCCCTGAGCTTCCTCTGGAGAGGGAAGGGGAACCCTTCATACAATGCTCACCCAGAGATGTGGCCTCTCCAAGGGCCTGTACCCTTCGACACTGGCCTGTGGGAACCAGGGGAATACCGGGAGGAAAAGGGGAATGCAGAGGTGGGTGAGGTGAGAGGGAAGATGACACAACTTTCCATATACATTGTTTTGGGTCTATATGACATTGTCATTGATATGTTTCATTTTACTCCTATTGTTCTCCCACTCAGGACCCATGGGGCAAGGAGCAGCCTGACTCAGGGAATGTAAACAGAATGACGGTCACTTTCCCAGACCCCAAAGGGCCAAGGAGGGAACTTCACAAACAGAGCTTCCATCTTCGCGATGACCCCACCCCGTTCTTTGTGCACACCAAGTCTGGAGCATACTGCTTCAGAGAGGGGACAGAAATTACTTCTCTCAAAGACCACTTAGGACAAAAGGTCCAGGCGGCCAGAGAGGGCCAGCGTAAGATCCTGCAAGCAAACCAAGAGGAACCCAAGTCAGCCCAAGGGAAATCAGCCTGGGGGAAGAGGCTGGTGAAGTGTATGTGTCGCCCAGGCTGGCACGGCCCTCACTGTGGCATCCCAACCATGGTGCAACACTCCAACCTGCCCACTAAGGGGCATCTGACACCCAGAAAGGTTCCTCGGAGGGTCATCAATGCCATTAATATCAACCACGAGTTTGACCTCCTCCACGCCCGCTTTCACGAGTTGGCCGACACAGTGGACCTCTTCCTGGTGTGTGAGTCAACCTTCACGGCCTACGGAAATTCCAAGCCACTACACTTCCTGCGCCTTCTGCTCAACGGGACCTACGACTATGTGCACAATAAGATCCTCTATGTATTACTCGATCACTTCCCTAAAGGTGGCCAGCAGAACGGGTGGATTGCTGACGACTACCTGCGAACGTTTCTAAGCCGTGACGGGATGTCCAGGGTGCAAGGCGCCAGGCCGGATGATGTCTTCCTCATCAACGACGCAGACGAGATCCCGGCCCGCGAGGGCATCCTCTTCCTCAAACTCTACGACGGCTGGACGGAACCTGTGTCCATCCATATGAGAAAGTCCCTTTATGGTTTCTTCTGGAGGCAGCCCGGGACGCTGGACGTCCTCTCCGCCTGCACCGTCGCCATGCTCTTCGCCGTCTACAATGGAGACGGGATATCACTGAGGCGCAGGGAATACTTCTCCATGCCGGGTTTCCAGAACTACCAGAGGAAGAGTGGACACATCCTGGTGCAGTGGTCCATTGGGAGCTCCATCCACTACGCAGGCTGGCACTGTTCCTGGTGCTTCAGACCAGAGGGAATCTCCCAAAAGCTAATCTCTGCCCAGAATGGAGACTTCCCCCGCTGGGGAGACTACGTGGAAAAACGAGACCTGAACTACATCAAGGGCTTGATCCGGACTGGGGGATGGTTCGATGGCTCGGTGGGGGAGTACCCACCTACAAACCCTAAAGAGCCTATGTACTCACCCAAATATCTATTAAAGAACTTTCAGCTGTATCGCTACATACTTGATAACCCATATGCCTTATTCTGGTAGAAAACCGGTGAGGATTCTTTTCTCATTGTTGATTTCAATGGAAGGAATATTAACTTCAAGGGGTGTTGCCTGAACAACATCTCTCTGATGTTTGGATCTATGAAACCTCCACCTTCCCCTCTGATTGAAGGGCAGGCCTTCCACTTCCTGTCTAAAGACGAAGTAACTAGCAGGTGAGAGAAGGAATGAAGAAGGAAATCTGAGGGTGATTTAACTGCTGTCTATCTTGTGAGGGTTTTGCACCGTTCTTATTAGACTAATTCTATCCAACTCTGTCCCTTTTTGATCACAATATTAATAGTTTAACAATAGTTTAACAATCTGCCTCATCTGCTACAGAGTATTCAAAGACCGGATTCCAGTTGGGACATGATGACTGTTGACTTTTGTACAGTATCTAACTGTAGACGGGATGGCAGACATATATAAGTATAAATAAGACAGTATATATGTATAGTAGATCTATCTGGCCAGTGATACTGTAGTTTTCCTTCATTCAGATCAACAATGTGCTTCTAGTGCCACCAGTGTTGTGTTTCCAGCGACCTTTATGAAGAGAGACCTGAAAAACGATCAGTGCACTTTTCTGTGGTGGTGGTAAAACTGTGTTACTGTGCTGAAAGGGTTGTTCGAACACCACAGGGAAATATAGGGGGAAAGGGAAAGTCTGTTTTATATTGTTTAATACAAATCCAGGTATCCCTCACTAATGCACTATAGGCTTATCTTAGCCGTCGCTTACTTTGATTACACAACTATCTCATAGCCTTCTTGCAAACAGATCATTTACGGTGTATGAATGTGAGGCCAAAAAGCATATGATTCTGCCAAACAATTGTCACGATGCTTTTACACAATTTTGTAATCCGTATCCATTGTTCATTGAGAGAGACATTTCTTGAGAAACAAAATCAATTTCTTCTGCTATGGTCTAGTGATTCACATCACGTCTGGTAATTCAATCTGTTCTAGACAGTCAACTTTACATTTATAAGCAAACATAATGGTTTCCTTGTTTTTGTCCTTAAAAATGGATTGCAATTCTTCACCATTTAAAAAAAACGTGAATACTATTCCTACAGCTCCTAGGGACCCCTGTAAATAGGATGTATACCAATGACAACGATTAATGTAATGGAGAGTTTATCGCGATGTTATTGCTTAGTTAAGAAACAACACAGACTGTCTGCCATCAATTGGATCAGCCTTCGATATGCTGCAAGTCATTTGTTTCTGCCTGAATGACAATAGAGTAGACTGAGAGGCCTATTCAATGGAAACCAGTGAGTCAACAAAACAAACATAAATGAATGATGTGATGAATATCTTAGTTCATTCTTGTTTTGCACTGTAGACATTGTTTTGTTGAGTAGCTACATGAATCCAAACCTACTAGCAGTAAAAGCAGTAACAGGACGACATAAAGACAGACAAAAGTTTTATTACCTAATTATTAGTATATTTTTAGTTACATGCCTCTATTTACAGTGCTTGGCTTGGGCAGGAGCTCACCAGAGCTGAATCCCGGCACCTCAAAATGTTCTACTGCTTGAGCTCCTATTCCTCTGATAGAATATTAGCTCAAAAGTATTGTGGAGCTCCTGCACCTAAATATAAACAGTACCAGCACACAAAATGCTCATCACTAAGCTAAGCTCATCACTAAGCTAAGGATCCTGGGACTAAACACCTCCCTCTGCAACTGGATCCTGGACTTCCTGACGGGCCGCCCCCAGGTGGTAAGGGTAGGTAACAACACATCTGCCACACTGATCCTCAACACGGGGGCCCCTCAGGGGTGCGTGCTCAGTCCCCTCCTGTACTCTCTGTTCACCCATGACTGCATGGCCAGGCACGACTCCAACACCATCATTAAGTTTGCCGACGACACAACAGTGGTAGGCCTGATCACCGACAACGATGAGACAGCCTATAGGGAGGAGGTCAGAGATCTGGCCGTGTGGTGCCAGGACAACAACCTCTCCCTCAACGTGACCAAGACAAAGGAGATGATTGTGGACTACAGGAAAAAAAAGAGGACTGAGCACGCCCCCATTCTCATCGACGGGGCTGTAGTGGAACAGGTTGAGAGCTTCAAGTTCCTTGGTGTCCACATCACCAACGAACTATCATGGTCCAAACACACCAAGACAGTCGTGAAGAGGGCACGACAAAGCCTATTCCCCCTCAGGAGACTAAAAAGATTTGGCATGGGTCCTCAGATCCTCAAAAAATTCTACAGCTGCACCATCGAGAGCATCCTGACTGGTTGCATCACCGCCTGGTATGGCAACTGCTTGGCCTCTGACCGCAAGGCACTACAGAGGGTAGTGCGTACGGCCCAGTACATCACTGGGGCAAAGCTCCCTGCCATCCAGGACCTCTATACCAGGCGGTGTCAGAGGAAGGCCCTCAAAATTGTCAAAGACTCCAGTCACCCTAGTCATAGACTGTTCTCTCTGCTACCGCACGGCAAGCGGTACCGGAGTGCCAAGTCTAGGTCCAAAAGACTTCTCAACAGCTTCTACCCCCAAGCCATAAGACTCCTGAACAGCTAATCATGGCTACCCGGACTATTTGCACTGCCCCCCCACCCCATCCTTTTTACGCTGCTGCTACTCTGTTAAGTATTTATGCATAGTCACTTTAACTCTACCCACATGTACATATTACCTCAACTAGCCGGTGCCCCCGCACATTGACTATGCAACGGTACCCCCCTGTATATATAGCCTCCCTACTGTCACTTTATTCTATTGTGTATATATAGCCTCCCTACTGTCACTTTATTTTTTACTTCTGCTCTTTTTTTTCTCAACACTTTTTTGTTGTTGTTTTATTCTTACTTTTTTGTTTAAAATAAATGCACTGTTGGTTAAGGGCTGTAAGTAAGCATTTCACTGTAATGTCTGCACCTGTTGTATTCGGCGCATGTGACCAATACAATTTGATTTGATTTGATTTGATTTGAAATGATTACTCTATTTTATGAAGCAATGATCCTGACCACATGTCAATGCGGACACTTTTGTTGATAATAATTAGCATTAGCGCTGCTTTGGCTTCGGAGAATGACTTTGGGAATAAGGGGATAATAATAATGTATTGGTTATTGATGATGTTCTCTTGGGAATCTGATGCTTGTTGATTGATGCTCTGACTTGCAGTTTGCACACATTCTCTCACGGCCTTTAAAACGACCTCCTCTGAACTCTGATACACCTCATTTCTCAACACCTCTCGTTCCTCAATCACTGTTTTGACTATTTGTGCTCTCAACCCTTAAACTTCTTCTGACTTATTTGTGTGTGTGTGTGTGTCCATGAGAATGTGTATTTTATCTGTCTTGTTAGAAATTATTGTAAAGGTGCCACTTTTTGATAACTTTTCTATCTGGAGTCCACAGGATGAAAAGTGGGACTTCCACCGCGGCTCCATTTAAATGCCAGAATCTCAAGAATCTTAGAGAATGGCATCCAAACTATAGAGACTACATGGTTGTTCAATGCCGCAGCATGTTTACATTAACAAAAGAAAGCATTGGATGTTGTTGACTTTGCTTTTTTAGGGGGATTTAAACATCTGCATGGTCTTTTGTAATTTATAATTTCTGGATGGTGTCCAATAATTTTTGTGCAACTATGAGATATAGCTCCTGTGTTCCAACTTCATTAAATCAAATCAAATCGTATTTGTCACATACACGTGTTTAGCAGATGTTATAGCAGGTGTAGCGAAATGCTTGTGCTTCTAGCTCCGACAGTGCAGTAATATCTAACAAGTAATATCTAACAATTTCACAACTCATACCCAACACACACAAAACTAGTAAGGAATGGGATTTAAGAATATATACATATGTGGAAAAGAAATAACAGAGCGGCATGGACTAAGATACAGTACAATATTATAGAATAGAATACAGTATATACATATGAGATGAGTAGTGCAAGATAGTAAAAAATTATAAATAAAAAAACAAAATACTGGAAAGTTTCCTAAGAGCTAGTCGTGAGGCCGCCATCTTCGTCGGCGCCAAGATCTATAGAATAATATAGGGCAGCAGCCTCTAAGGTGCAGGGTTGCATAACCTGGTGGAAGCCGGCTAGTGATGGCTGTTTAACAGTCTGAGGCCTGTTTTTCAGTCTCACAGTCCCAGTGTTGAGGCTATGAACCAGTTATACTGTTAGCACTGAGGCGGTGTGCCCTAGTAGGAAGTCCGCTGTGTGCAGCTCATCCTGCACTAACATAAATAACATGAGCATGTCTACTTCTGCTAAGCTTCCCAGTAAAGCAATGAAAACAATCAAGCATCTCAAAAAAGTGCTAAAAATAGCCCACGTTAACATATGTAGCTTCAGAAACAAGGTTCATTAAATCAATAATTTGCTAGTAACATATGACATTCATATTATGACAATCTCTGAAACTCACTTAGATAATATCTTTGATGATACAGTGGTAGTAATACATGGTTATAACATCTACAGAAAAGACAGAAATGCTAAAGGTGGAGGTGTTGTCGTTTATATTCAGAACCACATTTCTTTAACGCTTAGAGAGGATTTCATGTTAAATACTGTAATATGGCTACAGGTTCATCTGCCTCACCTAAAGCCCATTTTGGTGGGAAGCTGCTATAGATCACCAAATGCTAACAGTTAGTATCTGTATAACATGTGTGAAATGCTTGATTATGTATGGGATATCAACAGAGAGGTATATTTTCTGGGTGATTTAAATATTGACTGGGTTTCCTCAGGCTGCCCACTCAAGAGAAAGCTTCAAACTGTAACTAGTGCCTGCAGTCAACCTACCAGGGTAGTTACAAAGCACAGGAATTAAATAATCAACATGTATTGATCACATCTTTACTAATGCTGCAGAAATTTGCTTTAAAGCAGTATCCAAATCGATCGGATGTCGTGATCACAATATAGTAGCCATATCTAGGAAAACCAAAGTTCCAAAGGCTGGGCCTAATAGTGTATAAGAGGTCATACAATAAGTTTTGTAGTGATTCCTATGTTGTTGATGTAAATAATATTTGTTGGTCTGTGGTGTGTAATGAGGATCAGCCAGACGCTGCACTTGACACATTTATGAAATAGCTTATCCCAGTTAGTTATAAGCATGCACCCATTAAGAAAATGACTGTAAAAAACTGTTACATCCCCGTTGATTGATTAGGAATTTAAACATTTTATGGTTGAGAGGGAAGGCAAAAGGAATGGCAAATAAGTCTGGCTGCACAACCGACTGGCAAACATACTGCAAATTGAGAAATCATGTGATTAAACTGAATAAAAAGAAGAAGAAACTATACTATGAAACAAAGATAAATGACATAAAGAATGATAGTAAAAATCTTTGGAGCACTTTAAATGAAATTTTGGCCAAAAAGGCAAACTCAGCTCCATCATTCATTGAATCAGAGGGCTCATTCATCACAAAACCCAATGATATTGCCAACTACTTTAATGATTTTTTCATTGGCAAGATTAGCAAATTTAAGCATGACATGCCAGCAACAAACGCTGACACTACACATGTGCCCTTGAGCAAGGCACTTAACCCTAATTGCTCATGTAAGTCGCTCTGGATAAGAGCGTCTGCTAAATGACTAAAAAATATATTCCTTACGACGATCGTGACAGAAGAACCCACCATAAAAGGACCAAGCAGCGTGTCCAGGAGCAGGCAGCCTGGACGTGGGAGCAGATTTTGGACGGACAGGGGTCCTGGACCTGGGAGGAAATCCTGGCCGGGATGGATCGCCGGCCATGGAGTGAGACTGTAGAGAGGCGACGGAGAGAGGAGCAACGGCGTGATCAGGGTCGTCGTCGGACGGTCGAGAGGCAACCCCAAATAATTTTTAGGGGGGGGGCACAGGGCATGAACGACGGAGGCAGAAAAGGGGCGTATTCAAAAGGCCACCAGGTTACGGGGGTCACTGGTAAAGGAAGGGAAGGAAGGTTTAGAGGCACGGCGAGAGGTACTGGGATGTGTTACCAGTCCGGTCCGGCCCGTTCCAGATCCCGGGGTAGAGCCAGTGGTGTGTGTCCCCAGTACGGTCCGGCCTGTTACGGCCCCTCGCACCAAATGGACGGTGCGCGTCGCCAGCCCGGTCCGGCCTGTTCCTGCCTCTCGCACCAAGCCTACGGTGTGCGTCGCCAGCCCGGTTCGGCCTGTCCCTGCTCCACGCACCAAGCCTACGGTGTGCGTCACCAGCCCGGTCCGGCCTGTCCCTGCTCTACGCACCAAGCCTACGGTGTGCGTCGCCAGCCCAGTCCGGCCTGTCCCTGCTCCACGCACCAAGCCTACGGTGTGCGTCGCCAGCCCGGCCCGGCCTGTCCCTGCTCCACGCACCAAGTCTACGGTGCGCGTCGCCAGCCCGGCCCGGCCTGTTCCTGCCACTCGCACCAAGTCTACGGTGCGCGTCGCCAGCCCGGCCCGGCCTGTTCCTGCCACTCACACCAAGTCTACGGTGCGCGTCGCCAGCCCGGCCCGGCCTGTTCCTGCCACTCGCACCAAGTATACGGTGCGCGCCGCCAGCCCGGCCCGGCCTGTTCCTGCCACTCGCACCAAGTCTACGGTGCGCGTCGCCAGCCCGGCCCGGCCTGTTCCTGCCACTCGCACCAAGTCTACGGTGCGCGTCGCCAGCCCGGCCCGGCCTGTTCCTGCCACTCGCACCAAGTATACGGTGCGCGTCGCCAGCCCGGCCCGGCCTGTTCCTGCCACTCGCACCAAGTCTACGGTGCGCGTCGCCAGCCCGGCCCGGCCTGTTCCTGCCACTCACACTAAGCCAGGGGTGCGAGACGTCAGCCTGGTAAGGCCCGTCCCTCCTCCACGCACCAGGCCAGGGGTGCGAGTCGTCAGCCTGGTAAGGCCCGTTCCTCCTCCACGCACCAAGCCAGGGGTGCGAGTCGTCAGCCTGGTAAGGCCCGTTCCTCCTCCACGCACCAGGCCAGGGGTGCGCGTCGTCAGCCTGGTAAGGCCCGTTCCTCCTCCACGCACCAAGCCAGGGGTGCGCGTCGTCAGTCCAGCACAACCCGTGCCTGGGTCACCGGTGCCTGGTAAGGTACGGGTCAACTGCTCCACTATGGAGCTGAAGCTAACCGCTCCTGCTAAGTCCAGTTCAGCTCCAGCCAGCGGGGCCAGACTGGACCAGGGGCGCTATGGGGGGTTTATTGGAGGGTGGGTGGCAAGGCCGGAGCCAGAGGAGGTATGCCCACCCAGCCCTCCCCTGTTTTGTTCAAGTTGAGGCGCGGTCGCAGTCCACGCCTTTAGGGGGGGGTACTGTCACACCCTGGCTCTGGGACTCTATATGTTGAGCCAGGGTGTGTTCATTCTGTTGTGTTTATTTCTATGTTGGCTAGAGTGACTCCCAATCAGAGGCAACGAGTGTCAGCTGTCGTTGGTTGTCTCTGATGGGGAGCCATATTTAAACTGTCTGTTTTCCCTTTGTGTTTGTGGGTTTTTGTTCCGTGTTGGTCATTGTTACCGTGGACTTCACGAGTCGTTTCTTGTTTTGGTTATTGTGGTCTATTATCACTAAAGATAATAAAGTTTAACCATGTTCGTTCATCACGCTGCGCCTTGGTCTATTCCTTACGACGATCGTGACATACCCACCATTGTGACCTGTACGCTCTCGTTGGCTGGCCCTCACTACATATTTGTCGCCAAACCCACTGGCTCCAGGTCATCTATAAATCACTGCTAGGCAAATCCCCGCCTTATCTTAGCTCATTGGTCACCATAGCAACACCCACCCGTAGTATGCGCTCCAGCAGGTATATCTCACTGGTCATCCCCAAAGCCAACACCTCCTTTGGCCGCCATTCCTTCCAGTTCTCTGCTGCCAATGACTGGAACGAACTGCACAAATCTCTGAAGATGGAGACTCTTATCTCCCTCACTAACTTTAAGCATCAGTTGTCAGAGCAGCTTACCGATCACTGCACCTGTACACAGCCCATCTGTAATTAGCACACCCAACTACCTCATCCCTATATTGTTATTTACATTGTTATTTATTTTGCTCATTTGCACCCCAGTATCTCTATTTGCACATCATCTTCTGCACATCTATCATTCCAGTGTTAATACAAAATTGTAATTATTTTGCACTATGGCTTATTTTATTGCCTTACCTCCATAATTTACTACATTTGCACACACTGTATATAGATGTTCTATTGTGTTATTGACTGTACGTTTTGTTTAACCCATATGTAACTCTGTGTTGTTGTTTTTATCACACTGCTTTGCTTTATCTTGGCCAGGTCGCAGTTGTAAATGAGAACTTGTTCTCAACTGGCTTACCTGGTTAAATAAAATAAAACAAGACATGCCACCAAAGGTCTCTTCACAATCCCCAAGTCAAGAACAGACTATGGGAGTCGCACAGTACTACATAGAGCCATGGCGACATGGAACTCTATTCCACATCAGGAAACTGAAGCAAGCAGTAGAATCAGATTAAGAAAACTGATAAAAATACACCTTATGGAACAGCGGGGACCGTGAAGAGATGCACACAGGCATGATAAGACACTCACTCTACACACACGTACACATGGATGTTGTATTGTAGATATGTGGTGGTGGACTGGTGGCCTGAGGGAACACACTGAATGTGTTGGGTAAGGGGTTATGAAATGTCATGTAGTATTTAAAATGTACAGTTGAAGTCGGAAGTTTACATACACCTTAGCCAAATACATTTAAACTCAGTTTTTCACAATTCCTGACATTTTATCCTAGTAAAAAGTCCCTGTCTTAGGTCAGTTAGGAACACCACTTTATTTTAAGAATGTATTTCTTTCATCACATTCCCAGTGGGTCAGAAGTTTATATACGCTCAATTAGTATTTGGTAGCATTGCCTTTAAATTGTTTAACTTGGGTCAAACGTTTCAGGTAGCCTTCCACAAGCTTCCCACAATAAGTTGAGTGAATTTTGGCCCGTTCGTCCTGACAGAGCTGGTGTAACTGAGTCAGGTTTGTAGGCCTCCTTGCTCGCACACGCTTTTTCAGTTCTGCCCACACATTTTTTATAGGATTGAGGTCAGGGCTTTGTGATGGCCACTCCAATACCTTGACTTTGTTGTCCTTAAGCCATTTTGCCACAACTTTGGAAGTATGCTTGGGGTCATTGTCCATTTGGAAGACCCATTTGCGACCAAGCTTTAACTTCCTGACTAATGTCTTGAGATGTTGCTTCAATATATCCACATAATTTTCCTTCCTCATGATGCCATCTATTTTGTGAAGTGCACCAGTCCCTCCTGCAGCAAAGCACCCCCACAGCATAATGCTGCCACCCCCGTGCTTCACGGTTGGGATGGTGTTCTTCGGTTTGCAAGTTACCCCCTTTTTCCTCCAAACATAACAATGGTCATTATGGCCAAACAGTTCTATTTTTGTTTCATCAGACCAGAGGACATTTCTCCAAAAAGTACGATCTTTGTCCCCATGTGCAGTTGTTAACCGTAGTCTGGCTTTTTTTATGGCGGTTTTGGAGCAGTGGCTTCTTCCTTGCTGAGCGGCCTTTCAGGTTATGTCGATATAGGACTCGTTTTACTGTGGATATCGATACTTTTGTACCTGTTTCTTCCAGCATCTTCACAAGGTCCTTTGCTGTTGTTCTGGGATTGATTTGCACTTTTCGCACCAAAGTATGTTCATCTCTAGGAGACAGAACGCGTCTCCTTCCTGAGCGGTATGATGGCTACGTGGTCCCATGGTGTTTATACTTGCGTACCATTGTTTGTACAGATGAACGTGGTACCTTCAGGCATTTGGAAATTGCTCCCAAGGATGAACCAGACTTGTGCAGGTCTACCATTTTTCTTCTGAGGTCTTGGCTTCTGGTCTTTTGTCAAGCAAAGAGGCACTGAGTGTGAAGGTAGGCCTTGAAATACATCCACAGATAGACTTCCAATTGACTCAAATTACGTCAATTAGCCTATCAGAAGCTTCTAAAGCCATGACATCATTTTCTGGAATTTTCCATGCTGTTTAAAGGCACAGTCAACTTCTGACCCACTGGAATTGCGATACAGTGAAGTATAAGTCAAATAATCTGTCTGTAAACAATTGTTGGAAAAATTACTTGTGTGATGCACAAAGTAGATGTCCTAACCGACTTGCCAAAACTATAGTTTGTTAACAAGAAATTTGTGGAGTGGTTGAAAAATGGGTTTTAATGATTCCAACCTAAGTGTATGTAAACTTCCAACTTCAACTGTAACTGTCTTATATTGCTGGACCCCAGGTAGAGTAGCTGCTGACTTGCTCATGGGGATCCATAATAAATACAAATACAAATGAGGATCATGCCACTGCCCTGACTAACATTAGCCGTTATTAGTGTATGTGAAAGAAATGGGGAGACAGTGACAGAAATAAAACACACGGCTATTGATAATCGTCATGGAAACAACTAGATGACTAAATCTCAGTTCAAACAACATAAAAGAAAAATGGTTTTACTACTGTAGAGTGGGTGTAGCGTTATTGAAATGATTAACTCGGGAAAACAGAACAGGAACAATACTGGCTATTGTCCACTTCACCTATGCTTTGTCCCAAATGGCACCATATTCACTATATACAATGAGTGTACAAAACATTAAGAACAGCTTCCAAATATTGAGTTAACTCTACAAGGTGTCGAAGCGTTCCACATGGTTGCTGGCCCATGTTGACTCCAATGCTTCCCACAGTTGTGTCAAGTTGGTTAGATATCCTTTGGGTGGTGGACCATTCTTGATCCACATGCGAAACTGATAAGCGTGAAAAACCCAGCAGCGTTACAGTTCTTGACACAAAGCGGTGTGCCTTGCACCTACTACCATACCCCGTTCAAAGGGACTTACATCTTTTGTCTTGCCCATTCACCCTCTGGATGGCACACATTCACAATCCATGTCTCAATTGTCTCAAGGCTTAAAAATCCTTCTTTAACCTGTCTCCTCCACTTCATCTATACTGATTGAAGTGGATTTAACAAGTGACATCAATAATGGATCATATCTTTCACCTGAATTCACCTGGTCAGTACTCAATTGTCATACTTCAGTAAAAGTAAAGATACCTTAGTAGAAGATGACTCGAGTATAAGTGAAAGTCACCCAGTAAAATACTATGTTGGAACATTGCTGCAGGGACTTGCTTCCATTCAGCCACAAGAGTATTAGTGAGGTCGGCACTGATGTTGGGCGATTAGGCCTGGCTCGCAGTCTGCATTACAATTCATCCCAAAGGTGTTCGATGGGGTTGAGGTCAGGGTTCTGTGCAGACCAGTCAAGTTTTTCCACACTGATCTCGACAAACCATTTCTGTATGGACCTCGCTTTGTGCACAGGGGCATTGCTATTCTGAAACAGGAAAGGGCCTTCCCCAAACTGTTGCCACAAAGTTGTAAACACAGAATCGTCTTGTATGTCATTGTATTCTACAGCGTTAACCTTTCCCTTCACTGGAACTAAGGGGCCTAGCCCAAACCATGACAAACAGCCCCAAACCATTATTCCTCCTCCACCAAACTTTACAATTGGCACAATACATTGGGGCAGGTAGCTTTCTCCTGGCATCCGCCAAACCCAGATGCGTGATTCATCACTCCAGAGAACGCGTTTCCACAGCTCCAGAGTCCAATGGCGGCGAACTTTACACAATTCCAGCCGACACTTGGCATTGCCATTGGTGATCTTAGGCTTGTGTGCAGCTGCTCAGCCATCTAAACCCATTTCATGAAGCTCCCGACGAACAGTTATTGTGCAGACATTGCTTCCAGAGGCAGTTTGGAACTGGTAGTGAGTGTTGCAGCCGAGGACAGACGATTTTTACTCTCTACGCGCTTCAGCACTCGGCGGACCAATTCTGTGAGCTTGTGTGGCCTACCACTTTGCGGCTGAGCCGTTGTTGCTCCTAAAGGTCCCACTTCACAATAACAGCACTTACAGTTGACCGGGGCAACTCTAGCAGGGCAGAAATGTGACGAACTGACTTGTTGGGAAGGTGGCATCCTATGACGGTTGAAAGTCACTGAGCTCCTCAGTAAGGCCATTCTACTGCCAATGTTTGTCTATTATGGATACAACGAGAGCAACTGGCGGCAAAAGAGCTGAGTGCAGAACTCTGAGATATGCAGCAGGTAACTTCGATTGTAAACTACACCGCAAACGCCTGTTCGCAAAACTATGTGGAGATATGGGATCAAAGCATGACAATGTTTTATTTCACACCATGCCAGTAAGTGAACTCGAACAGCTGATCGAGCTGTCATGTGACCGAATGCTGAAGACAACGCATTCATGGGTCACTATGGAGGAGTTTTGGTTCATGACTCAGGGAGTACTGTGCCATCTCCCTCTGAGCATTAAAACTCATGGTAGGCTGATTCAGTGCTCTTGTCTGCATTAAAAATAAATATAAATCCAGGTTGGATGTGATAGGAGAGATGAGGTGCACACCGTCGACCACGCCCCCTGACTTTGAGAAGCTCTGATGACACATGCATCAAGCACACGCATCTCATTAGTAGTGGTGAGATAAGAGAAATTATGTCAGACTAATTTGCAATTGACTGTCATAGCCCCACATTAAAAGTATATGATGGTGAGTTGAAAATACAATCAGAAATAAAAAAAGTTTTACATTTTAGTCATTTAGCAGACGCTCTTATCCAGAGCAACTTACAGTTAGTGAGTGCATACATTATTTATTTATTTTTTCATACTGGCCCCCTGTGGGAATCGAACCCACAACCCTGGCGTTGCAAACGCCATGCTCTACCAACTGAGCTACATCCCTGCCGGCCATTCCCTCCCCTACCCTGGACGACGCTGGGCTTGTGGGTTCGATTCCCACGGGGAGCCAGTATGAAGAAAATAATGTATGCACTCACTGTAAGTCGCTCTGGATAAGAGCGTCTGCTAAATGTAAATGTACTTTTGGGTGTCAGGGAAAGTACATATTTTCATTAGGAGTGTAGTGGAGTAAAAGTTGTCAATATTATAAATAGTAAAGTAGGGTCCTGAGTGGCGCAGCGGTTCGTTCCCAGGCTGTGTCACAGCCGGTCGTGACCAGAGCTCAATAGGACGGTGCACAATTGGACCAGTGCCGTCCGGGGTAGGGGAGGGTTTGGCCGGGGGGCTTTCCTTGGCTCATTGCGCTCTAGCGACTCCTTGTGGCAGGGCCGGGCACCTGCAAGCTGACGTCAGTCGAAAGGTGTTCCTCTGACACATTTGGTGCGGCTTACTTCCGGGTTAAACGAGCAGTGTGATAAGAAGTAGCGCGGCCAGGCGGGTCATGTTTCGGAGGTCACATGACTCAACCTTCGCCTCTCCCAAGCCCAATGGGGAGTTGCAGCGATGGGCCAAGCTTTACCCCAAATGGGGTAAAAGAAAATACGCTTGTGGCCGTACCTGGTTAGTACTTGGATGGGAGACCGCCTGGGAATACCAGGTGCTGTAAACTCAAATTATTATTATTATTTACATTACTATGGCCAAGATCTACCCTGTTTCCCAATGTCATTTGCATCACCCCAATAGCTTTTCGGTTGCTGTTTTTTTTTTTATCCAAGGCCACCTACCGTCATGTATGAATACATTTCATGTATGTGGTCCCGGGAATCGAACCCACTATCCTGGTGTTGCAAACACCATGCTCTATCAACTAAACTACAGAGGATCAAGTCAGGTGGAGTCCTGCTTGAGAGTAGTCTGTCTGTGTGGCAGATGGATACCATAGCATGCCATTGCCAAGCAGTGAGTTTGTACATATTAGGCTAATTTATAGTCCCCATTACAACAGCAGTGGAATGGCCTGTAGTTTGAGAACAGGGTGTAGCTGGCCACCACTGCAGATCGAACCAAGAAAAAACTGTGGAATGCTCATTGTGTGTGTCTTGGCTGAGTGAGTGTTGTGGTGTGGTGGAAGACTTATATTAAGGCTAGAGGAAAGTGTATGCTCCTTGGGACTACACAGAGAAAACCAGACCAAAGAGGGAACGCCTGCCCAGTGCGGTCAGGTTGCATTTAAACCACTAATGTCTCAGTCAGCTCAACCATAGAGAGGGATAGGAATGCTCCATAATGCTTCATCAAAACAATCATGAAATATGTTACTGCTGTGTTTCCCATGTCCAAAGGAGGCCCTAGTTATGTCAAGGGTGCTCTTGTGACATAGAGAATTGGGAGGCTTGAACTCGGCTCCACTCTAGCGCACTAACCGGTCCATCCAACCAGGATATTTTCATTGCCTTTGGCAGAAGGCTACAGTAATCCCTCGGCACTCAAAAGAACAGATGATAGGTCCTATAACAATAGAGGTTGTTGATTTATGAAGACATGTAAAGTGGGTGTTGACCTCTTCTCTTATGTACCTTTCCTTGCTCGACTGCCACTGTTTGACAGATGTGTCAAGCATGCAACAATCAAGCTTGAGGTTGAGACAAATATGTGTCAATATCTTTATTAACAAAGGTTTGCAAAGTGAATGTAAAATATGTATTGGTCATATGTCATTCATGTTCAAGCAGAATATGTACATTTATTTGAATTACAAAACAAAATATAATGTAGCACCTTTTTGTACATTATTTAGCACCATAAGGAGACAGACAATCAAGTAACTTGAACAGCCAAACAGTTCTGAATTCTAAATAAAAAGTTATCCCCTGAATGGCCAGCTTCCCAAAGCTAACTTCCCATCAACTCATTCCCCATTCAACAACATCCAACAGAGTGCTGTGTGAAGAGGTTTGAACTTGACTGAAGGATGCCACCTATTGTTAAAAGCATTGACCTGCATGGTTAGGAATTGGTTTATGAGGGCCACAGTACTGTAGGTACATACAAGGGTTTTGGATAGCTTGCACTCTGCCATTCCATTGAAAAGCAACTGTCTGTCACACCATTAAACACATATAGAATTCTATTTGCAATTCAGTTCCAAATATAAAATCCTTGCTTAGTCCTTCATTCACTCTCTGTATTTTCGCAAGTAATCAACCCTTTGATCAACAGTTTATATTTGTTTTATCTCTGGACTCCCTTCTGCATGTGATATGAGTGTTGAGCTCTGTCTGGATGACTGACTAGAGGAAAGTCACCTGCACCTCTGACATCCTGTTTTGAATCTTTACAACAACAAAAAAATCCCTTTTGCATACCTGTAAAGCCCGTCTCTGACTCTCACACAGACATTCATAAACCTGCAATAATGCCACACATTTGCAAGCAATTGCAGTGTGATTTTAAAAATGATTGAAGGATGTTTAGCACCATGTATTATGTAGGGTTTTTCAGCATAAGGCTACTCCTGGCAACTGGATTTGTGTTGACTTTAGCCTTTTGAAATGCTCTATTTCCTGAAGCAATGTTACTGTTGGAGTTTTACTGGGTTTCACTCCATTACATTTCAGAGTACCTGGCAAAATAGTATCACACAAGGAACCTCTGATATTTCCGTACAAATTTAAATTCCCTGATGTGCAAGGTGTCAAATCTCACAAGACTTGTCTCAGCTGCTGTCATTGAAGGAAATACTGCCAAGAGAACTGTTCATAAAAAAATTATATTTGTGACTTTTGGAATCAATCAATTCTTTGTGTTATTGAATACTTGATCCATGTCAACCCTGTTTGAATGGTGCAATGGTACCCTATTCCAGCTGGCACTGTTAGTCTCCCACATCAGGTTGTGACTAGAGAACAGCAAATAGAAACAGCACCAAACTGTAAATAAAATGTCTGTATCCTGTTACCAAGGGATCCCTGTTGAGATCGAACTATCCTCATATTATTCTTATTTATTCAAATTCGCAAGCCCACTGTAATAACTACTGTAGTCTTTTTCATTTATACAACCGTGCAACTGATATCAAGCTGGAAAATATCAGAATCTTATGAACAGCTTTACCAGACCAAATTGATCAAGAGCTCAGAAACTGAACACTAAAAAACTAGCATACACACTAGACTAGTGTCCAGAAAAAACATCTGAGACAAAGGACAGTATTAGGGCAGAGCATAGTTTGGGAAGACAACCAGGCTTTCTTGAATCACTAATGGTTTCAAAGCACTTCAACCTGTGTGTCTGTTCATGTGACAACTCCTAATGAAGCTAACAACCAATAGTGAAATCCATTACTGCCAGATGTTTATAAAGGGGTTTGTGTCTTTAAGAGGACAATTCTTTCCTTGTGTCATAGGAATAGCTTTTCCCTCCCCGCCTCCTTGTCAGCATATACAGTACCAGTCAAACGTTTGGACACACCTACTCATTCAAGGGTTTTTCTTTATTTGTACTATTTTCTACATTGTAGAATAATAGTGAAGACATCAAAACTATGAAATAACACATACGGAATCATGTAGTAACCAAAAAAGTGTTAAACAAATCAAAATATATTTGAGATTTGAGATTCTTCAAATAGCCACCCTTTGCCTTTATGACAGATTTGGCATTCTCTCAACCAGCTTCACCTGGAATGCTTTTCCAACAGTCTTGAAGGAGTTCCCACATATGCTGAGCACTTGTTGGCTGCTTTTCCTTCACTCTACCGTCCGACTCAACCCAAACCATCTCAATTGGGTTGAGGTTGGGGGATTGTGGAGGCCAGGTCATCTAATGCAGCACTCCATCACTCTCCTTCTTGGTAAAATAGCCCTTACACAGCCTGGATGTGTGTTGGGTCAATGTCCTGTTGAAAAACAAATGAAAGTTCCACTAAGCCCAAACCAGATGGGATGGCGTATCGCTGAAGAATGCTGTGGTAGCCATGCTGGTTAAGTGTGTCACCAGCAAAGCACCCCCACACCATAACACCTCCTCCTCCATGCTTTACGGTGGGAACTACACATGCAGAGATCATCCGTTCACCCACACCGCGTCTCACAAAGAGACGGCGGTTGGAACCAAAAATCTCAAATTTGGACTCCAGACCAAAGGACAAATTTCCACCGGTCTAATGTCCATTGCTCGTGTTTCTTGGCCCAAGCAGGTCTCTTCTTCTTATTGGTGTCCTTTAGTAGTGTTTTCTTTGCAGCAATTCAACCATGAAGGCCTGATTCACACAGTCCCCTATGAAAAGTTGATGTTGAGATGTGTCTGTGACTTGAACTCTGTGAAGCATTTATTTGGGCTGCAATTTCTGAGGCTGTTAACTCTAATGAACTTATCCTCTGCAGCAGAGGTATCTCTGGGACTTCCATTCCTGTGGTGGTCCTCATGACAGCCAGTTTCATCATAGCGCTTGATGTTTTTTGCGACTGCACTTGAAGAAACTTTCAAAATTCTTGAGATTTTCCAGACTGAGTTTCTGTTTTGACTGTCCTTCATGTCTTAAAGTAATGATGGACTGTCATTTATCTTTGCTTATTTGAGCTGTTCTTGCCATAATATGGACTTTGTCTTTTACCAAATAGGGCTATCTTCTGTATACCCCCCCACCCTGTCACAACACAACTGATTAGCTCAAACGCATTAAGAAGGAAAGAAATTCCACAAATTAACTTTTAAGAAGGCACAACTGTTAACTGAAATGCATTCCAGGTGACTACCTCATGAAGCTGGTTAAGAGCATGCCAACAGTGTGCAAAGCTGTCATCAAGGCAAAGGGTGGCTATTTGAATAATCTCAAATATAAAATATATTTTGATTTGTTTAACACTTTTTTGGTTACTACATGATTCCATATGTGTTATTTCATAGTTTTGATGTCTTCACTATTATTCTACAATGTAGAAAATAGTAAAAAATAAAGAAAAACTTTTGACTGGTACTGTACATCTAATAATATTGCTTTTTTCAATACAGGGGAGAAGGAATCTATGGACATGGAGTCATTACCTTACAAGCCCCAAGTATCCCATTGCAGCGTATAGAGGCACTTAAAAGTGGGTGTGTGCGTCAATGAAAACCCTGTGTAAAGAGGCCCCTCTTTCAATCGGAACCTCCTGCACTCTGAACTCTGACCTCTAGCCCCCTCCCCTCAGGTCAGTTGGGGACCATGTTCATTAGGGCACACCGTTTTAAACACATTTTAAACATTTTGAAACGAAAAACGAAAACAAGCGTTTCTTCCTGGACAAGTTCCGATAGTACCTCCCCGTTTGACTCTGTTTAGAGCATTTTCTTCAGTTTTGTGCCTACTGAACACGACCCAGCAGGTCATCTCACTCCAGGGTGGGCTTGATGAGGTATCCGTTGAAGGTGATGTAAACATCCACATTGTCACTATACACAGCGTTCTCCCTCTCCCTCTTGTACAGCCGGACCCACACCTCATCATTGAGCTCAAGGGGCAACATAAGGCTCTGGCTCTGCATGATGGACCTTTCGCTGGGCTGGGCGTACACGATGGCCTGCTCCTTGTCATTCCTCATGATGTGCAGGTAGGTCTCCTTAAAGTTCCAGGTGTGGATGTTGACGTTGAAGAAGTAGATCCCAGGGACGTAGCAGTAGAACTTTCCTTTGAACATGTCGAAGTGGCCGTGGAGGTTGACGAACTCTGTGTCGAACACAAGGGCCTGGTAGTAGTCCACGCTGTGGAGGGACTTGCGACGCCCCACCGAGAAGGCTGCGTCCTGGGTCTTGCAGGGGTCCCCTGGGGGGCCTGCCTGGCCCTTGGTTCCTTTGGGGCCCATTGGCCCTCGGGATCCAGGAGCGCCTTCCTCACCAGACTTCCCAGGTGTCCCCCTGTCCCCGCGGTTTCCCTTGTCCCCTGTGAGGCAAGATGGAAAATATACAGCACGAGTCATTGGAGAGCTATGACACAGTAATGTAGACTAAAGGTCAAAATGGGGTAATGTTGAGATTAAAGTTAGTATAACATGGATCATGGAAGACTTTGTGTAGACAGATTGTTTATGATTTTCTCCAGATTTTCTCGAGTCCAGATAGGAACGTTACGTAAACTTGGAGTCACTCCAGAGTTCTCATAATTGTAGCCCATTCAGTATATGAGAATTTAGGGTTCTGGAATTCTGCTTATCTTCAACAGGATATTTCTTTCTGTTGCTTTATTTTTGGAAAGCCACTGCATGGAAAGCAAGAGTCAGGTCACGCTCTCTGGTGAGCACACAAACACGCACGCACGCACACACACAAACTGTTACGTTATTGGTAATGTATTCTGCCACATAAGCAAGTTCAATGCCAGGTTAATGTTCTGAAATAGCAGCAGACTTTTTAGCCTCCAGTCCATAGACTTTAAAGGCATTCAATGAAAAGGTCAGTTTGAAACCCAACAACCTCATTAAGTCCAGGGGCAGCCCTTCTCCTCTGGTGAATCACATGAACACCGAGCCAATCTTAATGTCTAGAATCCTACCAAGTCTCTTAAATGTGTCAAACGCGAGCAGGGCCTAACTCTATAGGTATTTAGAAGTCCAATTGAGTAGAGCCTTGGATTGGAATACACATACTCATAATCCAATCAAATGGAATTCAGTCAGTGTGTACAATATAGCCTGGTCCCAGATCTCTTTGTGCTGTTTTGCCAATTGTTTTGTCTTCGGCATGACAACCACCATAGGAGTTGGCAAAACACCACAAAGAGACATGGGATCAAGCTATGTTTATTGCAGGTGTAAAGGCACAATCCAGGCGCACCTTTGAGGATGGTCATGTTGATGAAGGTGCGGACTTCAGGCATCTGGTTCAGGCCACTCTTTTGGTCCCCCGTCTGAGCGGCTGGGGGGCCCTCCTGTGGCTCCAGGTCGTCACAGCAGCGGCGGCAGGGGGCAGGAGAGGCACTTCCGGGGGGCGGGACAGGGATGACCAGGGGGAGGAACAGGAGGACGGGGCACAGGAGGTGGAGGCGGTCAAACATGGCTGCTGCACCTGAGAGGACAAGGATGGTCAACAGACAGATTAGACACAACCTTTGACCTTTTGACCCTTAAAGGGATAGTTCACCCAAATTACATATTGGCTTCCTAGTAAGTGCTGTAAATCTTTGGACAATGAGAGTGTATTATTTGAGTGTATTAAATCCAAGATTGGCTTATACCAAGGTCCCATTGACAGTGATGTTTGTTATTATGAACATGAAGGTACAGTTGTAATTTGGTCCTGCTGACAGGATAAATAAAGCATTCATAGTGGAGAGAAATGTCATGTAATTCCAGCATCATATCAGTTTCTACATTGTTGTCTATTACATGACTCAAATAGTAAGGGCTCGATTCAATCCGTAGCGCTGAAGAGCTGCGCTACAGTGCAATAGAAATGCAATGTTCCCACGTTAGCAGAGACTGCATTCATGGTAAACGCTGCATATTGTACTGTAGGCTCAATCGGAAATTACCTTTAAATGTAAATCATGCTATAGTGCTGAACTTCGGCGATACAGATTAAATCGAGCCCTAAGAAAAAACAAGTATGACAAAGAGGTATTCATGTTATACCATGAGTAGGGTACATGATACTATAATGCACCTGTTCCCAAGCTAGAGGTCGCGACCCCATGTGGGTTCACCTGGCATGAAAATAGGGCCAAGGAGAAATTTCCAAAATTCTGGTTTAAAAAATGTTATACCAGTCAAAAGTTTGGACACACCTACTCATTCAAGGGTTTTTCTTTATTTTTACTATTTTCTACATTGTATGAAATAACACATATGGAATCATGTAGTAAACAAAAACGTGTTAAACAAATCAAAATATATTTGAGATTTAAGATTCTTCAAATAGCCACCCTTTGCCTTTATGACAGCTTTGTACACTCTTGGCATTCTCTCAACCAGCTTCATGAGGTAGTCACCTGGAATGCATTTCAATTAACAGGTGTGCCTTGTTAAAAGTTAATTTGTGGAATTTATTTCCTAATTAAATGTGTTTGAGCCAATCAGTTGTGTTGTGACAAGGTAGAGGGGTATATAGAAGATAGCCCTATTTGGTAAAAGACCAAGTCCATATTATGGCAAGAACAGCTCAAATAAGCAAAGAGAAATGACAGTCCATCATTACTTTAAGACATGAAGGACAGTCAAAACAGAAACTTGGAAACTTTCAAGTCACATCTCAACATCAACTGTTCAGAGGGGACTGTGTGAATCAGGCCTTCATTACATTTACGTCATTTAGCAGACGCTCTTATCTAGAGCGACTTACAGTTAGTGAGTGCATACATTTTCATACTGGCCCCCCGTGGGAAACGAACCCACAACCCTGGCGTTGCAAGCACCATGCTCTACCAACTGAGCTACACAGGGCTACTTCATGGTCGAATTGCTGCAAAGAAACCACTACTAAAGGACACCAATAAGAAGAAGAGACCTGCTTGGGCCAAGAAACACGAGCAATGGACATTAGACCGGTGGAAATGTGTCCTTTGTCTGGAGTCCAAATTTGAGATTTTTGGTTCCAACCGCCGTGTCTTTATGAGACGCGGTGTGGGTGAACGGATGATCTCCGCATGTGTAGTTCCCACCGTAAAGCATGGAGGAGGAGGTGTTATGGTGTGGGGGTGCTTTGCTGGTGACACTGTCAGTGATTTATTTAGAATTCAAGGCATACTTAACCAGCACGGCTACCACAGCATTCTGCAGCTGTCATGAGCCCTCTCACTCCACCGGGTTACCACCGTATTTGTTTCCACTATCTTCCACTCTGCTCACCACTCTCTCTCTACTCAGCCTAACTAGCTCCACCTGTCCCTGCTCTGCTCGGCTCTAATTACTCTGCCAGCTGCGCTGCATTACCCACTAACCTCTCCCAGTATTTAAAGTCCTGTCTTTCAGCTCTCCTTTGTCAGATCGTCTGCAAAGCTCACACCCGGAACCTGTTTGCTCGCGCTTCTGGCTCACCCTTGTTTTGTGACCCCGGACCTGCCTGATTCTTGGATACTCTTCTGCCCCAGGAAAACCAGACCTGCTTTCTGCCATTACGACTCCTGACTACTCTTCGATCCCGGTAACTCTGACCAGCCTTCTGCCTTGCTACTACGTATTTTGGATTCCCCCTTGAACTGTACTGCTGCCTTGTTTCATTCCGCCCTGTTGTGTCTGTGTCTCCCCCCCCCAGGACTTCTGGACCACCCACCACCGGCTTCATAGGACGCATCGCTGCCACTGGGGGGGGCACAGACCCAGCACATTGGACGGGACCCCTGTTACCCCTGGAGCCTTCATTCACTCCCTACTTCCCTTTTCCCTTAAGTTTAATAAACTTTCTGGTGTGTCGCAATTGTGGTCCTCTGGTCGTCTGTCTGAATCGTGACAGTACGATCTGACCATTATGGACTCAGCGCACACTTTCCCCGACATGGAAACCGATGAGCATGAGCAGCAGTTCCAGCAGCAGCAACAACAACTCGCCATGATCTTTCAACTCCTCACCAACCTTACCCCAGCCAGTCTGCCCACCAGCCCTGCCCCCGAGTTACCTGCCCCGGTCATTGCAGCCGCTGCTCCGGAACCCAAGATTGGAAACCCCGAGCGGTTCAACGGCGATTCAACCCAGGTCCGGCCATTCCTGACTAGCTGCCGACTTCAGTTCTCCTTGCAGCCAAGGACCTTCGCCACGGAGGGGGCTAAAGTTGGGTATGCCATCACTCACCTGACGGGCCGAGCTCGACTCTGGGGAACAGCAGAGTTCGAACGTCAAACCCCCGCATGTGCAACCTTCGACCTGTTTGCTGAGGAGATGCTGAAGGTGTTTGACCTGGATTCACCCACCGCAGAGGCGTCTCGTGAACTGTTCAGTATTCGGCAAGGCAGACGTACAGTCGCAGACCATTCCATCGACTTCCGAACCCTGGCTAGACGAAGTTCTTGGAACACACCATCGTTGGTGGACGTGTTTTTCCATAGTTTGGCTGACTATATCAAGGACGAGTTGGTCTCCCATGAACTGCCTTCCACTCTTGATGAAGCCATCGCACTGACTGTCAGGATCGACAGAAGGATACAGACCCGTCGTCGTGAGAGGGGGCGCCAAGGTCCACCTACTACCGGCATTCGGAGAGATCCGACTGGGCTCCTGTCATCTACTGCCACTCACCCAGGTCAGCTTGATCAGTCTGAGCCTATGGAGATTGGGCGAGCCTCTCTCACTCCTGCAGAGCGCCAGCGCCGCTTCACCTCAAACCTCTGCCTCTATTGTGGAGGTGATGGACATCGTGTGGTAACCTGCCCTTTAAAGGGCCGAAGCTCACCGGGCATAGGGGGAGTCCGGTTGAGTTCAATGACCATCCAGTCCTCCGACCGCAAACCCCTGCTGCAAGTTCACCTCCGCCTCTCTGACTCAACTCACACCCTGGCTGCTCTGGTGGATTCTGGCGCCGAAGCCAACATAATGGACATCAAGCTGGCACGCCAACTGGGACTGGAGAACCTCCGTTTGACACCTCCTATTCCTGCCCGGGCACTGGACGGACACTTACTCGGATCGGTCACTCATGTCACGGCCCCGGTCTCGATGGGTCTGTCCGGAAACCATCAAGAAACTATCCAGTTTCACCTGCTCCCCTCTCCAGGCCAACCCCTCATCCTGGGTTACCCATGGCTCCGCCGGCACAACCCTCAGCTCGACTGGGTGACCGGGGTGATCAGGGAGTGGGGAGAGGACTGCCACCGAACCTGCCTGCTTGCTGCCGCACTACCCCCTCGGCCAGTACCTACTAACTCCGCTCCTGACCTCTCCAATGTCCCAGAATGCTACCATGGTCTCAGAGAGGTGTTTAACAAAGCAAGAGCCACATCTCTGCCCCCTCACCGACCGTACGACTGTGCCATCGACCTCCTTCCTGGAACAGCTCCTCCAAGGGGTCGTCTCTATTCGTTGTCTGCTCCTGAAAGAAAGTCCATGGAGGACTACATCAATGGCTCTCTGTCCACAGGATTAATCCGTTCATCTTCATCTCCTGCTGGTGCTGGCTTCTTCTTTGTGGGGAAGAAGGACGGATCTCTTCGCCCCTGCATCGACTACAGGGGACTCAACGACATCACAGTGAAAAACCGTTACCCTCTGCCTCTGCTCACCTCTGCTTTTGAGTTGCTCCAGGGAGCCACTGTTTTTACCAAGTTGGATCTCAGAAACGCTTACCACCTAGTGCGGATCCGGGAGGGAGATGAATGGAAAACCGCATTCAATACACCAACAGGCCACTACGAGTATCTGGTTATGCCTTTTGGCCTCACCAATGCTCCTGCTGTGTTCCAGGCTCTAGTAAATGATGTACTGCGGGACATGTTAAACAAGTTTGTCTTCGTTTACCTGGATGACATCTTAATCTACTCCAGAGACCTGTCTGAACACACCCGCCATGTCCAGCAAGTCCTTCATCGTCTTCTGGAGAATTCCCTCTACGCCAAGGCAGAGAAATGTGAGTTTCACGTCAAGACAGTGGCCTTCCTGGGGTACATAGTGGCAGAGGGAAGTATCCAAATGGATCCTGCCAAAGTATCAGCAGTCACTTCATGGCCAGTTCCGGAGAACCGAAAGAAGCTGCAACAGTTTCTGGGGTTTGCTAACTTCTATAGGAAGTTTATCCGGAACTACAGTACCGTTGCTGCCCCTCTCACTGCTCTAACCAGCACCAAGCAACCCTTCACCTGGACCCCAGCAGCCGACAAGGCCTTCAGTACCCTCAAGGTGAGGTTCACCTCCGCTCCCATCCTCCAGATGCCTGATGTGGACCGGCAATTCATTGTGGAGGTGGACGCCTCGGATGTGGGAGTTGGTGCTGTGATTTCTCAGTGGGCTGCGGAGGATAGGAAGCTCCATCCCTGTGCCTTTTTCTCACGTCGGTTGTCCCCCTCTGAGTGCAATTACGACATAGGGAACCGTGAGCTGCTGGCTGTGAAGCTTGCCTTGGAGGAGTGGCGTCACTGGCTGGAGGGGTCCACCATTCCATTTCTCGTTTGGACCGATCATAAGAACTTGGAGTACATCCGCACGGCCAAACGGTTGAACTCCAGGCAGTCCCGCTGGGCCCTGTTCTTCACCAGGTTTAATTTCACTCTGTCATACCGGCCTGGATCACGCAACACCAAGCCAGACGCCCTCTCCCGTCAATTCCAGAAGGATGACACCCCCTCCAAGGACCCTGTGTCGATTCTGCCAAGTCCCTGCATCGTTGCAGCTCTGACCTGGGCTGTTGAGGAACAGGTGCTGGAGGCTCTCCGTAACCAGCCAGGTCCCAGCACCTGCCCAGCTGACCGCCTTTTTGTCCCCGAAGACCTGAGGTCCCAGGTCGTTCAGTGGGGACATGACTCCCGCCTAGCTTGTCACCCTGGCTCCACCCGCACTTACAACCTGCTCGCCCAGAGGTTCTGGTGGCCCTCTCTGAGGAAGGATGTACGGGAATTCGTCCAAGCCTGCCCCATCTGCAACCAACACAAGTCGTCCTGCCAGCCCCCAGCCGGATTGCTGCAGCCCCTGCCTGTGCCCAGACGTCCCTGGTCTCACATCGCCCTTGACTTTGTCACGGGGCTGCCCCCTTCAAGGGGCATGACCGTCATTCTCACCATCGTTGACCGTTTCAGCAAGATGGCACACTTCATTCCCCTCCCCAAGCTCCCAACCGCCAAGGAGACCGCCCAGGTGGTCCTGGAACACGTCTTCCGGATCCACGGACTGCCAAGGGATGTAGTTTCTGACCGTGGTCCACAATTCTCCTCCGCTTTTTGGAAGGAGTTCTGTCACCTGCTGGGAGCCACAGTCAGTCTGACTTCCGGATTCCATCCCCAATCCAATGGGCAGTCAGAGCGGGCTAATCAGGAGCTCGAGAAGGCACTGCGATGCATGACTTCACGCAACCCCCACTCCTGGTCGCAGCAATTGACATGGGTGGAGTACGCACACAATTCTCTGACCTGCTCTGCCATCGGTATGTCCCCTTTCCAATGTGTTTTTGGATACCAGCCTCCTCTATTTGCCAGCCAGGAAGAGGAGGTTACTTGCCCATCTGCACTTGCTTTTGCCCGTCGATGTCGCCGCACCTGGTCACAAGCCCGAGCCACACTCCTCAGATCCGTTGCCAGCTACACTACCGGGGCCAACCGTCGGAGAATTCCTGCTCCCACCTACCATGTTGGTCAAAGGGTGTGGTTGTCATCGAAGAACCTGCCACTCAGGGTGGAGTCGCAGAAGCTGGCACCTCGGTTCATTGGCCCATTCCCTATCATAAGAGTGATTAGCCCAACTGCTGTCCGGCTCCAACTGCCTAATTCCCTGAGGGTGCACCCCACTTTCCATGTGTCTAAGATTAAGCCCATCCATGAGAGTCCGCTGGTCCCTGCGGCGCCTGGTCCTCCTCCTCCACGGCTCGTCGATGGTGGTCTGGTTTACACCGTCCGCCGCCTGCTTCGGTCCAGACGGAGGGGTAGGGGTCTCCAGTACCTCATTGACTGGGAGGGCTATGGACCTGAGGAAAGGACCTGGGTGCCAGCTAGTCGGATTGTGGATAGGACTCTCATCACCGCTTTCCACCAACGGCATCCTGATCAACCTGCAATCCGTAGGGGCCGCCCCAGAGGGGTCCCTAACCGTCCTGCCCGCTCGGCTTCCTGTCCTGTGCCTGATCCTGTCTCGGGACCTGTCCCATCTCCCGACCACGGCCCTCCGGCTTCCTCCGAGGATGAGGACGTTCACTCGGACCGTTCGGAGGAGTTCTAGCCCTCCTCCGGCTCCCCTCCTCCCGCCCGGCGTGGTGTTGCTCTTGGGACTTCTGGGGCCGTCCCTTGGGGGGGGGGTTCTGTCATGAGCCCTCTCACTCCACCGGGTTACCACCGTATTTGTTTCCACTATCTTCCACTCTGCTCACCACTCTCTCTCTACTCAGCCTAACTAGCTCCACCTGTCCCTGCTCTGCTCGGCTCTAATTACTCTGCCAGCTGCGCTGCATTACCCACTAACCTCTCCCAGTATTTAAAGTCCTGTCTTTCAGCTCTCCTTTGTCAGATCGTCTGCAAAGCTCACACCCGGAACCTGTTTGCTCGCGCTTCTGGCTCACCCTTGTTTTGTGACCCCGGACCTGCCTGATTCTTGGATACTCTTCTGCCCCAGGAAAACCAGACCTGCTTTCTGCCATTACGACTCCTGACTACTCTTCGATCCCGGTAACTCTGACCAGCCTTCTGCCTTGCTACTACGTATTTTGGATTCCCCCTTGAACTGTACTGCTGCCTTGTTTCATTCCGCCCTGTTGTGTCTGTGTCTCCCCCCCCCAGGACTTCTGGACCACCCACCACCGGCTTCATAGGACGCATCGCTGCCACTGGGGGGGGCACAGACCCAGCACATTGGACGGGACCCCTGTTACCCCTGGAGCCTTCATTCACTCCCTACTTCCCTTTTCCCTTAAGTTTAATAAACTTTCTGGTGTGTCGCAATTGTGGTCCTCTGGTCGTCTGTCTGAATCGTGACAGCAGCGATACGCCATCCCATCTAGTTTGGGCTTAGTGGGACTATCAACTGTTTTTACTGGCCGCAATTGTTATGGTGAAAACAATACCTTTGTCAGACAACTCTGTGAAACTAAGAATTGATGCTATAGCTAGCAATCAAGAGGAAACTGACTGAACGACTCAAAAACTCCCCACCTTATGCTCTCCAAATGGATGTTAGCTGTGAGGGCCGAGATGCCCATTCATTGACTTTTGTTCGCTACATGTCGGAGGATGCTATTCATGAGGACATATTGTTCTGTCTCACGATTCCCGAGCATGAAACGGCACAGGGGATGTTCAGTGTGCTGCGTGGCTATATTGACGAAAAACAGATTCCATGGGATCGAATGGTGGGATTTTGCACAGATGGGGCTCCATCTATCACGGGACGGCGGGCAGGCCTCTGCATTCTAATTATGAATGTTTCTCCCCCTGCATATGATACACCCACTGAGCTATAATGGATACACCGAGAGCAACTGGTGGCAAATGAGCTGAAAGCAGAACTCTGAGATATGCAGCAGGTAACTTCAATTGCAAACTACATCGCACGCCTGTTCGCAAAACTATGTGGAGATATGGGATCAGAGCATGGCAATGTTCTATTTCACACCGAGGCTTGGTGGTTATCGAGGGGGAGTGTTTTAGAATTGAGAGAGGAACTGTTGTCATTCGCAATGGATGTACAAAAACAGACTTTGTTGACTTTCTGTGTATTGAAAAGAAAATGTGTCTCCTTGCCTATGTAACAGACATATTTGGGGAACTGAAAGCAAGCATGAAGGGGAAATAGAAAACATTTCTACAGATGAGTGACCAAATCAGCTAAATCCGTTTGACTGTTACCCTGGCTCAGTTGACATGCCGGTAAGTGAAATCGAACAGCTGATCGAGCTGTCATGTGACCGAATGCTGAAGACAAGGAATTCACAGGTCACTATGGAGGAGATTTGGTTCACGACTCAAAGGGAATACTGTGCCGTCTCGCTCGGGGCATTAAAACTCATGGTATGCTGATTCAGTGCTCTCGCCTGTATTAAAAACGAATATCTATCCAGGTTGGATGTGACAGGAGAGATGAGGTGCGAACTGTCGACCACACCCCCTGACTTTGAGAAGCTCCAACGCGACATGCATCAAGCACACCCATCTCATTAGTGGTGGTGAGATAAGAGAACTTATGTCAGACTCATTTGCAATTGACTGTCATAGCCCCACATTAAAAGTATATGATGGTGAGTTGAGAATACAATCAGAAATACTGTTAGAATGTTTTAAAATTGACTGTCATAGCCACAATTAACAAAGTAAACATTGGCTGTTAATTACATAAAACTATTTCACACGAAAAAATAATCAGATATCAAAATGTGGTCATGGGTCCAGAAAGTTTGGGAACCCCCTGCTATAGTGGTTTAATGAATATCCACATGAATAAGATCGATAAAAAAACATCTACTGAAATATCAGAGTCTCTGCTTAGCAACTAAATTATTATGTGTCCCACTGCTGTTCCAGGATAGTGGGGAAAGAGTGGTTTGGATCCAGAGAAAACATAGAGTATATTTGCATAGAGGGGAGCAGGGAAGGTTTAGGAATGGTGAACACGAGCCAGCAATGAACTATCCACGAGACAGCAGTGCTGTTGTCTGGAGCTTCGATTCAAACCATGACCATCATTGGTCGTTTTCTATGATGCCAGCCCCATAGTCTCAGACAGTATAGCAATGCTATAGTTTATTCCATAATGTCCCTGAAATAAATGTCCATGATCTGCAGACATCTGAGTGATCTTGATGGTCTTTTTCTGGGATTGTCAAATCAAAATCAAATCAAAGTTGATTGTCATATGCACGGGAGACAGCATAGTACTCTGTACAATGAAATGCTTAATCTCCGCAAAAAATGTGAACCATGTAAACTTGTGAAGTGTACTGAGGTACAGTATCTTGATAGTGTTTTGATTGTACAGGCTAGCTATGGGCCAAATGTTTTGTTACTTCAGAAATAACTAAATTGATTTGATAATAAGGAGAGCTTTAAATCATTCAGCCTCTTTAGTTGACAGTTGTGCCACAGAGTTCAATTTTACAGTTTATAAGATGGACATTTGGATGCTATCCCAAATCGTACCCTATACCCTACATGGTGCAGTACTTTGGGCCCTGGTCAAAAAATGTGTGCTCTATGGGAAAAGGGTGCCATTTGGAATGCACACTTGGTAGATCTCTAGAGCAAACAGAGCGTAAAGGCTGACTTTATGAATCATGATTCAGCTAATCCAGCACACATTGTTTGAGTTAATATCCATAAACCACAGCAAAGCTGGCCTGCAGTCCTAGACCAAGGGGATGGTAACACAAGCATGGTTAACCAAGTTTGACTTGACATGTAGTAGCAGTGCCATGGTACAGTCTGGGTTTAAAGCTATATGATCTGGTGGTGTGCTAGACTAGAGAACACGCTAATAAAGCCAGTGGAATGCTGCAGTAGACTAATCTGCATTAGATAAATCAAGTACAGTAGCATCTCGGCACAAGCTGCCCCATACGGAAAAGTAATGTGGCCATATATGTCCTTATATACACTACATTACCAAAGTATGTGGACACCTGTTTGATAAACATCTCATTCCAAAATCATGGGCATTAATATGAAGTTGGTCCCCCCTTTGCTGCTATAACAGCCTCCACTCTTCTGGGAAGGCTTTCCACTAGATGTTGGAACATTGCTGCAGGAACTTGCTTCCATTCAGCCACAAGAGCATTAGTGAGGTCGGGAACTGATGTTGGGCGATTAGGCCTGGCTCGCAGTCGGCGTTCCAATTCATCCCAAAGGTTTATGATGGGGTTGAGGTCAGGGTTCTGTGCAGGCCCAGTCAAGTTCTTCCACACCGATCTCGACAAACCATTTCTGTATGGACCTCGCTTTGTGCACGGGGGCATTGTCATGCTGATACAGGAAAGGGCCTTCCCCAAACTGTTGCCACAAAGTTGGAAGCACAGAATCGTCTAGAATGTAATTGTATGCTGTAGCGTTAAGATTTCCCTTCAATGAAACTAAGGAGCCTGAACCTTGAAAAACAGTCCCAGAACATTATTACTCCTCCACCAATCTTTACAGTTGGCACTATGCATTGGGGTAGGAAGCGTTCACCTGGCATCCGCCAAGCCCAGATTCGTCCGTCGAACTGCCAGATGGTAAAGCGTGATTCATCACTCCAGAGAACGCGTTTCTACTGCTCCAGAGTCCAATGGCGGCGAGCTTTACACCACCCCAGCTGACGCTTGGCATTGCGCATGGTGATCTTAGGCTTTTGTGTGGCTGCTCGGCCATGGAAACCCATTTCATGAAGCTCCTGAAGATTGCATGGCTGTGTGCTCGATTTTATACACCTGTCAGCAACGGGTGTGGCTGAAATAGCCAAAACCACTCATTTGAAGGGGTGTCCACATACTTTTGTGTATATAGCGTATTTCACAGCGGTTTAAATGGTACAATGATTCTCTACACTATACTTGCTTGTTTTGTCACATAAACTGAAATTAGGCCAGCCTAAAGGCTGTCACACCAGCCTTCGCTTTGGCTCCCATTCTTGTCTAGCTCAGGCATTCGGCATCGCCGGCCTTCTAGCTGCTGCCACAACCTGCTGCTGGCAAATGCCTTTCACTCATCAACCCCGGACTTGTCTCGTCATCATTACACACACCTGGTTCCAATCCCCACTCTATCACTGTATATATACTCCCTCTGTCATTTGTCTTTGTCGGTCATTGTATATGTTGCTTGTTTTCCTGAGAGGTATCTCTCCTACTATGTCCTGAGTACTTTATATTTTGCACTGTGGGTTTCGTCCCGCTTTAAGCTATGGTGCTTTAATAAAATCAGTAGTTCTAAACCTGCGACTGCCTCCTACCTACTCCTCTCTACACCAGTGACAGGCGGCGAACTATTAGAATTTTAGCAACCAGGAAATGGCAGAGTGAATTCTGCATAGTGCATTTTTAAATGCCCAGTGCAGTCAAAAATTGGATTTTCCAATTTCTTACATATAAGTCCACACTATGATGTTGGAATAATACTGTGAAATTTTGAAAATGTTTTGAACGTTGAAGCTCATTTACTGCATTTCTATACTATTTAAAAACTCAAAAATGCTATTTGGAAAACTGTAAAAACAAGCTAAAATGACCCCAACCATTATCAAATTGGTTCCTGTAGCTTCATTTACCTCAGTCAATCTACAAACAGATAGCCTATTAGCTACAGTGAGGGAAAAAAAGTATTTGATTCCCTGCTGATTTTGTACGTTTGCCCACTGACAAAGAAATGATCAGTCTATAATTTTAATGGTAGGTTTATTTGAACAGTGAGAGACAGAATAACAACAACAAAAATCCAGAAAAACGCATGCCAAAAATGTTATAAATTGATTTGCAATTTAATGAAGGAAATAAGTATTTGACCCCTCTGCAAAACTTGGTGGCAAAACCCTTGTTGGCAATCACAGAGGTCAAACGTTTCTTGTAGTTGGCCACCAGGTTTGCACACATCTCAGGAGGGATTTTGTCCCACTCCTCTTTGCAGATCTTCTCCAAGTCATTAAGGTTTCAAGGCTGACGTTTGGCAACTCAAACCTTCGGCTCCCTTCACAGATTTTCTATGGGATTAAGGTCTGGAGACTGGCTAGGCCACTCCAGGACCTTAATGTGCTTCTTCTTGAGCCACTCCTTTGTTGCCTTGGCCGTGTGTTTTGGGTCATTGTCATGCTGGAATACCCATCCACGACCCATTTTCAATGCCCTGACTGAGGAAAGGAGGTTCTCACCCAAGATTTGACAGTACATGGCCCCGTCCATCGTCCCTTTGATGCCGTGAAGTTGTCCTGTCCCCTTAGCAGAAAAACACCCCCAAAGCATAATGTTTCCACCTCCATGTTTGACGGTGGGGATGGTGTTCTTGGGGTCATAGGCAGCATTCCTCCTCCTCTAAACACGGCGAGTTGAGTTGATGCCAAAGAGCTCCATTTTGGTCTCATCTGACCACAACACTTTCACCCAGTTCTCCTCTGAATCATTCAGATGTTCATTGGCAAACTTCAGACGAGTATGTATATGTGCTTTCTTGAGCAGGGGGACCTTGCGGGCGCTGCAGGATTTCAGTCCTTCACGGCATAGTGTGTTACCAATTGTTTTCTTGGTGACTATGGTCCCAGCTGCCTTGAGATCATTGACATGATCCTCCCGTGTAGTTCTGGGCTGATTCCTCACCGTTCTCTTGATCATTGCAACTCCACGAGGTGAGATTTTGCATGGAGCCCCAGGCCGAGGGAGATTGACAGTTATTTTGTGTTTCTTCCATTTGCGAATAATCGCACCAACTGTTGTCACCTTCTCACCAAGCTGCTTGGCGATGGTCTTGTAGCCCATTCCAGCCTTGTGTAGGTCTACAATCTTGTCCCTGACATCCTTGGAGAGCTCTTTGGTCTTGGCCATGGTGGAGAGTTTGGAATCTGATTGATTGATTGCTTCTGTGGACAGGTGTCTTTTATACAGGTAACAAACTGAGATTAGGAGTACTCCCTTTAAGAGTGTGCTCCTAATCTCAGCTCGTTACCTGTATAAAAGACACCTGGGAGGCAGAAATCTTTCTGATTGAGAGGGGGTCAAATACTTATTTCCCTCATTAAAATGCAAATCAATTTATAAAAATTTTGACATGCGTTTTTCTGGATTTTGTTGTTGTTATTCTGTCTCTCACTGTTCAAATAAACCTACCATTAAAAGTATAGACTGATAATTTCTTTGTCAGTGGGCAAACGTACAAAATCAGCAGGGGATCAAATACTTTTTTTCCCTCACTGTATACAATTAGCAGCTACATATTAACTCACATTAACTCAGCACCAGGATAACAAACTATAGTTTAATACATACAGAGGGATCCGTTAGCAGGAAAATTATTTTATTAAAAAAAGTAAACAAATGAATTTGCTTTACAGAATATTTTTTGTGCAGTTTTACAGCTAATTCCATGGAATTCTACACATTTTGCCATGACTTAAGTCATGTTAATATGATATCTGAGTGAGAATGACAAACAAAATTAATGGGGGCCCCTTGTAGGTTAGGATCCCTGGGCTAGTGCCCAGCGTTACCTGTCAGTAATTCGGCCCTGATTACTACAAATTTAGATAGCTGGCTAGACTAACTAGAACACTCAATGTACACTCAATGTACAGAGATCCCTCCCCTCTGAACTTCACCTCCAAAGGGTTTTGAGAAGGAGGCGAGGAGAGAGGACACGAGGAGTATGCAATTGAGATTCTCCACTAGACTAATCCAAAAATGTTTTATGACATGAGCTAATTGAGTGACTGTCATTGAGTGACATATAGCAAGAGGAAAACTGCTGATGCACAACTACATTTCGAAATTGCACCTTGTCTATTCTACTATTCTAACTCTCAACAGTAATTTGAGACCCCGACTGGGTTCCTAAAAAACATCCGGACCTCCCTGTCCTCATAATATGAGGTCTTGTCCCATCGCTGCAACTGCCCTACGGTCTCGGGAGAGGCGAAGGTCGAGAGCCATTTGTCCTCTGAAACATAACCCTGTCAAGCCGTGCAGTGTGCAATAGTAGAAATTAGCTTGAATTATTATGTAATTACGGCCATGCCTGTATGGTCATGTAGAGAGGCGGCCAACTATTGAAACTAGCTGCGGCTGCTTTATTTGCAACTTCACTCTCTGGGGCTCCTCTATCCTCCTGTCTGCAACTTCTGACGACGCCCATCAGTTAGACATTATGTTTAATATAGCCAAATGAAAGATGCGGGACTGCGTGAGACGTGCACTCTTGGTATTGTGCAGAAGCCACCGCAGAATGACACTTAATGTGATTGATAGTAAAGCATGCTGTAACTTACCTCTCGTAGAAGTCTCTTGTGCAAGTCGTGTCGATCAGCTGAGAGGAGAGGGGAGGGGAGGAGGAGAATCCTGAGTCAGCTTCTCTCTCTCTCTCTCTCTCTCTATAAAATTCAAATACAATATACTTTAATGGCATGAATGACAAGGTCGATGTTGCCAAAGCGAAGTGATACACATCAAACATATGAAAACTAAAGCCACAACAATAAGAATACCTACAAATACTAAATTAAATAAATATCCAGCATCTAATTCAACAAACAAAATCGAAAATATCTGTCTCTCTCTGTCAGACACAATAGCAATATTGACAAACAGCAGTTCCAGTAAGAAGACTACGTTGCCCACATTCAAGTACTTTACTCTGACTCTGGCTGCTGTTTCTCCATGAATGTCTTTCCATGAAATGTAACATGACATTTATAGCTTGTGAGAGGTAAGGCGGTGACATGGTCCTAGTCATTAAAAGTCGATAACTCATGAAAAATGATGGGAATGTTTAAGGGCTCTGACAGAACGGATGGAATGGGCTATGTCTGGAGGTTCTGTTTGAACATAATAAAGCCTAACAAATCTTGAGACATTCAGGATGACGATCCATTTTGTGTAGATGTATACAATACCGTTTTTTTATTTCTCAATCAAGAGCATTAATAATAGTTTTATTAGCATCACATTATAATCAAACAAATAGGCTAAGTGTTGTCGGATCATTTTTCTTTCCCTTTGTTAAGTTACACTATTTATACCAGACCCTCATTTGTAGGAGTCATTATCAAACATCTTTGTTTGGTGAAGAACACCCATTTATTACATTCTGTTAAATAAATGAATTTGAACACAAATTGGAACGTTTTATTGATACCCCATAACCAATCAAACAGTGGACACACACAGACACTACCCTACCCGAACACTACACTATATTACAATGCAACTGTATAATAGTTGCGGGAGGCTCAAGAGAACAAACACCATTGCCTTTGTAAGTACTGTCTGCCATCCTTCCAGTCCAGACCTGTATTTCTGCTGTTGTGAATTCCTTCCCCCTGCTCTTTTTTCTACTGTTTAACATCTGTGAAAGCTCAAGTCACAAAGGAGAGGAGAAGGCAGATGTTGGTACGGGAGTGTGGAGGGCCTGGAGGGGAGCTAGCGCTCTGAGGAGAAAGGGGCCACAGGGTTTTACACATGGAGTCAGGGACAGACAGGGTGGGGTAATGTTATTGTTGGGGTGGAGATGGGAGGTGAGGGGGGCAGAGGGGAGAGGTAGGCTAGCTTGAGGGAAAGTAAGAATTGGGAGGGAAGACCATGGAGCTGGGGAGAAATTGGTGGCAGAAACCGTGGGGAGGGACAGTAACACACACATGACCATGTGCACGCATGCACACACACACACAGAGAGATCCACTTTTAGCAGAGACAATATATGTTTTACTATTTATGGGGCCCAATGGCTTTTGTTAGCTGAATTAGCCAGATTTTGTTCCATGTTCCCTTGGGACTAATGTTTTGAAGTGGAATGTCTGGCTCACAGAAACGTAGACCACATTTTATGATTGTCTTTTTGTAAGGCAATTAGAATAGACACATTTATACAGGCACATCAAATGGTACTTTTACACTTTCCTACCATCACTCTTGGTGCAGATACAGCACAACCATGTTGGCACAACGGTTCTACCTGCAGCGCACAGTGAGAATGAATAGGCCTATTTGTATTTACCCTCTGCAAGTTTTTGGATGAACTTTTATTGCCATTGCTGTGAAAGACGAGAGCGGAAGTTGATTTGAGATTGGTGTACACGTGTAACACAAGCACATCTGGAGTGCGTTATTGCCTAGGGGTCCAGGATTGAAGGAGACTCCACAGACTGTTATGTAATGATGTCATGGGTGTTCTCCTACTTCTTCCATATCCACGCCATTAACAGACACATCTGACCCAGATTTGATTGACTCTAAGACATTGACACTGACTGTCGTCCCTTGAACTACCAGTGTCTATAGTACCGATATGTCTATATCAAGGAAGGAATGGAGGGAGGAAGGGAGGAAGGGAGGGTGGAAGGAAGGAAGGAAGGAAGGAAGGGAGGGAGGAAGGGAAGAATGGAAGGAAGGAAGGAAGGAAGGAAGGAAGGAAGGAAGGAAGGAAGGAAGGAAGGAAGGAAGGAAGGAAGGAAGGAAGGAAGGAAGGAAGGAAGGAAGGAAGGAAGGAAGGAAGGAAGGAAGGAAGGAAGGAAGGAAGGAAGGAAGGAAGGAAGGAAGGAAGGAAGGAAGGAAGGAAGGAAGGAAGTGCAAAGAAAAATCTAAATGTTCAAGAAAAACATTATTCGTATCTCTATATGCTTTCATTCAGACTATTGATTCACCTTTCAACTGCAAGCTGCTCAACCTTTATTGTTTCTTTCTCTGTACCTGTCTTTTTCCGCAATGTCAATACTACTCCTAATGTTAATAGAGGGAATGGCACAACGTTCCAAAAACATTCAGCTGTGAAAACAAAATTGTCCCACAAATGTAATGTATTGAAGGGAGGAGAACTGATAAATCACATATCAAACCATGTTTTAAACTACGTCAATATGCTTTTTGTTTCATTCATATCCTTCGATTTATTCCAGGCCTACATTAATAAATTGTACAAAAACACCAGATGTACAATAAATTATTTCTATTTGGGGATATATTAATGGTGAGATTCCAAATTATATTCAAATTAAATTATTGAGTTGACATGACCCACAGCTCTTGAACTGTCACCTTCCCTACAAGTGGTCACATGTTTATACATGTTTATACAACTCACTACTGCAATGGTCCATGTTACAAAGTGGCTCAGTGACTCATGTTTGCATTTAAATGTGAGAAGAAAAAAAAACAGTCAGCATGTTCTTCACAAAGAGGGCAACTGATGCTACTAAGACAGATGTCTGTGTCAGGGGAGAAGCTCCAGTGGTATCTGTTTTTAAGTACAGTGGGGAAAAAAGTTTTTAGTCAGCCACCAATTGTGCAAGTTCTCCCACTTAAAAAGATTAGAGAGGCCTGTAATTTTCATCATAGGTACACGTCAACTATGACAGACAAAATGAGGAAAAAAATTCCAGAAAATCACATTGTAGGATTTTTAATGAATTTATTTGCAAATTATGGTGGAAAATAAGTATTTGGTCAATAACAAAAGTTTCTCAATACTTTGTTATATACCCTTTGTTGGCAATGACACAGGTCAAACGTTTTCTGTAAGTCTTCACAAGGTTTTCACACACTGTTGCTGGTATTTTGGCCCATTCCTCCATGCAGATCTCCTCTAGAGCAGTGATGTTTTGGGGCTGTCGCTGGGCAACACAGACTTTCAACTCCCTCCAAAGATGTTCTATGGGGTTGAGATCTGGAGACTGGCTAAGCCACTCCAAGACCTTGAAATACTTCTTACGAAGCCACTCCTTCGTTGCCCAGGCGGTGTGTTTGGGATCATTGTCATGCTGAAAGACCCAGCCACGTTTCATCTTCAATGCCCTTGCTGATGGAAGGAGGTTTTCACTCAAAATCTCACGATACATGGCCCCATTCATTCTTTCCTTTACACAGATCAGTCGTCCTGGTCCCTTTGCAGAAAAACAGCCCCAAAGCATGATGTTTCCACCCCCATGCTTCACAGTAGGTATGGTGTTCTTTGGATGCAACTCAGCATTCTTTGTCCTCCAAACACGACGAGTTGAGTTTTTACCAAAAAGTTCTATTTTGGTTTCATCTGACATTCTCCCAATCCTCTTCTGGATTATCCAAATGCACTCTAGCAAACTTCAGACGGGCCTGGACATGTACTGGCTTAAGCAGGGGGACACGTCTGGCACTGCAGGATTTGAGTCCCTGGCGGCATAGTGTGTTACTGATGGTAGGCTTTGTTACTTTGGTCCCAGCTCTCTGCAGGTCATTCACTAGGTCACCCCGTGTGGTTCTGGGATTTTTGCTCACCGTTCTTGTGATCATTTTGACCCCACGGGGTGAGATCTTGCGTGGAGCCCCAGATCGAGGGAGATTATCAGTGGTCTTGTATGTCTTCCATTTCCTAATAATTGCTCCCACAGTTGATTTCTTCAAACCAAGCTGCTTACCTATTACAGATTCAGTCTTCCCAGCCTGGTGCAGGTCTACAATTTTGTTTCTGGTGTCCTTTGACAGCTCTTTGGTCTTGGCCATAGTGGAGTTTGGAGTGTGACTGTTTGAGGTTGTGGACAGGTGTCTTTTATACTGATAACAAGTTCAAACAGGTGCCATTAATACAGGTAACGAGTGGAGGACAGAGGATCCTCTTAAAGAAGAAGTTACAGGTCTGTGAGAGCCAGAAATCTTGCTTGTTTGTAGGTACCAAATACTTATTTTTCACCATAATTTGCAAATAAATTCATTAAAAATCCTACAATGTGATTTTCTGGAATTTTTTTCCTCAACTTGTCTGTCATAGTTGATGTGTACCTATGATGAAAATTACAGGCCTCTCTCATCTTTTTAAGTGGGAGAACTTGCACAATTGGTGGCTGACTAAATACTTTTTTTCTCCACTGTATATACTTATTATGGACACAGTATGCTTACATTATTAGTTATCTTGTTATTAGTTGTTGTTAGGTGTTATTAGTCCCATTCCTCAACTCCATTCAACACCACCCATCTATCGCTTAACACCATCCATATAGGATTTCTATTTGCCATATATTTTTCAACTGTACAGTGATGTTTTACAAAAGTTCTGAACCTTTCTATTCTCATTGTTTCTACAGATTGTAAATTCAAAATAAACATTTTTGCTAAAAGTATTATTATATTATTGATCGATTGACTATGAGTTTTCAGATCACCCAGTAATGCTATCTGCAAGGTTAGCTCCAGGTAAATATTGCAATCCTTTAGCCATTCCTGGACCTGTGTCCAAAAACAAGCTACAAATGGATAGTACCAAAACAAATGATCTAATGATTCTATCTCTTTGCAGCAAAATCTGCAGAGCTGGGAAGATTGTATCCCCCATATAAATAACATTCTATTGGTAGCAAGAATTTTAAATAATAATTTAAATTGAAAGATTCTGAGTTTTGAATCCGGTGTCGTTTTGCGTATCAGTTCATAAACACTATGCCATGGGATCGGTAAGTCAAAAATCTCTTCCCAACTATTTTGCAGTCTATATGGGACGGCTGTCAGTCCTTTGGTCCTTAAATGAAACTGGTATACTTTTTTATTTATCACAGTTTTCTTTAACCAATTATGTTCTTTAATGCAAGGCCGACAGACAAGTTCCTTACTTTCTCCCCCTTCCACTTTCCTCTTCCAATTTTGCGGTAATGCTGCAATTATTTGGTTGTAATTTTGTGTAGAGCAGACATTTCCATATGTTTTGGTTAGCTGCATGTGCGACATAACTCCACCAGTCCTACCGATGATATCATTTACGAAGATTATACCTTTTTTAAACATTTTGTCAATTAGTATATTTGAGTTTAACCACAATATTTGTTGCATTATTTGTTCTGTCGTTTCTGGAGGATTAAATTGAAATTGCAACCAACTTTCTATGGCTTGTTTTAGAAATAGTGATATTTGGGAGATGATTTCCTTTTCAAATAACTGAAAGTGAGAGGTTGTAATCTGAATAAAAGGAAAAAGGCCATTCTTGAACATTGGGTGAGACAATCTTACTAATTTGCTAGAGAACCAGTTCAGATTTAAGTATAACTTTTGTATGACTGAAGCTTTTAGTGATAGGTCTAATGCTTTAATATTTAATAATTTCTGTCCTCCGAATTCATATTCATTATATAAAACGGCTTGCCGTTCCAAATAAAATAGAATATTTTTTTCTCATATCATTTTAAAAAACTGTTCGCTAGGCATAGGCAATACCATAAGCAAATAGGTAAACTGGGATAATACTAAATCTGGATGATTTTTTCCACAAATAGACAGGTATTTACCTTTCCATGGTAGCAAGATCTTATCTATTTTGGTTAACTTTCTATTAAAATGTATTGGAGTGAGATCATTTATTTCCTTTGGGATATGTATTCCGAGTATATCCACATCACCATCAGACAATTTTATTGGTAAACTACATGGTAATGTAAAAATTGTATTTTTTAGTGATCCAATACGTAATATAGTACATTTGTCATAATTTGGTTGTAATCTAGAGAGGTTAGAAAATCAATCTAGATCCTCTATGAGGCTGTGAAGGGATTCTAGTTGTGGATTTAAAAGAAAACATGAATCATCAGCGTACAATGACACCTTTGTTTTTAAGTCCTGGATTTCTAATCCCTTGATATTATTGTTGGATCTGATTTTAATAGCTAACATCTCGATGGCCATAATAAATAGATATGCCGATAGTGGACAACCTTGTTTCACTCCTCTTGACAGTTTAAAACTTTCTGAGAAATAGCCATTATTTACTATTTTACACCTAGGGTTACTATACATGATTTTGACCCATTTTATAAGAGATTCTCCAAAATTGTAATGCTCCAGGCATTTATATATAAACCCCAGTCGCACTTTATCAAATGCCTTTTCAAAGTCTGCTATGAATAGCAGGCCTGGTTTCCCAGATTTTCCATAGTGTTCTATTGTTTCCAGTACTTGCCTTATATTATCTCCAATGTATCTTCCATGTAAAAAACCTGTCTGATTAGAATGAATAATGTCCGACAATACCTTTTTAATTCTATGCGCTATACATTTTGCTAGAATTTTTGCATCACAACACTGAAGTGTAAGGGGCCTCCAATTTTTTAAATGGACTGGACCTTTATATTTTCCACTTGTGTCCTGTTTCAATAATAATGAAATCAGACCTTCTTTTTGAGTGTCTGATAATCTACCATTTACATAGGAGTGGTTAAAACATACTAGTAACGGTCCTCTTAGTATATCAAAAAAGGTTTGGTATACCTCGACTGGTATGCCATCCAACCCTGGAGTTTTCCAGGACTTAAAGTCTTTAATTGCATCCAGAAGTTCCTCCTCTGTAATTTCACCTTCACATATGTCTTTCTGTATGGCTGTTAATTTTACATTATCAATAGAAAAAAAATCTCTACAATTAGCTTCAGTTAGAGGAGATGGAGGCGACTGTAACGAAAACATATGCTTAAAGTACTTTGTTTTCTCCTTCAAAATATCATTTGGTGAATCATGGGTGACTCCGTCAATTGTAACCAGTTTCATTAAATTATTTTTGGTAGCATTCCTATGTTGAAGATTAAAAAAGAATTTGGTGCATTTTTCCCCATATTCCATCCAGTTTTCTTTATTTTTATAATATATTACACTTGATCTTTCTTGAATAAGTTTCTCCATTTCTTTTTGTTTTTCCTCTAATTTATTCTGAGCCTCTATGTTACAGTTTTTATTGCCATCTATCTGTTCTGTTAGACCTTCTATTTCTATTTCCTATAAACTCTTTTGACTTAAATTGCTTTTGTTTTCGAGATGAGTACTGAATTGCATGGCCTCTAAAGGCACATTTAAAGGTGTCCCATACAATAAGGGGATTTGCTGTACCTATGTTATGTCGGAACAAATCTGTTATAAATTCCTTTGTCCTAGTTAAAAATAAATTATCATCCAATAGGCTTTGATTAAATTTCCAATATCCTCGCCCACGTGGAAATTCAGTAAGAGTAATGTATATGCCAATTATATGATGGTCCGACCGCATTCTGTCCCCTATCAACACTTTTTTAACTTTTGGTGCCAACGAGAATGACATAAGAAAGAAGTCAAGACGACTAGCTTGATTGAGTCTCCGCCATGTATATCTCACTAGATCAGGATATTTAAGCCTCCATATATCTACTAGTTCTAATATATCCATGACATTCACGATTTCCTTAAGAGCATGAGGGTGATTGTTTGTGGTAGGATTTCCTTTACGGTCCATTGAGCTATTTAAAACAGTATTATAATCCCCCACCATAATAATGTTGTCTTGAATTGCTTGCAGGGTTGATAATTAATTATATATATTGTCAAAGAAGTGTGGATCATCATTATTTGGTCCGTAAAGGTTAATGAGCTATATCTGTTTATGGACCCCCCCCATTCCTTTTTCCACGCAACTTCATCTAGAATTGTTGAATGAGTTTCCTGTAAACAATAGATATTATATTCCTTCTCTTTGAGCCATGTAAATATTGTTATTCTTTTGTTATTATCAGCTAAGCCATTACAATTATAACTGGCTATACTTATTTCACCATACAACATAATGAGATACAAGTTTCAAGTCTATTTATCATTATATGTGTTTGTAAATTTACCAATAAAAAATACCATAATGATTGAGTGTCCATATACAGTGGGGAGAACAAGTATTTGATACACTGCCGATTTTGCAGGTTTTCCTACTTACAAAGCATGTAGAGGTCTGTAATATTTATCATAGGTACACTTCAACTGTGAGAGACGGAATCTAAAAATCCAGAAAATCACATTGTATGATTTTTAAGTAATTAATTTGCATTTTATTGCATGACATAAGTATTTGATACATCAGAAAAGCAGAACTTAATATTTGGTACAGAAACCTTTGTTTTCAATTACAGAGATCATACGTTTCCTGTAGGTCTTGACCAGGTTTGCACACACTGCAGCAGGGATTTTGGCCCACTCCTCCATACAGACCTTCTCCAGATCCTTCAGGTTTCAGGGCTGTCGCTGGGCAATACGGACTTTCAGCTCCCTCCAAAGATGTTCTATTGGGTTCAGGTCTGGAGACTGGCTAGGCCACTCCAGGACCTTGAGATGCTTCTTACGGAGCCACTCCTTAGTTGCCCTGGCTGTGTGTTTCGGGTCGTTGTCATGCTGGAAGACCCAGCCACGACCCATCTTCAATGCTCTTACTGAGGGAAGGAGGTTGTTGGCCAAGATCTCGCGATACATGGCCTCATCCATCCTCCCCTCAATACGGTGCAGTCGTCCTGTCCCCTTTGCAGAAAAGCATCCCCAAAGAATGATGTTTCCACCTCCATGCTTCACGGTTGGGATGGTGTTCTTGGGGTTGTACTCATCCTTCTTCTTCCTCCAAACACGGCGAGTGGAGTTTAGACCAAAAAGCTCTATTTTTGCCTCATCAGACCACATGACCTTATCCCATTCCTCCTCCGGATCATCCAGATGGTCATTGGCAATCTTCAGACGGGCCTGGACATGCGCTGGCTTGAGCAGGGGGACCTTGCGTGCGCTGCAGGATTTTAATCCATGACGGCGGAGTGTGTTACTAATGGTTTTCTTTGAGACTGTGGTCCCATCTCTCTTCAGGTCATTGACCAGGTCCTGCTGTGTAGTTCTGGGCTGATCCCTCACCTTCCTCATGATCATTGATGCCCCACGAGGTGAGATCTTGCATGGAGCCCCAGACCAAGGGTGATTGACCGTCATCTTGAACTTCTTCCATTTTCTAATAATTGCGCCAACAGTTGTTGCCTTCTCACCAAGCTGCTTGCCTATTGTCCTGTAGCCCATCCCAGCCTTGTGCAGGTCTACAATTTTATCCCTGATGTCCTTACACAGCTCTCTGGTCTTGGCCATTGTGGAGAGGATGGAGTCTGTTTGAATGAGTGTGTGGACAGGTGTCTTTTATACAGGTAACGAGTTCAAACAGGTGCAGTTAATACAGGTAATGAGTGGAGAACAGGAGGGCTTCTTAAAGAAAAACTAACAGGTCTGTGAGAGCCGGAATTCTTACTGGTTGGTAGGTGATCAAATATTTATGTCATGCAATAAAATGCAAATGAATTACTTAAAAATCATACAATGTGATTTTCTGGATTTTTGTTTTAGATTCCGTCTCTCACAGTTGAAGTGTACCTATGATTAAAATTACAGACCTCTGCATGCTTTGTAAGTCGGAAAACCTGCAAAATCGGCAGTGTATCAAATACTTGTTCTCCCCACTGTAGTTGTACCATGATATTTGCATTGCTACTAAGAAACCCTACAATTGTTCTCCACTAATTCCCCCACTAAAGCCCCTCCCCATCCCAAGTTGAGCCGTTATCCCAGTGATCGGCATCCCACCCCCGTCCCTCCGGATCCCTAGGGCCCCAAGACGCCAGGACCCATCCATCGAAAACAGCACACAGATTTGATTAATCTATTGAATCTATGTCAAGTCCTAGGTGATGGAGATCAGATCCACCCTCTTCACCTAAGACACAAACACTCTCGTCCCCCGTTGTAACCATTTTTCCCAAGCATCTCCGTGCAGTCAGACCTTTGATTATTTTGTGCCACTTGGGCCACAATGATAAGCCTCCTCTCTGATTGTCAGAGTGTGACCCCATCCCCATGGGTTACTGCAGCCAGTGTTGCCAGCTATGCCACTACCTGGGTGGGGGTACCCCACCGGAATCCCCACCGGCTAGGTACAAGGTCGTCAAGGTTCTCATTAGCAGCTTTTAGAATTTCCTTGTATATAATGCTCTCCCATCAGGGGGCTCTGGCTTTGTAGGACCAACCCTGCCAGGCAGGCTCAGAATATTGAGGGGGTGGTGTTGCTCAAGTAGGTCTCTGACCACATTTATTTTCCTGTTTTGGCTGCATATAGGCAACTCACAGCAGGTCCATAAAACAGATGGGGACTTCTCTTTGGTGTATGGGTCGCTCAGGTGGGTGTCTAGGATATAGGGTTGGGGATCGTTCCATCATGATAGGACAATAAAAAATATATTAGATGTATACTATACTTTAAAATGTATATCCTTCATCTGCACAAAATTGAAAGCTCTCTCTCACAACCTCTGCTCACAGACACATGTTGGTTCTGGGATATGCAACCATTTCCTTTCTCACTCACTTAACGCCACACTTATTCAAACACCAAAACGCACACCACGCCTTCCATCACAATACATCCACACATATCCCCACATACTGTGCCTTCTATGTCTTCTGTTTGCTATGTTTTTATCTCCACTATGTTGATTGAGTACTTGTGTTCTAATTTAGTTGTATTTGAAGATGTATTATTTAGCTTGTTATCTTTTCTTGTAATACTGTCTTATCCCTTTATAAATTACTATACCTACTATAAAAATGTTTTATTATTACAATCCCTACCATGACTAGTATTGGGTGTTCCAATCAGTGTTTTAGGTCTGTTATTGTTTCCTTGGCTGTACATTACAAGGCGGATAATTTATTCTGTGGTTTGTATTCTATTGCCACCTGGTGGTAAAAAGCTGACCCCATACTAAAACTGTTTACATTTTCCTGTGTTTTGTATCACAACAGCTGACGAAACTAACACTGTAAAATTGTGAAAAAAATGTATTAGTGTTATTTCCTGATAGTTGCTGGTTGAAAATACAATCTGCACAGGGCCTTCTAATCAGCAGGTTTGCATGGGTGGGAGCTTTGGCTTTCCATGGTGAAATCACCATGCGGTAAATTGGTTAGTAGAGCACTAACAAAGAGAGTTCAAAATGTCTGTGCCAATAACAGCTAGTTTTAAGTTTTCCCCTCCTTACTCAGACCACTACCAGACAATCCTAGCAAAATTATTGTCAGGAAATGCAGCTCTTACTCGGGTTCTGCTGTGGGGCAGTGGTTTTCCTGTGTCTACCCTTCTCAATGGCAAGGCTGTGCTCACTGAGCCTGTACTTAGTTTTTGTAACCATGGTTAAATTTGATTTGGATTTGATTAGAATAGTTTGCCATGGTGTACTGTCCAATTTAGGGCCAGGTAGCATTGCATTTTGCTTTGTGCTTGTGTTTCCCAATAGGTAATGTAGTTTTGTTTTGACTGTGTTGTAATTGGGTTTATTCTGATTGATTGGATGTTCTGGTCCTGAGGCGTCAGTGTGTTAGTAGAACAGGTTTGTGAACTCAGCCCCAGGACCAGTTGGATGAGGGGACTTTTCTTTGCTCAGCTCTTGGCATTGCAGGGCTTGGTAATGATATGAGAGGGGGTCACTGTATTTTAGATGTTTTAAAAACGTAATTGCTCTTTTTTGAGTTGTTATTATTAGTGGATATTGGCCTAATTCTGCCTTGCATGCATTGCTTGTAGTTTTCCTCTGGATATGTAGGAGAATCTTACAGAACTCTGCAAGAAGGGTTTCAATGGGGTGTTTGTCCCATTGGGTGAAATCTTGTTTTGCAAGTGGACCCCACACCTCTCTGTCATAAATGTAATTATTTTGCACTATGGCCTATTTATTGCCTTACCTCCATAACTTACTACATTTGCACACACTGTATAAAGATTTTCTATTTGTGTTATTGACCTCCTCCCAGCTGCCCACTGCACTGAGGCTAGGAAACACTATCACCCCCGATAAATCTACAATAATCGAGAATTTCAACAAGCATTTTGCTACGGCTGACCATGCTTTCCACCTGGACACCACTACCCTGGCCACCAGCTCTGCACCCGCCGCTGCAACTTGCCCGCCATTCCTTCCAGTTCTCTGCTGCCAATGACTGGAACGAATTGCAAAAATCTCTGAAGCTGGAGACTCTTATCTCCCTCACTAACTTTAAGCATCAGTTGTCAGAGTACCTTACCGATCACTGCACCTGTACACAGCCCATCTGAAATTAGCCCACCCAACTACCTCATCCCCATATTGTTATTTATTTTGCTCATTTGCACCCCAGTATCTCTATTTGCACATCATCTCTTGCACATCTATCATTCCAGTGTTAATACTAATTGTAATTATTTTGCACTATAGCCTATTTATTGCCTTACCTCCATAACTTACTACATTTGCACACACTGTATATATATTTTCTGTTGTATTTTTGACTTTATGTTTTGTTTTACCCCTTATGTAACTCTGTGTTGTTGTTTTTATCGCACTGCTTTGCTTTATCTTGGCCAGGTCGCAGTTGTAAATGAGAACTTGTTCTCAACTGGCTTACCTGGTTAAATAAAGGTGAAATAAAATAAAATAAAAAAATAAAAGTGCAATTGGTTCAATTACATATTCAATTAGCTTTAGCCACATTTTAGGTATTTCAATTTGAATTAGTTCTTTAATGGCATAGAATGCCCTGCGTGCTTCCCTCTCAGTTCATTCATTGCCCCCCCCCCCCAAGCTCAAATGCATTTTTATTTTCATCAAAGCAATGCCTTGTAACAAGTAAAACAACTTTTTCAAGAGAGCAAAAGTCAGCGGTGGGGACATTGTGTCACAGTTAAATGTCAGACCACATACTAATACACTCACACACACCTGACAGGACATGTTTACACACACAAACAGACCTAATTTCACACCCCAACTTTCATAAGCCACATCCACCCTTAGATCAGTTACACAAATACACTCTCAAATCAGAACCCCTCCCCCACACAACTCACACGCACACACATACACACACATACACACCAGTGGAGGCTCCTTAGAGGAGGAAAGGGAGGACCATCCTCCTCAGTGAATTTCATTTTAAGAAATGGTAAAACATTTCAAAAGTTATATTTTTTAATAAAACTATACTAAATATATTCACATCACAAACTAATAGATTAAAACACATTGTGTTGCAATGAAGGTCTACAGTAGCCTCAACAGCACTCTGTAGGGTAGCACCACAGTGTAGACGGAGGACAGCTAGCTTCCATCCTCCTCTGGGTACATTGACTTCAATACAAAACCTAGGAGGCTCATGGTCCTCATCCCCTTCCATAGACTTACACAGTAATTATGACAACTTCCGGAGGATGTCCTACAACCTATCAGAGCTCTTGCAGCATCAACTGACATGTTGTCCACCCAATCAAAGGATCAGAGAATGAATTTAGTACTGAAAGCATAACCTACAGCTAGCTAGCACTGCAGTGCATAAAATGTGGTGAGTAGTTGACTCAAAGAGAGAGAAAGACAATAGTTGAACAGTTTTGAACAAATTAATTTATTCCAAAATGAAGGAGAAGCAAGAGAGATAGAGAGAGATTGTCATTGTTTTTTCACTTTCAGCTTCACTTACTTAGCTAGCAAATGCAGCTAGCTAGTATAGCCTACTCAAACACCCGGCTCAAACAGAGGGATGCTATGTTAGCTAGCTCGCTATGACTATCCAACACAACTTTGGAACACTTCCAATTCAAGGTAAGCTTTTGGTTTTACAAATGTATTGCCACTGGGGCCCACCGGTGTAAGTTATAAACTGCTTACTGACTGTACACTGTAACGTTACTGCATGATTGTATCGGGTTTACTAATGCATTAGCTAGTTCTATTAGCTATGTTGACTATGACGTTACTTTAGCTAATATGGTGACAATGATGTAGGCTATGTGTAGCGGTTATGAGATGGTTTGGCTTGCAAAGTTTTTTTCGCCTGGTCACATACAGCTGATGTGTTGTGCATTGAAGTCCAAAAGCGAAGGGAAAAGGAGATAGGAAGAGAGCGCATAGATGCGAGAAGGAATACAACGTGGCTGCTATGAAAGTGAACTGTGTTTACACGTGATCACGGGTGTATTCATTCCACCGATTCTGTTGAAAAAAAATCTTAAACGGAAGCAAACGGAACAAAACAGGAATAACAATACCTGAATTTGTCCAATAGAAACTCTAATTTGCAACTGTTGGACTAATGACTACACCCTAGATCAGCTAGAGGCAGGCAAGAGTGTGCAAGGCAGGATTGAATGTGTCACTGTCTGTCAATGTGTCACTGTCTGTCATCTCAAATGTTTCTCTCAACCTTTTCACCTACGTTGTAAACTTTCATTCATAGGCTAGGTTGTAACAACCTCATGATGGGTATAGGGAAAAGTTGAGTATCATGTAGTAGCCTAAACCTATCGATGTTACATTGAACTGGGTTAATGGAATATGAATGACAATCATCCAATATGCTGTAATAGAAATAAGGCAATAATCATTAAAAAAATAACAATGGTCCTTCCTCATCTTAAACGGCACGACCGCCACTGATGCACGCAAACACACGCATACACGAACACACACATACATACATTATTGGCAGACTAAATAGCCTTGGTTTCTCAAATGACTGCCTCGCCTGGTTCACCAACTACTTCTCAGATAGAGTTCAATGTGTCAAATCGGAGGGCCTGTTGTCTGGACCTATGGCAGTCTCTATGGGGGTGTCACAGGGTTCAATTCTTGGGCCGACTCTTTTCTCTGTGTATATCAATGATGTCGCTCTTGCTGCTGGTGACTCTCATATCCACCTCTACGCAGACAACACCATTTTGTATACATCTGGCCCTTCATTGGACACTGTGTTAACAAACCTCCAAACGAGCTTCAATGCCAAACAACACTCCTTCCGTAGCCTCCAACTACTCTTAAACACTAGTAAAACTAAATGCATGCTCTTCAATCGAACACTGCTTGCACCCGCCTGCCCGACTAGAATCACTACTCTCGGCGACTCTGACTTAGAATATGTGGACAACTACAAATACCTAGGTGTCTGGTTAGACTGTAAACTCTCCTTCCAGACTCACATTAAGCATCTCCAATCCAAAGTTAAATCTAGAATCGGCTTCCTATTTCACAACAAAGCCTCCTTCACTCATGCTGCTAAACATGCCCTCGTAAAACTGACTATACTACTGATCCTTGACTTTGGCGATGTCATTTACAAAATAGCCTCCAACACTCTACTCAGCAAATTGGATGTAGTCTATCACAGTGCCATCCGTTTTGTCACCAAAGCCCCATATACTACCCACCATTGTGACCTGTACGCTCTCGTTGGCTGGCCCTCACTACATATTCGTCACCAAACCCACTGGCTCCAGGTCATCTATAAATCCCTTCTAGGCAAATACCCGCCTTATCTTAGCTCATTGGTCACCATAGCAACACCCACCTGTAGTATGCGTTCCAGCAGGTATACCTCACTGGTCATCACCAAAGTCAACACCTCCTTTGGCCGCCATTCCTTCCAGTTCTCTGCTGCAAATGACTGGAACGAACTGCAAAAATCTCTGAAGCTGAAGACACTTATCTCCCTCACTATCTTTAAGCATCAGTTGTCAGAGCAGCTTACCGATCACTGTACCTGTACACAGCCCATCTGTAATTAGCCCACCCAACTACCTCATCCCCATATTGTTATTTACATTGTTATTTATTTTGCTAATTTTCACCCCAGTATCTCTATTTGCACATCATCTTCTGCACATCTATCACTCCAGTGTTAATACTAAATTATAATTGTAATTATTTTGCACTATGGCCTATTTATTGCCTTACCTCCATAACTTACTACATTTGCACACACTGTATATAGATTTTCTATTGTGTTATTGACTGTACGTTTTGTTTATTCCATATGTAACTCTGTGTTGTTGTTGTTTTTTCCGCACTGCTTTGCTTTATCTTGGCCAGGTCGCAGTTGTAAATGAGAACTTGTCCTCAACTGGCTTACCTGGTTAAATAAAGGTGAAATAAAAAATAAAACAAAATACACACACAGCAGGACCACTTGCCCACTCCTCGCCACTACCTAAGCCCACAAACACAGGAAGTTTAAGGCTGACCCACTTCTCTTCTGTCAGAGGTTTTATTCAGGTCTTTCTACAAACAAGCTGTCAGTGAATGCATTTAAAGACAAATACAACTAGCAGCACTAACTATCTGAGATAAAGTAACAATGCATTGGCAAACCTGCTGCCTCAATAGTAATACAAGTAATATATAAAATGTATATAAAATACGAATAAGCTACATATTTAGAACTACCATACTTTCCTTGTAAAAATCATTAGTTGGCATTTTTTACCTGCATTATCTGAGCCTTGTGTCATAGTTTGCACAAAGAATAAGTTCAACAGCTTAACTAAAATGTAAATTGAGTGAAAAATTGATTGTTCAAATGGACTTGTTGCTGTAGGTATTCTGCAGCTCTTTAATGGTCAAATAGCCACTACAAGTGGGTTCCACTGTCATTGAGGAGGATCTGCCTAGAACAGCCTCTACTGGCCAGGCATTGTAACTGCCACTAGGCGCCATGGCAGAGTTTGACTCAGGATTATGAAGTGGGAGTTGGGGGAGACTCAGGGGATGGTGAGGGCCTGGAGGGATACGAGCAGGCAGGGAGACTGGTAGGACAAGAGGGGGGGGGTGAATGATGGTCAACTGGAACCACATCCCTTTCCTTCTTACCCTTTCCTTCCTCCAGCACCTGGTCCTCCCACTCTACACCCATGCCGAACCCAGAGTCTGGGCTCTGGGGCTCCCTCTGCAGCTGATAGAGACGCTCCAGGCGCTCATAGGAGGAGGAGGTGGTGGTGGGGGAGAGGGATCTGTGGTCCCCCGGGTAGATGAAGTAGACGGGGCAAGACTCGATGCGGAGGCTGCTGGGGTAGTTGTGGTAGAAGTAGCCGATGTTGGAGAAGCAGGAGGACTGGCCGCTGCTGTTCCAGCCATCAGAGGGGGTATTGGGGTCAGAGTGTAGGAGGAAGGCTGCGGTGGTGGAGCTGGTGGAGTCGGTGACGTCCGAGACTTCTGTTCCAGACACCTCCACGGGGGAGATGTCCTCGCTGGGCTGGGAGGTGATGAAGGACTCTGGAGAAAACAAGGGGCTCAGCCATTTCTGCATGGGGAGGACCAGAGACACACGTCAGTATACGCAGCACCAGTAACTGTAACACATTCAATTTCACCAATAACTGTAATACTTGCCAGTGTAGATGCAGTAAAATAGTTATCCTTTGTCATTTTGCCTAAGTCTCAGCGTAACATTCAATTTCACCAATAACTGTAACACTGAAATTTATTGTGCTACAGTTATTGGTGAAACTGGAACCACATTCAATTTGGTGAAATGGAATGTTATGCTGAGACTTACGCAAAATGACAAAGGATAACTATTTTACTGCATCTACACCGGCAAGTATCAAGTTTAGAAAGTCACTGCAAGATCAGTGTGTGTGTGTCTGTGTGCTTATTCGTAAGTCTAAAATGAGTGCATATGTGAGTTTATTGGTGTGTTAATGTGTGCGTGTGGTAGAGAGAGCGTGTCTATGTCTGCATCTAACTGTTACTGCAAGGAATTCAAACCAACAGAGAAACCACACCAAGGGGCCTGTGCTGATGACTAATGTTTCCCTTGGGTTTTTACTGTGGCTGGGCACTTTCCTTTTACTGGCAACTAAAGAGATTGTTCCCAACTGTAAGCATCAAATGTAAGTAAGTAGTAACTCAAGTTAAATAAGGACATAAATGCAGACATATCCACTCAACCAGCTTCCAGAATACTATATTAGGCCGTCCACTAGGTTTTCATATCAAGAAAACTATTTTTCATTCTGTTGCCACGCTAGTGAATAAAGCCACATACACATACTTGTATTGGTTCAACAGGTTTCAAGTTTAGCAGGAAGTTGGAGTATTTTCCAGGTACCTGAAAGTTTCCACCGTGGACAGAGTTAAATGGCTGGAAGTACTTGGCGGGGTCAGGCACATACTGGTGTTTCCTGTAGAGCACCAAAACAACATGGATTTTAATAAGCCATCTTGGGTCTGTCCCAGAATTAACTTGACACTACATACCCAAACAGACCTAAGGTCCTGACTGCACATTTTGCTTCATATTGGATTATGTAACCAATGATAAAATCAAGTCCATGTCATCAACATGACACAAGACCAAATTAACTCACTGAGCCAAAGTTCGTAGGTGTCACTCCTGATCTGACCCAACAATACATACATGCATGCATATAATCCACCTTCACGCATTACTCACCTATTGTTTGTGTGAGTTTTGTAGAAGACAAGCAACATGACAACGATGAGAGTGAAAAACACACTACTCAACACCAGCCACAAAGTCAGGTCCGGGGACTTCACTGAAACACCAGAGAACGGGAGTACGGTTGGAATATAGGTCTCAGAAATACTTCTGGATGCATTTAATGCATTTAACACGGGTTGTTAACACAATTTTGTAGACCAGCAAATGAGTTTTATTCCTGTATGGGCCGCATGAACTTCACTATGCACCGACTGTCAGTTTCTCTGGATAGGATAGAGAGTCGTCTACATGATTGAACATATAGTAGATGTAAGGTTTAAGTTTGTGGCATGGCATCAAACATACCAAAGGTTGGTGAGACCTCGCCCTCTGATGTCCAGGAGGCAGTTGGGCTCCAGTCACTCCAGTGGGTAGAGGCGGGTAAAGTTGGCTTGACTCTCACCCTGATGTGATGAATCCCACTCTCCTCCACACCCAGCTCCATCCACAGTTCTTGCTTTAGTCTGGTCAAACTCTGTGCTTCCTTACAGAGACAGACAGATGGACAAAAATAAGCATAATCACTTCAAAGCTACAAGACTGTCTCAAACTATTTAGGCTGAAATCCTGATTTGAGATGAGTGTGTGTAACTCAAATGTACACACATCATGCTTTGATATCTATGGAAGTGAAGAATCAGCCAAAGATCACAGCTAGATACTCAGGCAACAGTACTATGCATGACTACCCACTAATCACATTCACTATAACTCATTCAGCAGGAATACTGCGTGTTCAGCCAATACCACACACTTTTACATCCACCCACACAATGGTTTGTCTGTCTCACTCACCTTCCATAGCTGGTCTTCCCTTTTCACCTTCACCTGGAACACATATTCATCGATCTTCTTAGACAGCGGACTACCAGCACTCCAGGTGGCATTAGTCCCATTGATGATGACCGGGATACCAGGAGGATGCATCTTAACTGTAAGGAAACAGAGGGAGATGTCACAGTCATCTAATAACATGAAGTGGAAGTATAGAGAAGGCGGTTTGGTGAACTAAGGTCAGGTGATAGGTAACCTTGTCTGAAACCTGAAGACTTAATAATATTGTCATTTAGCAGATGCTTCCCAAAGCAACGTTTACATTGATAGTGGTACATAAATTCAGTATACTCTCGCAGGTACACTAGACAAAAGAGAACACTGAAAAAGTGGACACTCACTTTGCTTGATAGGTGTGTATTTTAGGAGGTTTACCACCTCAGACCTGTTACACTCCACCTTAATGCTGGGGAGCTGCTCGGCTGAACTGAAATACTGTAGAGAAACACAGTCCGAAAACAGATTGTTTAATAAAGTAAGAACCCCTTGCATCTGTTCTACATTCATGGAGAAGAATTCTTAGGAAAGATAACTTTAATTCTAATTTTCACAATAAGTTTTATTAAAATATATTTCACATTATATATTTAGTTTACTTTTGAAAAATAAAATAGGAATCGATAGATTTATAGAAAACAATGACAATGATATGTACAATAACATATATGTACAATAACATATATATAGAGAATAACATACTGTATATAATTCTGATTATGATATCAGTAAAAACTTACATGGCTCGCAAAGACAAAACTGCAGCCTCTGAAAGAATGACCTTGCCCCGGCCTATCCAAGGGTTTGAGATCGCAACTAGTCTGGCTATACAAAACAAAATAAATGAAAAGTAAAACTCTTCATATTACACAGGGATGCATTCATACCTCAAAACACAATGCCGTCATTTTCTGTATTGCAGTAATAATAAAGACAAACAAAAAATATTCCTTACAGAAGTTTGCCATTACGGTGTTCTCTTGTACCGAGGAGTTGGCAGGCCACGTCTGGATCTATTCCCGAGCTATTCCACACACAGGTGATGTTGTTGATGTAGTCATTCACACAAAACAGTCCTTGGAGGGAAAGACAGCGAAGGCAAACCAAAACTATTATTACTGTCTAGTAACACATCATTTTAAAATCCACAAACTCACCAACTTCACAAATCTGACTTACATTTTTGGGGGGAATAAATACAATCAATAAATTGTGTTTCTCCACAAGGTACAAGTACTGTTTGGCTTTCACAGATCTTATCTGAATGAGTAGGCTGAGAGTAACATGAAGTCACTAGTTACCTTGGAGGTTGTGAGTGAAGCCTGGTGGCACAGAGAGCAGGAACAGCAGGTGAAGCATGGACCACATCATTACCACCACTGTCTAACTGGAAAACAAAAGATGACATAGATGAAGAAAAGAAGATGAAGAAATTGTCTTGGCCATTACCGCCACTGTTTAAATGTAAAACGACGAAGAGGAAAAGGAAAGATGAAGAGGCTTTTATAACAGAGCATGGGCAACACCAGAAACATTTAGACAGTCACAATCCTGAATAACAGTTACATAGAACAGCAGTAGACACATTACACTGATAAGGGACGTCCTGAAATCTTTCTGTCACAGGCCCAATACCATTATTACCCACTGTCATCACCTTTGACTGCAGTAAATTAAGAGTTGTGGCAGGCACTTAAAGGCAGCAGCGGAAGCGATATCTGTACAAAATACACATCCATCCATAGACTGTTGCATACTGCATGACCTAATGTTGAACTCTCAATGAGAAAACCTTTTGTACCTATAGTAATTGTATATGCCTATACTATATTTTGGGGCATATTCGGTTACTGTAACCGAGCTGATAATATATTTAGTTAACACAAACATTATTATAAAAAGTGAATAAAAGTGACTATAAAAATAAAAGTGTGTATGTGTAATAAAAGTGTGTCATCCTAACTTGAGACTTGTCTATTGTTAGTGGTCTCACAGACACCATGCATCTGGCATCTCAAATCAGCGGGTAGCCCATGACACTAATTAAACTACTTCCACTGAAAGTGCAGATGCATGTCATTATAACGCACACAGTTAACATAAAGCAAAACTACTCGCTCAGGGACTGCAATACAACAAACACGGATAGGAAACTTAACCACTTGTCTCCCCTGAATAGGCTTATGTTCTAGTTTGTTTGCACCAATAGACTACTAAAAAACGAGATAAACTAAACTAGTCTAAAGACTTTCAAATTAGGGTTAAGTGCCTTGCTCAAGGGCACATCAACAGATTTTTCACCTTGTTGGCTCGGGTATTCGAAGCAGCGACCTTTTCATTACTGGCTCAACTCTCTAACCGCTAGGCTACCTGCCGCCCTAAGGATTTGTTTTAAATGACTACATTCACTGATGCGGCTGACACCTAGATGATAACAAGAATGATACAGTGATAATGACAATTTGGCTTTTTTAAATAAAATTGAAATCTAAGTTGAATCTTACAGAGAGTACTTGCTCATGCACATGCAAAACAAATAGGTACTCTACCTCTTCGGACTTACCCACTTAGTCAGGGTTGAAGAGTCAGCACAGTCCTCATTCTATTCTCCTACTTTCTTTGCTCTGTTTTGACTATTTGACTTTTGCAGATGCTCTCTCCTCGCTGTCCCTTTGTCTCAGGTAGGTCTCTGTCTGTCTGTCTCTCTCTGTGTGTGTCTCTCCCTTTATGACTCTCTCTCTCTGTGCCTCTATCGCTCCCTCTCTCTGACTCTCTCTCTCTGACGCTCTCTCTCTCTCTATCATTCTCTCCTGCTCCCGACCGCTATCGCTCTCTCTACCTCTTTCTCTTTCTCCCTCTCGATTGAAGTGCCCAATGACATTTCATGGTGACACACGTAACCACAACCTTTCGCTAAGGCTGACATTTGCCTGTGTCTTGCAGGAAGCCACACAGAACACTCAAGATAGAAAAAATACATATATCATTACCATTCTCTATAAAAGTGTTTATCAACCCTGGTCCTGGGGACGCAAAGGGGTGCACATTTTTGTTTTTGCCCTAGCACTCACACACCTGATTCAAATTAAAGGCTTGATGATGAGTTGATTAGTTCAATCAAGTGCATTAGTGCTTGGTCCAAAACAAAAAAAATTGCAGCCCTTCCTAGGACCAGGATTGAGAAACACTGCTCTACAACGCATACAAGAAAACCCATTAGGCCCCTGGGTACCTTCATGTGTTAAGGTATAAATAGTGAATACACCGCATCCTGTTTCAGTCGAGCACCAGTAAAGTAGGCTAGAACAGAGACGCACGCTCACACTGACATGTCAGGTGGTTTCTCAAATTGAAGCACCAGATTGGCAGAGTAACGCCTCGATCACACCAACAGCGTCATTGCATTTTGGTACACCAGAAGTACATTCATTTCCAATGGAACACTGCGTTTGCCTTGCAGCATTGCGTTGGAGAGGTAGTTGCAGTGCGTTCTGTGTGGTGCATACGTTGGATTTATCGAACGTATGCGTCAAACTGTATGCGTAGACGGCTTGACAGAAATGGTAGCAGAAGGTGAATGTTGAACTTTTGTTGCACACATATCCAGATGATACTGCGTACCATTTTGCGCAATGACACTGTCTGTGTGATCAAGGCATAAGGTGAACACACAAAATTTTGACACATGTTAAAATAATGGTTTTCCAATATAGATAACTCATGAAAGCAGGTCAGGTCACAAAAATGTTTAAATCGAGTAGTAAATGGATAATGGAGTCAAACGATCCTTGTGAATGTCAATAAAATGCAGAAGTAGAAATGGCAATAGAAGGATGAACTGAGTTAGTATGACAATGCAAAGGTCATCGGACATCTTATTTTGTAGCCATAGACAGAGTATTTGTTGTCTGTGTTGTCATGCAGAAGGTCATGGCAGGCACCTGACAGTGTCAGATCTCCTGCATGATACCCATTTCCACCATTGGTGGATTTCTCTCACATACTTAAATATTATGTGACATACAAAACAACATAAACAGTAGGTAGATAGCTCTTTTATGTCACACGGTTACATGAAATGCTTTGTATCAATCTACGTAGGGGAATGAATTTGTATTGAAAAGGAAAATCATCCTTTTATCATAGAAACTGATCGAAACATCTACTTGTTACAACATTACAAAATGCATGCTGTAGTAGCTGCATAGCACATTGAGATGAGCAGGTCCTGTGAAGTGTATTTGCACATCTTAACTCATGCTTTATCTTTTGGTACAGGAGGGCATTGTGCAACACTCTCTTTATGTGAACGGTGAGAAACAAAGCGAAATTCAGGCTTGTGTCGCAACAACTGCTTGTTTGTTCACAGAAAGCGAGTGAATGTGTTGTTTGGTGCTTTGGCCATGATGGCATTTTGACACCCCCAGATCTATGAGTTCTTGCTGAGTACTTTTCACTCTGCAGCGCGGGTAAAGCGAGGCTTGCAGAAGAGTGGCGGGGGTGGGGTAGGTGACACACACGATGCTTGTTGAAAGGTCAGAGTCCGCTTTGTGGCGGGAAGTTGGTGCGAGGCCTCAGTGTTATGTGTAGTTTGTGTACAGAGGCAATAAGAAAAACAATCTCCATCTGTAGACCACGGAGGGGGAGGGGGGGGGGGGGGGGGGGGGGCTGTGGTGTGCGATGGGAGGAGGTGAGAACAATGTTTTGTAGAGAGGTGTACTAATCATATCGCAACACCTCTGCGGTTTGCTAACTATAGGCCTTTTTGGGATCTTGCTTGAAAAGTTGGGTGTTATTGTGCAATGTCCTTTTTCAAACACTTGTCCGCCCGATAAAATGAAGCAACTAATATTACCTCACGAACACGATGGTGTTCTCCGTTTTGCTTTAGGGCGCCCACAAGCCGCACAAGACTCGTCGGAAGGTAGCCCGGTACCAGTTAAAACATTTAATGGAAGTATGGAAGTAGTTTAGTGGCAAAAGAAAAGGTTAAATATGGACAAAAAATATATGTAATAATTTCCTGATCTTTCTTATATCTCTCAGATATAGGCCAGACACAAAACAAACTTATTATTTTTTTATTTTTCGACTATGTGTTTGTCCATGTATGAATCTGATAATCAATGCGTTTCTATGGGCTAATAGCAGTAATGCCAAATTCAATGTTTCATCAAATAATAAAAAAGAAATGAAAAAGATACCTAAAGGGGTCATAAAATTATAAATCAAATAGATAAATGATCCTTGATATGACCATCTTAAAACAATTCCATATGTTTGCTTAGTAGAAAGTTTTTTGTAATAACTGTAAGTATCATTCTAATCCAATCAAATCAAATTTTATTTGTCACATACACGTGTTTAGCAGATGTTATTGCGGGTGTAGCGAAATGCTTGTGCTTCTAGCTCTGACAGTTCAGTAATATCTAACAAGTAATATCTAACAATTTCACAATATACAGTGGGGGAAAAAAGTATTAACTGTACGTCGCTCTGGATAAGAGCGTCTGCTAAATGACTAAAATGTAAATGTAAATGTATTTAGTCAGCCACCAATTGTGCAAGTTCTCCCACTTAAAAAGATGAGAGAGGCCTGTAATTTTCATCATAGGTACACGTCAACTATGACAGACAAAATGTGGAAAGGAAATCCAGAAAATCACATTGTAGGATTTTTTATGAATTTATTTGCAAATTATGGTGGAAAATAAGTATTTGGTCAATAACAAAAGTTTCTCAATACTTTGTTATATACCCTTTGTTGGCAATGACACAGGTCAAATGTTTTCTGTAAGTCTTCACAAGGTTTTCACACACTGTTGTTGGTATTTTGGCCCATTCCTCCATGCAGATCTCCTCTAGAGCAGTGATGTTTTGGGGCTGTCGCTGGGCAACACGGACTTTCAACTCCCTCCAAAGATTTTCTATGGGGTTGAGATCTGGAGACTGGCCAGGCCACTCCAGGACCTTGAAATGCTTCTTACGAAGCCACTCCTTCGTTGCCCTGGCGGTGTGTTTGGGATCATTGTCATGCTGAAAGACCCAGCCACGTTTCATCTTCAATGCCCTTGCTGATGGAAGGAGGTTTTCACTCAAAATCCCACGATACATGGCCCCATTCATTCTTTCCTTTACACGGATCAGTCGTCCTGGTCCCTTTGCAGAAAAACAGCCCCAAAGCATGATGTTTCCACCCCCATGCTTTACAGTAGGTATGGTGTTCTTTGGATGCAACTCAGCATTCTTTGTCCTCCAAACACGACGAGTTGAGTTTTGACCAAAAAGTTATATTTTGGTTTCATCTGACCATATGACATTCTCCCAATCCTCTTCTGGATCATCCAAATGCACTCTAGCAAACTTCAGACGGGCCTGGACATGTACTGGCTTAAGCAGCGGGACACGTCTGGCACTGCAGGATTTGAGTCCCTGGCGGCGTAGCGTGTTACTGATGGTAGGCTTTGTTACTTTGGTCCCAGCTCTCTGCAGGTCATTCACTAGGTCCCCCCGTGTGGTTCTGGGATTTTTGCTCACCGTTCTTGTGATCATTTTGACCCCACGGGGTGAGATCTTGCGTGGAGCCCCAGATCGAGGGAGATTATCAGTGGTCTTGTATGTCTTCCATTTCCTAATAATTGCTCCCACAGTTGATTTCTTCAAACCAAGCTGCTTACCTATTGCAGATTCAGTCTTCCCAGCCTGGTGCAGGTCTACAATTTTGTTTCTGGTGTCCTTTGACAGCTCTTTGGTCTTGGCCATAGTGGAGTTTGGAGTGTGACTGTTTGAGGTTGTGGACAAGTGTCTTTTATACTGATAACAAGTTCAAACAGGTGCCACAGAGGAGCCTCTTAAAGAAGAAGTTACAGGTCTGTGAGAGCCAGAAATCTTGCTTGTTTGTAGGTGACCAAATACTTATTTTCCACCATAATTTGCAAATAAATTCATTAAAAATCCTACAATGTGATTTTCTGGAGAAAAAAAATCTCAATTTGTCTGTCATAGTTGACGTGTACATATGATGAAAATTACAGGCCTCTCTCATCTTTTTAAGTGGGAGAACTTGCACAATTGGTGGCTGACTAAATATTTTTTTCCCCACTGTATGAGATGAGTAGTGCAAGATATGTAAACATTATTAAAGTGACTAGTGTTCCATTTCTTAAAGTGGCCAGTGATTTCAATAGGCAGCAGCAGCCTCTAATGTGCTAGTGATGGCTATTTAACAGTCTGATGGCATTGAGATAGAAGCTGTTTTTCATTCTCTCGGTCCCAGCTTTGATTCAACTGTACTGACCTCGCCTTCTGGATGATAGTGGGGTGAACAGGCAGTGGCTCGGGTGTAGTTGCCGTACCAGGCAGTGGCTCTTTTTGGCCTTCCTGTGATATCGGGTGCTGTAGGTGTCTTGGAGTGCGGGTAGTTTGCCCCAGTAATGCATTCGGCTGACCGCACCACCCTCTGGAGAGCCCTGCGGTTGCGGGCGGTGCAGTTGCCGTACCAGGCGGTGATACAGCTCGCCAGGATGCTCTCAATTGTGCATTTGTAAAAGTTTGTGAGGGTTTTAGGTGCCAAGCCAAATTTCTTCAGCCTCCTGAGGTTGAAGAGGCTCTGTTGCGCCTTCTTCACCACACTGTCTGCGTGGGTGGACCATTTCAGTTTGTCAGTGATGTGTACGCAAAGGAACTTGAAGCTTTCCACCTTCTCCACTGCGGTCCCGTCGATGTGGATAGGGGGGTGCACCCTCTGCTGTTTCCTGAAGTCCACGATCATCTCCTTTGTTTTGATGACATTGAGTGAGAGGTTATTTTCCTGGCACCACACTCCCACAGCCCTCACCTCCTCCCTGTAGGCTGTCTCGTCATTGTTGGTAATCAAGCCTATTACTGTTGTGTCGTCTGCAAACTTGATGATTGAGTTGGAGGCGTGCTTGGCCACGCAGTCATGGGTGAACAGGGAGTACAGTGTTGAGGATCAGCGAAGTGGAGATGTTGTTTCCTACCTTCACCACCTGGGAGCGGCCCGTCAGGAAGTCCAGGACCCAGTTGCACAGGGCGGGGTTCAGACCCTGGGCCTCGAGCTTAATGATGAGTTTAATGATTAACTATAGTCAATGAACAGCATTCTTACATAGGTATTCCTCTTCTCCAGATGGGATACGACAGTGTGCAGTGTGATGGCGATTGCATCGTCTTTGGATCTATTGGGGCTGTAAGCAAATTGAAGTGGGTCTAGGGTGACAGGTAAGGTAGAGGTGATATGATATGATCCTTGACTAGTCTCTCAAAGCACTTCATGATGACAGAAGTGAGTGCTACGGGGCGATAATAAGATTGAAATAATGTCCTAAAATCCATAATGAGTCTCATTTGGTGTTCAAACATGTATTTTTAGAAATATGATATACAGTACATTCGAAAAGTATTCAGACCCCTTTACTTTTTCCACATTTTGTTACGTTACAGCCTTATTCTAAAATTGATTCAATTGTTTTTTTCCTTCATCAATCTACACACAATACCCCATAATGACAAAGCAAAAACATTTATAATAAACAAAAACAACTGAAATATCACATTTACAGAAGTATTCAGACCCTTTACTCAGTAATTTGTTGAAGCACCTTTGGCAGCGATTACAGCCTCGAGTCTTCTTGGGTACAAGCTTGGCACACCTGTATTTGGGGAGTTTCTCACATTCGTCTCTCCAGATCCTCTCAAGCTCTGTCAGATTGGATGGGGAGTGTAGCTGCACAGCTATTTTCAGAAGTGGAAACGTCTAGAAGCAACAGCCGCTCAGCTGCGAAGTGGTAGGCCACACAAGCTCACAGAATGGGACCGCCGAGTGCTGAAGCGTGTAAAAATCGTCTGTCCTCGGTTGCAACACTCACTACCGAGTTCCAAACTGCCTCTGGAAGCAATGTCAGCACACTAACTGTTCGTCGGGAGCTTCATAAAATGGGTTTGTTGCCTAAGATCACCATGCGCAATGCCAAGCGTCGGCTGGGGTGGTGTAAAGCTAGCCGCTATTGGACTCTGGAGCAGTTGAAACACGTTCTCTGGAGTGATGAATCACGCTTCACCATCTGGCAACACGACGGACGAATCTGGGTTTGGCGGATCCCACGAGAACGCAACCTGCCCCAATGCATAGTGGCAACTGTAAAGTTTGGTGGAGAAGGAATAATGATCTGGGGCTGTTTTTCATAGTTCGGGCTAGGCCCCTTAGTTGCAGTGAATGGAAATCTTAACACTATAGCATACAATGACATTCTAGACAACTATGTGCTTCCAACTTTGTGGCAACAGTTTGGGGAAGGTCCTTTCCTGTTTCAGCATGACAATGCCCCCGTGCACAAAGCGAGGTCCATACAGAAATGGTTTGTCGAGATCGGTGTGGAAGAACTTTACTGGCCTGCACAAGAGCCCTGACCTCAACCCCATCGAACACCTTTGGGATGAATTGGAACGCCGACTGCGAGCCAGACCTAATCGCCCAACATCAGTGCTCGACCTCACTAATGCTCTTGTGGCTGAATGGAAGCAAGTCCCTGCAGCAATGTTCCAACATCTAGTGGAAAGCCTTCCCAGAAGAGTGGAGGCTGTTATAGCAGCAAAGGGGGGACCAACTCCATATTAATGTCCATGATTTTGGAATGAGATGTTCGACAAGCAGGTGTCCACATACATTTGGTCATGTAGTGTACTTTTAAAACATTATATTGTAGAAAAGAGTGGAGGGTGGCTTTGAACCAGCAACCTTGCCAGAGATTGAATGTGTGCAAAGCTGTCATCAAGGCAAAGGATGGCTACTTTGAAGAATCTCAAATATAAAATACATTTTGATTTGTTTTTGGTTACAACATGATTCCATATGTGTTATTTCATTGTTTTGATGTCTTCACTATTATTCTACAATGTAGAAAATATTAAAAATAAAGAAAAACCCTTGAATGATTAGGTGTGTCCAAACTTTTGACTGGTACTGTAGATACTGTATATAGATAGGTAATTTCCTGAATTTGACACCACAGTCATCAAGAAATATGTAAAAGTAACATGACGGACCCCCCCCCCCCCCCCCACTGGGCTCAGTATGACAAGTTTATTTCTTGTCGTTGAGTGAGTAAGGCGAATCAGTATAACTTCAAAAAACACCTCTTTGATCCTCTAAAGCCCCAGTATGGATATTACTATAGTCTCTAGACCGAACACGACAACAAAGAGAGAGATGAGGTTGTGACAAAAATACAGTTTCTGTGGTTTTCGTTGAAACTTCGGCAGTGATGGTGCCACTTTGCATTAGTCTGCTACTTGTTCATGGTAAAAAGACATCTGAGACAAAAATCCCCTCCAACTGTTGTCATCATTTGAGCTTTTTCATTCTTTCCAGTTTCATTCATTTAATCAGTTTCTTAATCTTGTCAATGATAATATGGTCAGGTGGATTATAGCTACTTGCATGTACATTTGAGATTTGTGCACAGATTAACAAAAAATCTACTTCAATATTACTTCAAAATGTACTTGAAGAATACTTCAAAGCTGCTACTACAACTTTCCAACCTCAAAAGAACCCTTGGTTGATGTGGTAACCACCTAATTGTGGTTTATGTAATCTTCATTTGTTGGTAAAACTGTATTTACATTTTACCGTCTCATCTGAATATCGATAGATGCCATTTTAGGTTGCTGGTTTAACCGACAATCACTTTCAGTAATATGAGTAGATTTTTGGATGACAGCTATGAATTCATCCCCTCTAAGGTGAGGGATGCTGTTCTGATTTTATTGCATTAAAAGAGAGATCATGAACTTGTATCTACATTCAAATGTGTTGGAATGTGTTTAGAAGTCAGGAGCTAGTGCTTGGGTTGTTTTTGTACATTTGAGAGTTTGTGGCAATGGGTGTGTGTGTGTGCATGTGCGTGTGCGTGCGTGCATGAGCAAACGTGAGCGAGCATACCAGAAAGGTGTTGTAAGGGCTTGCGTGTAGATATATGTGGAAAAAGGGGGTGTGAATGATGTGGAGGGTGCATGGGCGCTGCGGTGAGGGTGTGAAATGGCCTCATTTAGACCCCTTGTTCTCCATTTCCTTTGGTGCCTTATTCAACTTGTGGTTCACAATGTTTCTTTCTGTCCATCTCACTATGAAAGAAAAAATCAAAGGAGGGAGAATGGAAAGGGAGTTTGGGTTTAAGTGGATGTAGCAACGATAGTGCTAGTAGTCATATCATTGGTAGTAGTAATCAAATAAGTGGTGTTTATTATTAGCTTATTATCTAGCTATTATTATCCTCCATACCTGAAACCTTATTAATGAGGCGTTTATCATTTATTGCACTCAAAGCATATTATGAATAATGTAGCACTATTTGTATTCATAGTACTACTAGGAGTGGTAATAGTAGTGGTAGTAATAGTTGCTGATATAGCAAAAAGTGGCATTAGCAGCAGGTCACTCACCCATGTCTTCAGTCCTGCGGCCATACCAACGCTGGGGGTCTGTAGGACGAGCGGGCAAGGGTTGACCGTTGTAGGACTCTTTTACCAGGGACTTCCACACCAGAGGAGCTCCTGGAAAGAATAGAATAGAATAGAAGCATGGACAGGAGAAGAAAAGAAAAGAACATGAGCATTAAACAGAGGAAAAGCAATCCTTGACTGTGCTGACAATCCACTTTGTTATCATACTGAATCAGGGATGCCCAACAATGACCTGGTGCAACACTGACCTGGAAAGATGTTTGTGCACAGACAGTGTCCCAGGCTGTGGTAGGTGCAGTGGGGATGGACGAAGGCTGACCCTGTGTCAATATAGTGAGGCAGCAAAAGAGGGCATGCTAAAACGCTCACCTTCAACACACACACACGCAGACACACAGAGTTGCAAAAACATAATTGAGAGCTCTGTAGTGTGCATACGTTGTGGTGGAATACCAAGTTTTGGGATATAAACTGAATTATTCCACCCCTCTTACGCTACTGACCTGCGGCTTGTCTCTAACTACTGTCTTCGGCTGGCCCGTGGAGGTCATTGCCTTGACTAACAAACAAGAACTGCGAAGAGGATTCTAGGTAATGTAAGCAGAGAACAGAACTAAAGAATGCACTGCCTGACCACAAGTGTTCTTGTTCTTGGTACAGTCCTGCATGTTTCCCATGTCAACATTCACTGTTCAGTGTTCCATCAAAAGATGCAGCATTATAAACTCCTTTATAATAAATCTAATGATGCACAAACATTTGGGCAACCATGAGCCATAACAAATCAACATATGCTAATCCATAAATAGAGATTAAAAATAAACGTTACTCGATTTATAGTAACTGTTTGACAGAGTATTGGCTTTCAATAGGACTATTTGGCACTCAAAAGGTTAATGTGAACGCAACAGAGAATTATCTTTTGCTGCCCCCCCGCGGATAAGATTACATTTGCACAGCTGACAGATATGTCTACTTTCAAAATCGCTAATTTACAGACTACTGGGACGCTGAAGGACTAGGCCTATTTATTATGTTACACACGTGTCCGCATTAGCGTTCAAATGAAATATAAATGTTTTAATATAATCTTACCCTCATTAGGACATAGCCTAAACCAAAGCTCAAGCTGAACCAAAGCGGAAAAATGTGACAACCTTATTTTCCTGACATTAATACATTGTAGCTGGGACAGGTGTGCTACGATAACCATTGTTGACACGTTTAATTGTCACGTGTAAGGTGTATTACATAGAATGTCCGTAAGTGAGAAAATACATTTTATATTATTTTGTGGGAAAAGTTACAGCCAAAATATACTTACATCTGTGCTTCGGTTCAGAGCCTCAGTCACTGTATTTTTGCGATCCTGCGGCTACCTTACCTCAATAAATTAAATGTTTCTGAACCCCACGCATTGTGCAATCAGCGTGAGGAATAACACGTTATCTGGATAATGATGTCATTATTATCCTAAAAGGTAGTCGCGTGAAGCGGACTCCGATACAGTGTAGAGCGCATTACCTCAAATTTGAACTCCATATTCAGCGCTAAAGGTCTGTCAGTTATCAAATACACCACCACGGGAAAAAACATATTCCTTAATCCCTCATTATAACAGTTCAAATAAAGCCTACCCTACTAAATAGACTCATATCCTGTACATTTCCCACACACAGCCAAAAACAAATTCAACTGTTATTCAAAGAAAATAAAAGGACACAAACAGTTTTGTATTTTCCATTCAATTAACTTTATTTCACAATTCTTACATTTAAAATGTGTTCATTACTTTTAATACCACACACAATATCAACTTGCTAAAACAATAGAAAATAACATAAGATCCATATGGACCTAAATATTTATATTATGTACATACACTCAAGTCTTTGGAGGTAAACCTCTTCAGCTCTCTATGCAGCACATTCTCAGCTCTGACATCCATCTTATTAAAGGGGCATCCCAATCAAATCTACAATTAAATTCAATGTGACCAGACATTTGGAAAAATAAGGCTCACTTCCGTTTTGTTGATTTTCTGTTTGTTTTTTTGATTATTTATTTAAGTACAGATTCAGTTTCAAAATAATGTACCATACACTGCAATGTGAAATTATTTGTTATTAAACCTTATGGCTATTTGATAAGACTAAATATCAGGCAAAGTAGCATCCTGATTTACAGATCAGAAATGCAAATGGTGTCTTATTAAATTATATGAAAGTGTTTTAGGCATGTGATTTAGGCATGTTTTAAAAGTGAAGTAGGCAAAAAAAAAAGACATTTGGACAAAAATATGATTTTTGTTTTGTTTTAAAACGGCTCTCATGTAGGCTAAATTACATTTTTCTCATGTAAAGAAGAACATCAAATTGTAGATTGATCATTGGATTGGTCCTCTAAGTGCTGCTTGCTGTTCAGTACCCAGGTGTTGTATCAGGCTTCTCAGGCAGATGGTCAGCTGAGCTTTATGTGGGGGCAAACTTCTTGGCCTGCGCCCTCACCCTCTTCTCATAGTCCATTCTGTTCTGACTAAAAGAGGCAACAAAGTGGGATTAGTCCATTATGAAATAGAGTATAATAATAATATGCCATTTAGCAGACGCTTTTATCCAAAGCGACTTACAGACATGTGTGCATACATTTTTTTGTGTATGGGTGGTCCCGGGGATCGAACCCACTACCTTGGTGTTACAAGCGCCGTGCTCTACCAGCTGAGCTACAGAGGACCACAGTATTACCTAACAAGGCTATACTTTTCAGTTTAACAAAGTGAGATTGTGTATGTTTGCAAGTGTCTTATAAAGCACATTAAGAGCCCCTTTACCAGTATAAATTATACAGTAGAACATTCAAAAAGAGAAAAAAGTATCTCTCAACCGAAACTCACCAGTAAATTGTGTAGGCTTCTGCTTGTGCTGGGTCTTGGATGTTGGGTTCATTGAGAAGCTCTTGGATACCCAACAGGATCTGTGAATACAAAACAGATGAAGTCAGCTTTTAGAATGAATTGAAATGCAAAACAATGCAGATCAGAACACAATCACTCAACCAGGGAGTACCATGCTTTGATCCACATAAAAAATACAGTAATTTGATGCCTGTTGAGCCAATGTCGTGCATTCCTCTAAACCGGTGAAATCACTGATGCCTCTCCAATTGTTTATGTATTTGTGTGTATATGTGTATATATGTGCCTGTTTGATGGTGATAGCTGGCCTCCAGTCTTTCTCCTCCTCCAAGATGGAAAGACACACCGTGCCAGATGGGTAGACATTGGGGTGGAAAATGGGCGGCTCAAACTTGCCTGAGAGGAAATAGAATAGATGATTTGTGTTGACTTCCTTATCATCGATATAAAAAATGACTTGGAACAAAACACTGCACATTAGGGGTGTTAAAATGTTTAAATAAAATTGGGATTGGTAAAGTTAAGAAAAAAATCCCTAACCGTCACAAAACGACCAATAATAGGTCCCGATCATCCTCATAAAGGAAATAATAACAATTAAAGAAATACCTAAATTAACAATGCTGGAACCATTTTTAAGCTACTTTATTGACTGGAGCTGTAATTAACCGGAGCTTTAATCAATGACTGTATGAGAGTAGCAGCTCAAGTAAGCAGCGGGGAGGGGCCATGCGGTGTGAGTCTGAGTGACGAGGGGAACAGGGAGGGGAGAGAGATAGCAACCAAGTCGACTCGCGCTGGTAAACTAACTTATTGCTAGTTATTTATCATCTCATCTGATTACATAGTACCTATCTTGACTGCATCAAAATGAGAGAAACTAGTTAAGCCTGCTAGCTAGCTAACGTTAGCTAGGCTAATTGAGACTTTATAACTGTGCTTTCTCCCCTTCCAACTCTATTGACATTATTAAGTAGCAACCTACCTGTTGGCTCTTGGTGTTGTAGTCTGTCCTTCTCTTTTAACTTTTAGTTCTGTCATTTTAATTCCATCTTCCACTGATTAGCCTAGATCTCTCCTAATAACTTGCCACACGGAGGCTCTAGTTCTATTACTATAGCCTAATGCCGGTTTGATGACTTGTAAGTGGTCGACAACAACAACCATCACTCTCCTGAAAGCAAGAGCAGCATGATACAACTTCCTTTCTCTCCCCCTGCGGGAAGCGCCATGTAGACCATCTGAATTAATGTGGAATTTTAAATGTTAAGAAAAATTGTCCATTTGTCACATCCCTACTGCACATCGATATTATCCAACAGCCAACAAATGGAAATAGATCAGACAGTGACAACACTTTCCTATTGAGGTGCCCATGTGCAGGTTTACTCACATTTTGGCGGCGAGGAAGGATAGTCATCTTTGAACAGCATTCGGAGTTTGTATTGGCCTCCCTCCCACAGTGTCTAGAGAATTGAAGAACATAGTTAATACATTCATTAAATGTTACAGCTCACGTGGGAGTGCAAACACACTATAAAAACCACCTTTACCTCCGAACACATCAGTTTGCATTTGTACTTGTGTTGGCCATTTTTTGATGTACTATAAGAAACACTATGATATCCGTTTACTCATTCTGACTGACTGGTAGTGGTTGTTGGGTCTTAGAATAAAAACTACAGATCGTGAAAGTTGACATACCCCCTTCTTCCCTGGAATGGCACATTCCCAGTTCATGAGGTTCATAGTGCCATCAGGATTTTTGGTAGGCACCGCAACAAAACCCTGAGAGAGAGGGAGGGAATGAGGTTTGAGGAACAAGCTCGCCTTCTCCAAATTATCAGAACAAGTTTATATTCATTGTTTGTATGGTAGCTACTCACAAATGGGTGGTCTTTCCTCCATGCTTTGCGCTCCTGTGACAGTCTGCTAAGAGCGATACCAGACATTTCTACTCATTAACACAGTCCTGTGGGGAGACAGAAAAACACTCAATTAACATGGCTAGGTAGCTACGCATCCTTGTTCTCTAGTGGTTTTGCTAACTAACATTGTTATTAGAAATGTCCATGATATACTATAGTTGGGTTAAGGGTTGGGGACTAACTGATAACATGTAATCAGTTACATGTAAAATGATTACACAACACCTCACTGTAATCAGTTACGTTACAAGCTAAAAAATATTGTAATCAGATTACAGACACTTTTTAAAAAACTAGATGGATTACTTTTAAATTCAGAAAGGATATTTGCGGATTTTTTTTTTTATTATGACTCCTTTGTTTTCTCAATGACATTCAATTCAGTTTAAGTTTGTTCCACCTGAACGAGTCTGAACACAAATCAGAGACCACTATGATGACACACCAAATGTGTATGATGACACACCAAATGTGTTTGTCTTCTTCTAATGCCTCTTAAGGGGAAAGTAATCCAAAAGAAACTGAAAGTAATCAGATTATATTACTGAGTCTGGGTAATCCAAAAGTTCCGTTACTGATTACAATTTTGGACAGGAAACTAGTAAATCACAGATTACATTTAGAAAGGGCCCAGCCCAGCCAGTAGTCTAGTGGTTAAGAGCCTTGGGATAGTAGCCAAAAGGCTGCTGGTTCAAATCCCTGAGCCGACTAGGCGAAAAATCTGTCAATGTGCCCTTGAGCAAGACGCTTAACCTCAATTGCTGTGGATAAGAGCATCTGAAAAATGACTAAAATGTAAGTGTACAATTTTGACTTGCCATATTACTCATGAAAAATTCTTATGACATGAAGTTCAAATCAAATTGTATTTGTCACATGCGCCAAATACAACAGGTGTAGACCTTACAGTGAAATGCTTACTTACAAGCCCTTAACCAACAATGCAATTTTAAGAAAGAATACCAAAACAAATACAAAAAAAAAAATTAAACAAAAAAAAAAGAAATAAAAGTAACAAATAATTAAAGAGCAGTAGTAAAATAACAATAGCGAGGCTATATACAGGGGGTACCGGTACTGAGTCAATATGCGGGGGCACCGGTTAGTCGACGTAATTGAGGTAATATGTACATGTGGGTAGAGTTATTATAGTGACTATGCATAGAAAATAAACAGAGAGTAGCAGCAGCGTAAAAGAGGGGGGGGGGCAATGCAAATAGTCTGGGTAGCCATTTCATTAGATGTTCAGGAGTCTTATGGCTTGGGGGTAGAAGCTGTTTAGAAGCTTCTTGGACCTAGACTTGCCGTGCGGTAGCAGAGAGTACAGTCTATCACTAGGGTGGCTGGAGTCTTTGACCATTTTTAGGGCCTTCCTCTGACACCGCCTGGTATAGAGGTCCTGGATGGCAGGAAGTCAGCTTGGCCCCAGTGATGTACTGCTCCATACGCACTACCCTCTGTAGTGCCTTGTGGTCGGAAGCCGAGCAGTTGCCATACCAGGCAGTGATGCAACCAGTCAGGGTACTCTCGATTGTGCAGCTGTAGAACCTTTTGAGGATCTGAAGACCCATGCCAAATATTTTCAGTCTCCTTAGGGGGAATAGGTTTTGTCGTGCACTCTTCACGACTGTCTTGGTGTGCTTGGACCATGTTAGTTTGTTGGTGATGTGGACACCAAGGAACTTGAAGCTCTCAACCTGCTCCACTACAGCCCCATCGATGAGAATGGGGACGTGCTCGGTCCTCTTCTTTTTCCTGTAGTCCACAATCATCTCCTTTGTCTTAATCACGTTGAGGAAGAGGTTGTTGTCCTGGCACCACACGGCCAGGTCTCTTAACTTGAAAGCTAATTAACCTATTCACTAGCTAGCTATAAAGATTTTCCCTCATTAATTTTGGATAGCAATTAAGTGGATGGTGCATTGGACATATACCACAAACCCCCGAGGTGCCTTATTGCTATTATAAACTGGTTACCAACATAATTAGACCACTAAATAGTAATTTGTCATACATATGGTATACAGTCTGATATATCACGTCTTTCAGCCAATCAACATTCAGGGCTCGAACCACCCACTTTATAACTAAATGTATACCATGGCATTGTTGAATACTCGTTTCTGATTGGCTTGAGGGGTGTGCATTATTTCCCTAAAATGCATGGTAGAATTAAATGGCTATTTCAATCTTACACCTTCTATGTTTGAGCTGCTTTTGAACGCAAAAGTCGAATTTAAAACATTATTGGCATTGTTGAATTCGATTTTCATATTAGCAAGCTAGGACTGATGGTTAGGTTAGCTAAACTAGCAAATCTGTTTGTAAAGTTACCAAGGCAACTACTGTAGCTATGTAGTAAACTTGCTAACTACTTCAGTGGTGTTGAACACATTTCTACCTGCAAATGAACACATTTCTAGCAGCTAATGTGTTAATTTATAGCCATGGTATAAAAGGGACAATCAACTAGGGGCTCTATGCGTTCTCTGGAAAATAATGCAACTCCGTGGAAGGTGTGTTACACGACGCGCTAGTTCATTATTTTCCATAGAACGCATAGCCCCTCGTTGATTAACCCTTACATATGGCTCTGGTTATTGGTATTGTCAGTAGCTGGCTAGCTACGCAGCTAGCAGTCTAATTAGCAAACAAATCATCAAACTAGCCAACCAACTTACATCCACCCACCTGTAAGCCTAGCTAGCTAATGTATTAAAGTTCGTTTACAGGTCATTGGTTAGTTGCTTACCTTAAAATCAAATTGATACTGGCTAGATGGCGTTCGCTTGTTGGTGTTTGTTAACGCTAACGTTAGCTAGTTAAAATTAGCTAGGGGGTGGCTAAAAACAATGAGCTTGGTCCGTGGCTCGGTCGCCTATTTTCTTTACTATCAAAACTAGCTAAAGCTGACGATGCTTTCGTGCTAATAATTCGACCAAGTTAGTTCCCCTGACATAAATCAATAGATTGAGAGATTTCCTTATCCGTTACCGTATATATGAATACCTGAACGATAGCATTCCGCTAGCTAGCTCGCTAAAGAAAGAGGACCTCAATTTGTTTATCTCGACATAACCTACAGGCACTTCGCAGGGCACATTTCTTGGCCTTTCTTTTCGGCCATCTTTGGTGTGGCGTCGTGTTGGCTTCATCTGGTGTTGTACAATTGTTTGGAGATATATTATATATATCGACACTTTTTATCAATTAACCAATCTTTTCTGAGTCAAGATCACTTTGAGTCAAAACGCAAGCCGAGATCTACAGCTCAGATTTTTAAAACATTACTTAAACGTAAGCCAATGCAACGTTAACCAATTAAAAACAGTTCTGTAGCATTGAGGTTTGTGCAGTAGGCTATATGCCTAATACATTATCACTGCATATTGGCTATGCTTGAATTGCCCTGCCAATGTTGTTCTTATCAGACCATTTTGAAATTATATATATTTTTAAGTAGGTATATGATCACACTGGTAATGGATAAGTTGTTGTATTACATGTGAGGCACATCTAAGTGAGCATAAGAATGAGCTTTTTTTGGACTGATGGCCTGCATCTGATGGTCAGTCTGAGGAGAAGGAGGGAGAAACTGTGAGGCTGCCTCTCACCCGATTCACCATCCCTCCACTGAGAAAAAGGGGACAGTCTTCCAGCTGATCGCGAAACTCAAGTCACATTATTTCTGCCTCATTCACCAATTAATGTTGTTACTGTGATGACCAGAGAAAGTGAAATATTCCTACATATTAAAAAGGACACAAGCCGCTAATAACAACAACGCAAGCTTATCAGAACACTGCTATACTAATTAATTGCAGCTGCAGTGTTGGTGGTAGCGTGTGGAAGTATGGAGAACGTGCAATTTATGGCTTATAAAGGTGTTGAACAAAATGTTGTCAGTGCTGAATAACGAAGGTTACTCACATAGCCATGGTTCTATGAGCTAGGGACTATACAAGTCACTCAATGGGATATCCTTCCTCCTGGCAACAGGATGAGTCGAGATATTAATATCAGAGTAATTCCGTGCCACGGATGTGATGTGTGTGCCCCCACCCCCTATTAATACCTGGGCGCATAGCATCACTTTCTCAAGACTCTTCCCGAGGCTACAAGGGAACCGATATCAGGACTAGCATAGTCCCTAGCTCATGGAACCGTGGTTACGTGAGTAACCTTCGTTCTATTTTCCTTGAGGGACTATGCTAGTCATTCAATAGGATGACAATACCGGAGTAAGTTGGTTCCTGTAGGGCACAGCCTAGAGCAACACCTCACTATAGGTGTTCGAGACAGTACCCGGTCCATCCACAGGACACTGTTGGGAGGGAAGGGCAGCATCAAGCACAGCTGAGCTCACACCGTGAGGGTCAGCCACAATCACCCGGTAAAACCTTGCAAAGGTACTGGGGGGATGCCCAGCTGGCAGCCGCACATAATGTCAGAGAGGGGGACTCCGTTAAGCAGTGCCCAGGAGTTGGCAACTCCCCTGGTGGAGTGTGCTACCACAGAGGATGGGGCTGGGTGGCCAGCTAGGCTATATGCTTGCAGGTTAGTATCTACAATCCAATGTGACAACCGTTGTTTTGAGAGGGGCTTACTTTTTATTTTATTTCACCTTTATTTAACCAGGTAAGCCAGTTGAGAACAAGTTCTCATTTACAACTGCGACCTGGCCAAGATAAAGCAAAGCAGTGCGATAAAAACAACAACACAGAGTTACATATGGGGTAAAACAAAATATAAAGTCAAAAATACAACAGAAAATATATATACAGTGTGTGCAAATGTAGCAAGTTGTGGAGGTAAGGCAATAAATAGGCTATAGTGCAAAATAATTACAATTAGTATTAACACTGGAATGATAGATGTGCAAGAGATGATGTGCAAATAGAGATACTGGGGTGAAAATGAGCAAAATAAATAACAATATGGGGATGAGGTAGTTGGGTGGGCTAATTTCAGATGGGCTGTGTACAGGTGCAGTGATCGGTAATGTGCTCTGACAACTGTTCGTTCCAGTCATTGGAAGCAGAGGACTGGAAGGAATGGCGGCCAAATGAGGTGTTGGCTTTGTGGATGACCAGTGAGATATACCTGCTGGAGCGCATACTACGGGTGGGTGTTGCTATGGTGACCAATGAGCTAAGATAAGGCAGGGATTTCCCTAGCAGTGATTTATAGATGGCCTGGAGCCAGTGGGTTTGGCGACGAATGTGTAGTGTGGACCAGCCAACAATAATAATAATAATAATAATATGCCATTTAGCAGACGCTTTTATCCAAAGCGACTTACAGTCATGCGTGCATACTATTTTTTGTCTTTTTTTTTTGTTTGTTTTGTATGGGTGGTCCCGGGGATCGAACCCACTACCTTGGCGTTACAAGCGCCGTGCTCTACCAGCTGAGCTACAGAGGACCACAAGAGCGTACAGGTCACAGTGGTGGGTAGTATATGGGGCTTTGGTGACAAAATGGATGGCACTGTGATAGACTACATCCAATTTGCTGAGTAGAGTGTTGGAGGCTATTTTGTAAATCGCCGAAGTCAAGGATTGGTAGGATAGTCAGTTTTACGAGGGCATGTTTAGCAGCATGAGTGAAGGAGGCTTTGTTGTGAAATAGGAAGCCGATTCTAGATTTAACTTTGGATTGAAGATTCTTAATGTGAGTCTGGAAGGAGAGTTTACAGTCTAACCAGACACCTAGGTATTTGTAGTTGTCCACATACTTTAGGTCAGACCCGTCGAGAGTAGTGGTTCTAGTCGGGTAGGCGGGTGCCAGCAGCGTTCGATTGAAGAGCATGCATTTAGTTTTACTAGTGTTTAAGAGCAGTTGGAGGCTACTGAAGGAGTGTTGTATGGCATTGAAGCTCGTTTGGAGGTTTGTTAACACAGTGTCCAATGAAGGGCCAGATGTATACAAAATGGTGTCGTCTGCGTAGAGGTGGATCTGAGAGTCACCAGCAGCAAGTGCGACATCATTGATATACACGGAGAAAAGAGTCGGCCCAAGAATTTAACCCTGTGGCACCCCCATAGATACTGCCATAGGTCCAGACAACAGGCCCTCCGATTTGACACATTGAACTCTATCTGAGAAGTAGTTGGTGAACCAGGCGAGGCAGTCATTTGAGAAACCAAGGCTATTTAGTCTGCCAATAAGAATGCAGTGGTTGACAGAGTTGAAAGCCTTGGCCAGGTCAATGAAGACGGCTGCACAGTACTGTCTATTATTGATCGCGGTTATAATATCGTTACCATGTACTCTATCTCCAAAGCACACACAGCTGATCAGAGCGACAGATCCCCTGAGTCCACTCCACGTACACGTTTAGGGATCTCACAGGACACAGCGCGTACATCAACATCATGAGCCCCAAGGGGCATGGAGGTGGACAAGGCTGTTAGCACCATTTCCCTGTTCACGTGACCTGGGAGCAGGATCTTTGGTAAGAAGGCAGAATTAGGCCGCAGAGGAACGCTCGCCTTACCCGGGCCTAGATGATAACACTCATCACTAACAGATAAAGCATAGAGCTCGCCTAACCCTCTTGATAGAGGAGATGGCCACCAGAAACACAGTCTTAAGAGAGAGATGTTTCAAGTCTATAGCGTCTAACGGTTCGAAGGGAGGTCTGGAGGGGGCTCTTGAGGGGCGTAATCGACGGACTCCCTTAAGAAACCTTGCCATGAGCGGATGGCTGCCAAGTGGACCATTCTGCTCTTTATCATGGCATGCTGAAATGGCTGCTATACCTTAAGTGTGGATGCAGCCCTGGTAGCATTAAACAAAGACCTCAAGAACTGGAGCACAGTTTTTATGCCGCAAGATTCTGGAGCAACCCCCTGCTCCCCACACCACTGGCAGAACATGTGCCACCCTGTGCCATAGGTTGACGTGGTAGACTGGGCCCTGGCACTCTGTAAGATGTTAACAACAGAGGGCTCAAGATCTAAACCAGACCATTTTAGCTGTTTAGCGGCCAGACCCACAGCTGCAGGCAGGAGGGATTTGGATGCCACAATGTGCCTGTGACAATAGGTCCGGCCTCCGTGGTAGTTCCCATGATGTCTCCGCTAGGAGTGACAGTATTGTGCTTAACCAGTGGCATCTCGGCCATCTCAGGGCAAGTAGAAGGACCTGGTGGCCCGCTTCCCTGATTCTTTCCAGAGTCCCTGGAATCAGCAGGATTGGGGGGAAGGCGTATAGCCTCTTCCTCGGCCACTCGTGGGCCAGGGCATCTAAGCCAAGTGGCCCGGGGGGGTTGGATATTGAGAACCAGAGGGGGCACTGTGTGTTCCTCTCTTAGGCAAACAGATCCATCTCCACTTCACTAAAGAATCCCCACATGCGACTCACTATTCAGGGATGTAATCGCCACTCCCCTTCCGGACGGCCTTCCCTGGACAGCATGTCCGCTGCAGTGTTCAGGATCCCTGGGAGGTGTAAAGCTTTTAGTGAGGCCAGATTCTTCTGTGACCACAGCAGAAGGGTATGTGCCATCTGGTGGAGCCGGATGGTACCCAGACCCCCTTGGTGGTTTATGTACGCTACCACTGTGGTGCTGTCTGTCTGTCGACAGTGGTGAACCACTGGCCTGTAGGATGGATTGGCTTGATGGGCACTTCTTACGTACCATACGGTCAAGCTGCTCCCACAACAGTTCAATAGGGTTGAGATCCGGTGACTGTGCTGGCCACTCCATTATAGACAGAATACCAGCTGACTGCTTCTTCCCTAAATAGTTCTTGCATAGTTTGGAGCTGTGCTTTGGGTCATTGTCCTGTTGTAGGAGGAAATTGCCTCCAATCAAGCGCCGTCCAAAGGGTCTGTTTCCAAACTAGACACTATAATGTATTTGTCCTCTTGCTCAGTTGTGCACCGGGGCCTCCCACTCCTCTTTCTATTCTGGTTAGAGCCAGTTTGAGCTGTTCTGTGAAGGGAGTAGTACACAGCGTTGTACGAGATCTTCAGTTTCTTGGCAATTTCTCACATGGAATAGCCTTCATTTCTCAGAACAAGAATAGACTGAAGAGTTTCAGAAGAAGGTTCTTTGTTTCTGGCCATTTTGAGCCTGTAATTGAACCCACAATTGCTGATGCTCCAGATACTCAACTAGTCTCAAGAAGGCCAGTTTTATTGCTTCTTTAATCAGCACAACAGTTTTCAGCTGTGCTAACATAATTGCAAAAGGGTTTTCTAATGATCAATTAGCCTTTTCAAATGATAAACTTGGATTAGCAAACACAACATGCCATTGGAACACAGGACTGATGGTTGCTGATAATGGGCCTCTGTACGCCTATGTAGATATTCCATTACAAAATCTGGCGTTTCCAGCTACAATAGCCATTTACAACATTAACAATGTCTACACTGTATTTCTGATCAATTTTATGTTATTTTAATGGACAATAAAATTGATTTTCTTTCGAAAACAAGGACATTTCTAAGTGACCCCAAACTTTTGAACGGTAGTGTATTTGTGAGGAGAGGTCCTGAGAACAGACTGGCCAAGTGAGGCACGTGTGCTCTGAATATCACTCCGGCAACAGCTGCAGCTCGAGCCAGTAAGAGAGTATGCTAGCTAGGATGTGAAGCCTGGACGTTAAGGTGCGACTCGGTGATCACCGTCCTACTTCTGGAGAGCAACCGTGTTTAGCTCGAGCTAGATAACACAGAGTCCCTAGCCTGGGTAAGCGCGGTACCCAGCCTCAAACTCCAGAGAGAAGAGGCTAGCGTCCAGCAGAAGCTAACAAGCAACAGGTAATGCAATTAGCCGGGAGGCTAACCGGCGGACAGACACAGACAAGACAACTAAGCCTCGCAACGTGAACAGGTTGGCCCAACCCGTTCAGCCTACTTCGTAGCACGATGTCGACCTGTAAGAAAAAACTTAACAGATGACAAAACACTGCAGAGCACTCCTTGGAGGAGTGTAAAAAGTAGACACGTTGGACATTGAAGTCTTCACGTTTACTTCTTGTCTAACCAAAGGTAAATATTTACCCTGAATAAGCAAAAGTTGTACAAAGACAAAGTTGTACAAAGGACTACTGTCTATGGTAACAATTGTCATACTTCATACTTTGAAAAAAAGACAATACAGAGAACTTTGTACAGTAGGTGCCATCTTTTTATTGTACAAATTAAACAAAGTGACATCCTGCAGTCGAACTGACAGAAACTTCTGTTAATACTAAAACCAAACTGCACTTAGAAAAACCCCTTGACATTTCGTGGGCCTACATCTCATAACAAGGTCACATCAAGGCAACTACATAAAAATTACATTTTCATGGTGCATTTTCAGCAAGTCTCAGTTTAAAAGTCGCTTAGAAAATGTCTGGCAGTGGCAACATCAACAAGATAACGTTGCCAGGCTGCAAGCACCTAAGTAGGAGCGTACAACTCATCCATAGTCCAGTTCTAACCTGAATACCTCAAACATCCCATCCTTCTAATCTATATTAATAGATTAATATAGCATAGTTTGTAACACCTTTATTGGACATCATGAATAGATACATAGGCATACTGTATTCATGGTCTCTTGAACGTTGACCTCTTTCACACCGAGCCATTCATACAACTCAGCCAAAATCTTCAGTCAAAATCAATAAAACCCTTCATATTTTGTGCAATCTGTAACTTATTTTGTGAATCATAGTGTCCCCTCCCTGCTACTGAGCAGTAACTAATTCAACAGTATTTCCCTTAGTGCTCATCTCCACATCACACTTGCTTTCCCTTGCCCTCAGAGATGACATGCTCAGGAGCAGCCCTTTTGAACCATTCAGACCATGACCCGTCATATACAGACACCGACCCTGAATGTCCCAGCAGGTGAGCAGCCAGAACCACATGGCATGCAGTGACCCCTGACCCACAGGTTACCCAGAACGGTTTCTCCAAGTCCACCCCAGCCTCCCGGAACATTTTTGCCAGCACTTCAAGCTCCAACTCCTTGCCTGAGGCATCCATGAACTTGGCAAAATGCATGTTGATAGTACCAGGAATGTGGCCAGGCTCAGTGTCTGTGTGTGAGAGAAATAAATAAAATGATAAGGAGAGTGAAAGAAGGAAGATCAGATTTGATAAAAAATGAATGTGCAAAATATAATGTTCTGACATTTAATAAATCATATTAGCAAAAATGTATAATACCATCAAATGTAATCAATTCTAGGAGGAAAAAATACATCTTTGCATATGCTCCTACTAACCATCTCTTGGTTCTGGTTCGGTTCCCCGGAACCTGCCGGCGGATCTTGCGTCAACCACTTGCACCTGTTTGGTCTCGATGTTTTTTAGCACATCTTCATACGACTTGACCCATGATTGATTGGCGGTCGCCTTGAAATCCGCATGTCCTGGCTTGGTGTATTCTGCAGTGACCGAATGCCCCTCGGCCAGCCAATTCTTCATACCACCGTCCAGGACCGACACAGAATTGTGCCCAAATAACCGGAACATCCACCACACGCGGGGTGCGCTGTATGACCCAAAATCGCTGGTATCGTACACTACTACATGTGTATCGTTTCCTATACCTAAACCCCCCACATACTCAGCAAAGTAGCTTGCAGTTGGGAGCATATGATCCATCGAGGAAGTTTTGTCGGAGCATTTGTCAATATCAAAGAACGAAGTTCCAGGTATGTGCTGTTCGTTAAATTCCGCATTTGCATCGCGTTTTAATTTCGCTAGGTACCACGACGTATCCAGAATTCGAAGATTCGGTCCAATAAGGTTGTTTTTTATCGCATCTGCAAGCCATTGGGCTGAAACAAGCGCCGGGGTTTGCGCCGCCATGATCGTCCTGATCTTGCGCTCTGAATCAGGGTTGCCAGGTCAACAAAAATATTCTAAACCAATGACCACTCAAAACCCGCCCACAAGGCCTGAAAGTAGTGCCTTTTTTTTTGCAGCAAGAGAGGAGTTGCCACGTTTAGCCAATAAACGCCTTTTCCATAACGTTATCGAGCGAATTAAGAAGGAATCAAAATTCGGGTTTCCATCAAAATAATAATTCTTGCAAGCTAATGTGACTAATAAAGGAATTGGAATATGTCGCAAGAGAAAATATTAATTCGCCCTTATTACACTTTTCTGGCAAATGTGCCATTTTATGTGCTAGATGTTAAGACTACAAACCGTTATAAATGGCCTATTTTCGAGATAGCCTTGTCATTTCAATAGACATAGGCTAGGCCTACTGACTAAAATCTAGGTTTATGATTGTAATTCAACTTTACCATGGTTTGGTTAGCTAGATGCAGGTAGCCTATAGCCCCTGATAGGCCTACATCTAATTTCAGATAACCTACAGTAACCTAGGTAAAATGAACGATTTAGCAGCTTGCTTGGTTCAAATTGACAGAGTAATGTGACATGAATAGTGAGGCGATTTCGAGGTGAGAAATGCTTCCGTTGCCCAATTATAGCCTACTGGAATAGGCTACTGAGGATGGGGTGGTAATTTCAATAACTGAATCAAATATTAATAATATGGATATGAACTGAATAGGCCTATGCTTGTCAACAGCATGTGTTTTTATTTCTTTTTACCTGTTGCCTAATCTGACTGACGGTTACCTTCAATCTAATGCATTTTAACAACAGCTGATCGGCAATTGCGATAGAACTGTGACCATGATCACAATTGATAACTTCCAATTTCATGAACTAAACATGGACATTAATAATGACATAATAAAACAAGGCTACAACAACAATAAACTGAAGTTATAAACTATTGATTCAATCAGTTTGCCAGCTCCAGGTAGGCTACACAAGTGGCACAAATTGATTTGCAATGATTCCAGTGATATGGTCATTTCAACATATGTATTGTATAAAATCGTAGGCTACAGTAGCCTAGATAGGCATATAAATTAATAGGCTGATTGATGGCCAATAGATGCAAATGTATCATAATCAGTTTCATTGTGGACTTTTCCCCGTTCTATAACTTTCCCTTTCAAATGTCCACTTAGCACTTAGCGCCCAAACCCAAGAGCTGAGCATGCGTAAAATCCTTCGCTTGATATGGTTTTCCATAGAATGCATAGAATGCAGTTTAAGCGAATTTATCTAATGCGCTCTAGAGCGCCTAAAGTCGTTTTCCTGTGCTTTGTCACCATTATTTGTTGATGCGCATCATTTCTAGCGCGTTAATATGTTTTATGGAAAAGGGGTTGGAAATAGGTGTCTCCATAATGACAATCTAAATAGCCTACATACAACTGGTAAAAAGTTGTCACGACGTGCGCTCGTGCTGCTCTGTCTCCACCACTCAGAAACAGGCTGCCTCACTGCCTGATAGTCAGCAGCAGCAAGTCACAGTGAAATATATATTTTTAAGAAATTGCCATAGCGGCCGCGGTGCAATTTAGAAGTAGCCCAAAAACCCGCAACTAGCGACCAATACATTTTTACCCGCGACATCGTCTTGAAAGTCGCCTACTTGCAGGAAGGAAATAGTCAACATGCATGAAGGAAATAGTCAACATGGCAACCCTTCTCTGAACTATTATGCGATTTGATTCATGCACGTGATACCGGTATGCCCCCTTCATTGGCTTTCATTTGCCCTTCATTCTGTAGGTCGTTTGTAGAACTGTAAAGGTGAACCATTTTGATTTCAGGTCTAATATTGTCGCACTTTTACCACACAATTATGTGACAGAATAGATAATGATTTCCAGCTATTTATCAAAATCTGCACATTTCTTGGAAAAATAACATCATGCAATATTGCATGTTTAGTGTTATTTCTGACCAATTTTATGCAGGCAACTTCAAACTTTCACCCCTGCATGTCCAACAAATCACCTGTAGAGGGAGTCCTTATGCATAATGTCACTTTTCTTCTATTGTTTATACATACAATTTGGTATTTATTAGGATCCCCATTAGCCGCTGCAAAAGCATCAGCTGCTCTTGAATGATTTATCCTGTAATTTTATCGGCTGAGTGTGTCTTGAAATTCTTGACTGTTTCTTGAAAATGTGTCTTTTTTTTTTTTAGGTGCTGCTGGCTAGTGGAAGGTGCAAGTAAGAGGTACGTTTGCCATGTGGCTGTTGATTTAAGCTTGGAAGTTGCTGACGTTTTAGCTAGTTGAGATCATTGTTTTATTTTATATAAATATAAGTTACATTACATTTACATTACATTTTAGTCATTTAGCACTCTCTTATCCAGAGCGACTTACAGTTAGTGAGTGCATACATTTTTCATACTGGCCTCCCGTGGGAAACGAACATGTACAGAGTAGATGTGTCCAGAGTCTCCCTTTTCTTTTCAAGTGCATCAAATGACTGTTTAGTTAGTGTTTCCTGCGACCCTGCACCAGAACCTGTTTTTTGTTTGTTTCCACTGGTCCTGGGGCCCTTGTTAAGGTCAACGGCATCTTTGCCCAATATCAGGATATTTTAGCCCAAAACCTGGTTGCCTCTGCCAGAGGCTGATACTTGGCCGCAAGTGGATCTTCCAGCAAAACAATAACTCCAAGTACACATGAAAATTCATAAAGAAATGGCTAATTGACCACAAAATCAACATTTTCAAAGGAGCAACAGTGAGCGCTGTTACCTTCAAGTAGTTTTCGGTTTTGCTAGGGCGTTGTGGACGGTATTTGGTATTTATTAGGATCCCCATTAGCCGCTACAAAAGCATCAGCCAGTCTTCCTGGGGTCCACATGAAACATGACATAATACATAGTATAGAACAAAACTGTTCGCTGTTCTGGCACCCCAATGGTGGAACAAGCTCCCTCACGACGCCAGGACAGCGGAGTCACTCACCACCTTCCGGAGACACTTGAAACCCCACCTCTTTAAGGAATACCTGGGATAGGATAAAGTAATCCTTCTACCCCCCTTACCCCACCCCAAAGAGAAGAAGAAAACAAACATATTGTAAAGTGGTTACCCACTGGCTATAAGGTGAATGCACCAATTTGTAAGTCGCTCTGGATAAGAGCGTCTGCTAAATGACGTAAATGTAAATGTAATTAGTCAAGGACTGAAATACATACATTCACAACGTCCCACACAGCCTACATACCAGTACATACACACAATATCTAGGTCTAATTCATAGTACAGTGCAAATTACAATACAATATATATAAAAAGGCTGTGTCTCTTCACAGTCCCCTTTGTGCAGTAAGGTGTTCTTTTATCTGTTGTTTTTAAACTGGTTTTATTGTGTGGTGGAGAAATCAGAATTAGCTACGTAACATAGATAATTAAGATGTCTTATCTGCAGAATATGCTTATATGATTGAACTGTTGAACTCTTGTTATTAGAATGTCTCCTTTCGGACTCTGGTGTTGACAGCTGCACTTCCTCCCTTATATGGGCCTCAGTCACCTGGGGCCCAGAGAGGGAAGAAGTCAGGCTTTTCTATCACATGTCCCTGTTGTTATGCAGAATATCAGAAAGAGAATTGGGCAAAGGAGGTCAGAAGGAAACATTGTTTCCATATGTGAATATGTGTCTTTAACTATTGCAAACCATGTGAAGGGATGGCATGAGGAATGGGAACAAATCACTTGTCTCCACAATGTCTGTGTGTCAGTCACCCCCTCCTTTGGCCTTGGGAGATTGTTCTCTCCCCTGGTTCCCGTTCTAGCAAGGTGGAAACTAAGTAACAACAAATGTCCTTCTAAATTCTTTGTATTTGAGGCTAAGGTCTGGCACATGACGTGTGGGGTTAGTGTCTGGTACCATTGTATGTTATCTCTGCGGTTGCACCTATGCTGACCTATCCTGAGACGGTATATAGCCCAGAGGCTCACTCCACTCAGTGGGCTCTCACTCTATTCACTTCTGTGTGGGTATAGTGACCAGCTCCCTTATCAATGAGTTTTTAATGAAGTTAATATTCTGATTGGTGATTGACCTTGTCTCTCCTCATTATTGATAAAAATACAGTGGGGAAAAAAAGTATTTAGTCAGCCACCAATTGTGCAAGTTCTCCCACTTAAAAAGATGAGAGAGGCCTGTAATTTTCATCATAGGTACACGTCAACTATGACAGACAAATTGAGGAAAAAAAATCCAGAAAATCCCATTGTAGGATTTTTAATGAATTTATTTGCAAATTATGGTGGAAAATAAGTATTTGGTCACCTACAAACAAGCAAGATTTCTGGCTCTCACAGACCTGTAACTTCTTCTTTAAGAGGCTCCTCTGTCCTCCACTCGTTACCTGTATTAATGGCACCTGTTTGAACTTGTTATCAGTATAAAATACACCTGTCCACAACCTCAAACAGTCACACTCCAAACTTCACAATGGCCAAGACCAAAGAGCTGTCAAAGGACACCAAAAACAAAATTGTAGACCTGCACCAGGCTGGGAAGACTGAATCTGCAATAGGTAAGCAGCTTGGTTTGAAGAAATCAACTGTGGGAGCAATTATTAGGAAATAGAAGACATATAAGACCACTGATAATCTCCCTCGATCTGGGGCTCCACGCAAGATCTCACCCCATGGGGTCAAAATGATCACAAGAACGGTGAGCAAAAATCCCAGAACCACACGGGGGGACCTAGTGAATGACCTGCAGAGAGCTGGGACCAAAGTAACAAAGCCAACCATCAGTAACACACTACGCCGCCAGGGACTCAAATCCTGCAGTGCGAGACGTGTCCCCCTGCTTAAGCCAGTACATGTCCAGGCCCGTCTGAAGTGCATTTGGATGATCCATAAGAGGATTGGGAGAATGTCATATGGTCAGATGAAATCAAAATATAACTTTTTGGTAAAAACTCAACTCGTCATGTTTGGAGGACAAAGAATGCTGAGTTGCATCCAAAGAACACCATACCTACTGTGAAGCATGGGGTTGGAAACATCATGCTTTGGGGCTGTTTTTCTGCAAAGGGACCAGGACGACTGATCCGTGTAAAGGAAAGAATGAATGGGGCCATGTATCGTGAGATTTTGAGTGAAACCCTCCTTCCATCAGCAAGGGCATTGAAGATGAAACGTGGCTGGGTCTTTCAGCATGACAATGATCCCAAACACACCGCCCGGGCAACGAAGGAGTGGCTTCGTAAGAAGCATTTCACGGTCCTGGAGTGGCCTAGCCAGTCTCCAGATCTCAACCCCATAGAAAACCTTTGGAGGGAGTTGAAAGTCTGTGTTGCCCAGCGACAGCCCCAAAACATCACTGCTCTAGAGGAGATCTGCATGGAGGAATGGGCCAAAATACCAGCAACAGTGTGTGAAAACCTTGTGAAGACTTACAGAAAACGTTTGACCTGTGTCATTGCCAACAAAGGGTATATAACAAAGTATTGAGAAACTTTTGTTATTGACCAAATACTTATTTTCCACCATCATATGCCAATAAATTCATTAAAAATCCTACAATGTGATTTTCTGGATTTTTTTTTCTCATTTTGTCTGTCATAGTTGACGTGTACCTATGATGAAAATTACAGGCCTCTCTCATCTTTTTAAGTGGGAGAACTTGCACAATTGGTGGCTGACTAAATACTTTTTTCCCCCACTGTATTCACCACATTTGGCAACGAGGATGGGATATTTAACTTCCCCTGTTGACCGCTCCTGAGGATCTGGTTAAAACTGTGCACAGGGGATCCAAATAGGATCTCAGGGGAACCGCGATCCTAAATGAGCATCTGGACCCACCTAAGATCTGAGAGGAAGCGGGCATGGGTGGATACCATATTCCTGAACATAGTATTAAAATATCCACCACAATTGTTAGCTTGAGTTACCTGGGGTGGCAGAGAGTTCCATGTAGTCATGGCTCTATTTAATACTGTGTTTCCCAGGCTCTGTTCTGGACCTGGGGACTGTGAAGAGACCTCTGGTTGCATGTCTTGTGTTGTACCGATGACTGACCAAACTGTGTGCCAACTGCTTGAACAGACAGTTTGGTACCTTCAACACATCAATACCTCGTACAAAGACTAATAGTGATGCAGTCAATCTATCCTCAACTTTGAGCCATGATCGACTGACATGCATGTTACTGACACTTTCCCTCTGTGTACATCTAAGTGCGATACGTGCTGCTTTGTTCTGGACCAACTGCAATTTACCTACAGTGTATTCAGACCCCTTGATTTTTTCCACATTTTGTTATGTCACAGCCTTATAATAACATTGATTAAATTGTTTTTTTCCCCCTCATCAATCTACACACAATACCCCATAATGACGAAGCAAAAATGGTTTTTCTGAAATGTATGCACATTTATATTTAAAAAAAAACGGAAATATCAAATTTACATAAGTATTCTGACCCTTTACTCAGTACTTTGTTGAAGCACCTTTGGCAGCGATTACAGCCTCGAGTCTTCTTGGGTATGACGCTACAAGCTTGGCACGCCTGTATTTGAGGAGTTTCTCCCATTCTTCTCTGCAGATCCTCTCAACCTCTGTCAGGTAGGATGGGGAGCATTGCTGCACAGCTATTTTTAGGTCTTTCAAGAGATGTTCGATCCGGTTCAAGTCCGGACTCTGGCTGGGCCACTCAAGGACATTCAGAGACTTGTCCCGAAGCTACTCCTGCGTTGTCTTGGCTGTGTGCTTAGGGTCGTTGTCCTGTTGGAAGGTGAACATTCACCCCAGTCTGAGGTCCTGAGCACTCTGGAGCAGATTTACATCAAGGATCTCTCTGTTATTTGCTTCATTCATCAGTCCCTATATCCTGACTAGTCTCCCAGTCCCTGCTACTGAGAAACATCCCCACAGCACGATGCTGCCACCGCCAGGTTTCCTCCAGACGTGACACTTGGCATTCAGGCCAAAGAGTTCAATCTTGGTTTCATCAGACCAAAGATTCTTGTTTCTCATGGTCTGAGTCCTTTAGGTGCCTTTTGGCAAACTCCCAAGCGGGCTGTCATATGCCTTTTACTGAGGAGTGGCTTCCGTCTGGCCACTCTACCATAAAGGCCTGATGGGCGGAGTGTTGCAGCGATGGTTGTCCTTCTGGAAGATTCTCCCATCTCCACAGAGGAATTCTGGAGCTCTATCAGAGTGACCATCGGGTTCTTGGTCATCTCCCTGACGAAGAACCCTTCTTCCCCGATTGCTCAGTTTGTCCTGTTCTTGAGGACCTTCAATGCTGAAGACATTTTTTAGTACCCTTCCCCATATCTGTGCCTTGACACAATCCTGTCTCGGAGCTCTACGGACAATTCCTTCAACCTCATGGCTTGGTCTTTGCTCTGACATGCGCTGTTAATTGTGGGACCTAATATAGACAGGTGTGTGCCTTTCCAAATCATGTCCAATCAATTGAATTTACCACAGGTGGACTCGAATCAAGTTGTAGAAACATTTCAAGGATGATCAATGGAAACAGGATGCACCTGAGCTAAATTTCGAGTCTCATAGTAAAGGGTCTGAAAAACTATGTAAATAAGGTATTTCTGTTTTTTTTTTTTTTTTATACATTTGCAAAAATGTCTAAAAACCTGTTTTCGTTTTGTCATTATGAGGTGTTGTAGATAGATGAGGATTATAAATTTTTATTTTATTTTAGAATAAGGCTGTAACGTAACAAAATGTGGAAAAAGTCAATGGGTCTGAGTCCTTTCAGAATGCACTGTATGTCCTTCTTTGCCGAATATGACCACACAGCTGGGCAGTAGTCCAGGTGCGACAAAACTAGGGCATGTAGGACCTCCTGTCCGGTCGACTGAGATGTCAAGGCAGAGCAATGCCCTATCATGGACAGACCTCTTCCCATTTTAGCAACCATTGAGTCTATATATTTTGACCATGAAAGCTTGCTATCTAGGGTTACTCCCAGCATTTTAGTCTTCTCAACTTGCTCAATAGCCATATTATTCAATAATAGATCTAAACAAGGTTTAGGGTTGAGCGAGTGATTTGTCCCAAAAGTTATGCTTTTAGTTTTTGAGATATTTAGGACCAGCCTATTGCTAGGTACCCATTCTAAAACTGACTGGAGCTCTTTGTCAGTTATTTATTTTACTGTTGCAGTCGACATGTATACTGTTAAGTCGTCAGCGTACATAGACACACAGGCTTTATTCAAGGTCAGTGGAAGGTCATTTGTAAAAACAGAAAACAATAATGGCCCTAGCTGGCTACCCTGGGGTTCACCACACTCAACTGAATTTGCATGAGAGAGGTTTCCATGAATGAAAACCCTCAGTGTTTTATTAGATACGTAGGTAACTCTCAATCCATAATAAGGCAGAGGATGCAAATCCATAACACCTACGTTTTTTCAGCAATAGGTTATGATCAATGACATCAAAAGCTGCACTGAAGTCTAACAAAAAAAAGCTCCCACAATCTTCTTACTATGAATTTCTTTCAGCCAATCATCAGTCATTTGTGTCAGTGCCGAGAATGTTGAGTGCCCTTCCCTATAAGCATGCTGAAAGTCTGTTGTTAATTAGTTTTCTGTAAAATAACTTTGTATTTGATGAAACACAATTTTTTCCAAAAGTTTGCGAAGCACTTGTAACATGCTGATTGGTCGGCTGTTTGAACCATTAAAGGGTGCTCTGCTATTCTGACCTTTGCCTCCCTCCATGTCTGAGGGCACACACCGTTTTCTAGGCTTAAATTGAAGATGTGGCAAACAGGAGTCACAATGTATTCCGCTACCAATCTCAGCAATTTACCATCCAGGTTGTTGGTAACAGTGGTGGTTTTGTTCTTATTTATAGATAGCAAAACATTTTTCACCTCTTCCACACCCACTTTGTGGAACTCAAAAGTTCAGTGCGTCTTTCATTATTTGGTCCATTATGCATGAATATGAAGGCTCAGCATTTGTTGTTTGCATGTCATACCTAAGTTTGCTAATCTAAAAAGTTATTAAAGTGGTTGGCAATATCAAAGGGTTTTGTTATGAACAAGCCATCTGCCTCAATGAAGGATGGAGCCGAGTTTGCTTTTTGCCTAGAATTTAATTTAAAGTACTCCAGAGCTTTTTACTATCATTCCCCACCCCCCATAAAAAAAGGTGGTTGTCCCACTGGCAATCATAAGTTGAATGCACCAATTTGTAAGTCGCTCTGGATAAGAGCGTCTGCTAAATTATGTAAATGTAAATTCTTTATATCATTTATCTTTCTTCCATAGTTACGTGATTTCTCAATTTACTGTATGTTTGCCAGTCTGTTGCCTTGTCAGACTTATTTGCTATTCCCTTTGCCTCATCCCTCTCTGTGATGCGTGATTTGAAGGAGTCAGGCGCAGGACGGTAAATCACAGTATTCAGAGTTTATTCCGTAATCCAGCGTAACTAGTCCAGTGCGCAAAACAGGCGCACTGGAACAAACCTGCACATGGGGAAAATACCCCGGCAATACAAAATAGTGAGCTCAACTGAGCTACTAATCCTCACAATGAACAATCACCCACAAGGACAAGGGGGGCAGAGGGAACACTTAAACACATACTAATGAGGGGAATATGAACCAGGTGTGTGTAATTGACAAGACAAGACAAATGGAATGATGAGATATGGAGCGGCCTGCCCAAACAAGGAGGGGAGGCAGCTTCGGAGGAAGTCGTGACAGGTTGTAACTTACGCGCTGGGAGGTGCCTAGGTGCCTTACTCTGGGCACACACGGAGCAGGAGGACACATTCACCCTCACGTCCTTAGCCAAGATAGGCCACCAGTACTTTCCGGTCAGGCAGCACACTGTACGACCGATACCTGGGTGACCAGAGGAGGGTGACGTGTGTGCCCAGTAGATCAGATGGTCACGGATAAGAGCAGGCACATACTGCAGACCAGCTGGACACTGAGGTGGAGATGGCTCTGTGCGTAACGCCTGCTCTATATCCGCGTCCATCGCCCATACTACCGGCGCCACAATGCAGGAGGCCGGGAGTATGGGCTGTGACAATGCGTCTGCCTTCACGTTCTTCGTACCCGGGATGTATGACGTGTGAAATCAAACCGGGTGAAGAATAGGGCCCACCTGGCCTGGCGAGGATTCAACCTCCTCGCTGCCCGGATGTACTCCAGGTTACGGTGGTCCGTCCAGACGAGGAAAGGGTGTTTCGAGCCAATGCCGCCACACGGTCAGGGCCCGGACAACAGCCAACAGCTCCCGATCACCAACGTCGTAGTTCTGCTCCGCCGGGCTGAGCTTCTTAGAGAAGAAGCTTGGGTGGCATGCCCGAGTGTTGAGATAGGACAGCGCCTATCCCTACCTTGGATGCATCCACCTCCACTACGAACGATAGTGATGGATTGGGGTGGGCCAGTATGCCTTGGCATAAAGGTCATTTTCCAACAGTCGGGCCAGCACTTTGCGAACCAGGAACACATGCTCGGTGCACGTAGTGGAATACACCAGAATGTCATCGATGTAGACCACTACACCGCGACCAAGCATGTCCCGAAACACCTCGTTCACAAAGGACTGGAAGACGGATGGAGCATTCATCAAACCATAGGGCATCACTAGGTATTCATAATGCCCCGTGGTTGTGCTGAATGCTGTCTTCCACTCATCCCCCTCTCGGACACGCACCAGGTTGTGCGCACTCCGGAGATCTAATTTGGTGAAGAAGCGCGCCCCATGCATTGACTCAATCACTGAAGGAATGATGGGGAGAGGATAACTAAATCGTATAGTCTCCTTGTTCAGTGATCTATAATCAATGCAAGGGCGCAGATCGCCGTCTTTCTTCTTCACAAAAAAGAAACTTGAGGAGGCGGGTGAAGTGGAGGGACGTATAAACCCCTGGCACAGGGACTCAGTGACGTATGTTTCCATAACCTCAGTTTCAGCCTGTAACAGGGGATACACATGACTCCTGGGAGGCACAGCGTCTACCCGGAGGTTTATCGCGCAATCCCCCACCCGATGAGGTGGTAACTTGGTCGCCTGCGTTTTGTAAAATGTGTGCGCCAAATCGAGGTATTCGGGGGGAATGCGCACGGTGGAGGTACTGTCTGGACTTTCCACCTTGGTTGCACCAACGGAAACCCAGAGACACCTACCCTGACACTCTCACAACCACCCTGTGAGAACCCTCTGCGGCCATGAAAATGTGGGGTTGTGGAATGCTAACCAAGGGATACCTAGTACCACAGGGAAAGCAGGAGACTCAATGATATAAAACGTGACTTGCTCGCCATGGGACTCGTGGGTAACCATGGTGATTGGTGCGGTAACTTCCCTAACAAACCCGGACCCTAATGGTCGACTGTCAAGTGCTCTGATGGGGAGTAGAATGGATAGGGGAACCAATGAAATGCCTAGACTGTTTGAGAATGCCCTGTCCATAAAGTTCCCAGCTGCGCCTGAATCGACTAGTGCCTTACACTGGGGAACTACAATGTGATCAGGAAAGTGGATGGGTAGGGAACAGTGCGCAGCAGAGGGCTCTGAACAAGTGTGGGTGTTCGATACCTGGGGCTGACGACATCGTGCGGTGTAATGTCCCTTCGTGCCACCAGAGTGACACTGGCGCTGTCGTCCTCCGCTCTCTCGGATCGCGGCTCCACCCAGCTCCATCAACTCGTGATCCGAGTCAGCCGGGGTTGAAATGGGCAGGCCCCTTCCAGGACGTCCTCTAGCCGCCAGCAGGTTGTCCAAACGGATGGCCATGTCCACCAGTTGCGTGAAGGACAACATGGTGTCCCGGCAGGCTAGCTCCCTTCAGACGTCCTCCCGCAGATGGCACCGGAAGTGGTCGATAAGGGCCCGCTCGTTCCACCAGGACCCAGCTGCTAGAGTCCGAAACTCCAAGGCGAAGTCCTGCGCAGTCCTCATCCCCTGCCTCAGGTGGACCAGCCGCTCGCCCGCCTCTCGACCTTCGGGCGGGTGATCGAAGACAGCCCGAATGAGGCGAGCAATCTCCCCGCAGTTGTCCAACACGGCTCCTCCTTCGTTCCAGACCGCGTTGGTCAATTCATCATCTATCTATGGGGATTTGGCAGTTCTAACAGTCCGTTTCTTGATGGGTGCATGCCTATCAATAACTGGAAGAAGCAGTTTCATAAATGCTTCCAGTGCAGCGTCCGGATGTTCCTCATTACAAATATCAGACCAACCAATAATTTTCACATCTTCGACATAGGAATCATTGCAAAACCTCTTGTATGAATGTTTATTCACAATTTTAGGTCCAGTCTTTGGTCATGGAAGTAGTGTAGATATATCAGTGGGGAGTACAGTAGCAACAAATCATCAAACTCCAAAAGGGTGTTTGTAAAAATCAGTTTGTTCTTATTGATACCCTATTACAACTCTGGTTCAACTGTACAGTATGTTGTTAGACCTGGAATGTGTTGAGCAATGGATATGTGCAATGGAGAATGATCATGCCATCATCCGATATACCCATGTGAGAGATGGATAACACTGTGCCCTGTTCTCTCTGTGTGTTTCCTTGTGCCCATCTGAATCCTGCCTGGGTCAAACTCTGCAGAGGGGCGATGTTGTGGTGCCTGTCCTGTGGGAGATGGCCTCAGCTGTGGGAACGTGTGCTTTGTCATGGGGCTCTGATTACATGCTCAATGCCTGGCTTGTGCGTAGCTCATCGTCTGGGCAATTGAAAGAAATGACAAACCTGATCCCTGGCCTGCCTCTATTTGTTCAATTCTAGCCTATTTGACAACTTGAGGAATTTAGTGATTTGCTGATTTCCGAGGCCTTTACCTCAGCTGACCCTTTGATGATCAATTAACTTAAATGTTATCTCAGTGTTTAAGTTCATAAAATCTACAGACCTGCACACAGTCTGTCAAAAGTGCAAGACTACTCTCTCTGTGTTTCTCGGGTGTCACGAAGTGTTATGTGTTGTTGTGAAGTTGTTGCTTCGCTTATGATCTTGTGCATTTTCAGGCAAAAGTATTTTCCCTCAGAGAGACTCTTGGTGATGGAAGAGATTTAGGAGATTGTTGTTTTGGGAGTTCCGCTTGTTACAAAACATTTCTACTGCTGTTTTTCTATTCTAATTCTATGCCCTACTCAAAGCATTCTATAAGTAAGAAAAGGCAAGTAATATGGAATATGACACAGCAACAATTTAATTTGAATGGTAATAAGAGATTTACATTGTTTGATGGCTGACGAAGACAGCGTTTATTAATGCCTTGTTAATATAGGAAACAATTAAAAGGATCATACATACAAAACAAACACAATAATTCACCTCTTAATAATAATCAATATTTTGAAAATTCACACCAAAGTAAGTAAGTGTTTTTATAATCATACTCAAAACATCAATTTTCTTAAATAGGGCAGAGAAGTGTCCACCTTGACCAATGTGTTATGTTAGCAAATATCTTCTCTCGCTTGATTAGACAGTTGAGATGCCTGTGAACAGTAATTATTTTGTGTGAAATGTTAAAAACGATTGTGTGAGTTGTACCAAGTTATTCCTCATTTAACCAAATATTATGTATTAAGGATAGAGAATGATTAACGGTTTTACATAGAAGGATTTACTGACAGATACTTTCAAGAATTACAGACAGACCGATGTTTCTACAAGTAACAAAATCTTGCTTTGGAAAGAAAATATGATTTGGTTCAATTGGCTGGTCTATATATGAAAATATACAAAGGTATCATTTATAGGATATGCCTCCCCTATTTGTTGCCCCTCATCCACTCAATCAGCACCTTTTCAACACACAGTCACTGCTCTCTCATAACTGCAACTGATCTCTTGTTCCTAATGTTAGGCCTATAGTATACTTCCAGAGTTTTATAAATAGGCTGTCTCGCTTTCTGTGCATCCCTTATGAAAGAGCTGACAGTTAGGGGAACTTTTTCATCAGTCTTTGGGTAACTAATGGGTTAAAGTATTTCAAGGCATGTATTTCCTGGCCTTCATACGGGGTATAATATGTATGTCTCTGACGTCATTATGCTGAAGCAGCCAACACAAGTAGCGCTCTGTGCCCATGCCCCACCCACTGGTGAGGAGAGGAATGACCTGCCGCATGTTGATGTACCACTTGTAGGATTCCTCTGGCACAGCGTGATGTCTGAGGGCTTCTTGCACCATCTCGGGGTTGGAGTGACGCTCCCCAAGACCCAGAGTCTCCCCCAATCCCAAGAGGAGGTCCGATGCTTTTGCCTTGCGTCTGCCCGAGCCCTCCACATATGCTTGGTAGAAAGCCACTCCCAGGTGGTCCATCTCTGTCAGCCAAACAGCGCCTCCGTACTTCTCAATCAAGACCCGTTCTCCTTTGCGGGTTAACTTCCTGCCAAACTGGGGCTGGCCGTCCTGTACCCACTCCAAGCAGTCTGGTGAGGGCATCATAGGGATGGCCTTGTCCAGAGTGACTCTTGGGAGAGGGGTTCCTCCCTCCAACTTCTCCAGTAAGTCCTGGACATGTGAAAGGGTCCCAGCGGAGTTCAGGATGATGTTGGAGTGTTTCTTCCGCATTGCATTGGTGAGATGAGCCAAGTATTCCTCAGCTATGTGCATGGCAGTATCCATGTCGCCTAGGAGCTCACACTCAACATGGTAGAACTGGTTAAGATGCGTGGCATCTGGATCTTCTCCACGGAAACTTGGCGATACATAGTATGTCCCCGGCAAGTTCTCTTGGAATCGCAAGAAATACTCCAGCACAAATTGCATGGAGTCGGCCAAGTACACATTCTGCCCCAGCATGTTGACGTAAACGGGCTCTGAGTCTGATCCCAGGCCCATCGGAGAGGAGATTGTGTCAGTGGTGAGAGGAGTCAGGGCGTACGCGTACTGACAGGTGTTGTTGAAGAACTCCACAGTGCTGTGGAAGAGGGTATTTTGAATTTGAAAGAGATTGCGGTACCACTGGCTCTTGATGGCTAACATGGAGTGGCTCTGTGGGTCCTCCCAGGAACGAGGAGGCCTGCAAAGTGTGATTTTGGTGTGGATCTCCTTTAGAGATTCAGGGCTGGCGGGAGGGCCATCGGCAGATGAGACGTAGCCGGGGTATCTTTGGAAGTACTCTGGGAACACCTCAACAGGCTTGTCACCACGTGGAGGAACCAGAGGGATCAGCTTGACATGGGCATAATCAATCTCAAAGCCCTCAAAGATGAGTGCAACACCTCGAGCATGCATTCCTTCCTCCAGCAGTCCAGCTACCTTACGAGTGGCCAGGATCAGTGATGTGTAATCAGTCTCTTCCAGACTGAAAATGTTGCTGGACAGTGGTTTACGTGGCACTAGAACTGTGAGTCCAGGTGTGTTAGGGTAGGGAGTGAGGAAAGCCACATGATCACTGTCCTCCCACACCCGCCACTGTTGCTCCTCCCCACGAACGATACGGCAGAACAGTCCATTGTGGGAGGGATCTCCTAAGACGTCATAGCACGATGGTGCGTTAGGCGTTGGCAGCCTGTCCCGAATCTTGGCCTGAACCTGGTCCAGATCTGCATCTTCCCAGCGGGGGCCACTCTTTGAGCTGCAGTAACCTGGGTCATAGGGCTGAAAGTCCTCCTCCCCGGCCAGATGGGGGCGCCAGTTGGGTTCCAGGCCATGAAGTGGTAGCACTCGAATATGGGCCGGCTGCTTGGGATGTGGGTTAAATACTAGGGCACAACGCTGTACCCCCAGTCGTTCGCATAGCAGGTTTGCAACAGCCCGTGCTCCTTGCAACAGTGCTAAGAAATCTGGCACAGCCAGCTGAAAGATGCTGCTTGGCCCACTCAGAGTCTTTCGGGTAAGGATGGTGGCACCTGGTGTCCAAGGGTTGGAGTGTAGCTGAGCAACCAGTTCGTCAGTCTCCCAGATCACATTGGAATAACTCTTCATGGGTCTCAGGACTTCGACACGTGCAATGCCACCAACCATGGATGCTACAAACAACACCCCAGCATTGTTTTCAACAACAGCATCGCCTTTGGCGTCTACAGCAATGATTCCAGCACAGCTGCCCTTCAAGTTCTCAGACATGACTTCTCGACACGCCGCCCTAAGGCTGTAGCCTTTATGATGGTAGAGACTGGCCACTTTTTGTGCAACTGTGTGCCTTAGAAACACATCTCCATCGCCAGAGCAGGTTACTGCAATTTTGTCATCAGCAAATATACCTGCTCCCACTACTGCTGTGTCCCCAACTCGACCCTTCCATTTTCCCACCAACCCACCTGTGGACGTTGCAGCAGCTAACCTACACCATCGATCCAAAGCAACAGCTCCCACTGTCTGTGGATGGTTGTTCTTGGAGGCGTTGCCAGCACTGAGTTTTGCTATCAGTTCTCTGCGACGGACATCAGTTTGGAAGTACTCCGCCCTCATAGGCTTCTCACTCTCTTCTAAGCCTTGCAAAAACTCTTCTGCACCTTCCCCTACTAAGAGTGAGTGTGCACTCTTCTCCATGACCTGTCTTGCTGCTTTCACTGGGTTCTTCACACTCTGCAAACAAGCCACCGATCCAGAGTTCATCCCATTTCCATCTACTATGGTCGCCTCCATTTCATTTTTCCCATCTTTGTTGAAAACAGATCCCTTCCCGGCGTTGAACAGAAAGCAGTCCTCAAGAGCTTGCACACTCCGCTGCACTGCGTCAAGACTACTGCCTCCTTGTTGTAGCACTTGTGCTCCGAGGGTCAGGGCTGTCTGGAGAGCAAATTCAATGACACCTACCACCTTTGTATTCAGCATCATCTCCTCCCCAGCTCCACCATGGATCACCAGAGTGAAGTCTGGACTCATGTTGGAGGCAGAGTCAGAGGGAAGTGTTGACTTGGACATTGTCTTGCCTTGTTTTTGGCCTGCTGGACTGATGCTTTTGTGAATTTCCCCTTGGGCGGATCCATTCCTTCTTCCTGCTTGTCCTTCTTGCAGCAGACACTCCATGGCTCCCATTTGTCCGGCGACGGCATATCTGACAGCGAGAAGCATCACCAGCTTCAGATTTACTTTCAGGCTATCTTGAAGCTTCTCCAACACTGTGGCAAAGGTGCCTTTCCCATTGAGCACCATACGGACCCGGTCTCTCCTCCCCAGGTAGGTTACAGCCAGTTGGTCTTTAGCGTACACATTCCCTACAGCAAGCTCCACTCCCTCCATCAAATCCTTGCCAGTAAGGTAAACGGAGGGGCACCCAAAGGGGTCAAGAAACTTCTTGAGAGGGTTGTCTGGAGACATGGACCAGCGTAGGGCTGCCAGGTGAGGGCCCACACCATGTCCACTTTTAGTGGCTTTGATCAGGTTCTTGTGCTCCAGGAAAGCCACATGGAACAGACGGAGCAGTTCGTTCGTGTATCGAGGGTTGTTGTCTGGTCCGATGCAGGATGCCAAAGCACCGATGAGCTGGCAGGATTGCATGGTGAGGGAGTATGTCGGATCGCAGCGGCCATGCTTGTAGTGACGCATATGGGTAGGGGTTACAAGAATGTGGCTGGCAGCAGATTCCCCAAGAGTCTGCCTCAGGGAGAGCTGCAAGGAAAAGTTGACCCAGGCATCGTACAGGCCCCTGTGACCCCGGAGGGTAGCAAAGACATCTGGGTAAGAGGGAACCTCAAATGTGATGATAGGATGAATTGCTTTAGTGGAGGACTTTGGGGGATCTGTTTTAGTTATACCCTGTAGTGGGAATGCTAGGGGGCTTGGGGAGGAGGAATCAGCCTTGTTAAGATAGGCTGACCCATTTCTTCCTGTGTTGGCCTGGACTAGGTCTACATTAAGAGACTCAGAGAGATACCACACAGTCTCAGCCACTAACCCAGCCACCATTCCATCCAGTGCACTGTGCTCGAACACCATCCCAGCTGTGCTGTCTTTGAATACCACCAGGTTCACCACCTGTAGAAAAAGTATAGAAAAATAGTTTTTAATTTACTTGTGATACTTGTGATGTTTGCTTGTGATGTTGACCTAAAGAGGAACCTACGTTTTCAAGTCTTGTGTCAGTGAGTTAATAAACTGAAGTTTGTTGGGTGCAATTACGTATGTCTGATGTGCAGCAATGATCCACTTACAATTTGATTCAATATTGAAAAACTGATTTAACTCAATTATCTAGGGTATGTTTTTGTCAACACAGAAATTCATGTTCCAGGTTTTAACGAGATGCATAATTTAAGACCATATTCTCATCCAGTAACCCGATGAATCCAGTTGATTCACTACAGTGTCACGGATTCTGCCGAGGCTGCTCCTCCTCCTGGTTCGGGCAGGCTTCGGCGTTCGCCGTCCCCGGAGTACTAGCTGCCACCGCTCTATGTTTCGTTATTTGATTGCTTTTGTCTGTCTGTTACACCTGTGTCCATTTGTGTGTTGATTACTTGTCTTATAAGTTCCTTGTTTTGCTCTAGATTGATTGTGTGTTGTTATGACTGCCACTTTGTCGGAGCTACGTGTTTTCACCTTGTTTTGTTTTGTGTTTAGTGTTTACGCGTGTTGCGTAATTTTCCCTCGCCTCTTGGTGTTATTCGAGGTCGGGTTTTTCCCTCATTAACTTTGGACTATTAAAGTATGTTGGACTTAACCTCTGTGTCCTGCGCCTGACTCCTCCACCACATCCACATCGGTTCTAGTGACATACAGCACCACTGTACTGTACTGTACTGTATTGTAGTAGTTGTCATCCACAATTATAGTACCACAAACATCACATACTGTACCTTGTCATAGTATCTCAGACAGGGCCCATCTCCTCCTCCCAATCTGACAGCGTTGAGGGTGTCTGCCAGATCAGCTGGTGGATTGCAGTCTTCCAGGGAGAGAGCCACCACAGCACTCTCCATCAACCCCAGTGAGGCGGCCGCTGCCCCTCCTGCTCTCAGGATCTCCTCCCTCACGGCACTCCAGGCTTGCCGCTGCAGGGCAGAGAGGCCGCAGATGGCAGAGGGCTCGTTGTTCTTGGCAGCTCTCTGTTGGCTCATCACATGAGCCACTTGGCTGTAGATGTCAGGGAACGGTAGAGGGGACATAGGCCCTCCTGGGCTGGGACGCTGCAGTATGTTGACTGAAAATACCCCTCTAGCACAGATGACGATGGCATGGAGGCAGTCTGGGTACACCTGTAATACAAATAGCACATTAAGAAGTAGGAGATAATCACATTAGATTCAAATAAGACAAGGGAGTATGATGAACTCTTATCATTATCATCAGAGATGGTGTATGAAAACACCTCAAAACACTGAGTCAAAGTACTCTATTTATTTCCCAAAGCTTACTTTAATCTCATCTTGGGTCTTCCCAGGAATGCGGCTGGCAGCAAACACCTCTGATTGCTGTGTGCGCTCAGTTGGCCCCTCGCCCTCCACCAGCGAAGGCTCACTATACATCTTGGCCACAGCCCAGAGCAGAGCGGCAGCCCTCTCCAGTTGGGCGCACTCCTTGGCTCTGGAGGGGGGCAGGACAGCGGGGATGGCTGTCGTGGTGGGCAGGGGGTCGGTACATGAGAGCAGCCGGCTCTTGAATTGCTCTGTCACCCAGTTCTCTAGGCCAGAGGCGGTAGCCGCCAAGCACTTTTGGGCCTCCTGCAGGACCTCCCTCTGTTGGCTAAGGGTGTTTTTGTATTGAGGATAGAGCTCAGGGCTCAGGGTGAGCTGGAGCACACGGCCTGCCTCTTGTAAGGTGACATCCAGCTCTGGAATAGGGTAATTGAGAAGTGCCATCCTGTCCTGTCGATAGGGGGAACCTAATGCAATGAGAGAGCGAGGATGCACAATCAATTGTGTTACTGTAAAGACACTCAGGTAATTTGCCCCGATATTCCCTCTCAACCATAGAATGCAAAAATGTAACATACTGTATTAACCTGTATGATTACAAAGACTGTAATTCAATCAGGCTATTCATGTAATCTAGGAGAAGAGCTCATTAGACACACAGAGGACTCTTTATGGATTAATTTGGCTGACGTGAATGGACAGTACCCTTAGTTTGTATGCCAGATCATCAGTAATACAACACCTCCTGTGAGGTCAATGTATCCTTTTGAGATACATTGTGACTTCTCCTTTATCACACTGTGTGTGAGAGTGGCTGCTCCCTCGTCCCTTAATAATAAGAATAGCATGGTGTTTGTATTGCCAGTTGTCATGGGAATATGTCTCATGCTGCATGACCATGTTGGGGTAATTAGATTTGTGCTGATTCGCCTAGTCAGTCTCTCTTTACAATGCTGCCTGTTTTTCATTCTTCTAAGGCCAGATTCAAGTTCAGCTATGCCTCTGACCTTGTGATTACCAGGCAGTTACTAATGACTATAACTAAATTAAATTACAATTGATAGGTTTTATGTAATACCACCTTCATAAACCGCATAGGTAATATACACTACCAGTCAAAAGTTTGGACACACCTACTCATTCAAGGGTTTTTCTTTATTTTTACTATTTTCTACATTGTAGAATAATAGTGAAGACATCAAAACTATGAAATAACACATATGGAATCATGTAGTAATCAAAAAAGTGTTAAACAAATCAAAATATATTTTATATTTGAGATTCTTCAAATAGCCACCCTTTGCCTTGATGACAGCTTTGCACACTCTTGGCATTCCATCAACCAGATTCATGAGGTCACCTGGAATGCATTTCAGTTAACAGGTGTGCCTTCTTAAAAGTTAATTTGTGGAATTTCTTTCCTTCTTAATGCGTTTGAGCCAATCAGTTGTGTTGTGACAAGGGAGGGGGGTATACAGAAGATAGACCTATTTGATAAAAGACCAAGTCCATATTATATCAAGAACAGCTCAAATAAGTAAAGAGAAACGACAGTCCATAATTACTCTTAAGACATGAAGGTCAGTCAATATGGAACATTTCAAGAACTTTGAAAGTTTCTTCAAGTGCAGTCACAAAAACCATCAAGCGCTATGATGAAACTGGCTCTCATGAGGACCGCCACAGGAATGGAAGACCCAGAGTTAGCTCTGCTGCAGAGGATAAGTTCATTAGAGTTACCAGCCTCAGAAATTGCAGCCCAAATAAATGCTTCACAGAGTTCAAGTCACAGACACATCTCAACATCAACTGTTCAGAGGGGACTGCGTGAATCAGGCCTTCATGGTCGAATTGCTGCAAAGAAATCACTACTAATGGACACCAATAAGAAGAAGAGACCTGCTTGGGCAAGAAACACGAGCAATGGACATTAGACCGGTGGAAATGTGTCCTTTGGTCTGGAGTCCAAATTTGAGATTTTTGGTTCCAACCGCCGTGTATTTCTGAGACGCGGTGTGGGTGAACGGATAATCTTTGCATGTGTAGTTCCCATCTTAAAGCATGGAGGAGGAGGTGTTATGGTGTGGGGGTGCTTTTCTGGTGACACTGTCTGTGATTTTATTATGAATTCAAGGCACACTTAACCAGCATGGCTACCACAGCATTCTGCAGCGATATGCCATCCTATCTGGTTTGGGCTTAGTGGGACTATCATTTGTTTTTCAACAGGACAATGACCCAACACACCTCCAGGCTGTGTAAGGGCTATTTTACCAAGAAGGAGCGTGATGGAGTGCTGCATCAGATGACCTGGCCTCCACAATCCCCCGACCTCAACCCAATTGAGATGGTTTGGGATGAGTCGGACCGCAGAGTGAAGGAAAAGCAGCCAACAAGTGCTCAGCATATGTGGGAACTCCTTCAAGACTGTTGGAAAAGCATTCCAGGTGAAGCTGGTTGAGAGAATGCCAAGAGTGTGCAAAGCTGTCATCAAGGCAAAGGGTGGCTATTTGAAGAATCTCAAATATAAAATATATTTGGATTTGTTTAACACTTTTTTGGTTACTACATGATTCCATATGTGTTATTTATAGTTTTGATGTCTTCACTATTATTCTATAGTGTAGAAAATAGTAAAAATATAGAAAAACCCTTGAATGAATAGGTGTATCCAAACTTTTGACTGGTACTGTATAAGTTCAGAAATACTGTCACGACTTCCTCCGAAGCTGCCTCCTCTCCTTGTTCGGGCAGGCTTGGGCGTTCGTCGTCACCGGCCTTCTAGCCACTGCCGCTCCATATCTCATCATTCCATTAGTTTTGTCTTGTCTATTACACACACCTGGTTCATATCCCCTCATTAGTATGTGTATAAGTGTTCCCTCTGCCCCCTTGTCCTTGTGGGTGATTGTTTATTGTGAGGAGATAGTAGCTCAGTTGAGCTCAGTGTATTTTGTATTGCCGGGGTATTTTCCCTGTGTGCCTGTTTGTTCCAGTGCGCCTGTTGTGCGCACTGGACTGGTTAACGCTGTATTACGGAATAAACTCTGTATACTTTGATTTCCCTGCTGCGCCTGACTCCTTCAAATCACGCATCACAAATACATTAAACTGTAGAATTTAAGTACCAAATTGTCATATTTACCATAAAATGAAATATTAACACAGTTGTGTCACTTTTGTCAAAATAGAGCTTCATTAAAACCAGTTAATTAGATGTCACAGAATACATTTTTGGGAGAACATGTGGTTATTTTGAATTTTCTCTCTTGTATTATTGAAATTAAGTTTGTACAATTAACTTTTTAATGTAATAGCAGCTCTCTTCAAGAGATCTGTTCAAAATCTCAGGGCAACAGAACCAAAAAGAGGATTACAATGTGTAAATTCCTCAAATGTGATTGTGACAACTCCACTGACAACCAATGCTATTATATTTTGCATGCCTAAAATACATGTAAAATAACAACACAGCTATTATATTAAAAACATTATCCCCTCTGCCTAAGGCAACTTTGTGTCATCAAAGTGCCTAAGATCAATTGCAATGATTTAGACAATAAATAGAGTAAATAATTTAAGTTTACATACATTGTCAGTGGTATGTCCTGAAGTCCCTACACCTCTCAACAGTATAAGCAAGGAGCCTGCCCTCCACTAAAGAATGACTCATTCAAGCGTGACTAACTTTAAAACATGCATTTCAAGACAGACCAATATACACATCTGGCTCAGCTTCGTATGTGAAAAACAATGCACATTCTAGGTACATAAAATACCACTATGATCAACAACACAAGCACTCACAGATACATGGCTCTGGAAATTACACTCTGTAATTAGGCTACACATGAGTTTATAAAGTTGTGTTATTCCTACAGCGATTGTTTCTACGTGTATAAGCTCATAAAATATTATTTATAAAAGTATAAACTGGTTTACCTCAATACCGAAAAGATATGCACGCTCCGTAAGATGCAGCAATAGTCAGTGAACAGCAAGTTTTGTTGTACTACACAAACAAGGGTTGGCTATAATATGTACCTAGTGATTCCAATTAAGGAATTACATTTCCTGTCTCAATAGATGCTGGGTGAACCTGAGGCAGCCTCTCACTGCAAATACTCTCCCTAATGGAATGGCCAATGTCAATGTTCAACAAATGTTGGAACTCTTTTTAAAGGTTTTTCAGGTGCATCATTAGTTTGATGCTCTATGCTCTATTTCACCCAAACAGTCATTGACAGACAGTTTTCCACATGACCTTTTAACCCTTGTGACTGAACATTAAATGCACTTTAACTGGTTTAGAAAATGTCTCCTGGTCTCCATAATTAGATTTGTAGCTACAGTAGAAAAAGAGGCATGAGGCTGAATTAGTAATGACTGTCTTATGCCGTCTCCAGTTACAATAGTCTTAACGATTTAACACAATTTAGACCATATTCAAAAAAACTTTTACAAATATCACTGCTGTCAGTAACTTGGTTACCTGTGAAGTTCAGTTAGGTAGACTAACATTGTCTGACTCACAAACATCAACCTTATGGCCATAGGGCAAAATGTAATGTGAGTATTCTGTGGTTTATTTACTAATACAGACCACCATACATTCAATCATGTGACGTAACTATAAAAGTATTTCCTTGGTGTTCTTGATTATGATCAATAGTATTCAATTGTGAAATATTGGAATAGCTCAGTGAATATTTTAGTTATCTCATCCCTATTTCAGTAAATTAGCAAATTGCCAAAAAATGTCCATATGTCCAGTCAAAGTGTCAAAGAAGTGTGATGAGCCTCCTGAGGTTTCACACCTATATTTATACTCTGATGAATGTTTTTTCTTATTGTGTACATAGTAAAACCCATGACTTGTTTCCTTTTCCCCTCCTTAGTGGTAACTGTTCGTAACATATGGCTCTGGTCAATGAAGTTTCACTTTCAAAACTGGTGCTGTTCCCAAAAGTCACTGACCACAACTAGCGGAAACACCCCTGACCTCAGCTGCCGAAACCCCCATTACCTCTGACCTCAGCTGCACGAGACCTTTTAGATAAGGCATGAAATAATACAATACTCCTTTCATCAGTCTTTCTATTTGGGGTTGTGCTCTTGAAAAGGCATCTAGCCGAAACGTGGTGCATTGGCTATGTTTCTGTTTGTTTAAGATTATGATTTTTTGAAAGAATATAATTAATTGTTAGCCTTTGGATAAGATTGATGAAAACGCAGTTTATTGGACCTTCTCATTTTCACTGAAGGTAATTTAGCAGACAAAGTACTCAGACATTCCTAATGGAGACAAACAGTATGTGATTGTTTGCGAGCTGCTTAGGTAAGCTAGTTGTGAGATTTCACCACTTAATGGCATTTGGTTCCCCAATTTCAGAAACCACTTTGCTTAGTTATGTGTAATTCCTAAGTAAGTGTTTCTTTAATTACACAACAATAACAATGTAGATATTTATGATAACAATAAAAACAACTTTTTATATTTTGTTATTAGTTATATTATTTGATATTGAATACTGCACTGTTGGGTAGGGCTTGCAAGTTAAGTATTTCACTGTACTTGGGCATGTGACAAATGAAAGTTGAAACTACCAGCAACACGGTGCCCAGCCTGTATAAGACACAATATCAAGTGTCAAGTATGTGTGCACAAAACACAAAACAAAAATGTTACATTAAACAAATTAAATGCATTTAACACTTAAATGCATAATTAGCAATTATAACAAAGTAGAGTTTTCACCTTGTCTCTCTACACAAACAGTACACTTCTCCTTCTCCACCCCAGGAAAATAAATTGTGCAATGTCAAAAACTCGCTTTGTGAAAAACTTCAGCCTGTGTTCATCCTGTGGTCGAACACCTCTTGAGTGATCATCAACAATTTTACCAAACAGAACATGTCTCAAGTCATCATAAAGAGGGCAATAAAACACAAAATGGGCTTCACGTTCTATTAACCCAAGATCACACAATACACACATCTTTCCTCTTCAGGGACTCTGTTGAATCTACCCATCTCAAGTGCCAGAGGGATCTTAGCTGCTCACAAACTGACCAATACAGTACATATTGTCAAAGTTGCGTTAATTCAAATCTGGTATTAGGAACAAAAGAGGTCAGCACGACTTCTAAGATATACTAGTTATTTTAATTAATGCAAAAACCTTCAATGGTAAATATGATGTTTCGTACAGTGGGGCAAAAAAGTATTTAGTCAGCCACCAATTGTGCAAGTTCTCCCACTTAAAAGGATGAGAGAGGCCTGTAATTTTCATCATAGGTACATGTCAACTATGACAGACAAAATGAGAAAAAAAATTCCAGAAAATCACATTGTAGGATTTTTTATGAATTTATTTGCAAATTATGGTGGAAATTAAGTATTTGGTCAATAACAAAAGTTTCTCAATACTTTGTTATATACCCCTTGTTGGCAATGACACAGGTCAAACGTTTTCTGTAAGTCTTCACAAGGTTTTCACACACTGTTGCTGGTATTTTGGCCCATTCCTCCATGCAGATCTCCTCTAGAGCAGTGATGTTTTGGGGCTGTCGCTGGGCAACACGGACTTTCAACTCCCTCCAAAGATTTTCTATGGGGTTGAGATCTGGAGACTGGCTAGGCCACTCCAGGACCTTGAAATGCTTCTTACGAAGCCACTCCTTCGTTGCCCGGGGGGTGTGTTTGGGATCATTGTCATGCTAAAAGACCCAGCCACGTTTAATCTTCAATGCCCTTGCTGATGGAAGGAGGTTTTCACTCAAAATCTCATGATACATGGCCCCATTCATTCTTTCCTTTACACGGATCAGTCGTCCTGGTCCCTTTGCAGAAAAACAGCCCCAAAGCATGAAGTTTCCACCCCCATGCTTCACAGTAGGTATGGTGTTCTTTGGATGCAACTCAGCATTCTTTGTCCTCCAAACACGATGAGTTGAGTTTTTACCAAAAAGTTATATTTTGGTTTCATCTGACCATATGACATTCTCCCAATCCTCTTCTGGATCATCCAAATGCACTCTAGCAAACTTCAGACGGGCCTGGACATGTACTGGCTTAAGCAGGGGGACACGTCTGGCAATGCAGGATTTGAGTCCCTGGCGGAGTAGTGTGTTACTGATGGTAGGCTTTGTTACTTTGGTCCCAGCTCTCTGCAGGTCATTCACTAGGTCCCCCCGTGTGGTTCTGGGATTTTTGCTCACTGTTCTTGTGATCATTTTGACCCCACGGGGTGAGATCTTGCGTGGAGCCCCAGATCGAGGGAGATTATCAGTGGTCTTGTATGTCTTCCATTTCCTAATAATTGCTCCCACAGTTGATTTCTTCAAACCAAGCTGCTTACCTATTGCAGATTCAGTCTTCCCAGCCTGGTGCAGGTCTACAATTTTGTTTCTGGTGTCCTTTGACAGCTCTTTGGTCTTGACCATAGTGGAGTTTGGAGTGTGACTGTTTGAGGTTGTGGACAGGTGTCTTTTATACTGATAACAAGTTCAAACAGGTGCCATTAATACAGGTAACGAGTGGAGGACAGAGGAGCCTCTTAAAGAAGAAGTTACAGGTCTGTGAGAGCCAGAAATCTTGCTTGTTTGTAGGTGACCAAATACTTATTTTCCACCATAATTTGCAAATAAATTCATTAAAAATCCTACAATGTGATTTTCTGGATTTTTTTTTCTCAATTTGTCTGTCATAGTTGACGTGTACCTATGATGAAAATGACAGGCCTCTCTCATCTTTTTAAGTGGGAGAACTTGCACAATTGGTGGCTGACTAAATACTTTTTTTCCCCACTGTATATACGGGCTCTTTGAAATACCTCGCAGGGCACTTCAGAGAACTAATCCATTGTTCTAGGTTCTTGCTCAAATACTCTGACAGAGAGAGTTTCCCACCTCTCTGCTGGCCAATCAGAGTAGAGACTTGAGCGTGGTTTAGACTTACTCAGCCTATCCGTTGGCGTACCGGCTGTTCCCCGCCTCTTCTGTTACCAGGCATACGTTTATCATAACAACCTGTCATAGTGAGAAGAGCCAGCTCCCTTAGACACCATTCCTACGTCCAAGGAAGGTTCACAGATCACAAAGAACCAGTATATTCTAGTACAGTGGCGGCTCCTGAAAAAATTCTCAGGAGGGGCAATTTTTCTGATGATTTAGGTGACCTACACACATTTTAAAAAAGATATGTCCAGCAACAACATGAAGACAGGGGCAGCATATAAGTCAATACCAGAAGCATTTATTGACTGATCTGGGGAGATGGATTCCAGTTTCTGTGACAGATTATAAATAATCTCTGATGCCTTTGTTATATTAGCTTTTGGTTGAATGTACTGTCGTAGTAAATATATAATGTTATAGCTTGGTCTGACTAAAATCTTGGGCATGACCCATTTTGTGTTGGGCCTTTGTATTCAATACAATGAACAAGAGTCCTATCTTGTCAGCCTTGTCAGCAGGTGGCTAAGGATAACACCCACGCCATAGGTCTCTCAGTTCTTCCAACTCACGAGTTCTTGCCCTGAGGACACACACACACACACCCACACACACACACACACACACACACACATCATCACTGATAAACACACACACACACACACATCATCACTGATAACAAACACACACACACACACACACACACACACACACACTGATAACAAACACACACACACACACACAAATCCTCTTCTCTTAGGCTGAACATCTGAAGACAGAGAACCCGACTCAGAGCCAATGCAACAGTGACACTAGCCTGGAGGTGACCTCGCCCAACTCATCAGGACCAATCAGAAGATCAGAACTACTAGATTCAACCTACTTCATTTTATTGTATAAAATGTCAGCACACAATGTTTAGGGGCTCTTCTGATAAACTCCCTACGAGTTTGACGAACGGGTCCGTGCACGCGATTCCAGATATCTTTACCTCTGAATAAACTGCCTTATATTATACAATTATCCACCTTGTCCAAAAGTCTCTACTTGGTCTCCGTTCTCCAGTAAACTTGTTTTATCAACAATAGTAAGGTTCAATGACACAGAAAGCAGTTCAATGTCGGGGTACAGAGTCGCTCTCTTACCAGGATCGCGGTCCGCTCTGACCAGGGTGAAGCCGGCCGGCTCCACCTCTCTGTCCGGGACTCTGTCATCCAGCCAAGTCTCCCAGCTGTATTGGGATTCCGCTGCCAGCAGCGTTTTCATTATTTAGTCCGTTCGTAGCGGGTATGTACACGATCAACAAGATCAGTCCAAAACCGAAGATCAGTCCAAAGCAGAATGTTTGCAGAATGTTTGTAAACTAAGTCTACAAATTAAAAACATAAAATAACGCCACACTACAGGTCGCAACAGAGACGCTGCTAGCCGCCATTGTCTTAGTTACGTTCAACGTTACGTCACGTATGACGAAAGCGCGTAAGTGCAAGCCCACAGACACCCATAGAGAATGTATTGAAAGCTTTGAAATGTGAAAAAAATAGATTTTACATGACAGGCTATGAGAGACTTCTGGGCGATTTTCAACCTGACTGAAATCGCCCAAAAAACGGGCGGGGCCATTTGAAGCACGACTTTAGCCTGATTTGACATTTAGTGGCTGGCAGATCAGACGTGAACGCTGATAACTGCTGTTGCCGTGATATAATTGATTAGAAAAAAAATCCCTTCCTTTTCCCGTTTGGCAGTGCGTCGCCCATATCGCCCTATTGAACAAGCCGTCCCTGTTCTAGTATTTGGAGACACAAATCCTTATCTCATTTTACCCCCTAAAACAGCTCTTCACATCAATCACAGCCTGCCAGGTGACACAACCTACATTAGCCCAGTCAAGAATGCATTCTTTCTAAGTTAGTCATCCCATCAATTATACAAATAATACATCTCTCACAATATTAATATGAGTTTATTTTATTATATGTGTTACATTTATCCTTGTATTGTCCTTGTAATCAGTGATGAAGCAAGAGGTGATAAAACAATTTCGCAAGTTGTGATCAATAAAGTATTACTCTACTCCAGCCTAGCCTCTAGCCTACTCCAATTTGTAAGTCGATCTGGATAAGAGCGTCTGCTAAATGACGTAAATGTAAATGTAGTATACTCTACTCATATAGTCCTATTATTACATTGGATAAACATCATATTCAAATATGTTTTCTTATAAGATTTCTTTATAAAATGCTTTATTCCTTCATAGAAAGATGTATAGGTTTGTAGGCTAGATAAGATTGAGTGCTGTAATGTCCCGTTTCTCAACCATACAAATAGTTCAAACCGGACGTAGTAAACCGGACGTAGTGCCAAAATTAGTAGCCAATAGCTTTCGGTCTGTCATTCTGACCGCAGCGTGAGGGGGAACTGTGTCTCTTGTTCTTATAAGAAGAAATCTTTGAAATAGTTTCTCAAAGGTAAGTTCAGCGTTCTGTCTTGACAATGTAAAATGTTGTTCTGTCAATATCTTATATTTTTATTCAATTGACTGTGAGAATCAGCTCCTCAATGTGTAAGGTCAGCATCGTTCAGAGGCTACTGTAGCAAGCTAACTAACGTTAGCTCGCAAGCTAGGCTAACTTAAAGTTATTTTTTAAAACTCTTATCTACTAGCCAATCAAAGGGAACAATGCTCATGATACTGGTTTTGCTATTCAAGTATCTATCTAATTGTTAACTCACTTTTATCGTATAGTCTACACGGACAACGGGGCAACAACAGCTAACTTTTGCTAGCTAAATTGCTAAGGGATGTTCTGCTTGATGAGTGCTAACGTAAACTATATGGCTAGCTAATGTCAGATGAAAGGGGTTAGCTAGCTAACGTTAGTTCTGTATCTTTGGTGTATCTTATGTGTTGCTCTGGTCTGACACGGCTGCATGTAGCTGACTAAACTCAACTCACGATTTCGAGTTGAGTTTAATCAGCTAGGTTGCATGCAGACTACACAGGCGTAACATAGCTACTGTTAGCTAGTTAGCAAATGAACTTGATGACTTGCTGCTAGCTAGTAGTGGCAATAATCGGTATACCGACCACCGAATTTACAGCAGCAAATGACCATTCAGTGACACCAGTCTCATCTCTCATCTTATCACCCACAAGGGTTATCTAGCTAAATATGCCCAATCGTATCAAGTAGTAAAGTTACTGTTCAGGATTATTATAGCCTAACTTGGTCCATGTTGGCCCTCTGCTTCACCAATGGCAGATGCCTAGGTGACAGTGTTCGAAAATCAAAGCTAATACTTTCTTTTGCATAATGATGATTACCTATTCTATTGAAATCCATAAATAAACGTCCTCCTGTCTATCTCTCCTCACAGGAGTCCTCCCCTCTCCATGTGCATCCCTAATGGGCGGCTGGACTCATAGTGCGGTGCTGGAGCTGTACCGAGCACTGCTCCGTGCAGGGCGCCACCTTCAGTACACAGACCGCAACTACTACCGGTGCGCCGTGGCCCGCGAGTTCCGCCGCTGCCAGGCCCTGACCGTGCCGAGCGACAAGGAGGACGCACTGAAGAGGGGCCAGTTTTTCCTCAGCAGTAGACTGGGGGGATTGATGTAGGTGGGGGTCAACCATCCAACACCACCTTTAGCAAGACGTGCTTGTTTCAGACTACTAACAGGTAAACTATTAAGCTATTTAACTGACTACCTATCCTATCGCTCTTTATACGTTAATAATACATGTTTTGATAATAAAAGGTACACAGTCCTTGAGTTATGGTAATAGAACGCAAGGCTCCTCACATCTGAATCAGTACTTTCTTTGTTCTTCTCTAATCACTTTTCCATTCTAACTCTACGTTCACCTAGACAGAATGGCGGGAGTGAACGGTGAGCGTAAAGGAAAGAAGGATGACAACGGGATGGGCACAGCCGTTGACTTTTTGCTCTCTAATGCCAAGCTTGTTCTTGGGGTAGGAGGAGCTGCCATGCTTGGCATTGCAACACTAGCAGTCAAAAGAGTAAGTGGGGTATTCTCTAAGTTAGATCATTGCAATTATATTCTTGTAAATGTTATTAGTGCTTTCGGAAAGAATTCAGTCCCCTTGACTTTTTCCACATTTTGTTACGTTATAGCCTTATTCTAAAATGGATTAAATAAAACAATTTCCTCATCAATCTACACACAATACCCCATAATGACAAAGTGAAAACAGGTTTTTATAATTTTTTGCAAATGTATAAAAAAGTTAAACCAGAAATACCTTATTTACATAAGTATTCAGACCCTATGCTATGAGACTCGAAATTGAGCTCAGGTGCATCCTGTTTACATAGATCATCCTTGAGATATTCCTACAACTTGGAGTCCACCTGTGGTAAATTCAATTGATTGGACATGATTTGGAAAGGCATACACCTGTCTATATATGGTCCCACAGTTGACAGTGCATGTCAGAGCAAAAACCAAGCCATGATGTTGACGGAATTGTCTGTAGAGCTCCGAGACAGGATTGTGCCGAGGCACAGATCTGGGGAAGGGTACCAAAACATTTCTGCAGCATTGAAGGTCCCCAAGAACACAGTGGCATCCATTATTCTTAAATGGAAGAAGTTTGGAACTACCAAGACTCTTCCCAGAGCTGGCCGCCTGGCCAAACTGAGCAATCGGGGGAGAAGGGCCTTGGTCAGGGAGGTGACTAAGAACCCGATGATCACTGACAGAGCTCCAGAGTTCCTCTGTCAAGATGGGAGAATCTTTCAGAAGGACAACCATCTCTGCAGCACTCCACCAATCAGGCCTTTATGGTAGAGTGGCCAGACGGAAGCCACTCAGTAAAATGCACGACAGCCGCTTGGAGTTTGCTAAAAGGCACCTAAAGACTATCAGACCATGAGAAACAAGATTCTCTGGTCTGATGAAACCAAGATTGAACTCTTGGCCTGAATGCTAAGCGTCACGTCTGGAGGAAACCTGGCACCATCCCTACGGTGAAGCATGGTGGTGGCAGCATCATGCTGTAGGGATGTTTTTCACCGGCATGGACTGGGAGACTAGTCAGGATCGAGGGAAAGATGTACAGAGAGATCCTTGATGAAAACCTGCTCCAGAGCGCTCAGGACCTCAGACTGGGGCTAAGGTTCACCTTCCAACAGCACAACGACCCTAGGCACACAGCCAAGACAACGCAGGAGTGCGTTCTCTCAACCAGCTTCATGAGGTAGTCACCTGGAATGCATTTCAATTAACAGGAGTGCCTTATTAAAAGTTAATTTGTGGAATTTCTTTCCTTAATGCGTTTGAGCCAATCAGTTGTGTTGTGACAAGTAGGGGGGTATACAGAAGATAACCCTATTTGGTAAAAGACCATGTCCATATTATGGCAAGAACAGCTCAAATAAGCAAGGAGAAATGACAGTCCATCATTACTTTAAGACATGAAGGTCAGTCGATATGGGAAATATCAAGAACTTTCCACAGGAATGGAAGACTGATTTACCGCTGCTGCAGAGGATAAGTTCATTAGAGTTAACAGCCTCAGAAATTGCAGCCCAAATAAATGCTTCACAGAGTTCAAGTCACAGACACATCTTAACATCAGCTGTTCAGAGGGGACTGTGTGAATCAGGCCTTCATGGTCGAATTGCTGCAAAGAAACCACTACTAAAGGACACCAATAAGAAGAAGAGACCTGCTTGGGCCAAGAAACACAAGCAATGGACATTAGACCGGTGGAAATGTGTCCTTCGGTCTGGAGTCCAAATTTGAGATTTTTGGTTCCAACTGCCGTGTCTTTGTGAGACGCGTGTGGGTGAACGAATGATATCCTTATGTGTATTTCCCACTGTAAAGCATGGAGGAGGAGGAGGTTTTATGGTGTGGGGGTGCTTTGCTGGTGACACTGTCTGTAATTTATTGGGAATTCAAGGCACACTTAACCAGCATGGCTACCACAGTATTCTGCAGCGAGACGCCATCCCATCTGGTTTGGGCTTAGTAGGACTATCATTTGTTTTTCAACAGGACAATGACCCAACACACCTCCAGGCTGTTTAAGGGCTATTTTACGAAGGAGAGTGATGGAGTGCTGCATCAGATGACCTGGCCTCCACAATCCCCCGACCTCAACCAAATTGAGATGGTTTGGGATGAGTCGGACAGCAGAGTGAAGGAAAAGCAGCCAACAAGTGCTCAGCATATGTGGGAACTCCCTCAAGACTGTTGGAAAAGCATTCCAGGTGAAGCTGGTTGAGAGAATGCAAAGCTGTCATCAAGGCAAAGGGTGGCTATTTGAAGAGTCTCAAATATAAAATATATTTTGATTTAACACTTTTTTTGTTGTTGGTTACTACATGATTCCATATGTGTTATTTCATAGTTTTGATGTATTCACTATTATTCTACAATGTAAAAATAAAGAAAAACCCTTGAATGAGTAGGTGTGTCCAAACTTTTGACTGGTAAATATAATTTCATTTTTATTTTATACATTGGCAAAAAATTATAGAAACCTGTTTGGCTTCGTCATTATGGGATATTGTGTGTAGATGAGGGTGAAAAAAACAATTTAATCCATTTTAGAATAAGGCTGTAATGTAACAAAATATGGAAAAAGTCAAGGGGGTATACCTTCCGAATGCACTTTATGTACATTATTTTCAATTGTGCCAGTTCAGTTGTAGGCTAAATGTGATCACCTCTCACTATTTGGCATCTGATCTCTACATCAGTAATTTATTGTTTTTAACCACGAGTGGACGACATGACCATTTCATGAAACATTCTAATGGACAAAGATTTTCAATTCAATCTCCTTTCAGATGTATGACCGTGCCATAAGTGCTCCGACCAGCCCTACTAAGATGGAACCATCAGGGAAAAGGAGCTGGGAGGAGCCCAGCTGGATGGGCTCGACACCACGGGTACTTAACCATGACATGAAGTCAACAGTGAGCAGGTCACTGCAGACTCTACCCACCTCCTCCAAGTCCTTTGAACCAGGTAAGGTACACTAATGTATTTAGGTTGTCACACACGATAATGTTATTCCGCATTACAACTATTAACATTGCCCATATAAGAGTTATGATCGTGCCGTTAGCTCACCCCACAGCGTGAAACGTTGCCAATAGCGCTGCTGAATTGTTACTTTTTCGGTGGAGCGACCGGTTAGTACGTTGTCAAGCAGGACGGTTACGTGTGTTGGCAAGGCAGAGGATGCGAGATCAAGTACCGGTAAGGACTGGTGAGATAGGAAGCTATACTGCTAAGCAGTACACTCACACTCGCACACATTGCCTATCTGTGTTCAGAGTGAGGCCTGAGCAGTAACACTTGGGATTGATGGAGCAGGTTAGTAGTGTGTTTCAGATGGTTTGACCTCATCTCTGTGCAGTGTTTTCTAATCCTTGGCTGTGTCTATTGATGACAGGATGGCTGATGGCAGGATGGCTGTACTTCCTGTATTGTGGGTGATACCGCTGACTCTCAGTGCTTGTATGAAGCTACAGGGTCGTTCCATTTGATTTCAATCCGTTTTTGACCGCGCCTTTTTTGATTTGAACTAAACTTTCCATACATATTTGTCCATGGTAGAAGTGATCAGAAAAGGACTTTATCAAACTATATTATAATGTTTTGAAAAATATATTTGTAATGTTTCATTTCAATTATCTAAAAACATGTAAGCTCAGATATATTTTCATTTTCGCATTTGTTGTAGCTTATACTGTAATGTACATCATCTGAGGTGTTTGTGTTGTGCCTGCCATTGGTTGAAACACAGCATACTCTTGAATACAGGGTGGGTGTCATTTTAATCATAGAAATATAATTCATAGAATGGACCTATCCCTTCAGACCACTGCAATTTAGCTGGTACACCATTGAAATTAATTTAATTGACATTTTACATTCCAATTACTACCACAAAGATGGCCGCCGGTCCACCCACCGTCGATTGGCCACTTAAATGGGAATGTCTATTCTATTATCTATATTTCTATGATTTTAATAGGTTTCCTATGGAAGACATTGTAATTTCAAACAACTGATATTCCCATTCAAGTCAATATTCTCCAATCATCTTTGTGGTACAATTGGAAAGTTGAAATGTCAATGTTATTCCCATTTTAGTAAATTTATCAGCCACTCTGTATTCAAGTGCATGCTGTGTCTCAACCGATGGCGGTCTGAACATAAACCTCAGATGATGTAAAATAGGATCTAAGCTACAACATATGCGAAAATCTGAGTTTACACGTTTTTAGATTATTGATGTTAAAGGTTTAAAAAAAAAGTCATTTTTTATTTACTTTTTGGTTTGAAATAAATTACCATATAGTTTGACAATCCTGTTTGTAAGCATTTATATTTTCAAGAGATACAGTACAGTGGATGTCTCATGGTATGGTGGGGTATGCAACATGGATCCAATTTTGGGCACCTCCATCTCCTGAATGTTTTGGCATTCAGGTCCAAAAAATCACTTTCTGACCACTTCTACCATGGGCAGATATGTATGGAAAGTTTTGTTCAAATGAAAAGGGGGGCGGTCAAAGCTATTGAAATCGAACAGAACGACTCTACAGTTTTGTTAGTAGAAACCCAACTAAATAGAATCAGATGGATAGTTTCTATTGAGCTCCATTAGATATTTGTTACAAAGTTTAAGAAAATACCTCAACTAAAGTCTGTGGAATTTTGGATGGTTCTCTTATGCCGGGTGTACACTACTCAACTTTCAAAGTCCTAACATCGCTCAGCCTCTCACATTTAACGACTGTCTTTCATGACGTGTTTTGTCTTCCCAACGTATTGGCACAAAGGGGTCACACACTACAAGATTCTTCACATGGTCATGAGGATTCTCAATACCACACTGTCTTGCAAAAATGAAACTTGTCTGATCTCAACTAAAAACATTGTGTAGTGTACACCCGGCTTTAGTGTGTAGGATACTCTCTGTAGGAGAGGATAGTCCGTAAAGCAACCTCTCTCGTGGTACTTGTTCCCATTAGTTGGGTTTGATTTCCTGTTGTCACCCAATAAATATCCTTCTTACTTTCGTTCTTATTTACCTCCCATTACCTTTCAACGTATTTGATTTATTTATGTCTTTATTATAGTGTCTTGCATCATCAGGATGCCCAGCCCACATGGGCTTATAAAACACTAAATATGCCAATTTTAGTATTATTTTACCCATACCTACACATTCCTAACCTCTGCCTGTCGTGGCTGTATCCCCTCAGACTGCATGCGGAAGGCGATGGGGCGGGGACGTAGTGCTGCAGGGCAGACCGACCTCCTCCGGGCCAGGATGCGCCTTTCCTTACAGGAGAAACTGTGGGAGTTCTACCAGGAGCGAGTGGCCATCCCCGCTGAGGAGCAGGCCACAGCCCGCCGGGCCGCCCTGGACATCTGCGCTGAGCTGAGGATCTTCCTGCACGCCAAGCTGCCCGACATGCCGCTCCGAGAGATGTACCTCAGCGGCAGCCTCTACGACGACCTGCAGGTAAGAAGAGGGTGGTAGTAGTACACTGTATTATCCCTCTGGGGGAAGGGAGAAAGATATCACTTCACCAACTGTTGGCTTAGGACTGTTGTGACCACAAACAATGCTTCTTACCTCGGTGACCGTCTCTGGGTTTGAAATGTTATGGTTTTATAAGAATAACACCAATGTGCTCCCTCTCTGACTCTCTCTCTGACTCCCTCTCCGACTCTCTTTCTGATTCTCTCTCTGACTCGCTCTCTCTCTGACTGACTCGCTCTCTCTCTCTCCCCCCCACTCTTTCTCTCTCTCTCTCTCGCCCCCCCCCCCACTCTTTCTCTCTCTCTCGCTCCCCCCCACTCTTTCTCTCTCGCTCTCCCCCCACTCTTTCTCTCTCGCTCTCCCCCCCACTCTCTCTCTCTCGCTCTCCCCCCCACTCTCTCTCTCGCTCTCCCCCCCACTCTCCCTCGCTCTCCCCCGCTCCCCCCCCCACTCTCTCTCTCTCCCCCCCCCACTCTCTCTCTCTCTCCCCCCACTCTCTCTCTCGCTCCCCCCCACTCTTTCTCTCTCTCTCGCTCCCCTCCACTCTTTCTCTCTCTCGCCCCCCTCCACTCTTTCTCTCTCTCTCTCCCCTCCACTCTTTCTCTCTCTCTCCCCTTCACTCTTTCTCTCTCTCTCGCTCTCCCCCCACTCTTTCTCTCTCTCTCCCCTTCACTCTTTCTCTCTCTCTCGCTCTCCCCCCACTCTTTCTCACTCTTTCTCTCTCTCGCTCTCCCCGCCCCCACTCTTTCTCTCTCTCGCTCTCCCCGCCCTCACTCTTTCTCTCTCTTGCTCTCCCCCACTCTTTCTCCCCCCCACTCTTTCTCTCTCCCCCCCACTCTTTCTCTCGCCCCCCCCCCACTCTTTCTCTCTCTCTCGCTCCCCCCCACTCTTTCTCTCTCGCTCTCCCCCCACTCTTTCTCTCTCGCTCTCCCCCTCACTCTCTCTCTCGCTCTCCCCCCCACTCTCTCTCTCGCTCTCCCCCCCACTCTCCCTCGCTCTCCCCCGCTCTCCCCCCCACTCTCTCTCTCTCTCCCCCCCCCACTCTCTCTCTCTCCCCCCCACTCTCTCTCTCGCTCCCCCCCCACTCTTTCTCCCCCCACTCTTTCTCTCTCTCTCGCTCCCCTCCACTCTTTCTCTCTCTCGCCCCCCTCCACTCTTTCTCTCTCTCTCCCCTTCACTCTTTCTCTCTCTCTCGCTCTCCCTCCACTCTTTCTCTCTCTCTCTCCCCTCCACTCTTTCTCTCTCTCTCCCCTTCACTCTTTCTCTCTCTCTCGCTCTCCCCCCACTCTTTCTCTCTCTCTCCCCTTCACTCTTTCTCTCTCTCTCGCTCTCCCCCCACTCTTTCTCACTCTTTCTCTCTCTCGCTCTCCCCGCCCCCACTCTTTCTCTCTCTCGCTCTCCCCGCCCTCACTCTTTCTCTCTCTTGCTCTCCCCCACTCTTTCTCCCTCCCCCCACTCTTTCTCTCTCCCCCCCACTCTTTCTCTCTCCCCCCCACTCTTTCTCCCTCCCTCACTCTCCCCCCCACTCTTTCTCTCTCCCCCCACTCTTTCTTTCTCTCTCTCTCCCCCCCTCCACTCTTTCGCTCTCCCCCCCCCCCTGTTTGCTTAGGACTGTTGTGACCACAAACAATGCTTCTTACCTCGGTGACCGTCTCTGGGTTTGAAATGTTATGGTTTTATAAGAATAACACCAATGTGCTCCCTCTCTGACTCTCTCTCTGACTCCCTCTCCGACTCTCTTTCTGATTCTCTCCCTGACTCGCTCTCTCTCTGACTGACTCGCTCTCTCTCTCTCCCCCCCACTCTTTCTCTCTCTCTCTCGCCCCCCCCACTCTTTCTCTCTCTCTCGCTCCCCCCCACTCTTTCTCTCTCGCTCTCCCCCCCACTCTTTCTCTCTCGCTCTCCCCCCCACTCTCTCTCTCGCTCTCCCCCCCACTTTCTCTCTCTCTCGCTCTCCCCCCCACTCTTTCTCTCTCGCTCTCCCCCCCACTTTCTCTCTCGCTCTCCCCCCCACTCTCTCTCGCTCCCCCCCCACTCTCTCTCGCTCTCCCCCGCTCTCCCCCCCACTCTCTCTCTCTCTCCCCCCCACTCTCTCTCTCGCTCCCCCCCACTCTTTCTCCCCCCACTCTTTCTCTCTCTCTCGCTCCCCTCCACTCTTTCTCTCTCTCGCTCCACTCTTTCTCTCTCTCTCTCCCCTCCACTCTTTCTCTCTCTCTCCCCTTCACTCTTTCTCTCTCTCTCGCTCTCCCCCCACTCTTTCTCTCTCTCTCCCCTTCACTCTTTCTCTCTCTCTCGCTCTCTCTCCCCTTCACTCTTTCTCTCTCTCTCTCTCGCTCTCCCCCCACTCTTTCTCACTCTTTCTCTCTCTCGCTCTCCCCGCCCCCACTCTTTCTCTCTCTCGCTCTCCCCGCCCTCACTCTTTCTCTCTCTTGCTCCCCCCCACTCTTTCCCCCCCCCCCCCCCCACTCTCCCCCCCACTCTTTCTCTCTCCCCCCCACTCTTTCTCCCTCCCCCACTCTCCCCCCCACTCTTTCTCTCTCCCCCCACTCCTTCTTTCTCTCTCCCCCCCCCCCCCACTCTTTCTCTCTCTCTCGCTCCCCCCCCCCCCCCCCCCCCCCCACACTATTTCTCCCACTCTTTCTCAGGTGGTGACAGCGGATCACGCTCAGCTCATGGTCCCTTTGACCTTGGAGAAGAACCTGTGGTCGTCAGTCCCTGGCGAGGACACCATCATGAACATGCCGGGTTTCTGGCTGATTCGCAGGGAAAACCTGGAGTACTTCCCCCGAGGCAGCAGCTACTGGGACCGCTGCATGGTAGGAGGCTACCTCTCCCCCAAGTCTGTCCTGGAGGTGTTCGAGAAGCTGGTGGCGGGCTCCATCAACTGGCCGGCCATCGGCAGCGTTCTTGACTACGTGATCCGGCCGGTGGTTCCCTCGGAGACTCTCACCCTGGAGGTCCAGTATGAGACGGACCGCCATCTTTACGTGGACTTCCTGCCTCTGTTGGTGACGGACGACGGCGCCTCGCTGATTGCCAAGCCACACAGGCTGGCCGCCGAGCGCCACGAAAACCTGTGGCGGCAGAGCTTCCGCGTGGCGGAGACGGCGCGCCTGCGGGCGCTGGACAAGGAGGACGGTGGCTGCCGCTGCGCCTGCCTCAAGGTGACCAAAGCAGTGTGCAAGCTGAACCCGGCCCTGACGCGCCTGTCGGCCAGTCAGCTCACCAACGCCATACTGCTGCTGAGCGGGAAGGAGGGCGACTGGACCCAGGAGGCGCTGGCCGACCGCTTCCTGCAGCTGCTTCGCTCGCTAGTGGGACACCTAGAGGCCGGGAGGCTCCCCTGCGCTCTGGTCCCCAAAGTCAACCTGTTCTGTGAGCTGACGCCAGTGGAGGTGGATGAGCTAGGATACACCCTCTACTGTTCCCTCTCTGACCCAGAGGGACTCCTAAGGACTCCTGAGTCTGACTGAGTCTGGTCATGGGTTCTAGGGTTTAGGACAGATAGTATAGAATTCTAACTAAGCCTCCATAGAGTCCATACTGCAGAAGAGGATATGATATGTAATTTATATGTGCTTCAGACATGGACCATGCCCCCTGTGACCACGTCGCTGTGTGATTGATTCAACATCACGTCTCTGGAGTCCCTGTTTCATCGATCAATACTTTTCTCTTGTACTTTTTGTTGTCGCGTAATTATGTGTGAAATGCAAAATCAACCACTTTAGTGTGGGGGGTTAATCACCATGTTTTTGACATGCAAGACATATCTGCTGAATTCAAATACAGGATCATCCAAATACCAGTTAAACCTCATGATGATGAAACCAGTCCCTTCATATGATCCACATGGCGCACGTAAGCCGTGATACATAGTACTGTTCAGAGGGGTATACTACAAAGCATGATCAAGGAGTTAGCCAGCTAACTTGCCTAGATATCCTGAAATAATTAAAAAAATGTGAAAGATAATCTTCAAATGGGCTTAGTCTAATTGGCTTAACCAAAAACGCATAAGTTTAGCTTTCTTAATGAACCAAAAAAATTGGACAGTTATTTCTGGTTGTTTATCAAAGTTGAACCTGCTTTGTAGTATACCCCTTGGGTTAGGGCTCAGTGTTTGTTGAATTGGTGATTGCTTCATTGGCTAATATTATGTTACCATAATATTATGTAACCAATTTGGATTGAATGGTGTGGAATAAAGATGATATTTATTAATTATAATTTGTGGGAATGGAAATTGGTCTATTTGAAATATATTTTGGTAGCTCCATCCTCAGATTGCAGGTGTTTCAAACAGTGAGATTATGATGGGGAACAATAGTATAATGCTAGTTAATATCATGTCTGAACAGGGGCATGAAGGAGAGCTCTCAGTAGTCAAATGAACTAGCCTCAATCGTCTCTAGCCATGCATTATCGATCCATCGATCGATGCAGGGTGCTTATTATACTCTGACATCCTTAAGCACTGTTGTGGTCCACTAGGAAACAAGACCAGTGAGTGGGACATGGCAGGGGGTTGTAGCACTTATAGTGCTGTAGCCTGGTATCGTACGGTTTGTGCTGTAGCCAACTCTTCTCATTGTGATGTTTGGCATGGCAAGGCTAGAAGAGTTGGTGACAGTGCATACAGTATGGGACCAGGCTACACTTTGCCTACTCTACCACTCCAACTGTGGAAATGGATAGAATGTAATGTTGACCATGTGAGCCGCCCCGAAAGCAAATAAAATGTGGTACGTCTGAAATCTTGACATTCTTGAGTTTTAAAAAAGAACATGTTGGAGCAGTTATTTGCCCCGCTGGCTTAAAAAATAAAATAAAAAATTGGTCAAGAGTTGACATCAAAATACTTGAAGTGAGTATTTTGATTTTGGTTAAATTCTGTTCAAGTTGCAGTTATATTTCAGAAATTCTAGCAATCTTTGCAAGGGTGGAAGCACCCACTATAAGAACATAGAAACCTCTGTATCTTCATGGTATTTAAGTTGCGGATGATTTGTGTGTTTTCTAGGACTCCTCCCACAAAAGTTGTTGAATGAAAGAATGTTGAGAAATAACAATATACTTTTATGTTAGGAATGTGTGTCGTTTGCATGAGAAAATTAATCATACATTGGGTTATTGTTACACATCTGTGTACAGTCTGTTTATGACGTCAAATATGTCTTGTGACATTAAGATGAAATACTTGACCTGTGTGTTCATTCAGAGGTCTGTGTTATGTAAAACACAAAATGGTTGGTGTGCATTTGTAAGTTAAACTTTGTGATAGTTGGGATGCTAAGCTGAGAGCAAATTGATCAAAAACAGAGCAGCTCGGTTGCTGTGGACAACGAATTTGTTTCCAGTTGAACATAAAGTATTTGTCAGTTTGGCTTTCAGGTCTGATCTTGCTTCAGTGGCCCCTACTGGTATAAGGTAACTGTTTCTCAGTCATGATACAGTGCATTCAGAAAGCATTCATAGCCCTTGACGTATTCCACATTTTGTTGTGTTCCAGCCTGAATTCAAAATGGATTCAATATATTTTGTTCTCACACATTTTACAGACAATACCCCATAAATGACAAAATGAAAACATATTTTTATATATTTTTTGGTGAATTTCTTGAAAATGAAGTACAGAAATATGTCATTTACATAAGTATTCACACCCCTTAATCTACATGTTAGAATCACTTAGCAGCAATTATAACTGAGTCTTTCTGGGTAAGTCACTAAGAGCTTTGCACAACTGGATTGTACAATATTTGGACATTCTTTTTTAAATTCTATCAAGTTGGTTGTTGATCATTGCTAAACAGCCATTTTCAAGTCTTGCCATAGATCTTCAAGCCAATTTAAGTAAAAACTAACTAGACCACTCAGGAACATTCAATGTCGTCTTGATAAGCAACGCCAGTGTATATTTGGCCTTGTGTTTTAGGTTATTGTTCTGCTGAAAGGTGAATTTGTCTCCCAGTGTCTGGTGGAAAGCAGACTGAACCAGGTTTTCCTCTAGGATTTTGCCTGTGCTTAGCTCTATTCAGTTTCTTTTTTATCCTAAAAGAACTCCCTAGTCCTTGCCGATGACAAGCAGACCCATAACATGATGCAGCCACCACCATGCTTGAAAATATGAAGAGTGGTACTCCGCGACGTGTTGTTGGATTTGCTCTAAACATACAACGCTTTGTATTCAGGACATAAAGTTAATTTCTTAGCCAAATTTTTTGCAGTTTTACTTAAGTGCCTTATTGCAAACAGGATGCATGTTTTGAAATATTTGTATTCTGTACAGGCTTCCTTCGTTTCACTCTGTGCCTCATGGTGAAATCCCTGAGTGGTTTCCTTCTTCTGTGGCAACTGAGTTAGGAAGGACACCTGTATCTTTGCAGTGACTTGGTATATTGATACACCATCCAAAGTGTAAAAACTTCACCACGCTCAAAAGGGATATTCAATGTGTGCTTTTTAAAAAATCCATCTACCAATAGGTGCCCTTCTTTGCGAGGCATTGTAAAAACTCCCTGGTCTTTGTGGTTGAATCTGTATGAAATTCCCGTCTTGACTGAGGGACCTTGCAAATAATTGTATGTGTGGGGTATAGAGATGAGGTAGTCATTTAAAAAAAATCATGTTAAACACTATTATTGTACACAGTGAGTACATGCAACTTATGTGACTCGTTAAGCACATTTTACTCCATAACTTATTTAGGCTTGCCATAACTAAGGGGTTGAATACTTATTGACTCAAGACATTTCAGCTTTTCATTTTTAATTTGGGCTGTAACACAAAATGTGAAAAAAGTCGAGGGGTGTGAATACTTTCTCAATGTATACCGTCTTCTGTCTTGTCATGGTGCGGCTCATTTCTCAAAGAGCTTCTTTGGCAGAGGAGAGCCTGTGGGCTTCGTTCCGATATCCACTTCATCAGACCACTTAGTTAGAATGAATGCCCAGCCCTGTACATTGCTTCATTCTTAATGCTATGTTAGTGTGGATATTGGAACAAAGGTGTGTTCAGTTTAGAGAGACGTTTCCCTTATTATTTATGATAGTTCCATTAACTTTACTCTTAAAGACACGGTGGGTAGGTATTCAACTTGGTGCTCACTGTGTGCATTTGTTAAGGGCTCTGGTCAACTCCATTGACATACAAGATCAACCCACATTGAAAGACAGCCAGGGTTAATCTGGTGTTGACCGAGTTGATGTCCAGCAGACAGACAGGGATTCAAACCAGGTCAGGTGGCAGCTATAACCATCCCATGCAAAGATATCCAGTTTCAATCACAAGCCGCCTTCAAGAGTGTTATACAAAGATAATGTATCTTTATTCCTAAATCATCACTTTTCTCATCTGTGATTTAATTTTCTTCCCCAATTACCACAATATTGTCTCACACAGGTAATTAGTGTCTATTCTGGTAGAAGTGGAGGGTGTGCTTGGTACAGTAGTGCATTATACAAGAAAATCTTCGACATGTAATGGAGACAGTTTAGTATTTTAGTATTTATTGTACATTTGTAACCAAAAAAGCAGAGTATTTATGTTTGCAATAAGAGCTTGTACACATATCACAAACGTTGTTCATAACCCTTGATACAATTACTGTCCCTTGGTACGTAGTTACTCACTGGACATCATTGTTTTTGTTAAATCAACCTGAGTTTAATTTACATTGATATGCATTCAGTCTTTATTTTTTTATTTAACCTTTATTTAACCAGGTAAGCCAGTTGAGAACAAGTTCTCATTTACAACTGACCAGGCGACCTGGCCTGGTTTTCTGCTTCATCTACAAAGGACATGTATTTTCAGTAAAGATATGCATTCAGTAATGTGCTTTGCAAAAAAAAAAAAAAGTTGCGTTGTCAGAAAGGAGATACAACAGTGCAGAAAAGAGATGCAGTATCACTTTGTCGTCGTACAAAACACCAAGCTGAACTGCCTACAGCAGCTCATATCACAATTTCGATCTGCAACTACTTATTAATTATTCACCAAACTCACATGGGAACACTTAGTCTTTAAAATACAATTTTAAAAACACAGCCCCCCAAAAAGTCACAAGAAGCAAAACAGGCAAAGACAAGGAACCAAGCAAAGGCGCCCCTTCTGAGTTTCTTTTTGGGGGTTTTGTTCATTTTGGTGGTGTGCTTTTCCTGTGGGGATTTGATAGGTTGACCTTGGTTTGGTAGGACCACTATATTGATTATACCCATCACATCCTCTCCACAAGTGGCTATGGGGTGTAGTTTCTGTTGTTTCTCCCCTCTACTTGGCAGGGGCGAACCCCACGCGGTCTGAGTCTCTGTCAAACACGCTGTAGTAGCGTCCAATGAACACATCTCCCAGGATCCACAGCGGTCCAGCCGGAGGAGGGATGTCCATGGCCATGAAGCCTGACAGACAGATTTTCTGACCCATCTGGGACTCCTGCAGCACATAGGGGAGAAGCTTTGAATGATTTGTCACACTTCAACTTAACTACAACCTCTACTCAACTCATCTAGAGGTATGGCCACAGAATTAAATAGATAATACTTTTCAAGATGTAGTAAAATGCATCTCTAGGCATGCGAACTGATTAACCGTTTAATTCATGCTGATTGAAGTTGTCAAATTTCACAGACTATTTTCTACTGGCAGGCAGGCCACAGTGAACACTGGTCAGGAGGTGTAATTTACCTTCAGGATATAGTCGTCTCCAGTCAAGTTGAACATCTTCCCTCCCAGGTTGAATGCGATGACGGGGAGAGATGGAACCTTCTTGCAGTCAATCCAATACTGAGAGGGAGTAAGGGGGGAAAAAACAAGGTGAAAAGTATGTACTTCACAAATCAAAACTTAACTTCTGTCACTACAATACAAATGAACACAACTGAGATTACAAGAAAATAGAGCCTTACTGTGCATGATTGAAATATTTTGGTGACCATTCAGGAGAACTAAAAGAGGTTGGAACTGATAGAATGTACTTGTATGCTACAACAGGTAGACATTTAGTCTACAGACTCCTCTACCTACCTCTCCCATCAGTAGAGGCAAGGCTCCGATGGCTTTGTGCAGCGCCCGGACCTCCTCCACAGGCCCGGTGATGAGGGATGTTCCCGTGTCAACAATCGCCTGGCAACCGCCCTTGCACAGAGTCAGTTGGTTGCCCACTTCAACACTGCAGAGCAGATGCAGAGCACCAATTAGCTGTGATCACTCAAGACTAAATTATCCTTAACTTCTTCTGTGTGCGATTTTTTTTAAATGATTGGTTCAAGGACATGCATCTGATGTAATAGAAGCAATTATTGGTACCTTGATTGTCTTATTTCTTTATTGACACAAAGATTGCTATTTTTCCATCCACTATCATGAGGGATCCTGCTTTCTGGAAACAGCATGCAGTACCCCGTCGGCCTTGAACTTCATGGCTTCAATGAGGGGGCAGTCGTTCTCCCCTGGTATAGATATTATAATAGAGCCTGTGTAGATGAGAACCAAGTTGCTTACCTGCTCATCTCGATCTGCCAATAGGCCTTGCGTGTGACGTTGACATAGTGCAGGTCTCCAGTGTAGTGCAGTGGGTCTATGCCTCCCAGCATCAGCTCTCCTCCTACAGCAGTTAATGGATCTCTGAGGAACAGGATATCAAAGGGGTTACAAGTTGTTAGTTCATTGGATAAATCTACTAGGGTGCACTGGAAGATGGTCTTGATCGTCAATCTAATATCAGAGAAGAAAATGTATCATTGCCTCAACCCCATTGAAGCTAGTGACGACACAAGAATACAAGGTTGTACAAGTTATGAAAATGAATTTCATTTACCTGTGGTTCATAGACTTTGCCCACAAAAAGGAAGACATTTTAAAGCTGCAATATGTAACTTTTTGGGTGACCCGACCAAATTCACAGAAATGTGAGTTATAGATCTGTCACTCATTGAAAGCAAGTCTAAGAAGCAGTAGATATGTTCTATGTGCGCTATTTCTTTGCTTCCCATTCTTATGTTTTTGCGTCTTTTATTTTCAGTTTTGTACACCAGCTTCAAACAGCTGAAAATACAATATTTTCGGTAAAATTGAAAATATGTTTCACAGCGGTTTAGATGGTACACTGATTCTCTACACTATAACGGGATTGTTGTCACAAACTGAAATTAGGCAAACTATTTCACTTCCTTGTTTCTGAGGAAATATGACAGCAAATGTAGAATTTCAGGATAACAGGAGCTCAAAATATCCCAGTTCAAATACAAGAAACTCCTTTCAGTTGACCGCCACCAACAGTAAACAGGACTGTTTAAAAAATTGTTTAAAAACAAATCACAAGTCAACAAACCACACATTGACCTACGGCCCCCAGTAAGAATCTATTCAAAAAAGGTAAAATCCCTAAAACCAACCAACCTGCTAATATAGAAGGAAAATATGTTCTGAGGCAACAGTTTGGCAGCCATGGCAGTGTCAAACACAGGGGTTATCTTGTCGACAGATATGGACGGGTAGCCCATGCCCAGCACTCCGTCAAAGCGTGCCACTGCAAACGTGATGCCAGGTTGCTTCACGGCCTCACCAAACTGTTGACCAGCAACCTGCATGCCAGCCAACTGAGAGAGGGATGGAATGCAGAACAGGATACAAATCAGACTGTTATTGAACACTAAAACAGTGAGGTTTACAGACAATAGACAGTAAGGAATGGTATGCAGACTATGCTCCACATTCCATCACTTAAAATGGACAGTGGTAAAATTACACAAAAATGCTGTGGATTTGCCCACTTAAATTAGGAATGCAAATGAACAATGGACAACGTGTGTGTGTGTGAACAGAACAGTCCACTTACTGAGACAGTGTCCCCACTGATGAACCCAGACAAACTGCCTCTGCCATACTGGATGGAGAACTTTGTGCCATTCTGAACGTACGTGCTCGACTTCTTGGAGTTATAACGATGGTGGAGCCCTAAGCAGAGGTGTACATAAAGTTGACAACTTTCTCAAGTTTGATAAATGCCATTCATTTTCAAACAAAATAAACACATCCCTCGTGATGCCTTAAAAATATGAATATGACTTCCAGTACAGCATGCCAAAACATGGAAGAGCAAAAAGGTATTTGCAACTTTGCACCCATCTCATGATTACATGATAGGAGTCTCAGCAGATAGTAAAACCATATAGTGTTATGAATGAAGTGCATAGCCACGGGAAGTAGTTTGCAAAAATATATATATATGCCCGCGCTGAAGACATTAATATTGCCGGCTAATACAGAACTAGTAAAGGCCCAATGCACTAGTGCGAAGAAAATTGTAAACTAAATGTATTTGAATTTCAGTGTTTATCAGCATTTGTATCTTGAGTCTGATAATTATCTGTGCAAAACAGTTAATCTGATAATACTTGTAGAATATAAGAATACTTGCTTGATATGCATTTTCCAGTTTCTTGAAATACTTTGCAAATGCAACGTGGTCCTCTGTAGCTCAATTGGTAGAGCATGGCGCTTGTAACGCCAGGGTAGTGGGTTCGATCCCCGGGACCACCCATACGTAAAAATGTATGCGCACATGACTGTAAGTCGCTTTGGATAAAAGCGTCTGCTAAATGGCATATTATTATTAACTTATTTCTAGTCCCCTGAAGTTCAGTTGGTAGAGCATGGCGCTTGCAACGGCAGGGTTGTGGGTTCGTTTCCCACGGGGGGCCAGTATGAAAATGTATGCACTCACTAACTGTAAGTCGCTCTGGATAAGAGCGTCTGCTAAATGACTAAAATGTAAATGTGGAATCTGGTCTATTCATTCCTTTTACATGTTAGTAGACGCTCTTATCCAGAGCAACTTACAGTAGTGAGTGCATACTTTTTCGTATTGGTCCCCCGTGGGAAGCTAACCCACAACCCTAGTGTTGCAAGCACCATGCTCTACCAACTGAGCCACATCATCACAAACCACTTGATGTCTCAATGTACTCAATTACTGTATTGTGCATTGTTTTTCGTGATGGAAAGTCTACAGGTACAAACCTAGATGACCAGCCAATGTACAATACAATAATGTACATTTACATTAAGTGATTCGTAAGGATGGTAAATTAATACTGCACAAAAGTTATTTTCCATGTTCCTTGATCAAGAAAAATATTAAAAATGTATGTGGATGTTTTGAGTCTTTGCCCATAACGTTGCACCTTATGATGTACAGTACCAGACAAAAGTTTGGACACCTACTCATTCAAGGGTTTTTCTTTATTTTACTATTTTCTACATTGTAGAATAATAGTGAAGACATCAAAACTATGAAGTAACACATATGGAATCATGTAGTAACCAAAAAAGTGTTAAACAAATCAAAATATATATTTTATATTCTTCAAATAGCCACCCTTTGCCTTCATGACAGATTTGCCCACTCTTGACATTCTCTCAACCAGCTTCACCTGGAATGCTTTTCCAACAGTCTTGAAGGAGTTCCCACATATGCTGAGCACTTGTTGGCTGCTTTTCCTTCACTCTGCGGTCCGACTCATCCCAAACATCTCAATTTGGTTGAGGTTGGGGGATTGTGGATGCCAGGTCACCTGATGCAGCACTCCATCACGCTCCTTCTTGGTCAAATAGCCCTTACACAGCCTGGAGATGTTCGGTCATTGTGCCATTCATCCGACGCCATCACCTCACGTTTCAGCATGATAATGCACGGCCCCATGTCGCAAGGATCTGTACACAATTCCTGGAAGCTGAAAATGTCCCAGTTCTTCCATGGCCATCAATTGAGCATGTTTGCTCTGGATCGACAATGTGTTCCAGTTCCCGCCAACACCCAGCAACTTGGCACAGCCAGGTGTGGGACAACGTTCCACAGGCCACAATCAACTCGATGCGAAGTAGATGTGTCACGCTGCATGAGGCAAATGGTGGTCACACCAGATACGGACTGGTTTTCTGATCTACACCCCCACCTTTAAGGTATCTGTGACCAACAGATGCATATATGTAGTCACTGTGATGTGAAATCCATAGATTAGGGCTTAATTTATTTAAACTGACTGATTTCCTTATATGAACTGTAACTCGTTGAAATTGTTGCATGTTTCATTTTTGTTCAGTGTGTATTTTGTATTATTCATAAATTGTATTATTATTTTTAGCACCCTCAGTACCCCTACTTCCCGTGGCTATGGCGAAATGCAGAAGGCAATAATAGACTGACTCACAGCATGCAATATCCAGGAAGGAGCAGTGAATGGAGGGCACCCACAGGTTGGAGGAGCCGGTGTCAAACAGCACGGTAAAGTCCTGGGGTGGTGTGCCTATGCTGATCACCCCATAGTACTGAGCCTGTAGAGAGATTTGATACCAACACCACATTCATATGATAAATACATAGGCCTAAGTCTATACTACAGTTCTCTTCTAACTCCTGGGGCGAGAGATACACTGAAAGTGCAAGCTTTTATTCAACCAAATCACACACCTGAAAAAAAAATAAAGTATATATCTCAGTATGAACAAATGTATGCACTCACTAACTGTAAGTCGCTCTGGATAAGAGCGTCTGCTAAATGACTAAAATGTAAAATGTAAATGTAATTATCTTCAATCTGGGCCATGATTGGCAGATTGGCCATGTTATGAAGGGTTGGAACAAAAGCCTGCACACCCAACTCCTGGAGAACCTTGGCTTTACTTATTATTGCTTCAGTCAGCCTAGAACAAGACAGAGTTAACCCAAGCCTAGTGACAATATCCACTTACATCCATGAAGTTGGTGAGTCTCTCAACTGGCACTTTCGGACTCTGAGTGGTTGCTGGTACGGATGGTGGTGTGACAGCTCCTGCAACACCAACGGTCTTGGCCATGTCCTGGAGTTGTTCAAAGCTCATCCCATTGTCACTCATCAGGCGACGCATACTGCGCGTCTTGTGGAGGGGAATTCTATGGGCAATTTTGTACGATAACGAAAAGAGACAGTTTATCTGTCATAATTTGTTAAACAAATAATTCAGAACTCGTGCGCTCTACTTCCTGTGTTATACAAGTGTTCTACTAGTATGTTCCCATACTTTTACGCGCAGCTTGGTTCTATTTTACTACAGAAATGTTTCGTTATTATGTACAATCTATGTTAACTTCAATGCAAACTTTAGGAGATAGATGTCATGGATATGCCAGCGTTATGGAAACGTTTTGTGTGTGCACCAAAATTGGAACCACATGTGCCTAAACAAACATGCATGTAAAATTAGCAATAATAACCTAATGTCAGGAAATTAAACTACCCCAGAGAACGGTTACAGCCTTGCCTATTCTATACTGATCACGGGATAGCGCAAGAATAAATACTCGCGTAATTCAAAGCTTTCCCAAGTAACTGACGAAAATATTTTACCTTATAATAGCAGAGCTGTGCGCTATCAACAGCGCGATGGTTATAGACAATATTTTAAGACACTTCATATTCTGTCTTTGAGTGCTTTCACTTTAGCCAAGAATCTTGGATGTCCAAAGCGTCCGTCCACAGAAGACCGCGCCCTCGATCAAATCTACGCACTAAACCCAGTTATATCCGTATGCCTTTCGGGTGATTTCTGTACACACTCGCTTTTCTTCACTCGGTCCAATCCTGATTGGTGACAGTACATAAATCAGACGGTTTTATTGGCTTAAATAGTATCCATCATTTTAATTGGCCAGTGCAATCTCGAAAACTTTGGACGTTTAGTTTTTTGTCCTAACACTGCACAGTTGATTCAAATTATATACGCTTGTGATTGATTATTTGAATCAACCAAAACGTGCACCCCTTGGGGTCCAGATGACCGAGTTTGGGAATCCCTGTCTTAACCCTTGCCCTAACCATGTTAAAGTTAGACTTCAATGGGGGAATGGACGTTCCAAGGACCCCAGATAGCAAGGACAATTTAAAATCAGACACCGTCCAATGCACATGACAAGTCGCAGTCGCAGGATCACGAGATACATGGAGAAGGGTCTGATTGCTGCCCCCAATTCCGGCCGTTGCCGCATCTGCAGGAAACCCTCTTAAAGAGCGACTGCCTTTAAAAATCAACGAATCCCTTTGAAAACGGCCTATCAGCCATCGATATGAGTCAGAAAAAAATATTCCAGTGTCAAAATTTACTACAAAGTGTAAATAGGACAATTTTGGTCATAAAGTCAGTTTCATCTAAAACGGAGTTTGGAACATTTGACAGAGTTTTGAACATCCGTGTGTCACAACTGGTAAATTAAGGTTGGGTTTTATTTGAAAATGTCAATTTGCCCACTAACAACAACAACAACAATAATAATAATAATAATAATAATAATAATAATTCATTTAATTTGTAAAGTGCTTTTCTCAGACCCAAGGTGCATTTCAAAAACACATTACATAGAACACACACAACAATCAAAGCTATATGTGTCGCCAGATCCGGAGGACATGAGAACAGAATTAGCAGAGGTCCTTGAAAGCTTTTCTGAACAGCACGGTCTTGAGCTGTGTCTTAAAGGAGGACAGAGACTGCAGCCCTAATAGTGTCTAGAAGTGCGTTCCACAACCACGGAGCTGCGCAACTGAAAGCCCTGTCACCCATAGTCTTTAATCTGCTGCAGGGCTGCTGTAGGGAGACGAACCTGGAGGAGCGAAGGGTGCGTTTGGGGCAGGAGGGTTGAATGAGCTCAGACAGGTACTTCGGTCCAGAGTTGGGGATAGCTTGCTACAGTGAGGGAAAAAAGTATTTGATCCCCTGCTGATTTTGTACGTTTGCCCACTGACAAAGAAATTATCAGTCTATAATTGTAATGGTAGGTTTATTTGAACAGTGAGAGACAGAATAACAACAACAAAATCCAGAAAAACGCATGTCAAAAATGTTATAAATTGATTTGCATTTTAATGAGGGAAATAAGTATTTGACCCCCTCTCAATCAGAAAGATTTCTGGTGTCTTTTATACAGGTAGCGAGCGTAGATTAGGAGCAAACTCTTAAAGGGGGGGCTCCTAATCTCAGCTTGTTACCTGTATAAAAGACACCTGTCCACAGAAGCAATCAATCAATCAGATTCCAAACTCTCCACCATGGCCAAGACCAAAGAGCTCTCCAAGGATGTCAGGGACAAGATTGTAGACCTACACAAGGCTGGAATGGGCTACAAGACCATCGCCAAGCAGCTTGGTGAGAAGGTGACAACAGTTGGTGCGATTATTCGCAAATGGAAGAAACACAAAATACTGTCAATCTCCCTCGGCCTGGGGCTCCATGCAAGAGCTCACCTCGTGGAGTTGCAATGATCATGAGAACGGTGAGGAATCAGCCCAGAACTACACGGGAGGATCTTGTCAATGATCTCAAGGCAGCTGGGACCATAGTCACCAAGAAAACAATTGGTAACACACTACGCCGTGAAGGACTGAAATCCTGCAGCGCCCGCAAGGTCCCCCTGCTCAAGAAAGCACATATACAGGGCCGTCTGAAGTTTGCCAATGAACAGCTGAATGATTCAGAGGAGAACTGGGTGAAAATGTTGTGGTCAGATGAGACCAAAATCGAGCTCTTTGGCATCAACTCAACTCGCCGTGTTTGGAGGAGGAGGAATGCTGCCTATGACCCCAAGAACACCATCCCCACCGTCAAACATGGAGGTGGAAACATTATGCTTTGGGGGTGTTTTTCTGCTAAGGGGACAGGACAACTTCAACGCATCAAAGGGACGATGGACAAATCTTGGGTGAGAACCTCCTTCCCTCAGCCAGGGCATTGAAAATGGGTCGTGGATGGGTATTCCAGCATGACAATGACCCAAAACACACGGCCAAGGCAACAAAGGAGTGTCTCAAGAAGAAGCACATTAAGGTCCTGGAGTGGCCTAGCCAGTCTCCAGGCCTTAATCCCATATAAAATCTGTGGAGGGAGCTGAAGGTTCGAGTTGCCAAACGTCAGCCTCGAAACCTTAATGACTTGGAGAAGATCTGCAAAGATGAGTGGGACAAAATCCCTCCTGAGATGTGTGCAAACCTGGTGGCCAACTACAAGAAACGTCTGACCTCTGTGATTGCCAACAAGGGTTTTGCCACCAAGTACTAAGTCATGTTTTGCAGAGGGGTCAAATACTTATTTCCCTCATTAAAATGCAAATCAATTTATATATTTTTTTTACATTTGTAGACAGACAAACAAGCTAACAAACATGTTATTGGCACGCAACGAACTGAACTCTCCATCTTTATCAATCAAACTTAATGTTCATTCAGTTTATTTAACCTGGGGGTATCTGTTTGCTATTCTTTATGTGTTTAAGACACAAATAGAGGGCAGCCACAGGCTATTGGGTGCGTTCAAGGAGAAGGGTTATCTGCAGCCACATTGTTTGTGAGGCCCTGCTCATACGGTTGAATTGCAAGGTCAAGCACACTTTCTGCAGATCATAGTTTCTAAGAGGATGGATAAAAACATTGGAAAACAGAGGTTAACAAAGGTGCACCTGGGTAACAGTGAGTAAGGTCATACAAAGGCAAATGGCAACCCATTCCCTACATAGTGCACTACCTTTGAACAGAGCCCTATGGGGAACACACTGCACAGTCCAAGACCGCAGAGTCATAAGAGAGGGAATACGCAGGGGAAGGGCTAAAGAGGAATTAGGAAATTATTCTCTGCTCTGAGGAATAGGGTGCCATTTGGGTCACATAAAGTCTGTCTGAGAGAAGTGGTGCAAAGAGATCCACCCTAGCAGAATCATGTTTTTCCTGTTCCCAAGCAGCAGTGAGAGCACACCTATTTGACATCACAAAGTCATAGGTGACAGAGATAGAGGCACAGACATCATTATCATCCATGCCGCAACAGGTGTAAGAGCATGAACATGCATGAGAGAGAAGTGTAAGGGGAGAGACTCAAAGAGAGGGAAAGACTGAAAGCATGACAACGGTAAGGTCCTACATTGACTTTGGGGCAAACATTCTGTTTTGATGGGGCAACATACAAATTAGCATTAAGGCACATCTAATTGAGGGTGTAATCCAGGGTTCTTCAATTTCGGTCCTGGAGGGCCGAAACACTTCTGTTTTTTATTTCTACCTGGTAGTTAATTGCACTCACCTGGTGTCCCAGGTCTGAATTAGCCCCTGATTAGAAGGAGAGGATGAAAAACAGAGGTGTTTCGGCCCTCCAGGACCGGAATTGAAGAACCCTGGTGTAATCCATAACCTAACCCGTTTTCTCTGGCCTTACAAACAACAGTGGCTTTTAGAGGCTAATATGAAATTCAAATCTAATGAAACAATAAAAGGATTGTAAAATAATGTAAAATGGTTTAGATTATGAAGATGTAAGCCACTACAATATGCCAACCTCATGTACAGCCAAAACCTGCCAAAACCTCCAGTCCAAGACAGCCAAAACCTGCAGTGCAAAAATACCTATGATGTGCAGAGTTGCATAATTTAAATGCCATAGACACAAAAGAAGATGATGGTCCCATAAAGGCTAAAGAAAGAAACAACAGGTCAAACCAGTGATATATTCATTAGATGATCGAAAGGGTGTCTTTGACAGATTTGACAATTTGCACATTAAAAGCAGGCTTTTCAACATAATATGCAGTCAGAGAGACACAGTAGTGGTTAGTTATAGAAAACAAACAATCTTTCCATCTAAAGACAAGTCAGTAACAGAAATGTTTAGCAAGATTTGTTTTGGGTGTCATGTTACTGATAGTCTGACAGTGGTGATGGCCAAAGTCAAGTGCTTTTGAGAGACAGAAACTCTCAGGGCCGGTTTCCCAGACCCAGATAACTTTTAATATCCTTCCTAGTCCAGGAGTAGGCTTAATGTGGGTCTGCCAGGAAAACAGCCTTCAGTTACTCTCAACAAACTATCTGCCAACATTAAAATAAAATAAATATCGCCCTACCATTTCCAAGAACTAAAAGGGAATGTTGTGAAAATGATATGGTCAGATATCCTTTTCATTGGTTGGTTGTTGTGTCATCATTAAAACAGCGCCAACTTTCAGTGTGAAACTAAAGCCTTAACCCAACACCATGGCTAACAGTATTTGTCATTGCTCATAGTTAGATGTATCTTGTATTTCTGAGTCTTGGATTTTCCTTACACAGCAGGGGGAAAGTGCAACATTTCAAAACAAAGTGCAACATTTCAAAACAAAGCTCTCACTGAAGATTTTCCATGTAAAAAGACATGCGAGAGTTTGATGTAGTGGTTTCCCATCATTCTGCCCCCAGCCTCATATACCCCCCAGGAAGTCATTCTTGGTCAAGTCGTCCACGGCCATCGGGTCCTATGACCTCCCATCCTTACAGGTGGATTCATACAACCAAGAGGAAAACGCATCAACAGTAAGGATGATGCCAGAAGGAAAATTGCCCATTTCTCAAATGCTTCTTTGACAGTGTTAACGATTTTTGAATTGTGTTTGATAGAATTATAGGGACAATGGAAGCCCATGTAATAGCCAGACACCAAGGGCTACAAGGTCAAGGAGCCAGTCTCCCTTTCGGCCAAACTTTGGGACTGCTAGTGACCGACGGCCTCAGATGTCAGAGCCCCAGGTGAGTAGTAGCCAAGTGAGATCAAATACAGGACAGCACTAACCTCTTCCCCAGGCTCAATTGCTATGACAGCACTAAAAGGTATGATTTATAGACATGAAGAATTGCACCTTAGACCTGGGTTTCAAAACTCTGGTTGGTCACAATAGCTACATTATCATTTCATTAATCCTAATCGGCTGTAACAGTAAAGTAGTTATTATTCATGTAATAATAATATCAATGATAATTTGGGTGGGGGGGGGGGGGGGGGGGGGGTGCTTATATTTGTCCTGATACACAAAAGTGTGTAATGGAAATGTATTATTTTTTTGGCATATCCCATCTTCCCCTGAGACCCGCAAGGGAGTGGGGTCACCATTGTACAGCGCCCCTGGAGCAATTAGGGTTTAGTGCCTTGCTCAAAGGCACTGCGACAGATTTTTTTGTTGGCTCCGGTATTCAAACCAGCAACCTTTCAGTTACTGGCCCAACGCTCTATGACACCACAACAGTCTATATAACGTTTAACTACACATAATCGTGACTTTGTGATTTGTATCTCAGCTAAGTCTAACAGGAAGAAGCCAATCTGTGTACCAAATCAAGACTCAGCCGACATTACCCCGGTGTATGTCCCACTCAGAGCCCCTGGACAAGAGACAGAACCCAGGCCTCCCAGGCCTCTCCCCAAGCTACGGCAATGTGATGGATACCCAGGTGAGTCAACAACACTCTCTCTTCTCTTGTGTTTCATTATATCTAGGTTCTTCTAATCAGTTTTCCTGTCAGAACCAGCATAGGAGATGCACGCACTGCTGTGCAGAGGCTGGGGCCTCTTCCTCTTTTTCCCCCTCTCATTCTTCCCTTTCTAGTCTCTCTCACTGTCTTTTGCAGTTAATGTTCCAATTATTGTTGCTAAATGATTAATGAACTGTTTTGACAGACCTCCAACCAGACTGGCTCCCCAACGGACTATCAGAGCCCCCGTTCTGTTCGCTGCCCTCCAGTTCCTCCCAAGACTTATGGCACTCTTCTGAGCCCCTCTCCAACTGCAAGCGGGGACTATGACAATGTTGATAGATCTAAACTCGGAATGACTGAGAAGGTAAACCAAGAGAACCACTGAATAAGCCAGCATATAGTGTATACAGTAAGATAGGTTGAATAAAACAAATCAACCCTCTACTTTTCTCTGTGGTTTAACACAGGCCTTAGACATGTATGGCAAAAATAAGCCCTCCCCTCCTCCTCTCCCATGTCCTGTGAGACCCCCTCGGTCCCCCATGATGTCCTGCTCCTCTTCAGCCTCTTCAGAGTATGAGAGGACGCTACCTGGAATGCACCTACTACAACCTCAGGTGAGAGAGAGTTGTTCATATTCATTGCAATTAAGAAAAGACCTCAACAGTCACTGTTTAATCAGTATAACTTTAGTTTCTGTCAATAAGATATCTTTGCTTTCTTTGTATTGGTATAGGATTCCATCGAACGAAAGTGCAGTCAGTCCCATCGCCCTGTTCGACCCCCAGCCCCACCCAAATCTAAACTCCTATCCTTGTATGGGGGCTATGACGTCGTCAAAAGAGCCCAGAGTCCGAGGGTAAGCACCACTCAATATCAGCATCACTCTGGAGTTACTTTTTAGGCCCTTATATCAAGTCACTACTAACATCGCCTCTGGGGTTTATCATGTTCAACAGCCCTCAGACACAGACAATGAGAGGTCGCCTCACCCTTCACGGCCCCCACCACGGCCGGGAGGGCCCCCCTCCCACACCCTGTCCCATTCCCCCTCAGGAATTGAAACAACAGCCACACAACTTCAACCACTGCTGCAGGTGAGAGCCGTACATACCCGTCCCCAACTGGGGCTGACAGAAGCACAAACACAGCTCACGACTATACATACACACATGGTGCCGTTCAAAGGATATAGTATAACATTTATTTACTGTGTTTGCTTTCATTGCTTTCATCTGAGGTGAAACGGATGCTGTATGTGTGTGATAAGAGACAGGGAAGTGTTCAGTGAAATGTAACTCTATTTATGTTCCTTACTTCCTGAAACTCAAAAGTCCCCTTATGGTTATGAAATGTACTTGTGTCTTGTTGATTTGTTGTTATTGTTCACGTGGAAACATTTGTTTTTGGAACACTTCACTTGTGACATTTCATAAGTGAAATCATGTGCAAGTGAAAACGTGTTTTTAGAACATTTCACATGAGATCACATTTTCACATGTGCTTACATGTTGTCACGTGTTTAGTTTCATGTTATTACATGTCGCTTTACATGTTGTCACATTAACTTAACTTAAACACATGTGATCACGTGAAATTCATGTGGTTTTTCCGTAAGGGGTGAGGACCAAGTTAGGATGTTTGTAAGATGTTCTCAAGACATTTGTTTTACCAGTCGTCAGGACGTGACGTGATGGTCCCAAACCATTATAATAAAGTAATGGTGGTTTTAAAGTAAGTGGTACGCTGTTCAGCTGAAATAAGATCCCACATGGGATTTGAACTCACAACCTCTAGATTTGAGGTGCGCTGATCTTTCTGCTGCGCCACAAAGTCTTTAGCATTACCCTTCACATTCATTACCTATAATACCTCTCTGCACTTAGCAAAAGAGTGCCATTGTCAAAGTGCGACGTGAATGCGGTAGGCGAAGTCAAACGCAGGACACCGAGCTACTGGAAACGTACTTTTACTAACAAAGTAACCAGAGTACAAAACAACCTCCAAACAGGGAGGAGAATACCTGCACAATAGCAACTGCCGAAAATGACGAGAACAATCACACACAACACACAATGAACGACAGAGGGTTATATAGGGAATACAATACAACATAATAGGAAACAGGTGTACACAATCAAGACAAAACAAGTCAAACACAGAAACATAGATCGGTGGCAGCTAGTACTCCGGGGACGACGAACGCCGAAGCCTGCCCGAGCAAGGAGGAGGAGCAGCCTCGGCTGATTCCGTGACAGCCATCTGCACTGCTATTTTAGTTATCAGTTAATCTGACTATTCTCTCATCATTGATTTCATTTATTTATCTCAACAATTTTAGGGTTTTCTGTATAGTTGTCTAATGTTGATGGGGCATATTATTCTGTTTCAATGTTACTCCTGAATCATTATGATAAATATAATCGTTTTTATTGAGTGTATTATACAAAGCTGAGATTTACTTAGAAATCCAAAGTGTAGGAATACAGGTGAAATAAGTTATTGACACAGACGTGGTGGAGTAGCAGGAAGATCAGAATGATGTGAACTAAGAGGTTATGAGTTCAAATCCCAGGTGAGGACATGCTGAATAATAATTACAGAAAAATATTAAATTGCATGCACTCAGTACTGTAAGTCGCTCTGGATAAAGGTGACTGCCAAATGACTAAAATGTAAATTAACATACACAATGTGTGTCAAAGATGTAAGTTGAAAACTATGTTAAAAGCACTCTGTGTGTATCATAATGATTCATGTTTGTTTTCACAAAAATGAGATTTTCCACATGTGAAATCATGTGGTTTTTCCGTAAGGGAAGGCTATGATACTGTGTCAGATATTGAAGTTGCAGCAATAGAGTTGCTTGTGTCTGTAAAACAAAACAAAATTCATTCCATAGCCCACCAACGCAAAAGGAAGCTCTCTGCCTGCTCTTCCTCAACTCCCGCCCCCACCCTCGTTCACCCCCCCACCACCACCTGTAAATAGACCATCCCTGTCGTATCGACCTACCACCATCTTCCACTCAGAGTCAGTCTACAGCGAGATCAGCGAGGTTCAGGACCAATTACCTTAATTGGAAGTACTGCCTGATGAGAACACATTCCAGGTGGGACACACACACACACACACACAAACTCACACATTCAAGCATGCACACACACACACACAAATGCATGAACACACTTGCGTGCCACTGAGTTTAAAAAAACAAATTACCAATGGTTTTTGAATCTCTATCATTTCAGTTCAAACCATCTAGCAGAGTCTACAAAACACAGGCAGCACCACAGTTCCAACCTGGTCAACGTTTTCAGAACTGTGGATTCAATAAGGAAACAGAGGTACAGAGTGATGTCTGATATGATTGATTTGTATTGTAAGGATTGGGGGAATTTTGTCTCCTTCTTTTGTACCGGTGTATGTAGTTTGTCCTATACTCAGTGCCTAAGCCAGAGCCAGGCTTCACATGAGGTTTTCCCTCTTTCTGTTGCTGTTCACCTGGATTATTAGATTATCCATCAGTTCAATTTGATCTAAAAACCTATTTGTACCTATTTTTGTTTTTCAGCAGGAATTTGAAAATCTAATGAGATGGATGAAGACAGTGGGATGTGAGTTACACATTATTACGACAGATGTATATCGTATTATGTGACACTACATTACATTGTATTTAATTCATTTTTAATGATGAAAGACCGTGCAACTGTTCTTCTGGAATTGTTGTACTGTTCTCAGCTGTTATGATTCAATAGATGACCATTGATTACTGAGGGATAATATACTTGGGTTTGTATTTGTGTATGTGTTTCTCTTTCAGGCTGGGAAAACATGCCTCCTTCATTTTATGGCCTCAGTCTAGAGGATGAAACCAGGTGAGACCTGACTAACCTCTTACTGTACACATGTGGGTAATACACCATTTCAAGGATAGAGCTTTGATCTTACATCTTATACAGGCATGCATACCATTTAATCAGCACCCTGTCTCTTATTGAATCTGTCTTTCCATCCCACCAGGGAGTTCAGCCAGAGGTGCCTCCATGTGAAAAATGGCCTCCGTCTGTTCAACTGCCTGCTAATGAAGCGTAACGATACCCTGCGAGGCCACATCACAGAGCTCAACGACCTCGCCGAGAAGCTGGACAAAGTACAGAAAACCAAAACCATGGGCATCGCAGGGGGCACCACGGGCGCCGTGGGAGGGGCGGTGGCTGTTGTGGGCATTGTCCTCGCCCCCATGACCATGGGTGCCTCCCTCATAGCCACGGCAGTTGGGGCGGGCATGGTGGCTTCAGGTAGTGGGATGGGAATCAAAGCGGCCATGGACAACAACAAACGCAACTCTGTGGACAGGAAGAGGCTGGAGGAGGTGGTGCAGAAGTACAAAGCCGAGATAGCAGACGTGGTGTGGTCTCTTTGCTTCATCCACAGTGGGATGGCTGAGCTGAGGCAGTACAACCTCCACAGGCTCCAGCATGCTGATCCTGAGGCCCTGCGGATAGCCAGGGTGGCAGGGGCAGTGCATCCTGGGTGTAATAAGTCCCAACAGTTGGGCATGAAGTCTGAGATGATCCTGCAAGGGTTTGCCAGAGACATGGACCTGTATTATACTGACAAGGATGGCCAGAGGCTGAAAAAGGGCTCCGAGACTAAGTTTGCCACCAGGATCCGTGGTGTGACCCAGGAGCTACAGGAGGAGCTCAATGAACTGCACCAAGTGTGGCAGACTTTCTCACTAGCGGCCAGTAGATTTTGAGGTGTGTGTGTGTGTGCCATCGTTAATGCAATAAAGGTCTGGCAATGTTTTGGACACATGCCAGATATTGTTGTTGTGGGGGAGGCCGGAGGGAGGTGCTCATTTTGGAAGTGTCACGCCCTGGCTCTGGGACTCTTATATGTTGAGCCAGGGTGTGTAGATTCTATGTGTTTGTGTTTCTATGTTAGGATCTAGTTCATGTGTATCTATGTTGGCCGGGGTGGTTCTCAATCAGAGGCAACGAGAATCAGCTGTTGCTTGTTGTCTCTGATTGGGAACCATACTTAGGCAGCCTGTTTGGCACAGTGTATTGTGGGATCTTGTTCCGTAAGGTTTGTGGTTTGTTACCAAGGACGTCACGTATCGTTTTGTTCGTGTGGTGAATAATTAATAAAGTATGTTCGCATTCCACGCTGCGCATTGGTCCAATCCTTTCGACGATCGTGACAGGAAGTGGGTTGCCCTATTGAAGCCTACATGAAGCCAGCCTTTGCTGACAAGTTGCTGAAATGTCATCCCCCGTGAACAGCCTTGGTTATCAGTGCAAACTTGTAGTGCTAATATTTGGGAGTCTCAGACATGTACATAGGCTGACAGTACGCAGGCCAGCATAGGACAAAGGCAAAGCAGCGGTACTGCTCTGTGTCAGCTGTTATGGGCAGCCTTGCTGTATGGAGAAGAAGGTGCTTTCTGTATCCAAAAGTCTCCATATATCCATGAACTTTGAAATGTTTGAATCCTCTCGACTGTAATGTGATTTGTGGATTCAAATAAAGTATTTCAAATGTTAGAGTATGAATGTGAAATGTTTTACTATGCAATGTGTACTGCTGAGAATATCCACAGGACATTTTATCTATATCCTATTTGTGAACTATCTGAATACTAAAAAGGATGTGCAATAAACTTAATTGAAAAGTTATTGGCTAACATAAATTATTTGTTATGTGATTAGTATAATGCATCACAGGATGATTTCTAAAACTGGCCCCTGTTAACCCCCAATGTGTGGAATGATACGGTTTCCACTAGCTTCTAAATTATAAACAGAAAATCAGATTCCACAGCCACAAAGTCAGATTCCACAGCCACCAAGTCAAAATTGGCTTTTTTGTGTGCTTTTGATCTTAATTTAAATGTAGGGGTTAGGCATAAGGTTAGCAGTATGGTTAGGTTTAATATCAAATTTGAAGAAGATAATTTGTAGAAATGGGTGAGGTTTATGACTTGGTGGCTATAGCAGCTAGTGAGGGCCTGTGGAAGGATATCCTAGGTCTAGATCAACGATGTATATAAACCCTTGATTTCAAATGCTATGTATTGGCCATTTAGAAGCTTTGAAGCCACTGCTCGGCCATATTGGCACTCCCCAGTAGGATCAGTGGAATTCTATTTCAAATCGATTTTTCATGGACACAATTACATGTATTGAAATGTTTTTGTTGTTGTAGTGGGGCCAGTAACATTAGTAATCTATAAAAATGTGACTAAGGAAAATGTTATATGTATTTTTTTGCTTTTTATTTTTATATTTATCTCACATAATATAATTTAAAAGTATGCATTAAAGTGTCTGTAATAAAATAAACGTGAACAAAAGTGAATGTAGACATTAACAAATGATTTTCTATAGCTTCCAAAATATGTTTTACAACGGTGGAGGGGTGCCAAGATGGAGGCACGGTGGCTTCAACACAGCGCCCCTTATAAGTAATCTAGTGTGTATATATAAATCATTGGTCTTTTTGCGAGTTGTATATTATGCTGGGGATCAGAAATGTCCCGTGCGAGAGAGGCAGGTTGAGGTTTCCATGGTTAGAGTAGTGCAGAAGTTGTCATATGCTGAGGCAGTGAAGAAAGTGGAGGAAGATGGGTCAAGGGGGAGGGGTCCTGAGAGGAGTGGTGTGAGTAGTAGATCTGTACCAGTACAGAAGGATAGGCCAAAAAGTGATATATGCTTCAGTAAGATTGTATTTTTAGCATTTATAGCAATGGTTATGTTGGGTTCTATTTTTCTCATAATTGGATCTGTATGTGATGAATAACTTAGAAGGAATGCATTAATGATAAGCATAGGTTTGTACTATACTGATATAAATTGTTTCACATAACAGGCTGTGATTCATGTAAGGAACGTTAGGGGGTAGGACAGATAAGACTTGTATTTTTTACAGATACGAACACTCTCTCTTTGTTGTCTGTGAAACCGTCCTTGAACGTAGGTACATAGAGTACAGATTGGAAGGGTGTCTTTTGGGTGCTGACTCTACAGGTTATTATGATAGCAACTTATGCCTGGGAACGGTGGAGCGCCAAGGGGTGGAGCGCCAAGGGGTTGGGACTAACCCGTGCGCCAACGGATTGGCTGAGTAAAGTCTAAACCACACTCAGTCCTTTACTCTGATTGGCCAACAGAAGAGGTGGGAACTCTCTGTCAGAGTATTTGAGAAAGAACCTAAACAATGGTTTCGTTCTCTGTCTGCCCTGCGTGGTATTTCAGTGAGCCCTTATACGAACCAACATACTTATCATACATACATTTTGCATATAATAAATTTAGCTTGGATTGAATATCTCTTGATTATGTTTTCTCTTATTCCAATACCAGATTTGAATTACGCAATTTCTAACAGTTATCAACTGTACTGCAGGGATGGAATGTAAATCGCAGAAAATTGAGGTTGTGGTGGCAGCTGCAGAGAGGTATTTGGATGTGGGAGACTCAACATCAGAAGAGTTACAGGGTGTGTTAAGTGATGGTGTCCCATCCTTTCAGGTTGTTGGCCTGAGATAGGACTAAATACATTTAAATAGTGGAGTAGGGTGGTGTTCTTTAAAATATATATATATTTATATATTTTTTTCAAGCAAGGTATAAGGGAGTTGTACTCCAGTCTAGTAGGTGGCGGTAATGCAACATTTATTGGATGCCAACCGCCGTTAAACCTCATCGAAGAAGAGTGGTATATTACTCAACATGCGCCATTTTCAACCAGCACCCAACGACATTCAACTGACACCGCACTCTTGGGCGAAATGGCAGTTTAACGGCTTGCGGCGGTCCTAGCAGCAGCAAATCCAACAGTGCATCAACCCAGTGCACTGCTTCAACTTCATATTTGTTAAAATGACGTAAGTATATATTTGTTAACGATTTTATTTGTAAGCAAGTGGCTAGCTAACGTGAATCCGTGACAGCTCAATGACGTCAATGAGCTCTAGCCTCAATTTGCCTCAATTTGTGAAGCTATTAGTTAATTGCCTGCTTATGTTGTGTAGCGAAGTATTTTATAAATACATATAGTATAACTTGCCGTAAGGTTGCCATTCGCCAGACAAATCCTTGGAATGACATTGGATACAGACGTCACGAGTCAGATCAGAGAATGTTGCATTATCTCTTTCGGGCAAAATGGTCAGTGAGCTGTTAACGTTACATAATAATAGCGCGCGATATTGTCACCAAATAAAAAATAAATAAAAAGGTGCTAAGATTTTATGTAGTTTTCCAGGAATGCCAACGTGGCAAACAAAATGGTTCGTGATCTTTTTCGAACAAAATGGCGATATAATCAGTGTTTTAAGGCGGGAGGGTGAACACAAGTGTGGCTGTTGGGGTTTGGGAGGCGGAAGCAACAATCTCATTCGCTAGACACACTTCCATTCTGACGATGGTTGCTGTGGAAACTGACTGACCTCATTTGGCGCGTGTGCGAGTCACAAGACAAAGGCAGGGAGGGTATTCAGTGCCAGTGCAAGGAGGTGTGTTGTGAAATGGTAGGGGCAGTGTCGTGCACAAAATACATTACAGATATAAACACAAGTTCAGACTTAATGTTTTTCCCACCCAATTAAAAATGTGTGCTGCCAAATATGACATTACTCAATCGCAACATAACACCGCCGACCATGACATAATATAGAATCAACATAAAGGAGAAAAATACCATTTTTTGCCAACATTATGAGCTATGGTTTACATTATTACATGAACTCACCGTGTCTTCTGGTGTCTCTTTCCCAGGTCCCTTGTGGAAACCCTCAGCACTGCTGTAGTTGACAGCATAAAAGAACCGCTAGACCTCTTACTGCTGTACCTACCGTCTCAGATCCTAGTGACTGAACAACAGAGCTATGACCATGATGAGCACACAGTTTGGCCTGGACGATATGGAGGCCCTACTCTGGGGGCCTTCCTCTCTCATGGCTGACCCCATGGGGTCACTGCTCCACCAAGATGAAGTTACCTCGATAGAGGGGGGGGCTTCGTCCCTCTCGTCATCTTCTCCTCTTCCCCTTCTCTCCCCTCCTCCCTCTCCGCCTTCGCTGCTCCTCCAGGAAGAGAAGGCGGAGGCAGACTTGCTGTCCTTCCCATGGCTATCTGCTGACGAGCTAGGCCACACCCATCACATTGGTGCAGATGATGGCAAAGGTGAGGACCACAACATACTGTCCTCCACACGTATGTTCATGCTGGTCGACAGTGTGCAGAAATCCATAGCAATTTATATTTTATTCCCATGATCAGTTTTTTTGCAGTATAGAAAAGGTAATAGGTTTTATCATGAATATAAAAACTTAGACTTCCACTTTGACATTTATGATCACAAATTGTAAATCGAGTATTTGTATTTTCATATTACTTTAGATATTGAGCAGTTGATTAACCTCCTTTTGTCCTCCGCAGAGGATGCCTTTTCTGGCATGGACTGGATGGCCGAGAGGGTCGACCTGAGTGAGTTTGACCTGGACTCCATTATAGGTTCCCTCAGCCCAGACGGTTCCCCCAGCTCCCCTGAAGACCTCATCGCTTCCTTTGAGTGTCCCATGGAGCTGGACTCACTCCCCCTCCCTACTCTCATGGACCTCCCCACCACCACTGATCCAATCCTCCCCCCAACCGTCTCACAGCCCCAGGAAGACCCTCAGGAGGAGGTCCATTCACCTCCCCCCTGCGTACCCGATGCCCAGGAGGAGCTAGAGATCAAATCGGAGCCCCAGTCCCCAGCCCCCTCTCCTCCATCTCCCTCCTTCACCTTAGACGTGGGCAGTGAGGTGGATGTCTCGGCGAACGTCAGCGAGCTTCTCCTGGATGTTCCCCAGCCAGTCCCCAGCGTCGTGCTGTCTCTCTTCCCGACCCGCATCGTCCTCCTCCTGGCCCCTAAACAGGAGGTCGGCGTCACAACCACCACCGTCACCATCCCACAGATCCTCTCCTCTGACAGTGACAGCAGCTTCAGCTCCTCCGGTCAGCTCAACCGGCCCTCCATCGCCACAGCTCAGTCAAGGTCCCAAACCAGGAGCAAACCGTACCCAACAACCCCCAAGTCTAGGCCACAACATCCAGACCATCCATCTCCCACCACTACATCGAGTGGGAAAATGAAGTCCTCCACTGGAGGACCCCCGAAGGAGAAGCTCAAGAAGATGGCGCAGAACAAGACGGCGGCCACGCGCTACCGCCAGAAGAAGAAGACTGAGCAGGAGGTCCTGAGTGCGGAGTGCGACGAGCTGGAGCAAAGGAACCACAAGCTGGTGGAGAAGGCAGACTCCATTGCCAATGAGATCCAGTACCTCAAGGACCTCATAGAGGAGGTGCGCCATGCGAAGAGCAGAAGGGCCTCGGCGACCTCTAACCGTAGTGTGTAACCCACCAAGTATCCCACTATCTAAGATCTATAATGCTTTTCGAAATGCATGTATGGTATTGAGACTCCCAAAGCACAAGTTTTATTGACCTTTGACCTTCCTGCGTGTCTATTCCTTTAAGAGTTTTTAAAGAGACTATTGTTCTTGTAGCTTGAGCTTTTGATGTAATCCCTGATCTCTTGTATGAAAACCTTAAGTATTTTCCGAACAGTAAAACAGTATATTGACTCATGTAATTCGTCTGATCTGTTGTAGTCTTTGTCATTGTTTATTCTTATCAATAGATGTGTCTATATTGCTGTAGAAGTATGTAGTCTTAAATAGGTTTAGAAGCCTCTTCATATGTATTTTTACTGTAGTCTGAATCGTATCTAAATGAATTCCTTTCATTATCTATTAAAAAGTCAAATCCATTTGGTTTTGTGCTATTCATTTAGTAAACTCTGGGAATGGGAATATACAGTGATCATAATACAGTGAAGATAAAGTATATTATTGGGGACTATTTTGACATTTTACTGAATCACTCTCAAATAAGTATTGAGATTTCGAAATAGCCCTCTGCTTGCTTTTTCATTTAGCTAACACAGGTGTGAATTTGTTTCGGTGTTCGCAAGTGCAGAGGCCAGTTGTTTAAATCTAGCCCAGATTTGACCTACTCCAGTGCCCTAAAGAGTCATGCGAAAGCCGGTTCCATGGAGGAACATTATCAGTATGTTCTGGCCCAAAATAAACCCTTTACCCAGATAAGGGTCAGGTTAAACAACCCTTGTGTGCACTCCCAACATTAGCATGAGACATTACAATAAGCCTGTGGTGGTTCTTTCTAGAGAGAAAACAAGTACTGTTTTCTAAATTGCACCCTATCCCCTATATAGTTAATTTATTTTGACCTGGGTCCTGGTCAAAAGTAGTTCACTGTATAGGGAATAGGGTGCCATTTGAGACTCACAGGGAGAAGATAATGGGGCAAGCCTGACTGGCATGCTGTACTACACGAGTGTCTAATCAACTGACAGTCATGTGAACTCTCCAAACTGTCTGTTTCCTCATCTTAGTTCTAGTTCGTTGTGGGATACCATAGGAATCAGGATACATCCAAGTTCCAACTCCTCTTTTTTTATTTTCTGATCATCCATTGTTGGACACAGTTTACAGCTACCTCACTGACCTGCTCTGTATATTCTAAGACCACTGATAATCTCCCTCGATCTGGGGCTCCACGCAAGATCTCACCCCGTGGGGTCAAAATGATCACAAGAACGGTGAGCAAAAATCCCAGAACCACACGGGCGGACCTAGTGAATGACCTGCAGAGAGCTGGGACCAAAGTAACAAAGCCTACCATCAGTAACACACTACGCCGCCAGGGACTCAAATCCTGCAGTGCCAGACATGTCCCCCTGCTTAAGCCAGTACATGTCCAGGCCCGTCTGAAGTTTGCTAGAGTGCATTTGGATGATCCAGAAGAAGATTGGGAGCATGTCATATGGTCAGATGAAACCAAAATAGAACTTTTTGGTAAAAACTCAACTCATCGTGTTTGGAGGACAAAGAATGCTGAGTTGCATCCAAAGAACACCATACCTACTGTGAAGCATGGGGGTGGAAACATCATGCTTTGGGGCTGTTTTTCTGCAAAGGGACCAGGACGACTGATCCGTGTAAAGGAAAGAATGAATGGGGCCATGTATCGTCAGATTTTGAGTGAAAACCTCCTTCCATCAGCAAGGGCATTGAAGATGAAACGTGGCTGGGTCTTTCAGCATGACAATGATCCCAAACACACCGCCCGGGCAACGAAGGAGTGGCTTCGTAAGAAGCATTTCAAGGTCCTGGAGTGGCCTAGCCAGTCTCCAGATCTCAACCCCAAAGAAAATCTTTGGAGGGAGTTGAAAGTCCGTGTTGCCCAGCAACAGCCCCAAAATATCACTGCTCTAGAGGAGATCTACATGGAGGAATGGGCCAAAATACCAGAAAACCTTGTGAAGACTTACAGAAAACGTTTGACCTGTGTCATTGCCAACAAAGGGTATATAACAAAGTATTGAGAAACTTTTGTTATTGACCAAATACTTATTTTCCACCATAATTTGCAAATAAATTCATAAAAAATCCTACAATGTGATTTTCTGGATTTTTTTCTCTCATTTTGTCTGTCATAGTTGACGTGTACCTATGATGAAAATTACAGGCCTCTCTCATCTTTTTAAGTGGGAGAACTTGCACAATTGGTGGCTGACTAAATACTTTTTTTCCCACTGTAGACCTACAAAATATATTTGAATGGTATTGCAAAAAGCTGTGAATGTTTGTTAAACACAGTTCAGTGGCATAAGCTCTTCACTTTTTATTTAACATCTGAGAAAGGATAGAAAAATAAATGATTTCCTTGATTCATTCCTAATAACTTGGTACAGTGAGGGGAAAAAGTATTTGATCCCCTGCTGATTTTGTAGGTTTGCCCACTGACAAAGAAATGATCAGTCTATAATTTTAATGGTAGGTTTATTTGAACAGTTAGAGACAGAATAACAACAAAAGAGTGTGCTTGACCTTGCAATTCAACCGTATGAGCAGGGCCTCACAAACAATGTGGCTGCAGACAACCCTTCTCCTTGAACGCACCCAATAGCCTGTGGCAGCCCTCTATGTGTCTTAAACACATAAAGAATAGCAAACAGATACCCCCAGGTTAAATAAACTGAATGAAGTTTGATTGATAAAGATGGAGAGTTCAGTTCGTTGCGTGCCAATAACATGTTTGTTAGCTTGTTTGTCTGTCTACTAATGTAAAAAATGTTATAAATTGATTTGCATTTTAATGAGGGAAATAAGTATTTGACCCCTCTGCAAAACATGACTTAGTACTTGGTGGCAAAACCCTTGTTGGCAATCACAGAGGTCAGACGTTTCTTGTAGTTGGCCACCAGGTTTGCACACATCTCAGGAGGGATTTTGTTCCACTCCTCTTTGCAGATCTTCTCCAAGTCATTAAGGTTTCGAGGCTGACGTTTGGCAACTCGAACCTTCAGCCCCCTCCACAGATTTTCTATGGGATTAAGGTCTGGAGACTGGCTAGGCCACTCCAGGACCTTAATGTGCTTCTTCTTGAGCCACTCATTTGCTGTTGTTCTGGGATTGATTTGCACTTTTCGCACCAAAGTACGTTCATCTCTAGGAGACAGAACGCATCTCCTTCCTGAGCGGTATGACGGCTGCGTGGTCCCATGGTGTTTATACTTGCGTACTATTGTTTGTACAGATGAAGGTGGTACCTTGGCTGATTTCTTTTGATTTTCCCATGATGTCAAGCAAAGAGGCACTGAGTTTGAAGGTAGGCCTTGAAATGCATCCACAGGTACACCTCCAATTGACTCAAATGATGTCAATAAGCCTATCAGAAGCTTCTAAAGCCATGACATCATTTTCTGACCCACTGGAATTGTGCTACAGTGAGTTATAAGTGAAATAATCTGTCTGTAAAGAATTGTTGGAAAAATTACTTGTGTCATGCACAAAGTAGATGTCCTAACCGACTTGCCAAAACTATAGTTTTAATGACTCCAACCTAAGTGTATGTAATATATATATATATATATATATATATATATATATATATATATATATATACACACACACACACACATACAGTACCAGTCAAAAGTTTGAACACACCTACTCATTCAATGGTTTTTCTTTATTTTTACATTGTAGAATAATAGTGAAGACATCAAATCTGATGTAGCACTCCATCACTCTCCTTCTTGGTAAAATAGCCCTTACACAGTCTGGTGTGTTGGGTCATTGTCCTGTTGAAAAACAAATGATGGTCCCACTAAGCCCAAACCAGATGGGATGGCGTATTGCTGCAGAATGCTGTGGTAGCGATGCTGGTTAAGTGTGCCTTGAATTCTAAAGAGTGTGCAAAGCTGTCATCAAGGCAAAGGATGGCTATTTGAAGAATCTCAAATATAAAAAGTATCGTCGGACGGTGCCACAGTGTCTCCCAACCCCCCCTGTCTCAGCCTCCAGTATCTATGCTGCAATAGTCTATGTGCCGGGGGGCTAGGGTCAGTCTGTTATATCTTTTGATTTTTAAATCCTTATTGACTACAGTGTGTGCTTTGCTGCGTTTTACACTAGGATCTGGTTTGCTGCGTTTTCCACCTGTTTGCTGTGCTGACTAAGATACTTTCAAGACTTGAACATTGTATGGAACCACTAAATTATATCAGTAGACATTTTGTGCTGAAGACTGACACACTGTAACTTGCCTTTTTTGTGCGATTCCAAGCCCACCAAGTACAGCCCTGTTTGTAAATTCTTACATGAGATGTTTGTAATGAAACTATATTTTCGATAATCCTGTGTTGTGTGTTTTCCATACCGGTACCCAGTTCAGGTCTCTGTTGACCCCATCCTAGAACTTGTGGTGGTTATATGGGGGCCGGGCTGGAAGAGGCTCTGCTCCATCTCTGTCCCCGACTCAAAGGCCCTCTGACCCAGGATGGTGTTCCCGACATAACTTTCCCGCCCAGCAAGAGGAAAAAGCTTTATAACTGCACTGTATTTGCTTGAACTATTATGGCAGGTATTCAAGCAATTACAGCTGCTCACCTCTGGGAAGCGCAAAGATCATCCGGAGCCTCTGCATCTCCTCCCTCACCCTCCTCTCCTCAACCGCCCTCCTTGCTTGCTCCTACTCCAGCTGCAAAATACCAGCCATGGTTGTACTTAACCAGCTCCTCTACCTTCTCCAGCAGCTCCTGAACTTGTGTGTTCTCCGTATTGTCATCCCCACTCTGCTGTGTGTTACTATCCAGGCCATGGTATCTGTTACCACACCTCTCCATCAGGGGCTTCCCATTAGCCGTGATGAACTCCTCCAGTGAAGAGTACGATGGTGGACCTCCAGGCCCCTCCACCTAGATGACCTATCTGCTTCTCTGCAGCCTGAAGGACTGCGACACGGGGACCACAAGTAGAAGCGCGTGGGGCCCTGGGTGACGGAGTGTGGCAACAACACACAGTCCCTCCTCGCTCACCCGTTCTGGTGGGGCCCCAGTGGCATTATCCGCTGAGTCACAGGATGTAATCCAGGGTGGGGTGTCAACTACGGTGATCCGCAGACTTCCCCATGGCCAACGGAGCTGTGCACAGCCTCTGCCCTAGTCTGGAAGACCTCCTCACCTAGGATGGCATTTCCTGTAGTTCGATTCTCAGCTCCTGCCCCCCCCCCCCAGCAACCGGAGCCGGCGCTCCAGGAGATGACAGATGGGTTCTCTTGTTGGAGACGACAACAACAACCACTGACTGCTGTTTTGACTCATCATTTTTGCTCTCTACAGCAGGAAGGTAGTCAAGCAAAAGGGACAGTTAGTTTCCTGTTTTAGTCTCTATGCTGTGATAAAGTTGACAGCAGATGCTGGGATTGTGCAAGAAGGAGTGCGGATGGATACCTGACATTCAGAAACTAAACTCAATTACGGGTACCAGATTAAGAGCCAGAGAAGACTGTAGCCATTTTGACTCTAGCCTCTTGTTGTTTTCTTTCTCACTACCCACCTCCCTTCTACACAGCCCTTCAGGGGATAGTCTCAGTCTGTTAGACTGTGTAAACAGAGAGAGCTCCACAAGATGCTGACAGCCAAATAGGTTCTCGTCTTCTTGGCTCTCTCATTCTATCGCAAAACATTTTACTCTATCCCATCTCTCGCTTACTCTTCCCCTCTTGCTCTCCCTTCCTCTTTCTTCCTCCCACTCTAATGGTCTTTCGGTCGGCCTTGCCCTCACATTCCCGGAAAACTCTTGTATCTCTTAATATTCAGCCTTAAAGAGAACAGATTGTGCGCAATGCAGACGGGAAGTCAACACAGTGCAGCTCTTCTCTGGAAAGTGATTCATTATTCAGACGAAACATATTAGGGAGCTGCTCCCACACAGAAAATAACATGTTGCTGCAGACAGAGTGGGGGCTGGACTGAAGTTACAATGGTTTTCTGTTGTTAGTCCTGGTATATTTGACAGATTCTTCAGTGAGCATGCAATAGTCAAAGTACTAGGCTTAATATGTGTCTGGGAAACCAGCTCCTAATGTTTTAAGACTACACACTCATTACACATCACTACACAAGGGATAATGTTACAATACCAGCTAGCTACCCTACTGATATTGTTGCACTCGCTATGTCTAGGGGTCCTAGGACTAGCTACATGGGCTGTAACCTGATTTTAAGTGTGCATTTATGTGAGAAGTTAGAGTATACGGACCGTGTTGCCCAGGACACAGCAAACTTACCGGGGTCCAGGGCCAGCTCCGTCTTGACCCCTTAGTTGGCCAGCCCAAGCAGATTATCGACTTGTTCAGTTCATGGTGACAAAATAAATATATATAAAAACAAAAGTACAAAGAGGCATGCCCCAAAACTAAAGCTAACACAAAACAAACGCTGCCAGGCCGAGAGGCTTGTGGCCACCTTTCTCTCAGTGATTGACTTAATTGCCCGCACCTGTGTGCTTATCGAGGCTTCTTGGCAGAGCACAATACCTGACCCGGTTGGTGCTGCCACTTGGGGATGGAGCGTGGTAGTGGTAGTATGCTGTCCACCTACTATGTCAGGGTTAGGCAACTGTGGTCCTGTTTTTGATTTAACCGGCCTAGAGGACCAGATTGAATTTAGGAAATCACCAAACTGATCAATTAACTAAGTAGCTCAGTGTGGTGCCTAGTTGGGATAAAATCCTGCAGTACCTGAGGCACTCCAGGAACAGGGTGGCCTACCCCTGTACTATGTGCTAACACTAAACAACCACCCCATATCCTAGCAATAAACAGTACATTCAGTACATACAGTGCAAAATGTTTAATGTACATGTTGTTTCCATGAATTTCAGTGTAATTGAACATTCAAATAACATCATGTGCATGCATTTTTAAGTATGTGTACTGCAATGCACTACTAGATGAAACAGTCAGTAAAGCATTAGAAGTGTCAGAGTTGCAATATTTCAAATAAAAAGTTAATGTTAGATTTCAATAATACACGGCAGTGCTATCTCACAGAATATCCCTTACTACATTCCAGTTTAGTATTGTTCTGAAGAAACAAACCAAAGCCTGGTAAAATGATATGATTGATGTGATTATTTTAAGAGTACCTTTTATCTTTAGGATGCCCAGCACACATGCATTTATAAGACAATGTATTCATAATGCGTAGTTGCGTTTGTAATTACCATAACTCCTTGATGGAAACAATGACAACTGGGTCGTTATTGAATTGCAGTGGCATTTGGGGATTTTGGAAACGTCCATGCTCTAGATTGTAATTATTTAAATGTATTTGGGTACATCTTCCCATTTCAAATAAACTAATATGACAGTTTAATGACTTTAAATAATTTATACCATTATGATAACATTGTGCCACCAGTAGTAGTAGTAACACCAATGACGGTAACACCAATGACACATTTTTGGTAAATTAGGATTTTCTTAAATGGAGGCCACAGACAGTCAAATATTAACTCTTTAACCCTTTCAAAATAATTTACTAAAGTGATATGATGAATAATTTTGCTAGCATTGTAATTGCCCTTCATTTACATTTCAATTGAGGCAACCACATCAGTTGAGGCAACCCCATATCACAGACATATGCAAATTAATTACTTAAAAATCATACAATGTGATTTTCTGGATTTTTGTTTTAGATTCTGTCTCTCACAGTTGAAGTGTACCTATGATAAAAAATTACAGACCTCTACATGCTTTGTAAGTAGGAAAACCTGCAAAATCGGCAGTGTATCAAATACTTGTTCTCCCCACTGTATATGAGGGAGGTGTGCCCCTTTCTGTCCAATGAGGTCATTAATGGAAAAAAAATATTCTGCAAGAAAAAATAACGTCACACTTCAGAATAGGGAACACATATTCAGGTACTATGCCCTTATTAATACCACATTGAGACAGATTTTTGTGTAACTTGCTACTTATTAACTATAAATATGACTTTATTATAGCTAATAATTAGGTTATTAAGGATTGGCCAGTATTACATGCCTTTGAATAACAACTCACTTAATTAAGGCCTTATAAGCTACTTATATACATACTTATAAACTACAAAATAGTGGCTAGTATGTGTACCTTCAAATAAAGTGTTACCCTTGTTTGAATTGTTGTTACTAATTGGCCCAAGGCTGCATCATTCGTGGGGGACGACATGTATACTGTTGCCTTATATATCTTTGTAATGAGTGATTTTCAAGGCGGTAACACCAATGACATAAAACTTAAGGAAACATATTATATCCTTATAAAAAAAGTAGGTATTTTAATAGTCTTGTTTTTTTGTATTTTTTTTGTGGGGGGGGGGGGGGGGGGGTAGATCAGCGTTAATATTGCAGACAGATTGTGGCTTCTATCAATGTAATTATCTGCATCATTTCCAATCCCCATATATTTTTTGGTAAATATATATTTTTTATTATATACACTACCAGTCAACTATGGACACATCTACTCATTCAAGGGTTTTTCTTAATTTTTTTACTATTTTCTACATTGTAGAATAATAGTGAAGACATCAAAACTATGAAATAACACATATGGAATCATGTAGTAACCAAAAGAGTGTTACAAATAAAAAATATATTTTATATTTGAGATTCTTCAAATAGCCACCCTTTGCCTTGATGACAGCTTTTCACACTCTTGGCTTTCTCTCAACTAGCTTCATGAGGTAGTCACCTGGAATGCATTTCAACTAACAGGTGTGCCTTTTTAAGAGAAACAACAGTCCATCATTACTTTAAGACATGAAGGTCAGTCAATACGGAACATATGAAACTGGCTCTCATGAGGACCGCCACAGGAATGGAAGACCCAGAGTTACCTCTACCTGTGGAAATGTGTTCTTTGGTCTGGAGTCCAAATTGGAGATTTTTGGTTCCACCCACCGTGGCTTTGTTAGACGTGGTGTGGGTGAACGGATGATCTCCGTAAAGCATTGAGGAGGAGGTGTTATGGTGTGGGGGTGCTTTCCTGGTGACACTGTCAGTGATTTATTTCAAATTCAAGGCACACTTAACCAGGCATGGCTACCACAGCGTTCTGCAGCGATACGCCATTCCATCTGGTTTGGGCTTAGTGGGACTATCATTTGTTTTTCAACAGGACAATGAACCAACACACCTCCAGGCTGTGTAAGGGCTATTTTACCAAGAAGGAGAGTGATGGAGTGCTGCATCAGATGACCTGGCCTCCACAACCCCCGACCTCAACCCAATTGAGATAGTTTGGGATGAGTCGGACCGCAGATTGAAGGAAAAGCAGCCAACAAGTGCTCAGCATATGTGGGAACTCCTTCAAGACTGTTGGAAAAGCATTCCAGGTGAAGCTGGTTGAGAGAATGTCAAGCGTGTGCAAAGCTGTAATCAAGGCAAAGGGTGGCTATTTGAGGAATCTCAATTCTCAAATATATTTTGATTTGTTTAACACTTTTTTGGTTACTAAATGATTCCGTATGTGTTATTTCATAGTTTTGATGTCTTCACTATTATTCTCATTCTACAATGTAGAAAATAGTAAAAATGAAGAAAACCCTGGAATGAGTAGGTGTGTCCAAACTTTTGACTGGTACTGCACATTATTTTCCTTCTTTAATAGCCTTATTTGTTTTCATTGAACTATACAACATATGTTCTTTACTTTCTAGCATTCCAAATAATAGATATCTCTAAATGCCCAAAATATGTCACTACAACTCTACTGGGTCAATGTGCTTGCCCTAAGTACTGCATACAGTTTTGCAGTATGAAGGATTTGCATTATGTTTTATCATTGATAAACAGTTCAATATAAACATTAATGATGTGTAACTATTTGTCCTTTTTAGTGTTTTTCATGGTTACAAAGGCAAGGGATGCAAATGCCACAGCAATTCAAGAATGACCCAACTACTTTGAGTACATATACAGTGCCTTCAGAAAGTATTCACACCCCTTGACTTATTCAATTTTTTGAAAAAGTCAAGGGGTGTGAATACTTTCTAAAGCCATTGTATGTGTTCTTTCATTTCATTTCCAGTGTAATTCTACACCAAGCCACTTTGAAATGTAAATGTTTTGGCTTGGGCGGTGGGAACGTGTCCACCTTACAGTGTGCAAGCAGCTCTTGGTTACTTTCTCCCTTGACACTACTGGAGCTGGCATCCTCTGCTACAGTCCTCTTCAGGGCTGTTGTTCTCAGATGACCCAGGGCTGTCTTCATCCACTGTCAAACACAAACAACCCAATTATCTCAAAACGTATTCTCTGGGGTGGGGTACTAAGCTAACATATGGAATTGTTTTAAGATGGTCATACCATGGATCAAACATTATTTTTTTGTAAAAAAATGTATTTGATCCCCTGCTGATTTTGTACGTTTGCCCACTGACAAAGAAATGATCAGTCTATCATTTTAATGGTAGGTTTATTTGAACAGTGAGAGACAGAATAACAACACAAAAATCCAGAAATATGCATGTCAAAAATTGATTTGCATTTTAATGAGGGAAATAAGTATTTGACCCCCTCTCAATCAGAAAGATTTATGCCTCAGAGGTGTCTTTTATACAGGTAATGAGCTGAGATTAGGAGCACACTCTTAAAGGGAGTGCTCCTAATCTCAGCTTGTTACCTGTATAAAAGACACCTGTCCACAGAAGCAATCAATCAATCAGATTCCAAACTCTCCACCATGGCCTAGACCATAGAGCTCTCCAAGGATGTCAGGGACAAGATTGTAGACCTACACAAGGCTGGAATGGGCTACAAGACCATCGCCAAGCAGCTTGGTGAGAAGGTGACAACAGTTGGTGTGATTATTCGCAAATGGAAGAAACACAAAATAACTGTAAATCTCCCTCGGCCTGGGGCTCCATGCAAGAGCTCACCTCGTGGAGTTGCAATGATCATGAGAACGGTGAGGAATCAGCCCAGAACTACACGGGAGGATCTTGTCAATGATCTCAAGGCAGCTGGGACCATAGTCACCAAGAAAACAATTGGTAACACACTACGCCGTGAAGGACTGAAATCCTGCAGCGCCCGCAAGGTCCCCCTGCTCATGAAAGCACATATACAGGCCCGTCTGAAGTTTGCCAATGAACATCTGAATGATTCAGAGGAGAACTGGGTGAAAGTGTTGTGGTCAGACGAGACCAAAATGGAGCTCTTTGGCATCAACTCAACTCGCCGTGTTTGGAGGAGGAGGAATTCTGCCTATGACCCCAAGAACACCATCCCCACCGTCAAACATGGAGGTGGAAACATTATGCTTTGGGGGTGTTTTTCTGCTAAGGGGACAGGACAACTTCACTGCAGTAAAGGGACGATGGACGGGGCCATGTACCGTCAAATCTAGGGTGAGAACCTCCTTCCCTCAGCCAGGGCATTGAAAATGGGTCGTGGATGGGTATTCCAGCATGACAATGACCCAAAACACACGGCCAAGGCAACAAAGGAGTGGCTCAAGAAGAAGCACATGAAGGTCCTGGAGTGGCCTAGCCAGTCTCCAGACCTTAATCCCATAGAAAATCTGTGGAGGGAGCTGAAGGTTCGAGTTGCCAAACGTCAGCCTCGAAACCTTAATGACTTGGAGAAGATCTGCAAAGAGGAGTGGGACAAAATCCCTCCTGATATGTGTGCAATCCTGGTGGCCAACTACAAGAAACGTCTGACCTCTGTGATTGCCAACAAGGGTTTTGGCACCAAGTACTAAGTCATGTTTTGCAGAGGGGTCAAATACTTATTTTTCCTCATTAAAATGCAAATCAATTTATAACATTTTTGACATGCGTTTTTCTGGATTTTGTTGTTGTTATTCTGTCTCTCACTGTTCAAATAAACCTACCATTAAAATTATAGACTGATCATTTCTTTGTCAGTGAGCAAACGTACAAAATCAGCAGGGGATCAAATACTTTTTTCCCTCACTGTATATACTTTATTTATACTCACTCTGTATTGGCAAGAAGGCCTCATCACCATTCTCTCTGATCATTTCCTCTATTTTGTCCAGCAGATCTGAGATGTTCCTTGTGTCCTTCCCCGGCATCTTGCTGTCCACCACGTGATAATAGTTCCCACAGTATTCCAACAACCTGTGGAGCTCCCGCCCTCCCCTCTGAATGTGCTCCTCGACGGGCGTGCGGCCCAGCCAATCTCCGCAGCTAAACAGCACCATGGTGTGGAGACACGCCCTATCACCAAACAGGCCCTCCAGGTGGGCCTCCAGGGTCCGCCTCTTGCGTGCAGTGAGGGTGGAGATGATGGGTACCACCAGGAGAAGGGTGTGGGGGCCAGGCCGGAGGAGGGTGGCCCCTCGCTTCGACTCCTGTCTGACGTGTTTGGGGGTGCGTCTGACAGAGAACCAGTCCCAGCCGGGGGTGTCTACGATGGTGACCCTGCGTCCGGCCACCTCGGCCTGCCTCCTAAGGCTCTGCACCGTCTCTGTCCCCGACTCAAAGTCCCGCCTGCCCAGGATGGTGTTCCCTACAGAACTTTTTCCCACTCCTTTCCAGCCCAGCAGGAGGACCCTCAGCTCTGGGAGAGACAGGGAGAGATAGAAAGCTTTTTAACATGTATGCTATTTGCGCAAACCTTCATGAACTTTTATGAACTATTATGCCAAGTATACAAAACTCTTAGAGAATAAGGTTATATTTAAAAAGGTTATTCGGGTGTCCCCATGGTAGAACCCTGTAACAACGTTAACCGGTGTTATTACATTAACCGTTGTTACAAACCCTTTGAAGACACACTGTTGGGTTCCAGGTATACTCCAGGTATACCCTACCTACATGTACAAATTGCCTCGACTAACCTGTACCCCAGCACATTGACTCATTACCGGTACCCCCTGTATATAGCCTCATTATTGTTATTTTATTGTGTTATTATATATATTTATTACTTAAGTTTATTTAGTAAATATTTTCTTAACTCTATTTCCTTAAAACTGCATTGTTGGTTAAGGCCTTGTAAGTAAGCGTTTCACAGTAAGGTCTCCACCTGTTGTATTCGGCGCATTTGACAAATAAAATCTGATTTGATTTGAGGTAGAACCCTTTTGGGGTTCCATGTAGAACCCTTTCCACAGAGGATTCTACATGGAATCCAAAAGAGTTCTACCTGGAACTCAAAAGGGTTCTTCAAATGGTTCTCCCATGGGGACAGCCGAAGAACCCTTTTGAAACCCTTTCTTCTAAGAGTGAAGCAATAAGAGCTGGTTACCTCTGGGAGGCCCTCCGACCATCCGCAGCCTCTGCCTCTCCTTCTCCTCCCGCTCCTCTCTCACCCGCCTCTCTTCCACCGCCTTCCTTGCCTGCTCCTCCTCTAGCAGAATCAGTTCGTTCACTGCAAAATACCAGCCATGGTTGTCCTTAAGCTGCTCCTCTACCTTTTCCAGCAGCTCCTGAACTTGTGTGTTCACGGTATTGTCATCCCCACTCTGCTGTGTGTTACTATCCAGGCCATGGTATCTGTTACCACACCTCTCCACCAGCCACTGAAGGGGCTCCCCAGCTGCGATGAACTCCTCCACGAACGTCCCCTCAGGTAGCTGGTCGACCCCAGTGAAGAGCACCATGGTGGACCTCCAGGCCCCTCCTCCTAGATGACCCAGCTGCTTCTCTGCTGCCTTCCTGTGACCCTCTGTGAAGGGCTGTGACACGGGGACCACCAGCAGGAGCACGTGGGGCCCTGGGGGACAGAGGGTGGCACCGACACAGGGTCCCTCCTCGCCAGCCCGCTCTGGCGGGCCCCCGGTGGCATCATCCGCTGAGTCACGGGGTATAATCCAGCCCGGGGTGTCAACCACAGTGATCCGCCTCCCGCAGACCCCCCCGTGGCCAACGGTGCTGTGGACAGTCTCTGTCCCAGTCTGGAAGACCTCCTCACCTAGGATGGCATTCCCTGTGGTGCTCTTCCCAGCTCCTTGTCCCCCCAGCAACAGAAGCCTACGCTCCGGGAGATGACAGATGGGTTCAACTGTCGGAGACGACAACGACTGGCAGATGTTTGGACTCTCCATTTGAGTTCTCCAAGGCAGGAAGGTAGTCAGGCAAAAGCGATAGATAATTTCCTGTTTTAATGTCTATATTATGCTGTCAGATGGCCAGAGAAGAGAAAGCTGTAACAGACAGTAGCTGCCGTTGGGATTTTACATGGAGGAGTGCAGATGAATAGATGTAGCGAAAACATAGAGGAGCAGAGATCCAGAACTCACCTACCGGTACCAAATTCAGAGCCAGAAGAGACGGTAGCTATTTGGTCTCTAGCCTTTTGTTTTATTTTTCACCCCTCCCCCTCCATGCTTTTTGCCTCCTGCTCCTTCAGGGGATACCGGTCGTCTGTTAGCTGGTGTATCCAGACAGGTCCAGAAGATGTTGGCAGTCAAAAAGGTTTCCTCTTCTTGTCTCTCTCTCTCATTCAATCGCAGAACATTTCACTCTGCCCCCCCCCCCCCCCCCCCTCCCCCTCGCTCGCTCTCTGTTTCCCCTTTCTCTCTCTTCCTCTCCTTCTCCCCTTTTCTTTCTCCCTTTTCTCCCTTTCTTGCCTCTTCCCTGGAACTCTATTTTTTCTGTTTGTTATTTATCTTCTCAAGAGCAAAGATTGTGCAGAGAGGAAGTGCAGCTTCGGAGAAATGACTCGTCATTTCGAGGGGAAGCAGACAAGGGAGCTGCTCCCACACCGAACGCAACACACTGCTGCAGACAGAGACAGAGTGGGAGCAGCACTGTGTTTCCCCAATGCTGCACACTATTTATAATACAGACATTGGAGGAACACATGTGAGAGAGGGAGAATATGAGGGAGGAGGGAGAGAGATAACGATCATATTGAAATAGGGTATTAACAAGAAAAGACAACATTTGAAATGCAGACCAGAAATGTGTGGTTTTGTAAATATTGGCTACTTATAATTCAAACCAATGAGTCATGACACGTATGAATCATTTCAGTTTAGCATGTGTGCATCTTGTGCCAGTCTTACAAACGGAACCACACAAAGAACAGCAAATAAGCTTTGCAGCAGCTTTATGAGGAGTAAAAATACATCTAGGCAGGCTAGCGCGAGAGCCACTGTAGAGCAAGAGCACATGATGCAACCACTAGAGCGAGCAGCTCTCTCTGTAGGCCGAAACAAGCACAACACCCCTTGACCTTTTTTTTTTTTTTTACATCATTACAAAATGCCAACGATTAGGCTACCATAGCTATATCTCGCATACTCCCACATTTCTGGTTGGCAACACAGGGAACCCAAACATGAGCAAAAAATTAATAGAGGAAGTATTACCCCTTTTTCACAGCAACTATTTCCCTTTTTCTTTGATGTTAGACAAACCAGGAACAACAATAGTAGCCTAATGCCTCTGACTTTATCAGAAACGTGCCCATAATGGTATACAAATCCATCAATATAATACCAACCAACCTCTTTTGACCTTGGTGGGTTAATTTATTTAATGCATTATACTGATATTGTGCCAGGGTAACACACAATTAATAAAGATACATTTTTGGTATCATTTATCATAATTAAGCGTTACCATAGTAAAATGTGACCCATGGTAGAGTGCAGGTTAAATCTATGTTTTTTCCATGATTCAGATATATAGCCTGGTAACATTTGAATTGTGCAAATAGCATAGGGCCTACCTATATGAGATTTGTAAATAGATGTGTAGAGTCGATGTCCGCGCTCCCGCGGATATCTAATTAGTGTAATAAAAAAATCCCCATAAAAATCTGTCTGTTTAAGCTAGAGATATGTTTTTTGCATGGGCTGCGTCTCAATCCAGCGTATTGGCCGATGGCGGCCTTCCATATCTGCGGTCAGACCTGGAGTCAGGAGACATCCGGAAAATGTGTCTTCTCACGAAAACGTCTGTAGCATCGGAATGGTTAGGGCTACATCGCGGGGTGTCGGTAGCACCAATGTGCCAACTTCTGTCTGTTGCTACACACTAATATGACCCCTCTATGCATAGCTGCGATAAGTAGGGGTGCTAATATAAATTGAAAAAAATAATTTAATCAATTTTAGAATAAGGCTGTAATGTAACAAAATATGGAGAAAGTCAAGGGGTCTGAATACTTTCCGTATGCACTGTGTGTGTGTGTGTGTATATATATATATATATATATATATATATATATATATATATATATATATATATATATATATATATTTATATATATATATACAGTACCAGTCAAAAGTTTGGACACACCTACTCATTCAAGGGTTTTTCTTTATTGTTACTTTTTTTTACATTGTAGAATAATAGTGAAGACATCAAAACTATGAAATAACACATATGGAATCATGTAGTAACCAAAAGAGTGTTACAAATCAAAAATATATTTTCTATTTGAGATTCTTCAAATAGCCACCCTTTGCCTTGATGACAGCTTTTCACACTCTTGGCTTTCTCTCAACTAGCTTCATGAGGTAGTCACCTGGAATGCATTTCAACTAACAGGTGTGCCTTTTTAAGAGTTCATTTGTGGAATTTCTTTCCTTCTTAATGCGTTTGAGCCAATCAGTTGTGTTGTGACAAGGTAATGGTGATATACAGAAGATAGCCCTATTTGGTAAAAGACCAAGTCCATATTATGGCAAGAACAGCTCAAATAAGCAAAGAGAAACAACAGTCCATAATTACTTTAAGACATGAAGGTCAGTCAATACGGAACATATGAAACTGGCTCTCATGAGGACCGCCACAGGAATGGAAGACCCAGAGTTACCTCTACCGGTGGAAATTTGTTCTTTGGTCTGGAGTCCAAATTGGAGATTTTTGGTTCCACCCACCGTGGCTTTGTTAGACGTGGTGTGGGTGAACGGATGATCTCCGCATGTGTATTTCCCACCGTAAAGCATTGAGGAGGAGGTGTTATGGTGTGGGGGTGCTTTCCTGGTGACACTGTCAGTGATTTATTTCAAATTCAAGGCACACTTAACCAGCATGGCTACCACAGCGTTCTGCAGCGATACGCCATTCCATCTGGTTTGGGCTTAGTGGGACTATCATTTGTTTTTCAACAGGACAATGAACCAACACACCTCCAGGCTGTGTAAGGGCTATTTTACCAAGAAGGAGAGTGATGGAGTGCTGCATCAGATGACCTGGCCTCCACAACCCCCGACCTCAACCCAATTGAGATAGTTTGGGATGAGTCGGACTGCAGATTGAAGGAAAAGCAGCCAACAAGTGCTCAGCATATGTGGGAACTCCTTCAAGACTGTTGGAAATGCATTCCAGGTGAAGCTGGTTGAGAGAATGTCAAGAGTGTGCAAAGCTGTAATCAAGACAAAGGGTGGCTATTTGAGGAATCTCAATTGTCAAATATATTTAGATTTGTTTAACACTTTTTTGGTTACTACATGATTCCGTATGTGTTATTTCATAGTTTTGATGTCTTCACTATTATTCTACAATGTAGAAAATAGTAAAAATGAAGAAAAACCCTGGAATGAGTAGGTGTGTCCAAACTTTTGACTGGTACTGTACATTATTTTCCTTAACAAAGTTAAACATATATTTTATATTTGAGATTAAAGTAGCCACTCTTTGCCTTGATGACAGCCGATACTTGGATGACCAGAGGAGGGTGACGTGTGTGCCCAGTAGATCAAACGATCATGGATAAGCGCAGGCACGTACTGCAGCCCAGCTGGACACTGAGGTGGAGATGGATCTGTGCGTAATGCCTGCGCTATATCCGCGTCCATCGCCCATACTACAGGCGCCACAATGAATGAGGCTGGGAGTATGGGGGTGTTGTCTCTGGGCCTCTCCTCTGTATCATACAGCCGAGACAGTGCGTCTGCCTTCACGTTCTTTGTACCCGGAATATTTTATTTTTATTTTTTTTATTTTTTATTTAACCTTTATTTACAGTGGGGAAAAAAAGTATTTAGTCAGCCACCAATTGTGCAAGTTCTCCCACTTAAAAAGATGAGAGAGGCCTGTAATTTTCATCATAGGTACACGTCAACTATGACAGACAAATTGAGGGAAAAAAATCCAGAAAATCACATTGTAGAATTTTTTATGAATTTATTTGCAAATTATGGTGGAAAATAAGTATTTGGTCACCTACAAACAAGCAAGATTTCTGGCTCACACAGACCTGTAACTTCTTCTTTAAGAGGCTCCTCTGTCCTCCACTCGTTACCTGTATTAATGGCACCTGTTTGAACTTGTTATCAGTATAAAAGACACCTGTCCACAACCTCAAACAGTCACACTCCAAACTCCACTATGGCCAAGACCAAAGAGCTGTCAAAGGACACCAGAAACAAAATTGTAGACCTGCACCAGGCTGGGAAGACTGAATCTGCAATAGGTAAGCAGCTTGGTTTGAAGAAATCAACTGTGGGAGCAATTATTAGGAAATGGAAGACATACAAGACCACTGATAATCTCCCTCGATCTGGGGCTCCACGCAAGATCTCACCCCATGGGGTCAAAATGATCACAAGAACGGTGAGCAAAAATCCCAGAACCACACGGGGGGACCTAGTGAATGACCTGCAGAGAGCTGGGACCAAAGTAACAAAGCCTACCATCAGTAACACACTACGCCGCCAGGGACTCAAATCCTGCAGTGCCAGACGTGTCCCCCTGCTTAAGCCAGTACATGTCCAGGCCCGTCTGAAGTTTGCTAGAGTGCATTTGGATGATCCAGAAGAGGATTGGGAGAATGTCATATGGTCAGATGAAACCAAAATAGAACTTTTTGGTAAAAACTCAACTCGTCGTGTTTGGAGGACAAAGAATGCTGAGTTGCATCCAAAGAACACCATACCTACTGTGAAGCATGGGGGTGGAAACATCATGCTTTGGGGCTGTTTTTCTGCAAAGGGACCAGGACGACTGATCCGTGTAAAGGAAAGAATGAATGGGGCCATGTATCGTGAGATTTTGAGTGAAAACCTCCTTCCATCAGCAAGGGCATTGAAGATGAAACGTGGCTGGGTCTTTCAGCATGACAATGATCCCAAACACACCGCCCGGGCAACGAAGGAGTGGCTTCGTAAGAAGCATTTCAAGGTCCTGGAGTGGCCTAGCCAGTCTCCAGATCTCAACCCCATAGAAGATCTTTGGAGGGAATTGAAAGTCCGTGTTGCCCAGCGACAGCCCTAAAACATCTCTGCTCTAGAGGAGATCTGCATGGAGGAATGGGCCAAAATACCAGCAACAGTGTGTGAAAACCTTGTGAAGACTTACAGAAAACGTTTGACCTGTGTCATTGCCAACAAAGGGTATATAACAAAGTATTGAGAAACTTTTGTTATTGACCAAATACTTATTTTCCACCATAATTTGCGAATAAATTCATTAAAAATCCTACAATGTGATTTTCTGGAAAAACAATTCTCATTTTGTCTGTCATAGTTGACGTGTACCTATGATGAAAATCACAGGCCTCTCTCATCTTTTTAAGTGGGAGAACTTGCACAATTGGTGGCTGACTAAATACTTTTTTTCCCCACTGTATACATTCTACAGACCCTACTGAGTATTCCCTACAATACATTTACTGCAGACAATTATTTTAATATATAATGAATAAATACAGGTTATTGACACTTTTCTAACTATTACGTGGGGGACTTATATTTGTTCCGAAATTCCGTGACCCGGAAGTACGGGATTTGGAGGGGTGTGCGTACACTGCTGCAGGTGAGGATCGATTATGCTACATTATGTTTAAACATCTGGCTACATAAGTTTTGGGAAATATTTTGAGTTTGTTTAACAAAATATGGAGGACAGGATCCATCAGGATGGAAATGTGCTGTGGTGTTGCTTTTTGTTAAGCCTGGTAAAGATCCATTCAATCCTGGTAGTTATAGACATTTTGCACTTACATCAAATCTCTGTGAACTAATGGAAAAGTTTATTTTACACTGAACAAAAATATGAATGCAACATGTAAAGTGTTGGTCCCATGTTTGATGAGCTGAAATTAAAGGTCCCAGAAATGTTCCATACGCACAAAAAGCTTATTTCTCTCAAATTGTGTGCTCATATTTGTTTACATCCCTGTTAGTGAGCATTTCTCCTTTGCCAAGATAACGCATCCACCTGACAGGTGTGGCATATCAAGAAGCTGATTAAACAGCATGATCATTACACAAGTGCACCTTGTGCTGGGGACAATTAAAGGCCACTCTAAAATGTGCAGTTTTGTCACACCTGTCCAAGGAAATCTGTACAGGAGATAGTGTCATGTAATGGGAATAGAAGGGAGGAAGTTATGTTGTGTAGGATGAGATAAGGGCATACAGGATTTAAGGCCTCTTTGAAATTGATAGGGAAACATGGTACTGGAGTGTGTAATGGATGTATGGTAGAGGAAACGGTTGAGCATGTATTATTATTTTGTGAAATGTATGACATAGAAAGGGAGAGGTTGTTTGATAGGGTCAAAGAGGTTGGACGGGAATGGGGATTGGTTGGTATTTTCCGTTGGGGTGATGGGAGTAGTGAGGTTTGTAGGGAATTATTTTATTTTATTAGAAATTCAGGGTTAGTTAAGAGAAGATAGTGCCATAGCTAAGTCGTGACCGGTCTCACACTCCAGTACAGTAGATGGCAATGTATGCACCTGACAGTTGGTTGCGAACCGACAATAAAAACTTAAAGAAGAAGAAGACCCGGAAGTACTCTTTTCTTGTTGCTGACGAGTGCCAATTTAACTTGCATGGTGCCTTAGGGTTGTTATCAACACGTTTCAGTCATGGACACATTTGGAGACGAATTTAATAAGTATCGTTCGCCGCTGGTGTCACGATATGCCAGCAAGGAAATGGCCTATAATTTCAGTGACAGGAAGAAATTCACAACATGGAGAAAACTGTGGATCTACTTGGCCAAAGCTGAAAAGGTGTGAGCTATAATTAGCAACGTAGCTAGCCAGCTAGCTGTAATCTTGGCAAGTTATCATGAATGAGCATGCATGCCCTTGTCTATGTTTTTGTAGCTATCTAGGTATAGTTTTCCAAATATATTGAGCACTTTCTGCTGCAAAATGAAGTCTATTTTAACTTTGCGACCTTGAGAGAGTTTTCTCAAGTTCCCTGCTCTAATTATAGGAGGAGCATACAGTAAACATCATCAAAATATACTGTATTTGCCTTACAAGACAGAAGATGCAAACCAAACAAACTAGCTAGTAGGATGCAGTGTCTTGTGATAAGCTGTGTAGTAAAAAATAAACAAAATACAAAATAAAATTGATGCATTGCAAGGTTGTGGATTGGGGATACAACAATGCATGTAGCTATTCATCAACAGTACCCAGTTGCCTAAGTCAGGAAAATGACTGGGAAGGTTGGTAAAGTAAGTTACGCAAGTCAGTCCTTCAGATGTATCTTCAATGAATCTAGCCTCTTTAACTTGATGACAGGGTTCCAAATCTCTTTCAGCTAGTTCAGTGACCACACTGCAAATTCCAATATTCCACTGCTGTTGCGCTAAACTACTTGGAAACTGGATATAGATTTCCAGCTAATCCACATGATAAACAAACCTGCAGACTGTGAAACCTAGATAAGTGTTGTCCAGCAAAAACCTTTAAGAGAAAAACACTAGGCTATTTTTGATTAGCTTAAAGAGAAAAATGACTTCCACCACTCTTCTAATTTACAGGGAGTGAGTGTGTGTGTGTGTAATTAACGTTACTATCAGACAGACCCTCTGTCACATGCATCAGCTCATCTGATCTGTTAGTGGAAGGGAAATGGACTACACAAAGGTAAGGTTATAGGCAGGGCCTAGCCTATGGGCAGGGATGGGCAAAAAGTACAAAATACAGATACAAAATACCATAAAGATCAATGTTTCAAAATACTTGGACAAATATATTTGCAAGTAGCCGGCCCGAACAGCAACAACATTCTCAGTAACTGTTTTACTTTTACTGTGATATGTTGTTGTTTAACTACCTTAGTTGAGCAAGTCACTCTGGTAAGCATGTCTGCTAAATCACCAAAATGTAAATGGCTATGTGAAAGTGAACATACCAAAATGAACTACACAGCACACAGTGTATTGTTTCGGGGCAGAGCTATTAGAATAATACTCAACATGCTTTGCAATTGTTGCAATTTCTATATTTAGTTCATTTAGCAGATGCTTTTATCACACCATAGTGCTATCCGACTTCTGATACCAATGCAGGGTGAAAGGGGGGCCACAAAATGTGAACCGCTATACAAAATGGTATAGAAAAGTATTTTGAAAATACAAAAATACATTGGACTGTAGTTCAGCCCAGTGTAATTCAAATGACAAAATACTCTGAAGGAATTAAAATACGTATTTCAAATACATGTAACAGAAATACTGCCTATGGCGCCTTTTATTAGCTCCACCCAGAGCAGGTTTGGCTCCAATGTCTCTCTGTTGAAATCTGCTGGGGTGGGGTTTGTGTCAAAAATAGCCAGGCCAAAATGTCAGGGTAATAGGACACCCCCTGAGAGTTAGCGTCTACTCTCTTCACTCTCCGTCCTTCTCCTTGGCCCTAAGTAACCCCTTCTATGTTTTCAGATATGTAAGTTGTAAACTCCACCACTGCACTGCTTATAGCCTACCTATTCAGATCCAAGGAAAAAACATTTAAGTGTTTCTTATGGCTAAGGGGAAGGGAGGGAGTTGAGACTGTATCTTTCTGCCCAGTAATGTCGCTCGCTGTTCTCATTAACACAAGGCCAACCTCCTCTGCTACTCGAACAACACATTTGATTTTTCAATGGTTTTAAAGTAGACCTGCTACCATAACAAAGATTGTGCTGGAATAGTTTTCCTAGTTTCTGTGTGAGATATGGAGCAAAACAACCACCTCTAGCTGTCTGTTTGAAAGTGATCTGAAAACGTTGACCCACTTTCTGGACAGTTCCACCTCACATCCCATTGACACAATTGGCATACTTGTATTACATAGTAGCCTACAATGTGCAACTACTACAAACTGCAATGTTGCAACAATGTTTCAGCTTAATAAAAGCCAGAGAAGACTTGATAAAGTAGCTAGCGCTTACTCTGGGATATGCTTCCAGTGTAGCAGCTAAAAAACCTCCAATGACAGGCTGTACTGCTTTCACTACGCCCCTAGGGTACCAGCTTTAACTGTCTCTCCTCCTCTTGTCCTCCCTTCTCCAAGGCTCTTGGCCTGCCCGTCACCGAAGCCCAGGTGGCAGAGATGGAGAGCCACGCTGAGGACATCGACTTTGCCATGGCGGCAGAGGAGGAGAAAAAGCTGAGGCACGACGTCATGGCCCACGTGCACACCTTCGCCCACTGCTGCCCCACCGCTGCTCCCATCATCCACCTGGGCGCCACTTCCTGTTACGTGGGAGACAACACAGTAAGAGAGGCCCAGTCCCAAATAGACCTCTAGACCTGAGATGGTTTGAGAGGTGTAGGCATTGTTACCTAGTAGGCTAGGTGAAAGTTTGACCATATTGCTTATACCAATCAAATCCTCTTAGATCTCCACAAGGGCAATTGCCTTGGAGGTTCATTTTGGATTGGGACATGTATCCTACATGCAACAGACTGCAGACAGTTACTTTTAGACCCAAAGGACCATGTTATTTTAGGATGAGTGTGCTGAATGGTCACGTTTGTTTCTCATGGGTGTATATATACACTGCTCAAAAAAATAAAGGGAACACTTAAACAACACAATGTAACTCCAAGTCAATCACACTTCTGTGAAATCAAACTGTCCACTTAGGAAGCAACACTGATTGACAATAAATGTCACATGCTGTTGTGCAAATGGAATAGACAACAGGTGGAAATTATAGGCAATTAGCAAGACACCCCCAATAAAGGAGTGGTTTTGAAGGTGGTGACCACAGACCACTTCTCAGTTCCTATGCTTCCTGGCTGATGTTTTGGTCACTTTTGAATGCTGGCGGTGCTTTCACTCTAGTGGTAGCATGAGACGGAGTCTACAACCCACACAAGTGGCTCAGGTAGTGCAGCTCATCCAGGATGGCACATCAATGCGAGCTGTGGCAAGAAGGTTTGCTGTGTCTGTCAGCGTAGTGTCCAGAGCATGGAGGTGCTACCAGGAGACAGGCCAGTACATCAGGAGACGTGGAGGAGGCTGTAGGAGGGCCTTTGTGCAAGGAGGAGCAGGAGGAGCACTGCCAGAGCCCTGCAAAATGACCTCCAGCTCATGTGTCTGCTCAAACAGTCAGAAACAGACTCCATGAGGGTGGTGTGTGGGCCCGACGTCCACAGGTGGGGGTTGTGCTTACAGCCCAACACCGTGCAGGACGTTTGGCATTTGCCAGAGAACACCAAGATTGGCAAATTCGCCACTGGCGCCCTGTGCTCTTCACAGATGAAAGCAGGTTCACACTGAGCACATGTGATAGACGTGACAGAGTCTGGAGATGCCGTGGAGAACGTTCTGCTGCCTGCAACATCCTCCAGCATGACCGGTTTGGCGGTGGGTCAGTCATTTGCTCGCCACAGGTAGCCTGACTGCCATTAGGTACCGAGATGAGATCCTCAGACCCCTTGTGAGACCATATGCTGGTGCGGTTGGCCCTGGGTTCCTCCTAATGCAAGACAATGCTAGACCTCATGTGGCTGGAGTGTGTCAGCAGTTCCTGCAAGAGGAAGGCATTGATGCTATGGACTGGCCCGCCCGTTCCCCAGATCTGAATCCAATTGAGCACATCTGGGACATCATGTCTCGCTCCATCCACCAACGCCACGTTGCACCACAGACTGTCCAGGAGTTGGCGGATGCTTTAGTCCAGGTCTGGGAGGAGATCCCTCAGGAGACCATCCGCCACCTCATCAGGAGCATGCCCAAGCATTGTAGGGAGGTCATACAGGCACGTGGAGGCCACACACACTACTGAGCCTCATTTTGACTTGTTTTAAGGACATTACATCAAAGTTGGATCAGCCTGTAGTGTGGTTTTCCACTTTAATTTTGAGGGTGACTCCAAATCCAGACCTCCATGGGTTGATAAATTTGATTTCCATTGATAATTGTTGTGTGATTTTGTTGTCGGCACATTCAACTATGTAAAGAAAAAAGTATTTAATACGATTATTTCATTCATTCAGATCTAGGATGTGTTATTTTAGTGTTCCCTTAATTTTTTTGAGCAGTGTACATCTTTGAGATTATTATGCATAATGACTGATATGCCTGCTGTTTTTCCTCTCAGGATTTGATCGTGCTTCGTGACGGTTTTGACATTCTCCTGCCGAAGGTAAGTTAGTGGTTAGAGACCAGGGATGATTAGTACTACTACCCCTAGGGCAGCACTAGATACTGATATTATACTGTAAAGTTATGTGCGTCTTTGTGTTGAAAATGTCTGAGAAAGTCAACCAAGTATGATACTGTACAGTCGTGGTCAAAAGTTTTGAGAATGACACAAGTATTGGTCTTCACAAAGTTTGCTGCTTCAGTGTTTTTAGATATTTTTGTCAGATGTTACTATGGTATACTGAAGTATAATTACAAGCATTCCATAAGTATCAAAGGCTTTTATTGACAATTACATTAAGTTCATGCAAAGAGTCAATATTTGCAGTGTTGACCCTTCTTTTTCAAGACCTCTGCAATCCGCCCTGGCATGCTGTCAATTAACTTCTGGGCCACATCCTGACTGATGGCAGCCCATTCTTGCATAATCAATGCTTGGAGTTTGTCAGAATTTGTGGGTTTTTGTTTGTCCACCCGCCTCTTGAGGATTGCCTACATGTTCTCAATGGGATTAAGGTCTGGGGAGTTTCCTGGCAATGGACCCAAAATGTCGATGTTTTGTTCCCCAAAAGTTATCACTTTTGCCTTATGGCAATGCTGGAAAAGGCATTGTTCGTCACCAAACTGTTCTTGGATGGTTGGGAGAAGTTGCTCTCGGAGGATGTGTTGGTACCATTCTTTATTCATGGCTGTGTTCTTAGGCAAAATTGTGAGGGAGCCCACTCCCTTGGCTGAGAAGCAACCCCACACATGAATGGTCTCAGGATGCTTTACTGTTGGCATGACACAGGACTGATGGTAGCGCTCACCTTATCTTCTCCGGACAAGCTTTTTTCCGGATGCCCCAAACAATCGGAAAGGGGATTCACCAGAGAAAATGACTTTACCCCAGTCCACAGCAGTCCAATCCCTGTACCTTTTGCAGAATATCAGTCTGTCCCTGATGTTTTTCCTGGAGAGCGGTGGCTTCCTCGCTGCCCTTCTTGACACCAGGCCATCCTCCAAAAGTCTTCGCCTCACTGTGCGTGCAGATGCACTCACACCTGCCTGCTGCCATTCCTGAGCAAGCTCTGCGCTGGTGGTGCCCCGATCCCGCAGCTGAATCAACTTTAGGAGACGGTCCTGGCGCTTGCTGGACTTTCTTGGGCGCCCTGAAGCCTTCTTCACAACAATTGAACCTCTCTCTTTGAAGTTCTTGATGATCTGATAAATGGTTGATTTAGGTGCAATCTTACTAGCACCAATATCCTTGCCTGTGAAGCCCTTTTTGTGCAAAGCAATGATGACGGCACGTGTTTCCTTGCAGGTAACCATGGTTAACAGAGGAAGAACTGATTTCAAGCACCACCCTCCTTTTAAAGCTTCCAGTCTGTTATTCTAACTCAATTAGCATGACAGAGTGATCTCCAGCCTTGTCTTCGTCAACACTCTTTCACCTATGTTAATGAGAGAATCACTGACATGATGTCAGCTGGTCCTTTTGTGGCAAAGAGGGACTTTGCAATTCATCTGATCACTCTTCATAACATTCTGGAGTATATGCAAATTTCCATCATAAAAACTGAGGCAGCAGACTTTGTGAAAATTTATATTTGTGTCATTCTCAAAACTTTTGACCACGACTGTATATCACTCATCACTTCCGTAATCTAAAAACAATTTTCTGTCTCTGTAGTTGGCCAGAGTGATCGACAGACTATCAAACTTTGCTGAAAAATATGCTGGTCTCCCAACCCTGGGTTTCACACATTACCAGTAAGTATGAACACCTCAGGAGGTACTAACTTCTATATTAGTCCATGAGCGTGACCTTCAAATTTGGCCCATCGGGCTCACTTTTGAGGACGATGTCTCATAGTGATTTTCTTCAAGGTCTATGTCCCTAGAGTTGGAAAATGTGATAGCAGTGCAGCAATGGTAGCTTTCTCACTCTTTATTCCATCCCCTGCATTTGTCCCATAGGGATTTTACCCTATGACAAACAATGTCAGTGTAGAACAAGTTATTGCTCACGTATAGCCTTTAATCATATATCTTTGGAAATCTTAGTTTCACAGCTATCCATCAGACATATTTTTGGAATGTTCAGGTCAATAGAACCTTTACCTTTGACCTCCTAGGGTACATTTTAAGAATTACCTGTCTAAATCGCTTAAAAAAGAAACACTGACACATTCTAATCTTTGTTTGACAAGTGGTTCTGAAAGGTCATGAATTTAACTTTCAAATGATTTATAATATAACCAACTTTGAAAGCACCAGCTACAGCTATTGTTTAAAACGAGGCCATATTGTGCCATTAGAATGTTGGAAGCTTAGCCATAGAATTCCATGTAGTGGGGCAGATATGTTTTTGAATTGTAACTTTGGTGATGGAAGCACCACGTTTCACACACAGCTAGAGCAGGCTTTTAAAAAGATTTGTGGATACAGAGCTATCACAGGATTCACGTATTAACCCCACAGAAGCCTTTTTCCAATATGGCCGCCAAACAACTCAATAGGGTCTTATTGGATCAATTTCGCATGATCATACGTCTATGAAATATAATTGGAGCATGCCCAATAATATCTTTAAATGTTCATAGTGATGGAGAATACACAACCAAATGAGCAAAGTGTGCAGATAAAAATATTATTCACAGAATTGTGGTTAGAATGTGCCCAAAAAGATTTCTGAATCGCTGATTTCTGAAGATGTCATGATCAATAATTGTAATATTTTATCTTCAAACATGTAAAATGGATATGTTCAAGTGAATAGTCATGGATGTGAGCTGATTAAAATTCTATACAATGTTATCCTATTAACTATTGGTAATGACCTTTCAGAACCACTTGTCAAACAAATATTAAAATTTATCAGGGTTTCCTTTAAAAAAAGATGTATACAGGTGATTATGATATGTGCCCTAGAGGTTATATTGATCAGATTATTTTTTTTTTGTCTGATTGGTATCTGTGAATCAAAGCTTTCCAATGATATATGAATAAAGGGTTTACGTGAGCATATAACTTGTTGTATACTGACATTGTTGTATACTGACACATTTCCAACTCTAGGGACATAGACCTTCAAGGAAATCACTGAGACATTGTCAGCCCAAGTGAGCCTGACCCCCCCTCCCCCATTGTGGATATATCCCATTTGTCTATGAACACTCGTGTTCCTCTCGGATTAAAGAGTGATATATTCAGTGCTTCTGAGTCCACTTTAATCTCTGCCTTATATTTCTCAGTCTTCATCTTTCAGTTTTATTTTTATTAGAATCTTTATTTCTCCCCTCCACATTTTAGTATTTTATTTTAACTTTTCTTCTCCTTCTCTCACCTTTTTATATTTTTATATATTTTTCTCATCCACCTCTCTCTCTCTCTCTATCTATACCAGGCCGGCCCAGTTGACCACAGTGGGTAAGAGAGCATGTCTGTGGCTCCAGGACCTTGTCATGGACATGCGGAACCTTCAACGCGGCCGCGAAGACCTGCGTTTCCGTGGGGTGAAGGGTACTACGGGCACCCAGGCCAGCTTCCTGCAGCTCTTCCAGGGGGACCACGATAAGGTGGAGGATCTGGACAGAATGGTCACCGAGATGGCAGGCTTCAAAAAGTCAGTTCAATTTATAATTGTATGTCAACAGTCTCTTGAGTTTCCTATTTACCACAAGTTTTGTCATTTGAGCCAAGTAAAAACAAATCCCTCAAATCCCTTTTTTAGGTTCATTTTCTTAAATCCTGTTAATTTTTCCTCCCAGGGCCTACATGGTGACCGGACAGACGTACAGTCGTAAGGTGGACATCGACTCCCTCTCTCACCTGGCCAGCATGGGAGCCACCATCCACAAGGTTGAGATTAGATTTTACTTTAGGGGAAATCAATTTGTCATCCTTACAGCCATAAATCACACGTCTGTCTACGGAGAAACAATGCCTCCTGGTGGTCTTTGACAGTAGTGGAATGACCCACAGGTAATAAATTGTACTCTCTTCCTCAGATCTGCACTGACATCCGCCTGCTGGCTAACCTTAAAGAGATTGAGGAGCCTTTTGAAAAGGAGCAGATCGGTGAGTCGTAAGAAGGAAATTGGTCCACTTCCTACCCAGGTACAGGGGAATCTAATCCCAAAGCTAAGGTGAATCTCAATTGTATTTCCTTGATTCCTTGCGTCCTCTCTCCTTGCCTCTTTCTTGAAGCGGATTGGAGCAAAATATCAGAAGATCATTTCCCTCTGATCTTCTGCTCCACTGTGCTTCGAGAAGGAGCTGTGGAGGAAGGATGTGAGGAATCAATAAAAACAATTGAGTTTCAGCCCTAGATTTCACTTTGATTAAGGCACCAACCAGTAAACCATCCTGATGGCTCAGAGTAAACAGCTAGTTTCAGTTATTTCCTAAATGCCAACCCATTGTTACTTGTCTGGGTCCCACTGACTGTCTCTCCCCCACCAGGCTCCAGTGCCATGCCCTACAAGAGGAACCCGATGCGTTGTGAGCGTTGCTGTAGTCTGGCCCGCCACCTGATAGCGCTGCTCGCTGACCCCCTCCAGACCGCCTCGGTCCAGTGGTTGGAAAGAACACTGGACGACAGTGCCAACAGGAGAATCTCTCTCCCTGAGTCTTTCCTTACCGCTGACATCATCCTCAGCACCCTGCAGAACATCACTGAAGGCCTGGTGGTCTACCCCAAGGTAGATTCATAGAGTAGTAGGCTTTTCCAGCCAGAAATGATTGAGGATTAAAAAAAACAACACCAGAGGCTTATTTCCATTGTTGTCCTCATAAGGTATTATCACCAACACAGTCCTTGTCATTTCATGAGTAATGCACACTCAACTACACTTTCCCACAGTACGTCTGTTGGCAATGACACATCACAGAGGAACAACATTCAACTCACACTGTCTTGTATGTTATGTAGGGGTGTAACGGTATACGTATTCATACCCGAACCGCTCGGTACGGGGACCTCGGTTTCGTCAGCACTATGAACCTGAGACAGAATTGGAGGGTCCTTCATCATCATTTCAATCTCCAGTTTGGGAACATTTTGGCTTCCCAGTCGAAGCAAAAATGTATTGAACTTAAGAGGAAATCAACTAAATGTATTACATTTATTAGAACATTAATTTGCCCAAGATGATGATAAGACATGAATAAAATGTAATTCCTATTTTCCTTTAACTTTCTGAAGAGGCAACGGCGCGGGAACGCCCCTTTCTGTGTATAGCCGTAAACAATGATGCTAATGACAACAGTCTTCTGGTAGATGGAAAGGCTTTCCCAAAAACCTTCTCAATGAAATGTTAACTACAAAGTAATATATGTATACCTGGCAGAATGATACACCCAAAAATGAAAATGTCTTAGATTTTTGCTAGACCTAAAAAAATTATGTTTGATGTGGTTTAAGCATTGTTGTGGGCTTTGAACCTTCAATGTAGTTTTTTCTATGAAAGTGATTTTGACAGTGGAAAACGGGGGAAAATCAGAAACCTGGAAAAACGGAATTAGCCAAAAAAATAAACCCATTTTATTGGGCCCTACATTATATGGATCATATCATGATCTATTCCTAGGTTAGTTTGGCATATTTTTCCAAAACTAAAATTAACTACAGTAACTGTTGGCATTTAATTTTCCTGCTGTACCGAAACTGAACCGTGACCCCAAAACAGCAATATGTACCAAACCCTGGGTTTGGTGAACCTTTACACCCCTAATGTTATGTATCCCTTTCTCATCATTATAATGTTCATCTCTCGCTCTTTCTCTAAGGTGATAGAGAGACACATCCGTCATGAGCTTCCCTTCATGGCTACAGAGAACATCATCATGGCTATAGTGAAGGCTGGAGGCAACAGACAGGTACTTACCCTTCTAGTACAGCATGACACATCACTTATTAGAACAGAACATATTTTTCTCAGACTCCACGTTGCATAATTAGTCCTGGATTATATATTTCCTTTACTCTTTTTCCTAGCTTCACTTGAGTGTAGCACATCTATTCCTCCGTCTTTAAAAAAATATTTAATTTGAAAAAATAGTTGATACATTGTGTAATTTCATCGCCTGGAATAACCAAGAGCACAGGCCAGTCTGAGTAGGCTTTTCAGTTGCAAGTTCGCTGTCACGCAACCTCTGAGTGACATAGAGGAACAATGAAGCACAGTTTCGAGACAGGCATGCTTGCAGCTTTACAGCAAAGAAAATGCCTCGTCTCTAGCCTAAATGGTTAATAAAATATGACCCATATTACTGGAGCTGCCATTTTTTTATCATTTCACAAACCATGTTGCGTCCCGTTTTAAACTAATCCCGGGTTGCTAATTATTGGGTTGATAACAAACAACGTTGTTCAGTCATGTCATGTTAACTAGCTAGCTAACAACCTGGTAACTTGACACTAGGTTTAGGCTAATTTGATTGGCGCAGGAAGAAAGGAAAAGGGTCTGCTACTCATGAGATGTGCTTCAAAGGTAGGATTAATATAGGCCTAATGTAAGCCTAAACTATACAAAAAATCTATATCTTTCTGGTGCTCCTTAAATTCTGTTTGGCGCCTAACGCTTTTAGTTTGGTGCCTAAGTTGGGAACTGTGTGTGTGTGTTAGAGAGAGAGCGAGAGAGAGGCCGATGGAGGGAGGGAGAGTGTGTGTCTGTGTTAACTGAAGAGTAAATGTTTCATGCAGTGTTTTCCCCTTACTGCCACAATGACATGCAGATCATTATGCATGTATATTCCTTAATTCTTCCCATTCCTCCAGACAAATCACAGGTAGGCCTTTGCAAATATGAGCAAATCAGCCATTCTATGCAGTATTCTATTATACAGTGAACAGTGTGAAGTTAATTCAATATGTGTTGTATTGAGTAAAAGTGTAAATATTAGTAACAGGTTTTTGGCGTAGCACATGCGCATTAACGTTTGGAAAACGGGAACAAGCATCTAGGGGGGTGTACAGGATGCTAGGCCACTGATTGTCCACCAGAGCTGTTGCCAGAGAGTTTAATGTTAATTTCTCTACCATAAGCCGCATCCGACGTCATTTTAGAGAATTTGGCAGTATGTCCCACTGGCCTCACAACCGATGACCATGTGTAACCACGCCAGCCCAGGACCTCAACATCCGGCTTCTTCACCTGCGGGATCGTCTGAGACCAGCCACCCGGACTGCTGATGAAACTGTGTGTTTGCACAACCGAAGAATTTCTGCACAAACTGTCAAAAACCGTCTCAGGGAAGCTCATCTGCGTGCTCGTCGTCCTCACCAGGGTCTTGACCTGACTGCAGTAGGGGATCGTAACTGACTTCAGTGGGCAAATGCTCACCTTCGATGGCCACTGGCATGCTGGAGAAGTGCGCTCTTCATGGATTAATCCCGGTTTCAACTTTACCGGGGAGATGGCGTGTTGGGGAGCGTTTTGCTGATGTCAACATTGTGAACAGAGTGCCCCATGGTGGCAGTGGGGTTATGGTATGGGCAGGCATAAGCTACGGACAACAAACACAACTGCATTTTATCTATGGCAATTTTAATGCACAGAAATACCGTGATGAGATCCTGAGTCCCATTGTCGTGCTGTTCATCCGCCGCCATCACCTCATGTTTCAGCATGATAATGCACGGCCCCATGTCGCAAGGATCTGTACACAATTCCTGGAAGCTGAAAATGTTCCAGTTCTTCCATGGCCTGCATACTCACCTGACATGTCACCAATTAAGCGTGTTCCAGTTCCCGCCAATATCCAGCAACTTTGTACAGCCATTGAAGAGGAGTGGAACAAAATTCCATGGCCACAATCAACAGCCTGATCAACTCTATGCGAAGGAGATGTGTCTGCTGCATGAAGCAAATGTTGGTCACACCAGATACTGACTGGTTTTCTGATCCACTCCACTACATTCTTTAAAAAATATATTTCTGTGACCAACAGATTCATATCTATATTCCCAGTCAAAATCTTTGAAATTGTTGCGTTTTATATTTTTGTTCAGTGTATTATTGTGTAATCACACAGTAACAGTTTCTCTTGTTCTTGCTCTAGGACTGCCATGAGAAGATCCGTGTGTTGTCCCAGCAGGCTGCAACCGTGGTGAAACAGGAGGGGGGGGACAATGACCTCTTGGCCAGGGTCCAGGCTGACCCCTACTTCGCCCCTATCCTGGGCCATCTAGACAACATCTTGGACCCCAAGACCTTCATCGGCCGCGCCCCCCAACAGGTACTATACAGAACACCCCAGTACCCGTTATCTTTGTTTTTCACAACTTGGCCTCAGAGTATTGTAATATCATTTTAAAAGACCTGTAGTTAAATATAAAAGGATCTCCAGCACACTGGGGGTCTTGATACAGATTTAATGGTGGCAAAAAGATCCATTCAATATGTTGAGCATCAATATCACTAGTGTGCTCTTTTGTATTTAGTACAGTATACAGTTTTTCTCCATGCACCTGTAGTCGACGCACCCAAACTCATCATTCTCTCTCTCTCTCTCAGGTGGCGAGGTTTCTCTCTGAGGAGGTACGCCCTCTGCTGGAACCTTACAAGGCCCAGATTGACATCAAGATCGAGCTGGAGCTCTAAAACCGGAGACACTCCTGACCTGTAAAACGACTAACCAAAATCTAAAACTGACCCTTATCTTAATCCGAACCTAATTTAAACCAATTCTGAAATTGTTATATTGTTTTGCAGGTCAGGAGTGGCCTTTTTACTAGAACACGAACACATACTGTTACACACTAAAATAAACCTCATCGTGACAGACATATTGCACGCTGTGCTGTAAGACAAAAAAATACACTCAATTCAAAAGTCGGTGAGTTTGTAATGATGTAATGCTAAACTAGCAGGGTTAGAACGTATACATATGAAACCTCCGAAATATTTCAGGGCCTACGTCTATGTTTTCCTGAATTAATGTATGATTCACTAAGTAAAACATCAACATGGTTGTTAATGATATACCTTGTTACCTATTTGAGGCACAGTAAACCTCTGGAGACTAAAGGACCCAGCTTCCTCTTCAAATGGTTGAGGACAAAGGTCTTGTGTCCCACCAGTCTTTATTACCAAGAGCGACATCATATCAAGCTGATAATATTGGTGCAGTGGAACCATTATTACACTCATTTATTGCTTTGTGTTTATGACTTCTCTAATGCTCAACAGTAGACGCCCTGTTACAGCTTTCAGTCTAGAGAGAAAGAGTGTATCAAGTCCTTCTCTGTTGTTTGATATACTTTTCATTTCACTGTTTGTGGATGTACAATATGATTTATGACAGTTTATATTTAGAAAATAGGTACCTGAAATTGAAAGAATAGGGTAATGTGAGAGTGAGGCGTGCAGAGGAAGCCCTAAGTTTGTGCAGTATGTTACTGGGAGGAACTAGTGCAAGCAAGTAGTTGTAAATCTAAAAATTGTTGGCCACACTGTTACCGTAATGTCTTGCATAGCAAACCCCTTCAAAAATGCACCAAAAAAAAAATTGATGCTTCTAAGTAGAATAGTTACACAATCTAAAAAATAATAATAGATTTATTTTATATAGCGCTTTTCATTACAAAGATAATTTCAAAGACCCTTTCAAAAAAATAATACATTTAGGTTTCTGGCAGTGGCAAGTGATTGTGTTCCACAGCTGACAGGATGTTGAGGCAGTTCAGAAAGGCAGTGGTAGTGGAGGGAGAAGTGTCAGTCAGAGACTGTAGATGGGCCCTGAGCTCTTTCTCGGGCACCTTTACCATATCCTCCACAATGTTTATTTAATCTACAGATATACACTTAACACACATGAACAGAAAAACTCCCATCAAGTACAGTATTACAAAGGAAAGTCACTTATTTTTTTCTAAGCCCAAATTCCCCAGTTCCACTCACATGGGCATGATCCGATGCTCAGACATGCGCTATGTCCTTAACCTTTTATTCATGGTGATATGTGGCAAATGATAACACTGTCGTCGTCAAAATCACAATCACTGTCAGGTCACATCTTCACACCTCAATCAATACTGTCATCATCCTCATAACAATCTTCATCACCATCATTATTATTATAATAAAAATATAAAATATCTAAGGCCTGGGGCGTTATATTTCTTAATCCGGCCCTAACCCAATGTAATAACTGTACCATACAACCTTCTCTCTGGTCAAGCGAGTGAGGGAATAACGTTCTACTGGTGTTATTACGGTATATTGACAGTGAAGGCCAAGGGGGGAGAGGCATTTCGAATTGAGTTAGAGGAGAAGAAGTCAAGCGCTTGTTTCAGCTTTGCCTCCCAACTGTACATCTAAGAAAACCTCTGTGAGTTTAAACCACTTTTTATCAAAATTATCTTTCTCTGACAGTTAAATATTATTCTCTTATAGGTTACTATGACATCTGGTCTTAGAGCTTGCAGGAAAGGCATTTCACTGTACTTGTGCATGTGACATTAAAACTAAAATGTGTGTCTGTCATTATTGCTCTTTCTGTATCTAGTTTTCCTCTCACTCTATCCTTTTTAGTAACTATTTTTCAGGGTGTCATTTGATGAGGTATTAACAGGCTGGAAGAGCAGGGTCTTAGAGATTAGTTAAACTAGTTATTTTTCTGTACTTCCATTCTCTTCCTATCACTCAAAGTGATCTCTCAAGTGAGTAGCCTATATCTTCACATTTTCCATCAGCTTTGATCCTGTAAGATAATATAATAATATATAATAATAATATATGTGTATGAACAGATAATCAGCGGATACTAATGTTAAAATACAAGTAGTTGAATATTGGAATGTATTTGGAAATAGACTTGGAAAGTATTGGCATGTATTTGAAATACTCAAATACAAATAAATACTCCAATGCATTTGAACCCAGGTCCTAGGAGTATTTGAAATAATACATTTGGAAATACAGTACCAGTCAAAAGTTTGGAAACACCTACTCATTCAAGGGGTTTTCTTAATTTTTTCTGTTTTCTACATTGTAGAATAATGGTGAAGTCATCAAAGCTATGAAATAACACATATGGAATCATGTAGTAACCAAAAAAGTTTTAAACAAATAAAAATATATTTTAGATTCTTCAAAGGAGCCACCCTTTGCCTTGACGACAGCTTTGCACACTCTTGGCATTCTCTCAACCAGCTTCACCTGGAATGCCTTTCCAACAGTCTTGAGGGAGTTTTGACATATGCTGAGCACTTGTTGGCTGCTTTTTCCTCACTGCGGTCCAACTCATCCCAAACCACCTCATTTGGGTTGAGGTTGGGTGATTGTGGAGGCCAGGTCATCTGATGCAGCACTCCATCACTCTCCTTCTTGGTCAAATAGCCCGTACACAGCCTGGAGGTGTGTTGGGTCATTGTCCTGTTGAAAAACAAATGATACTCCCACTAAGTGCTAACCAGATGGGATGGCGTATCGCTGCAGAATGCTGTGGTAGCCATGCTGGTTAAGTGTGCCTTGAATTCTAAATAAATCACTGACAGTGTCACCAGCAAAGAACCCCCACACAATCACACCCCCTCCTCCATGCTTCACGGTGGGAACCACACATGCAGAGATATCTATTCACCTACTCTGCATCTTACAAAGACATGGCGGTTGGAACCAAAAATCTCAAATTTGGACTGATTAGACCAAAGGACAGATTTCCACCGGTCTAATGTCCATTGCTCGTGTTTCTTGGCCCAAGAAAGTCTCTTCTTCTTATAGGTGTCCTTTAGAAGTGGTTTCTTTGCAGCAATTCGACCATGAAGGCCTGATTCACACAGTCTCCTCTGAACAGTTGATGTTGAGATGTGTCTGTTACTTGAACACTGAAGCATTTATTTGGGCTGTAATTTCTGAGGCTGGTAACTCTAAAGAACTTCTCCTCTGCAGCCGAGGTAACTCTGGGTCTTCCTTTCCTGTGGCGGTCCTTATGAGAGCCAGTTTCATCATAGCGCTTGATAGTTTTTGCGACTGCACTTGAAGAAACTTTCAAAGTTCTTGACATTTTCTGGATTGACTGACCATGTCTTAAAGTAATGATGGACTGTCGTTTCTCTTTGCTTATTTGAGCTGTTCTTGCCATATTATGGACCTGGTCTTATACCAAATAGGGCTATCTTCTGTATACCACCCCTACCTTGTCACAACACAACTGATTGGCTCAAATGCATTAAGAATGAAATAAATTCTACAAATTAAATTTGAACAAGGCACACCTGTTAATTGAAATGCGTTCCAGGTGACTACCTCAAAGCTGGTTGAGAGAATGCCAAGAGTGTGCAAAGCTTGCTACTTTGAAGAATCTAAAATGTTGATTTGTTTAACACTTTTTTGGTTACAACATGATTCCATATGTGTTATTTCATAGATTTGATGTCTTCACTATTATTCTACAATGTAGAAAATAGTAAAACGAAAGAAAAACCCTTGGATGAGTAGGCATGTCCAAACTTTTGACTGGTACCGTAAATCTGAAAATATTTTCAAATAGTACACTTTTTATATGAAATTATTTGACAATAGATTCAAATACTTCCAATAGAAGTAGTTGATTTTGGCCACATTATTTAAAATAAAAATAAATAAAAAAGTCCAAAAAAAAGTATTTAATAACAAATAATTAAATACACATGTATTTAAACTCGGGTCAGGATACTACATGGCATTCAAAGAAACTACACAGGAGTAATTGTGTCTTTCTCAGGTAAGTGGACCGTTATGTGGCTCTGGGCACTGCTTCCGATCTGCTTGGCTGTGATTGGCACTGTGGGCATATGGGTGGTGTAAGTATTTTACCTGTCATCCATGTGGGCTCTCCTCTTCAGCCACTTCTTTATTATCAATAGGCAGAAGAATACTGTGCTCTCAATGATGATGAAGAACATGTTAATGTTTACTTTCAGCACAAGTAACAAAAATCCAACACGTGCTCTGAGTGCAAGAAACAAAACAAATATCAAATTATTGCCCTCCACATGGTTTGGTCTGGAAGATGTATGTTGTAATTGAAGTATTACAATACTAACTAATACTAGTTTTTGTTCTTGCCAGGTTTGGTATCGCTGTATCGAATGAGACTGTTAACATCACAGAGAGATTCCCCTACATCAGGTAGGAGTCACACTGTCAATGTCTCACAGTACTCCAAACAGTTTCCCAATGGCATGGATCAAAATGAAAAGTTAATAATTGAGGAATCAACACTATATTACTTTAATATTAATTAGCCACCCTTTGCCTTGATGACAGCTTTGCACACTCTTGGCATTCTCTCAACCAGCTTCATGAGGTAGTCACCTGGAATGCATTTCAATTAACAGGTGTGCCTTGTTAAAAGTTAATTTGTGGAATTTCTTTCCTTCTTAATGCGTTTGAGCCAATCAGTTGTGTTGTGGCAAGGTAGGGGGGTATACAGAAGATAGCCCTATTTGGTAAAAGACTGAGTCTATATTATGGCAAGAACAGCTAAAATAAGCAAAGAGAAATGACAGTCCATCATTACTTTAAGACATGAAGGTCAGTCAATACGGAACAGATGAAACTGGCTCTTATGAGGACCGCCACAGAACTGGAAGACCCAGAGTTACCTCTGCTGCAGAGGATAAGTTCATTAGAGTTACCAGCCTCAGAAATTGCAGCCCAAATAAATGCTTCACAGAGTTCAAGTCACAGACACATTTCAACATCAACTGTTCAGAGGGGACTGTGTGAATCAGGCCTTCATGGTCGAATTGCTGCAAAGAAACTACTATTAAAGGACACCAGTAATAAGAAGAAACCTGCTTGGGCATTTGACCTTTGGTCTGGAGTCCAAATTTGAGATTTTTGGTTCCAACCGCTGTGTCTTTGTGAGATGCGGTGTGGGTGAACGGATGATCTCCGCATGTGTAGTTCCCACCGTAAAGCTTGGAGGAAGAGGTGTTATGGTGTGGGGCTGCTTTTCAGGTGACACTGTCTGTGATTTATTTGGAATTCAAGGCACACTTAACCAGCATGGCTACCACAGCATTCTGCAGCGATACGCCATCCCATCTGGTTTGGGCTTAGTAGGACTATCATTTCTTTTTCAACAGGACAATGACCCAACACACCTCCAGGCTGTGTAAGGGCTATTTTAGCAAGAAGGAGAGTGATGGAATGCTGCATCAGATGACCTCGCCTCCACAATCTTTCGACCTCAACCCAATTGAGATGGTTTGGAATGAGTCGGACGGCAGAGGGAAGGAAAAGCAGCCAACAAGTGTTCAGCATATGTGGGAACTCCTTCAAGACTGTTGGAAAAGCATTCCAGGTGAAGCTGGTTGAGATAATGCCAAGAGTGTGCAAAGCTGTCATCAAGGCAAAGGGTGGCTACTTTGAAGAATCTTAAATATAAAATATACAGTGAGGGAAAAAAGTATTTGATCCCCTGCTGATTTTGTACGTTTGCCCACTGACAAAGACATGATCAGTCTATAATTTTAATGGTAGGTTTATTTGAACAGTGAGAGACAGAATAACAACACATTTTTTTTGAAAAATGCATGTCAAAAATTTTATAAATTGATTTGCATTTTAATGAGGGAAATAAGTATTTGACCCCTCTGCAAAACATGACTTAGTACTTGGTGGCAAAACCCTTGTTGGCAATCACAGAGGTCAGATGTTTCTTGTAGTTGGCCACCAGGTTTGCACACATCTCAGGAGGGATTTTATCCCACTCCTCTTTGCAGATCTTCACCAAGTCATTAAGGTTTCGAGGCTGACGTTTGGCAACTCGAACCTTCAGCTCCCTCCACAGATTTTCTATGGGATTAAGGTCTGGAGACTGGCTAGGCCACTCCAGGACCTTAATGTGCCTCTTTTTGAGCCACTCCTTTGTTGCCTTGGCCGTGTGTTTATGGTCATTGTCATGCTGGAATACCCATCCACGACCCATTTTCAATGCCCTGGCTGAGGGAAGGAGGTTCTCACCCAAGATTTGACGGTACATGGCCCAGTCCATCGTCCTTTTGATGCGGTGAAGTTGTCCTGTCCCCTTAGTAGAAAAACACCCCCAAAGCATAATGTTTCCACCTCCACGTTTGACGGTGGGGATGGTGTTCTTGGGGTCATAGGCAGCATTCCTCCTCCTCCAAACACGGCGAGTTGAGTTGATGCCAAAGAGCTCGATTCTGGTCTCATCTGACCACAACACTTTCACGCAGTTCTCCTCTGAATCATTCAGATGTTCATTGGCAATCTTCAGACGGGCCTGTATATGCGCTTTCTTGAGCAGGGGGACCTTGCGGGCGCTGCAGGATTTCAGTCCTTCACGGCGTAGTGTGTTACCAATTGTTTTCTTGGTGACTATGGTCCCAGCTGCCTTGAGATCATTGACAAGATCCTCCCGTGTAGTTCTGGACTGATTCCTCACCGTTCTCATGATCATTGCAACTCCACGAGGTGAGATCTTGCATGGAGCCCCAGGCTGAGGGAGATTGACAGTTATTTTGTGTTTCTTCCATTTGCGAATAATCACACCAACTGTTGTCACCTTCTCACCAAGCTGCTTGGCGATGGTCTTGTAGCCCATTCCAGCCTTGTGTAGGTCTACAATCTTGTCCCTGACATCCTTGGAGAGCTCTTTGGTCTTGGCCATGGTGGAGAACTTGGAATCTGATTGATTGATTGCTTCTGTGGACAGGTGTCTTTCATATAGGTAACAAGCTGAGATTAGGAGCATTACCTTTAAGAGTCCTAATCTCAGCTCGTTACCTGTATAAAAGACACCGGGGAACCAGAAATCTTTCACATACTTATTTCCCTCATTAAAATGCAAATCAATTTACAACATTTTTTACATGTGTTCTTCTGGATTTTTTTGCTGTTATTCTGTCTCTCACTGTTCAAATAAACCTACCTTTAAAATTATAGACTGATCATTTCTTTGTCAGTGGGCAAACGTACAAAATCAGCAGGGGATCAAATACTTTTTTCCCTCACTGTATTTAGATTTGTTTAACACCTTTTTGGTTACTACATGATTCCATATGTGTTATTTCATAGTTTTGATGTCTTCACTATTATTCTACAATGTAGAAAATAGTAAAAGTAAAGAAAAACCCTTGAATGAGTAGGTGTGTCCAAACTTTTGACTGGTACTGTATGTACGGGATACGCATGGTATACACCGTCCAATTAAAAACATACTTGCAGGTACCCTTCTCAACAATGCAACAACAATAACAAATAATTACATGTAAGAATACGAACATAAAGTATATGGCAGAGGATAAAATAAACATTTTAGCATGCACTGAGTGTACAAAACATTAGGAATGCCTTCCTAATATTGAGTTGCACCCGCTTTTGCCCTCAGAACAGCCTCAATTTGTTGGGGCATGGATTCTACAAAGTCATGTTGGCTGGATGTCTTTTGGGTGGTGGACCATTCTTGATACACAAAAAACTGTTGAGTGTGAAAAATCCAGCAACGTTGTAGCTCTTGACACACTCAAATTGATGAGCCTGGCACCTACTGCCATTCCCCGTTCAAAGGCACTTAAATCTTTTGTCTTGCCCATTGGCACAGATACACAATCCATGTCTCAAGGCTTAAAAATCTGTCTTTAACCTGTCTCCTCCCCTTCATCTACACTGATTGAAGTGGATTTAACAGGTGACATCAATAAGGGATCATAGGTTTCACCTGGTCAGTCTATGTCATGGAAAGAGTAGGTGTTCCTAATGTTTTGTACACTCAGTGTAAGTATAATACAGGAAAGTACAATTTATAGTCCATTTTACACGTGTATTGTGAAAGGGGGGGAGAGGTGTACGTCTATTAATTGAGCAGTATAATAAGAGTCTGGTAGCAGCAGTTGTGATGTGTGTGTGTGGGTGTGTGTGTGAGTGAGTACATGTGTTCGAAGGTGTGGCGAGTCAGAGCAGGTGGTCAGTCCAGTTCAAGTGTTCAGCAGTCTGATGGCTTGTGTATAGACACCGTCTCTGAGCCTGTTGGTATCAGACCTCATGCTCTGATACCATCTTCCCGACGGTAAGGGAGTGAACAGCTCATGTGTGGGGTCCTTGATGATGTAATAGCCTTCCAAAGGCACCGTTTTGAGTAGATGTCCTGGATGGGTCTTCACCACCCACTGGAGGGCCTTGCGGTCGTGGACAGTAGACGGTATCAGAGCATAAGGTCTGATACCAACAGGCTCAGAGACCGTTTCTATCCACAAGCCATCAGACTACTGAACACTTGAACTGGACTGACCACCTGATCTGATTCTCCATACCTTAGCACACATGCACACACCCACACAGACATACACAGGCACAGGCCCAGATGCAACCGGTCAGGACACGCTCGATGGTGCAGCTTTAGGATGATTTGAAGCAAAAACTAAGATGTATTTTTTTACATAAAGTATGGGAAACAATAAGGTGTGTATTGTTAAATTAACCAATACACATGTTGAGGTTCCTACGTCTGATGTTCTTTGTTTCTAGTCGTAGAGAATTGAAATGTGAATTTGTCTTCCATAGTGAATGTGGCACCTATAATCCACAGAGCTGCATCTTTGCTCAGATCTGCAACGTCTGTGCTGTCTTGGGTAAGTGAATAGATGCACGCATGCACGCACACACACACACACACACACTTAATACCCCCTTCTCTCTCTATGTGTCAGCCCTGTGGGTTGTAGTGATCCGCTTTCAGCAGGTCAGGGACTATGGTCAGAACAGCAAGGTGAACATCGCCAGCATCGTACTGGGCTTCATCTCCTGTGTGGGCATCTCCATCATCGGAAACTTCCAGGTATCGTTTAGAATCTCACTTCAGCGTAAACTATTGTGTTAAAGGCAGTTATCGCAATACTGTTATAACATCTCTGTATTATCATGATACAAGTCCTATTATAAACTGGGTGGTTCGAGCCCTGAATGCTGATTGGCCATGGTATATCAGACCGTATACCACGGGTACAAGAAAACATTTATTTTTACTGCTCTAATTACGTTGGTAACCAGTTTATAATAGCAATAAGGCACCTCAGGGGTTTGGCCACAAACCCCACGTTGCGTCGTGCTTAAGAACAGCCCTTAGCCGTGGTATATTGGCCATATACCACACCTCCTCGGGCCTTATTGCTTAAATATCCTCCTCCCCTCGCATGTACACATAGAAAGTTGACATATTGTTATACCCTGATAATTGCTGACAATATCTCCTTCGTTCCATCCTCTCTCCCATCCCTCCCTCCCTCTCTTTCAGCAATCTGTAGTGATGGGGATCCACTTGTTGGGAGCGTTTTTGGCCTTCTTCGTGGGCCTAGCCTACTTCTGGTTGCAGGTGTGGCTCTGCTACAAAGCCCATCCCTTTAAAGACCGTCACTGGGTTGGACCTCTTCGAGCTACCTTCTGTAGCATCTGCACCGTCCTGGTCATCACCAGTATCCTTACAGACCATAACGCTGGGGCGCTCTCCATTCTCAGAGAATGTCTCTTCATGTAGGAAGATATAAAGCATCTATTACTCACTGTTGATGAATGCTAAACATTGTTTATGCAAAATCTAGAAACTTCCATACCAGTGAAAATATGACACAAAAACAATGGAGGCTATGACTGTAGTGTATATTCCCTGGCCAGACGGGCAGTACAGTGGTACACTACACTTAGCTGGGAATGAGACTGTATACAAACTGTATAGTTTAGACATTGACAGGTCATCTGCTTGTGTTGTTGCTCCTTGACTGGCCTTTCCCTCCCCAGTGGCTATACTCCATAATACCGGCTACAAATCTAGAGCGGCCATTTGTGAGTGGGCCTTGGTCATGTCCTTCTTTGTCCTTTTTGGCCTCTTTGGGTCCGAGTTCCGTCACATCGACTTCCACCAGCTCACCGTGCAGAAACAAGGTCTGAAGACACAGAGCACTAACGGAGTGATCAGAATGATGAACAGCCAATGAGACCATGACAATGACCATGCATTGATACACTGTTCATAGCTTAGCATTTTAAGACACACACACACGCTGGGTTATTTTTACCCAGCTAGTTGGGTTGCGTAAATAACCCAACATGTTGGGTTGTATGGATTACCCAAAGATGTGTTAATTTAACCATCAATTGGGTTGACCCAGCAGCTGGGTATTTTTCTTAATGTAATCCATAGGTACTTGTGTAAGCCTCATTAAAGCTTCAAACGTGTCAGTGTTTAACCTTGACGTGATAACAATACAACAGAACACATGAACCGGAATGACATTTACTCTCACGGGTGGCCAAAAATAACTATCTGAAAGCCATGACTCCAGTCTTCTGAGCTGACCCGCTGGGTCATATCTCAATAACCCAGCAGTTTTGAAAGAAATCAACCCAATTAAGTGACCCAATGCCTGCAACTCAACTGCAACCCAGCATTTATTAGTAGACACACACACACACAACTTTTGTATTACTGTTGTTATTTATTTACTTATTTAATATTATGTTATGAAAGTATTGAGAAAATTAATATATTGTCTTAAAGTTCTATAAAAAATGTTTTATCACGAATCTAATTGTCTTCTTGTACTGTTACTCAGTCAAGTGGATCTAAGATTTTCTCCCCTTTTGTTTTATTTTTGTTCCAACAGACATCATTTAAATGGTACATCAAGACATGAACACTGGAAACATATCTACAGTATAAATGTGAATTCACTGATTATTACCACGGAAATTCAAATAAACTTTAATGTGATGTGATACAGGAATGGATACTTGAACAAAGTATTTTTTTTTGTAAGTCATGAGGGTTTACGCAAGTGTTTTTAATTTTGTTCATGTTTAATAAAATGTAACTTTAAACATAGTGTACAGAGAATATCGAGCCTTCCATCAGTATCTTGTTCTCCCAGTGCAAACATATTTAAAACATAATTTCGAAACATTTTGAAACACCAGTTACATCAGATTTCTTTTTACAAACATTTAAACAATTAAAGTGCAGTGCAAAAGTCCATTTTGTTAATATATATTGTACCAAATCTGTTTTCAGTACTATTGTGAGTGTTTCTGATTAAATAGGCATATAGCACTATGTGTCCAAGCCTTTAGGACAAGCAGCCTTGGGTGTGTGTTTCCTAAAAACATAAAGAATATATTTGGGAAACTCACCCCTTCCTGATTTGCTCTAGGTGAGTGCTGTGTGCAGGGGGTGGCTGTTGTCATGACTTGCCCTCATGGGTTGAGGATCAAACATTCCTGCTAGGCAAAGGTTTGAACACCCCCTTTCCTGGGGGCCAGTTTTATGACTTAACAGCTGGTCATAAATAGTTTGCAGAAAAGTACTCCTTTTGAACGTTTAGCTGTTCTACATAACACATTTCTGTCTGAACGTCCTTTAACGTTGCACCCTCCTGAATAGACACCCGGTCCTCCGCCGTTACATCAGCACAGACAGATTGGCTGCCTGCCAAGGAGAACGCTGCAGTTTCTTCAGGCTCTGTTTTGTCAGTCCATTTAGCCAGGCTATCGAGCTGAAGGTGAAGATTGACTGTTTCACACTGCATTAGAAAGACAGCATGCTACCTGATGTCGCAGTCACCCCTGAACGTTATTGCAGAAAATACAGGTCAAGATTTGCTCACTGTTCAAATAAACCTACCATTAAAATTATAGACTGATCATGTCTTTGTCAGTGGGCAAACGTACAAAATCAGCAGGGATCAAATACTTTTTTCCCTCACTGTACAGTTTATGATATTATTTTTATGTGCGATGTTTTCACTGTATATTCAGGTAAAGAAGCATGATTTTGGATTATTGTTTTTTTATCATTTACAATTAGCTGGATTGTAATTTAGTTGTGTTGATCCTGGATCATCATTAAGCTGTGTTGATCCTGGATCACCATTCAGCTGTATTGATCTTGGATCGTCGAGCACTCCCCTTGTGCTCTCCCCTCTTTCTGATTTCTCTCAGCTGATAGATCTGATGTTAAAGGATACTTGTGATGACCAAGATGGTGCAGATGCTACAGAGGGCAGCTCTGAAAGGCCCCACCCAGCGACGGTCTTTAGAGGGCTGGACTTTATAGGTGAGCCACACCTGCAACCAGAAGTAGGCCCACAAAGAAGGCCAGAAAAGCCCCGAACACATGGATGCCAAATAACACAGATTGCTGAAAGAGATGGATGGAGAGAGGAATGGTGGTGAGAGGGAAAGAGCGAGGCAGGATATTCTCAAAAATATATCTGGGTATATCAATATGTCATCTTTTTATGGGAACATGCTAGGATAGTTATAGTATCCTATTGTAATCGTAAAGCAATACCCGGAAGCTTCCGAGGATGGAGATGCCCAGAGAGGAGATGAAGCCCAGTACGATGCTGGCGATGTTCACCTTGCTGTTCTGACCATAGTCGTGGCGACCTGCTGAAACCAGATCGCCACGATCCACAGGACTGACAGAGATAGGGAGAGGGAGAGGGAGAGGAAGAGAGAGAGAGGGAGAGGAAGAGAGAGAGAGAGAGAGAGGAGCGGGAGGGGGTGTCGAGGAGGGTAGAGTGGGGAGGATAGAAGGGAGAAGAAGGTTGAGTTTACATACGAAAGACAAGAATAATAAAGTCGTATGAACCAACCTGTAAGTGCTGAATAAATTCACTTACTCACGACAGCACAGATGTTGCAGACCTGGGAAAAGATACGGCTCTGTGGATCATAGGTGCCACATTCACTGGAAGACATATTCACATTTTAATTCTTTACATACTGGAAATGACTTGGTAATGAAATATTGACTTCAAAACAAAAAGCCACCAGTGTGTGCATGGTATTGTGGTGTTGTGGGCTCATTAACATTTCCTGTTTTGTTAGTGGTTATACCACTTTAACTGGTCTGTGGTAGTGCCTCTATTGACATAGTCCAAATACACAGTGAAATTCAGGGTAAACCCTTTACAGTGTTGTAAAGACCAGCGTCACTCTTACCTGATGTAGGGGAATCTCGCTGTGATATTCACACATTTGAAACAGCGATACCAAACCTGGGAAGAACTGTCGTTAGTATATCTATACTTCAGTGATATTTTTCTTGCTCTCATGACATACATGTTCTGTTTGTTATTTGCACTGATAATAACTTTCTTATCATCAACACCATCTCATTGTACCGTAGCATAAGACCACACTGTTATTCTATCCAGACAAGTAGCTGGAGAGCAGACCAGTCTGTTAGATACTCACACCACCCATATTCCCACAGTGCTAAACACCGCCAAACAGATTGGAAGCAGCGCCCAGAGCCACATTATTGTTTCCTTAGGTCACCTGAGAAAGATGAAACGAGACAACTGAGACACCCAGATACACTTTAACCCAATTTAAATAAAAAGGGACAAAGGTCCTCAACTGAGGAACTCAGGAATCCATAACAACATCTTAGCCCAGGACACTTCACATGGTGAATATCCCAGAAAAAGAAAAAGGAACACAGATGTCTGCAATGATCTTTGAGGTTTATTTACGGGACAAACAAACCGGCTTACATTCAGACATGTCAGACACCTTCCTCAGAGCCTTCCTCAGAGCCTTAGACAGGAAACTGTCAGAGGCACATATAGCCTGGTAACAGAGTGTCCCAAGAATAGTCAAACAAAACAAAGGTTAATCATTGTATGTTGAAGTGAGTATAGGCTTGATGTTGCCACCTTGTGCTAGAATTGACTAAGTGCAGTACAGCACCCCCACAGCACCTTCACACAGATATTCCTGTAACAGTGAAAGCAATACCATGTGACAACCAACAGAGGGACGAATCATAGCATCCATCACTGCTGCAGTCAAAACATTGAGGACATATTCTCCCCTTTCAACAGAAACAAAGAGGTAGGCTCTAGGTGAATAGATGCTGCAGATTACTTACTCCGAAGCAGAATAACAACAAAAAAATCCAGAAAAATGCATGTCAAAAATGTTATAAATGTATTTGCATTTTAATGAGGGAAATAAGTATTTGACCCCTCTGCAAAACATGACTTAGTACTTGGTGGCAAAACCCTTGTTGGCAATCACAGAGGTCAGACGTTTCTTGTAGTTGGCCACCAGGTTTGCACACATCTCAAGAGGGATTTTGTCCCACTCCTCTTAGCAGATCTTCTCCAAGTCATTAAGGTTTCAAGGCTGATGTTTGGCAACTCGAACCTTCAGCTCCCTCCACAGATTTTCTATGGGATTAAGGTCTGGAGACTGGCTAGGCCACTCCAGAACCTTAATGTGCTTCTTCTTGAGTCACTCCTTTGTTGCCTTGGCCGTGTGTTTTGGGTCATTGTCATGCTGGAATACCCATCCACGACCCATTTTCAATGCCCTGGCTGAGGGAAGGAGGTTCTCACCCAAGATTTGACGGTACATGGCCCCGTCCATCGTCCCTTTGATGCGTTGAAGTTGTCCTGTCCCCTTAGCAGAAAAACACCCCCAAAGCATAATGTTTCCACCTCCATGTTTGACGGTGGGTATGGTGTTCTTGGGGTCATAGGCAGCATTCCTCCTCCTCCAAACACGGCGAGTTGAGTTAATGCCAAAGAGCTCGATTTTGGTCTCATCTGACCACAACACTTTCACCCAGTTCTCCTCTGAATCATTCAGATGTTCATTGATAAACTTCAGACGGGCCTGTATATGTGCTTTCTTGAGCAGGGGGACCTTGCGGGCGCTGCAGGATTTCAGTCCTTCACGGCGTAGTGTGTTACCAATTGTTTTCTTGGTGACTATGGTCCCAGCTGCCTTGAGATCATTGACAAGATCCTCCCGTGTAGTTCTGGGCTGATTCCTCACCGTTCTCATGATCATTGCAACTCCACGAGGTGAGATCTTGCATGGAGCCCCAGACCGAGGGAGATTGACAGTTATTTTGTGTTTCTTCCATTTGCGAATAATCGCACCAACTGTTGTCACCTTCTCACCAAGCTGCTTGGAGATGGTCTTGTAGCCCATTCCAGCCTTGTGTAGGTCTACAATCTTGCCCCTGACATCCTTGGAGAGCTCTTTGGTCTTGGCCTTGGTGGAGAGTTTGGAATCTGATTGATTTATTGCTTATGTGGACAGGTGTCTTTTATACAGGTAATAAACTGAGATTAGGAGCACTCCCTTTAAGAGTGTGCTCCTAATCTCAGCTCGTTACCTGTATAAAAGACACCTGGGAGCCAGAAATCTTTCTGATTGAGAGGGGGTCAAATACTTATTTCCCTCATTAATATGCAAATCAATTTATAACATTTTTGACATGCGTTTTTCTGGATTTTTGTTGTTGTTATTCTGTCTCTCACTGTTCAAATAAACCTACCATTAAAATTATAGACTGATCATGTCTTTGTCAGTGGGCAAACGTACAAAATCAGCAGGGGATCAAATACTTTTTCCTCTCACTGTATGTCCTCCCTAAAAACAACTATATTTTAGACATTAAGGTCACCTGTTCGGGTTGTGCTCCTTGACTCCCCTTTCCTCCTCAGTGGCCATTTGTCTACTCTTTGATACTGGCTACCACTCAATGGCATCCATTTCTGAGTGGACTCTGGTCATGTGCTTCTTTGTCCTATTTGGCGTCTTTGCATCGGAGTTCCGTCACATCGACTGTCACCAGCTCACCGTGCAGAACCAAGGCCTCAGCAAGACCCAGAGCATCAACAGTGGTGGGATCGTGATAAACAATAGTACAGCCAACAGAACAGTAATGTAATAATTATATAATAATTGAACATTCAAGCTCTGCCTGATGAAGCTCTGACTGATGAAGCTCTACATAAGTGTACATATTTAAACCTATTGTTGAATAAAATGCTACTCTTTTTTATTTAAAAAAATACTACTCTTTTTGATGCGGCATTTCCTTAGCTAAACCTCTTTTTGTTTGGCTTCTGTTGAGTTTATGGGAAATATAGATTGATTTTTCTGATCTTTGTTCATCTTTTGACTACAGCACTGGTGGTTGCTATGTTTTTCCTCTCTCTGTAGGTTGTCTCATGGTATTGCTTTCACTGTTACAGGAATCGGTATGGTGAGGGTGAGAGAGGTGCTATACTGCAGTTAGTTCATTCTACCACATGGTGGCACCATCAGGCCATGTAAATCAGCCTGGCCTCAGAGCCATATGAAACACACTTTATGTATTTCTTAGCACCTCCAAGATGTATGATACCTACTAAGACAGAAAAAAAAGGAGGGAGATTGGTTGGTCGGTCAGTCGGTCAGTTGGGTGGAGTGTGTAATCCACGACCATCTAGCGATCCAAAGGTTGTGTGTTCGAGTTGAGTAGGGGACAACTGTTGCATTTTAGCTAAATAAATAATTCTAATTTGATGTTACAGCGCAGCAAGCAACCTGGTCTCCAATTCGTATGCTATTGTACGACCGGGTAAGACTTATGATACTATGCATCCAATAATTCGGATGGTATTGTACGAGCGCTATTCCATTAATAATGTAACCTAACATAACCTAATTAATAATGTAACCTAAATATATCATATTAAATGGAGTGTTTCACATTTACGTACAGAATCATATGAACTGAGTGGCAAATATATTTTTTAAGTACATTATACTGTATCTCTGTGTTCCAAAACAGAGTAGAGAACATATTACATATTTAGTCCATAGCTTGTGTCTATATATGATTAGATAATCATCAGAAGAGCAAAGAGGATCATTTAATGACACCTGGGTGTCTAGTTTCATCTATCCCAGGTGACCTAAGTGGATCATAATGTGGTCCTGTGCACTGCTTCCGATCGGCTTGGCGGTGTTTGGCACTGTGGGCGTATGGACGGTGCGAGTATCTGACCGGCTGGTTTGCTGTGGTCACTGAGATCTCAAGCTAATGTCCAATGAAATGGTGTCTATAATAAAAAAGTACTATTGGTGCAAGTAACAGACACAGAAAATGTACGTTCTGAGAGCGAGAAACAAAACAATTTGTTAGTGTGTCAAACTCCACAGTGTGTTCTGAAAAAGGTTTTAGTTTCACTGAAGTATTGAAGTACTTAACACAGTTCTTGTTCTTGCCAGGTATCGCTGAGACTTTTAATATCACAGAGAGATTCACCTACATCAGGTAGGAGTCCCACTGGTCTTTACAACACTGTAAAGGGTTTAACGACTCCAGAGTTAGGCAGACCTACAGTACACAAATCATGTTACCACACATACATTCCAACTTAAGTGGAGATTATGTTTATGAATTGTATGACTGGGCATAGAGAGGAACGGTACAGTGGCAATACTTTTATTTTTTCTCTTGTTATTTGATGTGGTGTACCAAGTAGTGATACCTCAGCTAGAACAAGCTTTCGCCGTTTGTCATCATGAAATAAATTACATCTGGAAAGATATTAAATCGGCAGTGCGGCAGGTAACCTAGCGGTTAGAGAGGCGTGCCAGCAACCGGAGGTTTGCCAGTTTGAATCCGGGTCTGGTGGGAAGTGAGCAGGAAACTGGAGGGTTGCTACTATCCAATGCTAGATGCCATTACCTGCCGTTGTGCACTTGAGCAAGTCACTTAACCCCCCACAACAACTGTTCCATAGGTGCCAAGTGTGGCAGCCCCCTGCTCCAACCTGTATATGTATGTGTGTGTTTTGGAGGGGTTGGGATAAAGCAGAAGTTACATTTTGGTTGGACATTGTGTTCAATTGGCGAATGAAGTAATCTTAATCTTAATCAATCAGCATCCAGGACCGGCACCACCACAGACCAGTTAAACTGGTGCAGTATTTTCCCTAACAGATGCATAAACTATTTCCTCAACTATTTCCTCAATTTTCCCACTGCAGTGTAATGTTTAGTGTGCTCCTACAGTATAATGCTATCGCAGCACCTATGATCCACAGAGCTGTATCTTTTCCCAGGTCTGCAACATCTGTGCTGTCTTGGGTGAGTGGATTTATTGAGCACTTTCAGGGTTGGTTCAAATCACTATACTCAGCATTCTTTTCTGTCTTTGGTATGCAATGGCCTCTCTTCTATCCTCCTTACCCTACCCTCTTCTATCCCTCTCTCTCTCTCTCTCTCTCTCTCTCTCTCTGTCTGCCTGCCTGCCTGCCTGCCTGCCTGCCTGCCTGCCTGCCTGCCTGCCTGCCTGCCTGCCTGCCTGCCTGCCTGCCTGTCTGTCTGTCTGTCTGTCTGTCTGTCTGTCTGTCTGTCTGTCTGTCTGTCTGTCTGTCTGTCTGTCTGTCTGTCTGTCTGTCTGTCTGTCTGTCTGTCTGTCTGTCTGTCTGTCTGTCTGTCTGTCTGTCTGTCTGTCTGTCTGTCTGTCTGTCTGTCTGTCTGTCTGTCTGTCTGTCTGTCTGTCTCAATCGCTCGCTCGCTCTCTCTCTCACACAAACACACACACACACACACACCATACCCCCCCCCCCCCCCCCCTCTCTCTCTCAGCTCTCTGGTTTCAGCAGGTCAGGGATCAGGGACTATTACATTTACGTCATTTAGCAGACGCTCTTATCCAGAGCGACTTACAAATTGGACTATGTTCAGAACAGCAAGTTGAACATCGCCAGTATCGTACTGGGCATCTGCTGTTGGTCTCCTTGTACCTGGTTGCAGAGTTGGGTACTTGATTCAGGCCATCTAGTTGTAAACCAATTCAAATCAAATCAAATCAAATTTTATTGGCCACATGCGCCGAATTCAACAGGTGTAGACATTACAGTGAAATGCTTACTTACAGCCCTTAACCAACAATGCATTAATTTTTTTATAAAAAAAAGTAAAATAAAACAACAACAAAGAAGTGTTGAGAAAAAAAGAGCAGAAGTAAAATAAAATAACAGTAGGGAGGCTATATATACAGGGGGGCACCGGTGCAGAGTCAATGTGCGGGGTAGAGTTAAAGTGTGGGTAGAGTTAAAGTGACTATGCATAAATAATTAACAGAGTAGCAGCAGTGCAATTAGTTCGGGTAGCCATGATTAGCTGTTCAGGAGTCTTATGGCTTGGGGGTAGAAGCTGTTGAGAAGTCTTTTGGACCTAGACTTGGCACTCCGGTACCGCTTGCCATGCGGTAGCAGAGAGAACTATCGTATCTGAAGATTATGCCTTTGTTAAATGTTTTTCATGACGAAATGGAATGTTGGTTGTTCAGGCCAGAGGGGGGAGGTTTTATGATGTTATTTGAAATGTGCCGCTTGGAGGGTGACGCCCGAGGGGAGACTGGTGATTGGCCAGAAGAAGGGAGTAGCCCCTCCCTTTGCATTGTTTATAAATAGGGGTTAAACGATGAGACGGCAGAACGGCCATAGCAATCTGGGAGCCGTTCTCCGGACATCGCGAGTCTGTATCTATGCTGTAAATTCGTGATTTTAATAAAAGCCTCTAACACGATGCAGCATAGCGAACTCTTTGTTGACGGCAATAATTGCCACCACTCATCATATACGACATAATGGCGCCCAACGTGGGGCTGGTTTTGCGTCTCTTCTGTGTTTCAGTCAATCGCCGGCCTAACTCTCTCTGAGGCATGGAGAAAAGGGTGAGTGTTCTTACCGCTTTGGAGTTTGTTAGATTGGATATGACTTGTGTACACGGGAGAGATGTTCCATTATTACCTGGCCTCAGGTGGCGTTGTTGCTGGTCGACTGGAGTCTGCTAAAATTTATTCCATCAAAAACAGCAGTTAATTGGAATGTAGAGCATTAAACGGTAGGATTTAAGTATTGAACGTGTATAATTCATTGGTAACGGGTGACAATGGGTTAGTAGAGAATAAAGGTTGGAAGACGTCTGCATAATTAGGGCACCGGGGGATCTGGAAAAGCCCTCGAATCGAGGCGATTCCTTAGGAATGGGCCATAAAATCCTTGCAACGCGTTATGTGGTGTAGGGTTAATTCTGGGGATTATTAAGCTGGACGAATTATATGTATGTTATATACTCATCGTATGGTTGACGAACTATAATGCTTGGGGTAACCTCTCTATGATTATCCAGAACTTACGGCAACACAAAGTTAGAAGGAGATATTATTGATAATCATGGACAATGATTGGGCCGCGGTGCGGGGTGTTCATTTGTATAGCTAGTAGGCCGCAGTTGGCTAGAGGCTGAAGCTAAGGCTGGGTTGTTTCAGGCCACGTGGTACATCGTGGCTAAATGCTGATGTTAATGCTTAAGGCTAACGGCTAATTGTGTTTTGTGCCACGGTGTACCTTAGGCTAAGCTAAAGGCTAATGCTACAGGCTAATTGTGTTGCGTGCTACATGCTAACGGATATCCTTAGAGATTCCATTGCGATGGATTAAAGTCTCTTAAACTTGTCACTGTCTGTAAGTCAGGTTGTATGTTTTGTGAGCGCTGTTAAATGTTGTTTGACTAGAAGGGGGAAATGGGAAGTTACAGCTGGCTGTCATTCTTTCTGTTTGGGGAGAGAGAGTAGAGAATCATTCTTTCATGGGGAAAAGGTATTTTTGAATGGTTGTGCGCATGCGTTTAATTTTGCGACACTACACTACAGAAAGGGGAGTTTATGACACGAGATTAGGGAACGTTTTGTTTTACGGCACTAAACGACACCACGAGGGGATGCTAAAACTCAAGCATGAGGTTAAAATGATATTTGCGCATGCGTGGGATTCTGCAAAACAACACATTGGTTAAACTGCAGGGGGAGACAGAGGAACACAGACGACGGAACAAATACGCATAAAGAGATTTTAACACGATGATTCTAGTTTAAACTGCGATTGGTTAAAGATGAAACTTGTTTGGGTACCTATTGAATTTATAAATTAAATATATGGTAACGGATTATAATACATTTAATTAAATAATTAAATAACGGATTAAAATAAAAAAAGGTTTTTGAGCGATCTATTTAATTCTGAGTTTAGTCTTAGAGTGAATAATGTAGAACGAATGAATATTGAACGGTTGGAAATACATAGTGATTGCATTAACTACTAAAGTCTTTTTCTGTGTATGTTCTTCTGTCATATGAGAGGAGCAATAGGACTAGACGACGGACGAGAGCAAAGGAGAGAGAGAGAGGACGTGCACGTCACGTGGCAGAGGATCAAGTCAAAAAGGTTTTGGTACTGATTATGGTTACAAAATCTTTCCCTAACAGGATATGTGATGTTATGACCATTTCGCATAAGCTTGGCAAACTGATTCATTAAAAATTGCATTTGGGAGGCTATGTGCATCACTGGGGTTTAATTACAGTTGGGTTGGGAATCAAGGATTGAGGATTCTTCTGTAAATTTATGATAATTAGGGGTTAGAGCAAGGGGTTAAAGGCTTTGTTTATGGGTATTGTAGTATGAAGTTTACTAACTTCATTTACTTGCAGTTGATGGGTTGTGGTAAGATAGCTAACACTAATTGATATTGGTGACATAGGAATAGGAATTGGGGTTAATTATTCAGGATTGTTAATGGATTTGTTTAGGTTATATTAAGAATTACAGGGGGGAAACCTATATAACTTATATAGTCTAAAATAGGATAGTTCACAATAAAGGAATTTAAAAGGGTTGATATAGGGGAAAATTGACTAAAATAGTAATTATTTAACTAAGGTAGTGTTAGGAGAGACTAATGGCAGATGTTAGTACACCTTTCTCACATATGGATTCAGCAGAAAGACATCATCCAGCAGGGTGATTATGGCATCAGAGATGAAGACGAATACGAGCAGAAACAACGATGAAGATGAATCCAGAAGACGGAAGAAAACCGAGATGTCTGGGAACTTAAGGAGATGACGATGATGACGATGAGAGTGATTGATGAGAGGCCATGGGTGGAGGTGACTCTGTGATCAGAAGGAAGTGGCAAGAGAGGAAAGAAGGATACTGGAGACTTGATCTCTGATGAAAGTTGAACGAAGAAGGAGACAAGAGATTCGAGTTCTGATGAAGAAAGTGATGAAGATTTGGAGATTAAAGGTGTTGTATGTTCAAGAGGATTTTATCCTACAAGGACTGGCAAAGAAGAAATAGGAGATATAGACCGAGGCGTATCAGGTCTGGAGGAAGAGACGACTTTGGGAGAGGTAAGGGAGCTAGAGGAACAGCTCGAGATGCTGAAGATACAGAAGAGACAAGGAGAAAACCTGTGGAGAACATTTTTAATCCCAAGAATTGGAGGAGAAGAAGAATACATTGAGGCAAAGATGCTGAAGAAAAGTAAGAAGATGATGGAAGACGATATTTCGAGGACAGAACTTAGAAGATAACCTTTTGAAGAATACTGATAGGTCCACAACGAGAAGAACCGGACGAAGAAAACTCTATCAAATACAACTTATAACTGGTGGTGGAGAAGAAGAAAAGAAGTGTTGGTTATGAAGAATCAGAGTGAATCAAATCAACAATCACTGTTACAGCTTTAACTGAACAATATCAAAGGCAATTGTACCCGCCAAGGGGGGACCAGATGTTCCATATCGACTGTCAGTTTCTGGACAGACACAGAATTGGAGAAGAAGAAACAGAGGAAGATCAAGGAGCAAGTGAAGATCACCTGTGCTTCAGGTGAACACTAAATATTCTAGAGTGCCTAGAATATCCGGAAGGGGTGCATTGCTGAGAGCATCGATTAGAGAAGAAGAGAAAATAGCTAACAGTTGAAACCACTGGCCATTAGAAGTGATAGTGAATAGGGGAAAACTTATCTGTGTTCAGCCTAAAGAGGTTAAACATCTCACTAATTGATAACTAATTAGGATAGGGATTTGAGGTAGTACTTACTCTTAAGGTACTAATATTAGAAGATACTGTTATTGCAGTGTTGGGAAGAGAATTGAATTGTACAATAAGATGTACACTAGACGACTGACTGTCTGGTAGAATATTTTAAAAAAGTAGGGTTTTTGGGAATCATTTGCTTAAAAAGATAATATCATAGGAGGGATGATAATTTATTAGATTGCCTATTAGACAATCTGTCTGAAAAGTTCAAAGGGGTGATTATTATTCTGGGGTACATTCTTACACTAAGGGATTTCAGGCTAGGCTAAAAGGTGTTTAGTCGTTTGCCAAGTCTGTGTGTAATGAGTCAGAAGCAGGTGGGGAACTTTCCCAATCACATATTCCAAAAATTTGGTGGTAAGAGATTTTGTCAATAACTCAGGGGAAAAGGTTTTAAATGTTATGAGAGAAAAGATTAGATTAAAATAAGTTAGGAGAACTAGGGGTGAAGGAACTCTGAGACAGTAAGCTAAGTTTTAACGTTAGTAGTAAGAGAGAGAGAGAACCGTAATGAATGACACTTTAGAATAGGAAGATCAAGGTAATTGTGGGTACCTTTTGTTATAATCAGAAGGTTTAAAGTTTAGAGGTAGAACTGAAAGGGGGAAAAAGTGACACTAGTGGGGATGGATGGAAGTACAAGTAAAGAGTTCAGAGCTTTGGGAGAACTAGGTTGTTTATAGGGGTCCAGCATCAATTATAGGGGGAAAATACTGTTATTAGGGTTAGGAGAATAATAATAATAATATGTCATTTAGGATGATGACGTTCCTTTCACAGAGAGAGAGAGAGAGATAATTAGGGACAATATGTGTACTTATCTAGTGAAAGCATTAAAATTTGTTTTGGTTAAGAATTATTGGTTAAAGGGCTATGTAATTTGTAAGGTGACGCTTATAATGAGAGATTTGAAGTCTGTAGAAGTTTCCACAGTCACAGAGGGAGTTAAGGATAAGTTTATTACAGTAGTCACTCCAACAGTGAATAATACACATGGGATATGGGTAGCTTTTCCATTAGAAGGAATTAAGGGTTTTAATTCATCAACTAAATCAACGACGTTAATGGTAACTTTGGAAAGAAATTAATGACTCAGGAGTTGATGTTACGGATGGAGAGGGCTGTCAATGATAGTACGAATAGGATTAAAATAGGAGAGCAGATAGAAACAATATAGATTAATCTGAAATGGAGAATAGAGATTCATCATGGAAGCTGCAGGATGGGGTCTTTTGATTTTGATGACAGAGGGGGGGGGCATCTGATCAGTGCTGCTCGTTCCTCTGTTGTGAAAATTAGAGATAGATTAACTCATTCTGTAAGAATCAGTGAGGAATCTTGAGGGTTGATGTCTGTTGGGGATGCCAGCCCAAGACGTGTTAGACGGTCGCGCGGCCTCTGGCAGGTGTGGGTCAGGGTTATGCTTTGTCATGACTGTGGTATCGGCAACAGTCATTGACAGATAAAATAATGTAGTTGTCAGACCAGTAGGGTTTAAGTGTTCTTGGGTGAAGGGATTACCCTATGGGCATTGGTTAGAGGGAAAGTAAAATCAGGTAATTGCAAACTCTGAAGCATTTGAGGTGTAACCAGTGAGGATAAAAGTTGTTGTTGTTCTAATAAAACATATGAGGTAAGGGGTATGTTTATGGGAAGATCAGAGTGTGATGTTATATGATAACCTGGGATAAGTATGACCTTAAGGGTAGTAATGACAAATAATAGGTTACTTTTTATATATCAGGTAGTAAGAAGAGCAGGACTTTGATGGTTAAAAGATTAGCTTTTGACTGACAATGTGACTATGGGAATTTTAGAGATATTTGGTGGGTTTGTGATGATAGAGTATATTCTTACCCTATGGGGGATAGGATGTTGTTACAGGTCAACGTTTAAGCTTCCATATGAGGTTTTTACCATTAAAAGAGGAGTGGTACCAACACAGAAATTTGAAATTAGAGTTCAAAATAGGGTGACATGGCGACATGTCATAGTCTTCAAGCCTACCATTGGAGAATAAGTCTGGGAGAGAAGTGGGGACTTGGTCTTTTTCCATGGTATGGTGTAACATTTCTAGCAGATCATATTGATAATATTACGTATACTTTGCAGGGGTTTGCGAATGAAACAATAAGAGGGTTTCACCTTCTGTCTAATACTCAAAAAAGTCACCGACTGACGCTGTTGAAACATGACATGGCTCTTGATTATATTTTGGCAAGACAAGGTGGCTTATGTTTGGCTATGAATCTGACGGGGGATGATTGTTATACTTTAATCCCAGATAGTTCCGATAATATCACAAGTGTTATAGATGCTTTGAAGATTATAAGGGATGTGTTTGGGAGATCTGAGAAAATTTGGTTGCAAGATCAATTAGGCCAGTAGGGGCAGTGATGGGTCAGATTCTAGTTTAAGCTTTGATAACACTGTGTGATGTTTGTACTGACTTTTGAGAAAGTTATGAGATTGAGATAGGTTGGAGAAGTGGTGCCTGGAGACAACACTCAGATGCCGGTGTTGACTGTTCCGGATCTGGACGAAGACGGACGAGGGGGTCTAGATGGACTACTGAATGGATAAATATCCTTTTTGATTATTTGATCATTTTATTTTTATTGTTTCAAGGAAAAAAATTTTTTTTTGTATGATTTTAGTATGATTTATGAATCAAGGGGGGGATAGGTTAATGTGATTCATACATCATTTATAGGTCATTTTTATATTCTTAAATTGATGTTGAGGTTTAATTTGAAAATGTTGTTTTGCAAAAGATACTGTTTGGTCGTTTATTTTCTTGTCATTCCAGAAGCATTTGGGAGAACATGTGGAGATTGGAATACTCAAACAAAGACAATATGAAGGGACAATATGACTGGAGGGAGATGAAACAAGGAGGGTGTGGCTGATTCCATCATCAACAAGTCCATTGGAAGAGGACATTACAGGGAGATGAAGTGTAGTGGACTACATTCCAGTGTTGGCAATGAAACATAGACATGTGTAATACATAATTGTGTCATATTCTTAGGTATTGATTTTAGTAGAATGATGTTTGATGTTATTGAATGCAGATGAGGATCTTAGATGCTTTTGTTTATTTCGATGGGGTTTAGGGACAGAAGGTTTAAGCAGGGAGAGATTCCCTTTCAGGTCCTATGGGTTGACCAGCCTGAGAGTGGATATTTATGGATAGGATTTTGTTTACATGGGTATTTAATTACATCATAGTTTCAAATGCATTTACATGGTTAATGAGGTTATCTGGAGTACCGACGGTGGTTGCCTGGGGCAGAGGGACCGTGAGATAATTTTACTGTCTTGATTGATATGGATGGATGGCTGCTGGACAGTTTTTCGCTCTCACACTCCATAAAGATTTATTCATAATTCATAGTAATGTGTTCACACTTCATAAAGATTTATTCATAAATTCATAGTAATGTGTTAACATTTCATCAACAGTTATTCATATTTCATAAGAAAGGTATTTACACTCTAGAGGAGAATGTTTTTGGGTTTAAGGTTAAGAATATTCAATGAGATAAATAGTTAATAGTCATAATCTTATTCTGTTTGTTTTCGAGACGTTTATTTCGTCTCGAAAGGGGGGAATATCGTATCTGAAGATTATGCCTTTGTTAAATG